>NC_091283.1:188261349-189461349 GCF_032444005.1 Ranitomeya imitator
ACATATATATATTTACTCACACTGCCTTAGCATTTTTCTTCTTTTTCTCCTTTTTAGGTTTCTTTTTCAATCCTTCCATCTTCATTTTTTTTTTTTAACAGATCTGTATGCAGCCTCAAACAGTAAATGTGCTGGATTCTGATAGACATTAAGGGGGAAAAAAAAGTAAATGTAAAAATAAATGAAAGAAAATGATGTACAGTACATATATTTCAATAGAAATACAAGTACACTTGTTATAAGGGCTGCTGATCTGATACAGTCTGTGGCCCGATGTTGGCCCTGGACAGCAGCATCCTTCTCTTGCTCCACATAGTTCTGGTCTCTGCCCGCACATGCTAAAAATGTTGATAAATCATGAAGGGGGGGGGGGAGAGAGATTGGGGAGCTGATCAAAAATATAATTGCTTGGTTGATGAGGATTTTTTCATTTAAGTCTTCCCCTTTAAGAATGTAATACCGCATTCCTGAGACCCCTGACCACAATATGATTTTGCAATGGAAGCTGTGATCAGCCTGGAATTTTTCCCACAAGGAATATGTGACAACCATTTAAAGGGGCTGTCCGGCACCACTGACTTCCGAATGGGAGGGGAGCAGTGCTGATAACGTTACGCCCCACACGCCTCCAATCCTGGCAGGTACGAGGGGCTGTAACAGCACTGCGCCCCTCCGATGCAGAAGCGAGAGGCAGCGGACAACCCCTTTAAGAGCTCAAAAGCTGCTGCCCGCTCCCTCACCCAATCAGGACCCCTATATAATGTTCACGTTTTTAATAGGGCAGATGATGTCTTCATGAGACAACCTCCTATATGGTGTCCCATGCATGCTGGGAGTTGTAGTTCAACAACTGCTGGAGAGCTCCAGGTTGTAGACTGCAGTCTTCAGCTTCCTGCTCAGTGGATTGATTTACTATCAGCTTTTCCTACAGTATCCCGGGATTTGTAGTTCCACCATTATATCTCCAATCCAGGGCTATCTATAATACTTTACAACCATAGCACCGTCTTTTCCATGCGCCTTTTATTACACACACCCCGAATTTCTCCCGGAGACCCCCTATAAGTGTAATCAGCGGCTGCACCCACCGTAGCTCGCCTCCATGTGCTGCTCCAGGACTTCTATTACTACTTCCGGGTCCTGCAAACAGCGTGTTGTGTTTTTTTTTTCAACAATCTTTATTAACAACACACTGCATTGGAGCATATGCTCGGAGCGTTTTGCTTCTTTTCAACGAACTTTATTTAACAATGCAGATGCTTCAAATTACAGTCATTTAATTTTATATATTACATTCTCTGTGATATGTTCTGTAACCCTAAAACAATCCACATTTTACTGGGGGTTTTTTTGCATTTAATTTTTGGAGCTTAGCACAAGTTAGTGAAAGTGGGCACTATGGTGCAGTTGCCCCTAGCAACTCTTTTGGTAGCTGCTGTTGACTACTATGAAATTAAAGTTGGAATCTGATTGGTTGCCCTGGGCAACGGCCCCAATTTTCTTCTTATGCTAATGTTGATAAATCTCTCTTAGGCCACGTTCACACTAGCAGTATTTGGTCAGTATTTTACATCAGTATTTGTAGCCAAAACCAGGAGTGGAACAATCAGAGGAAAAGTATAATAGAAACAAATGCAAAACCAGGAGTGGAACAATCAGAGGAAAAGTATAATAGAAACAAATGCACTAGTGCTAGTCTGTATTATCACCCACTCCTGGTTTTGGCTTACAAATATACTGAGGTAAAAAAAACTGAACAAATACTGAACGTGTGAACATGGCCTAAGAAAGAGTTGGTGCGATTCGATTCTCATGACCCTGTACATCAGCAATGTCCACTGGACAGGGGCCTTGAGAGCAACCTCCTACGTATGGCCATCCATTTTGCCTTTTTGATTAGCAAGCCTGGTACACCATCACGGTTGCGGCACAATGCACATGTAATGTTGCGCCAGGCTATTTAAAGGAAGTGCCGCAGTTGCCGGGAGGTATGAGGTTGTTCTGAAGGCTCCCGTCCAGTCACACTATTAGTATTTGGTCAGTAATTGGTCAGTATTTTACATCAGTATTTGTAGCCAAAACCAGGAGTGGGTGATAAATACAGAAGTGGTGCATAAGTTTCTATTATACTTTTCCTCTGATTGTTCTTCATCTGGTTTTGGCTACAAATACTGATGTAAAATACTGACCAATTACTGACCAAATACTAATAGTGTGACTGCAGCCTAAGGCTGGGTTCCCATTGCGTTATGGGACCGCGTTAAACGGACAGCGTTGCACGGCGAAATTAACGCCGTGCAACACGGCCGTTAACGCGCCCATTCACGCTAATGGGAACGCGCTTCACTAGCGCGTGCCATGTTCGGCACGCGCTAGCGACGCGCCGGTGATTCCTGGCGTGCCGCGGACGCTGCTTGCAGCGTCCGAGGCGCGCCCGCGGTCCGTTCCCCGCTCTCGCAGATCGGGGATCTGCGAGAGCGGGGACGTTACCGCGACCCCGACCGCAGCCCCATAGAAAACATTGCGTTAGCGCAATCCGCTAGCGCTAGCGCTAAACGGATTGCACTAACGCAATGTGACCCTAGCCTAAAGCTACTTTCACACTAGCGTCGTACGACGCACGTGTCAATGCGTCGTTTTGGTGAAAAAACGCATCCTGCAAAGTTGGCTGCAGGATGCGTTTTTTCCCCATAGACTAACATTTGCGACGCATTGCCACACGTCACAACCGTCGTGCGATGGTTGCGTCTTGTTGTGGCGGACCGTCGGAACAAAAAAAGTTACATGTAACTTTTTTTGTGCGTCGTGTCCGCCATTTCCGACTGCGCATGCACGGCCAGAACTCCACCCCCTCCTCCCCGAAACTCACAATGGGGCAGCGGATGCGTTGTAATAATGCATCCGCTGCCACCGCTGTGCTGCGTTGTCACAGGATGCGTCGGTACGTCGGCCCGACGCACTGCGACGGGCCGACGCTAGTGTGAAAGTAGCCTTACTCTACAGTACCCAGAATGCAAAACACCATCTCTGGGGGTTTCTCTATAGAGTTGATGCCTCATGCAGTTATAACATCAATGCAAACTCTCCAAAATCATTCCAAAGCCTCCTAGGAAAAGGGGACACATCACAAAAGAGCTGGTAAATCTCCTTGCTGCACATTAAAGCTTCTGGAAATCTCTCAGGAAGATGTGAGTCCAGGAGGTTTCTCAGGCAAAGAAGTGTTAATGAAGCCTGAAAAGGGAATGCGGGTAAAGTACAAAAACTTTAAGCACTGCATTCCGGTGCACCCAGGGTGCTGAACATATGAAAAAGGTGCAAATAGGGTTTGTAATAAATAACACAAGTGCAATAAAGATGAATAAATGAGGAACAGACTGGTACAGAAGGAGAAGGGACCCTGCCCACAAGGGCTAACAATCTACAAGGGGAAGCAGACAGTAGTGAAGGTAGAAGCTGCGTATATGGCAGTGTAAGAAGAGCTGGGTTATTGCGGGGTCTTAGCTTACTTACACAAGATGAGTTTTCAGGTTAATGAACATTTCAAAGGTGGGTGAGAATCTGACTGATGGGGGTCCTGGGTTCCTGAGTATGTGGGAGGCCTTTATGTGAGGAGCAGACAAGAAGTAGGGTGAAATGTGAGGACTCAAGATTATGTATTAGGCCAAATTAAGACGTCTGTAAAACAAGGTCCCTGCACAGTCTGGCCAAGAGTCTCTTGACTTGAACTTGACTGCCTCATATAGGCCTATAAGGTTGTAAAATTCGGGTTAGGAGACCCGCGGCCAGTCCATGCATTGCACTCCGAACTCGGATTGTGTTTTATGGATATCTGAATTTGGCCTTAAGTAGTTGAAGATTCAATCAGATATGTATGGACGGAAAAGGTTCTGGATGCCATGTATGTCATTGGGCACTGGTAACTAGAATAGAAAGGTAGATTAACTGGGCAGCAGAATTAAGGGTGCGTTGGAGAAGCTCAAAACTGTTTAAGTGTTATTAAAAAAAACAACAAGTTATTCACTTTCCAAAAGATAGGGGATAACTTGACAATCGATGGGGTCTGATCTCTGGGAATCCTAGTGATCCCAAGAACAGGACTCTGCAGACCAGTCCTGAATGGAGCAGAGGTGTGCATGCTTGACCTCCGCTCAAATCATTGTCTAATGGACTGCTGGAGAAAGCAAAGTTCTGTACTTGTCCCATTGACAATGAATGGAGCAAGGACAAGTACATGTTCCTCCACTCCATTCAGGATGGGCCGCACTGTTCTGTCCTTGGAATTTCAGAACTCTGATCACGGGGAGGTCCCAGTGGTCAGACTCCCTGTGAACAGTAAGTTATCCCCTATCCTGAGAATAAGAATAGGAGAAAACTTTACATGAGAGGTGGAAAATGATGTGGGCAAATTCCTTAATGGATCAGGCACTGGCAGCCCTCCCATATATGAGTACGTCAGTAGTCCAGGCTCACAAATCTGATTGTTCTGTAGACTTTTTCTACAGTGAGGAAAGACAGAAATGTCTGAAATGGGAATTCACATCTGCTAGCCTTATCCGGTGGAGATAGCAGTGATAGCGTTCATCTTCTCTATAGTGATGAAAGGCAGAATTCTTTCTTGACACCAAAAATCAACTAACAGAAATAACTTTTTTTTGTTGCATAAGGCCAGTTCACAAGGTAGTTACATGTTAACTTAGAGAATCCGGGCCTCATACTGTTCTTATTAAACTGAAATTTACAGACTTTTCCCACACTAAGGTGAAATATTGAATACACAGTGCAGCCTAATGCTAGATATCCCAATCAGTCGCGTATCATAGGATTGTGGTTGAGGGGGGTCAAAAGGATAGTTGCCACAGCCCACTGGTGGACACCGACAGAAAAGTGGCCCCTGTGGAAGGAAGATATATGGGCCATTTGCAGCCCAAGAGGTCCTATAAATGCAAAATTGCACCTGCTTTGGAGGTATAAATGGGCCTCCATGCAGCAGCACAGGTTGCACCAATGATATGTCCGCCCCTGCCTCAGCCATAATATTCTATGGCTGCGCACAATTTTGCCCTCCTCTCCCACTGTCAACTGAGACAAGACTTCAAAGTACCCATAAAGTAGTTAGTATCCAAGCAGTGACCATACAATGCCAACTGCAATCAGGTGCCACATATATAGATTCAACCATAGTGACCATACAATGTCAACTGCAATCAGGTGCCAGATATATAGATTCAGCCATAGTGACCATACAATGCCAACAGTAATCAGGTGCCACATATATAGATTCAGCCATAGTGACCATACAATGCCAACTGCAATCAGGTGCCACATATATAGATTCAGCCATAGTGACCATACAATGCCAACTGCAATCAGGTGCCACATATATATTCAGCCATAGTGACCATACATTGGCACTTTTACCATGTACAGTACTTGTGAAGGTGTCAGAAGCAGCATTGTCTATACACATCTGCCATCACAGTGCCCATGAAAATTTGCCAAGTGCAGCAGTGCCAGGCCCAGTAACGCCCTTATAGTCGCTTTCACAATGCCTTTATAATATTTGTAATAGTGCCATCCTTTTTTTTTTTTAAGAAAAACATTTTTCTGTTGCACGCAATGTCGTGTGAGAAGAATGATATCGCATTATCTGTTTCTAGGGCTGTGTATTTCCTAATGACGGGATAAGAAGGGGAGCGGCTTAGGCATGGTGAAATCTATAAGAGGAGTCGCTCCTCACATCCCTGGATCTTGCAGAGGGATCTGACACAAAGAAAGTACAGATCAAATAATCATGTGGCTTTCATTCTTTGCTGTAATCTGCACGGTGGTCGCCTTCTGCCACGCTGGTGATTCCTGTCCAGGTGAGCCCCTTCTCATTTTATACACAGCATTATTTTTTGGGGGGGAGGGAAACAATTCCAGATATTAGCCAAAATTCAGAAGTAAAGTGCACTAAAACCAATGTTTTATATTTGTTTTGGAGGTTTTCCTCACTTTTGGTGCTTTTGTTTTAAAGATATTATGCTCTAGGAGATGTGATGTTTATTTTAGGGATTTCCCTATAGGTTTGTCTAAAGGACCTATACAATGCCATTAAGAATGTGTGAATAAAAAAAAGGTATAACCCCCACCGAAAACAAACAATTGTACAAAAGTCACACCTGGGTTTACTCCTATAGTCTTGGACATGTCCTGTACACAGATCTACTTGGGAGTACTACATGATTTCATTTACAGTGGCATGTAAAAGTCTGGGTACCCCAGGTTAAAATTACTGTTTCTTTTGTATTTCAGGCAAAAAATATATACATTTTCATCTTTTACATTTTAAAATTTACAAAAAGAAAAATTAACCAATGCAAAAGTTTGGCCACCCTGCATGGTTAGTACCTAGTAGCACCGCCTTTTTGCAAGTACCACAGCTTGAAAATGCTTTTTGTAGCCAGCCCAGAGTCTTTCAATTTTTGTTTGAGGGATTTTTATCCATTCTTCCTTGGAGAATTCTTCCAGTTCTGTGAGATTCCTGGGTCGTCTTGCATTCTCTGCTATTTTTAGGTCTAGCCACACAGTTTCAATGATGTTCAGATCAGGGGACTGTGAGGGCCATTGTAAAACCTTCAGTTTGCGCCTTTTGAGGTTGTCCATTGTGGATTTTGATGCATGTTTAAGATCACAATCCATTTGTAGAAGCCGTCCTCTTCCTCATTTCAACTTAAGCTTTTTTACAGATGGTCTTATGCTTGCATCAAGAATTTGTTGAAATTTGAACCCATTCTTCCCTCTATCCGTGAAATGCTTCCCGTGCCATTGGCTATAACACAATCCTAAGCATGATTTATCCAATCCCATGCTTAAAGGTTGGCGAGATGTTCTTTTCTTGAAATTCTGTGCCCTTTTTTCTCCACACATACCTCAAACACTGTGGCCAAAGACTTCTATTTTAACCTCATCGGTCCATAGGACTTGTTTCCAAAATGTATCAGGCTTCTTTAGATGTTCTTTTGTATACTTTTGACACTGAATTTTATGGTGAGGACGCAGGAGAGGTTTTCTTCTGATGACTCCTCCATGAAGGCCATATTTGTGCAGGTGTATCTGTAAAAAACAAAAATCTAAAAGAATACCCCGAAAATATAACCTTTAATTTACTGGGTAAAACTACCCTATATAGGGTCAGGAGACAATAACAACCTTAATACTATAGTCTTAACACTTTTATACAATACTAAAAAGGATAGAGACTAATGTGGTGGTGGGGGAGACAATTCTCAAAATTACCGAAGCTATTATAAATAACCCCTTTTTTGGCGAGCCTTTCATCAGATAATATATAAACAAGGGTAGAAGAATAGCCTAAATGTGCATCTTTAGAATATCAATATTTTACTTTCTCAATGCATATGACCTTTAGTTTCACTAACCAGACTGATGCAGGGAAATAGTCATAAAACAATAATTAGAAAAATGAGATTGTACTCATCCAAATAAGGCGCCCATCCCAACGCTTTTCCCCCTAGGAAAATAAACCAGGGTTCATCAGGAACAGGGCTTCTCCAAGCAGCTATAGTGAGCCGTGTCTCGCCGTCACCACTTGCAGTAGAGGGCTACCTTGTATTTGGGAACTACCAAAATAGACTGATGCAGTCTCTGATTAAGCACTTTTGCACAATTGCAAATCAGGGAATCATTGGTGTTGGTGGTGGTTTTTCTTTAAGTTCCCCTCTAGGGTCTGAAGGGAGAGCCGTCGGTGTCAGGTAGGGTGAGTAGGGAGAGATCACCCCCACCACATTAGTCTCTAGTGTAAAAACTATAGTATTAAGGTTGTTATAGTCTCCTGACCCTATATAGGGTAATTTTACCCAGTAAATTAAAGGTTATATTTTAGGGGTATTCTTTTTGATTTATACCCAATTTATGCTTCAGTTATATATTTTTTGGTACTAATGCAGGTGTATCTGAACAGTAGAACAATGTACAACTCCAGAGTCTGCTAAATCTTTCTGAAGGTCTTTTGCAGTCAAGCGGTGATTCTGATTTGCCTCTCTAGCAATCCTGGGAGCAGCTCTGACTGAAATTCTGCTTGGTCTTCAATACCTTATCTTGACCTCCACTGTTCCTGTTAACAGCCATTTATTCATTACATTTCAAACTGAGGAAAGGGAAACTTGAAAACCTTTGCTATCTTCTTACAGCCTTCTCTGTTATGGACCTAGTGGTTAGGAGCACCCGGAACGACCTGATGGTTAAACTCACACAGGACAAGCTCTGGGAAGTGGGAGCTCTGCTGACCGCAACCCCTAATCCTATCACACAACTAGAAATAGCCGTGGAGCGTACCTAACTCGGCCTAGACGCCTCTTCACAGCCTAAGAGCTAACTAGCCCCAGAGAGAGAAAATAAAGCCTACCTTGCCTCAGAGAAATTCCCCAAAGGAAAAGGCAGCCCCCCACATATATTGACTGTGAGTTAAGATGAAAGTCACAAACACAGAAATGAAACAGGTTTCAGCAAAGTGAGGCCAGACTTAGTAAACAGACTGAGGATAGGAAAGGTATCTTTGTGGTCAGCACAAAAAACTACAAAAAGACCACGCAGAGTGTGCAAAAAGACCTCCGCACCGACTCGCGGTGCGGAGGTGCCACTCTGCATGCCAGAGTTTCCAGCTAGCAAGGTGAAATCATGATAGCAAGCTGGCCAAGGAAACAATGAACAAATAAATAACTAGCAGGGACTTAGCTTCTGCTGGAGTAGAAAGGTCACCAGAAACATCCAAGAGCGAACTGAACCAGTACAAGAACATTGACAGCTGGCATGGAGTAACGATCTGAGTGGAGTTAAATAGAGCAGCCAGACAAAGAATAAACTACATCACCTGTGGAAGGAACCTCAGAAGCAGCAGCTCCACTCACAGCCACCAGAGGGAGTCGATGGACAGAACTCGCCGAAGTACCATTTATGACCACAGGAGGGAGTTCGATAATAGAATTCACAACAGTACCCCCCCCTTGAGGAGGGGTCACCGAACCCTCACCAGAGCCCCCAGGCCGATCAGGACGAGCCAAATGAAAGGCACGAACTAGATCGGCAGCATGAACATCAGAGGCAAAAACCCAGGAATTATCTTCCTGACCATAACCCTTCCACTTGACCAGGTACTGGAGTTTCCGTCTCGAAATACGAGAATCCAAAATCTTCTCCACCACATACTCCAACTCCCCCTCGACCAACATCGGGGCAGGAGGATCAACGGAGGGAACCATAGGCGCCACGTATTTCCGCAATAACGATCTATGGAACACATTATGGATGGCAAAAGAAGTTGGAAGGGCCAAACGAAATGACCCAGGATTGAGAACTTCAGAAATCTTATACGGACCAATGAAACGAGGCTTAAACTTAGGAGAGGAAACCTTCATAGGAACATAACGAGACGACAACCAAACCAAATCCCCAACAAGAAGTCGGGGACCAACACAGCGCCGGCGGCTAGTGAAACGTTGAGCCTTCTCCTGGGACAATGTCAAATTGTCCACCACATGAGTCCAAATCTGCTGCAACCTGTCCACCACAGTATCCACACCAGGACAGTCCGAAGGCTCAACCTGCCCTGAAGAGAAACGAGGATGGAAACCAGAATTACAGAAAAAAGGCGAAACCAAAGTAGCCGAGCTGGCCCGATTATTAAGGGCGAACTCAGCCAAAGGCAAGAAGGACACCCAATCATCCTGATCAGCAGAAACAAAGCATCTCAGATATGTCTCCAAAGTCTGATTAGTTTGTTCGGTTTGGCCATTTGTCTGAGGATGGAAAGCCGAAGAAAAAGACAAATCAATGCCCATCTTAGCACAAAAGGACCGCCAAAACCTCGAAACAAACTGGGAACCTCTGTCCGAGACGATGTTCTCCGGAATGCCATGCAAACGAACCACATGCTGGAAAAACAATGGCACCAAATCAGAGGAGGAAGGCAATTTAGACAAGGGTACCAAATGGACCATCTTAGAGAAGCGATCACAAACCACCCAAATGACCAACATCCTTTGAGAGACAGGGAGATCTGAAATAAAATCCATGGAAATATGTGTCCAGGGCCTCTTCGGGACCGGCAAGGGCAAAAGCAACCCACTGGCACGAGAACAGCAGGACTTAGCCCGAGCACAAGTCCCACAGGACTGCACAAAAGAACACACATCCCGTGACAAAGAAGGCCACCAAAAGGATCTAGCCACCAAATCTCTGGTACCAAAGATTCCAGGATGCCCAGCCAACACCGAACAATGAACCTCAGAGATAACTCTACTAGTCCATCTATCAGGGACAAACAGTTTCTCCGCTGGACAACGGTCAGGTCTATCAGCCTGAAACTCCTGCAGCACCCGCTGCAAATCAGGGGAGATGGCAGACAAAATTAACCCCTCTTTGAGAATACCCGCCGGCTCAGGAACACCCGGAGAGTCAGGCACAAAACTCCTTGACAGGGTATCAGCCTTCACATTCTTAGAGCCCGGAAGGTACGAAACCACAAAATCAAAGCGGGAGAAAACAGCGACCATCGAGCCTGTCTAGGATTCAACCGTTTGGCAGACTGGAGATAAGTCAAATTCTTGTGATCCGTCAAGACCACCACGCTTGGCTCCTTCAAGCCAATGTCGCCACTCCTCGAATGCCCACTTCATGGCCAACAACTCTCGATTGCCAACATCATAATTGCGCTCAGCAGGCGAGAATTTTCTAGAAAAGAAGGCACATGGTTTCATCACCGAGCCATCAGAACTTCTTTGCGACAAAACCGCCCCTGCTCCAATCTCAGAAGCATCAACCTCGACCTGAAATGGGAGCGAAACATCTGGCTGGAACAACACAGGGGCAGAAGAAAAACGACGCTTCAACTCCTGAAAAGCCTCTACAGCCGCAGAGGACCAATTGACCACATCAGCCCCTTTCTTGGTCAAATCAGTCAACGGTTTGGCAACACTAGAAAAATTAGCGATGAAGCAACGATAAAAATTAGCAAAGCCCAGGAACTTCTGCAGGCTCTTCACAGATGTCGGCTGAGTCCAATCATAAATGGCCCGAACTTTAACAGGATCCATCTCGAAAGTAGAAGGGGAAAAAATGAAACCCAAAAATGAAACCTTCTGAACTCCAAAGAGACATTTTGACCCCTTCACAAACAAGGAATTTGCACGAAGGACCTGGAACACCATTCTGACCTGCTTCACATGAGACTCCCAATCATCCGAAAAGACCAAAATATCATCCAAATATACAATCATGAATCTATCCAGGTACTTTCGGAAAATGTCATGCATAAAGGACTGAAACACAGATGGAGCATTAGAAAGCCCGAATGGCATAACCAGGTACTCAAAATGGCCCTCGGGCGTATTAAATGCTGTTTCCCATTCATCGCCCTGTTTAATTCGCACAAGATTATACGCCCCTCGAAGATCTATCTTGGTGAACCAACTAGCCCCCTTAATCCGAGCAAACAAATCAGACAGCAGCGGCAAAGGGTACTGAAATTTGACTGTGATCTTATTAAGAAGGCAGTAATCAATACAAGGTCTCAAAGAACCATCCTTCTTGGCCACAAAAAAGAACCCTGCTCCCAACGGTGATGACGACGGGTGAATATGACCTTTCTCCAAGGATTCCTTTATATAACTCCGCATAGCGGCATGCTCTGGCACAGATAAATTAAACAGACGGCCCTTAGGAAACTTACTACCAGGAATCAAATTAATCGCACAATCACAATCCCTATGAGGAGGTAGGGCACTGGATTTGGGCTCATCAAATACATCCCGGTAATCTGACAAAAACTCAGGGACTTCAGAAGGAGTGGAAGGCGAAATTGACAGCAATGGAACATCACCATGTACCCCCTGACAACCCCAGCCGGACACAGACATAGATTTACAATCCAATACTGGATTATGGACCTGTAGCCATGGCAACCCCAAAACGACCACATCATGCAGATTATGCAACACCAAAAAGCGAATATCCTCCTGATGTGCAGGAGCCATGCACATGGTCAATTGAGTCCAGTACTGAGGCTTATTCTTCGCCAAAGGCGTAGCATCAATTCCTCTCAATGGAATAGGATACTGCAAGGGCTCCAAGAAAAAACCACAGCGCCTGGCAAACTCCAAGTCCATCAAATTCAGGGCAGCACCTGAATCCACAAATGCCATAACAGAATAGGACGACAAAGAGCAAATCAGAGTAACGGACAAAAGAAATTTAGACTGTACTGTACCAATGGTGGCAGACCTAGGACAATCGGAGATAGCATGAGTGGAATCACCACAGTAAAAACACAGCCCATTCCGACGTCTGTGTTCTTGCCGTTCAGCTCTGGTCAAAGTCCTATCACATTGCATAGGCTCAGGCCTATGCTCAGAGAATACTGCCAAATGGTGCACAGCTTTGCGCTCACGCAAGCGCCGATCGATCTGAATGGCCAAGGACATACACTCATTCAGACCAGCAGGCGTGGGAAATCCCACCATGACATCCTTAAGGGCTTCAGAAAGACCATTTCTGAAAATTGCCGCCAGGGCACACTCATTCCACTGAGTAAGCACAGACCACTTTCTAAACTTCTGACAATACATCTCCGCTTCATCCTGACCCTGACACAAAGCCAGCAAGATTTTCTCTGCCTGATCCACTGAATTTGGTTTATCATAAAGCAATCCAAGCGCCAGAAAAAACGCATCTACATCACGCAATGCAGGATCTCCTGGCGCAAGGGAAAATGCCCAGTCTTGAGGGTCACCACGCAACAAAGAAATAATGATTTTTACTTGTTGAACGGGGTCACCAGAGGAGCGGGGTTTCAAAGCTAGAAACAGTTTACAATTATTTTTGAAATTCAGGAACTTGGATCTATCCCCAGAAAACAAATCAGGAATTGGAATTCTAGGCTCTAACATAGGATTCTGAACCACAAAATCTTGAATGTTTTGTACCCTTGCAGTGAGATGATCCACACAAGAGGACAGACCTTGAATGTCCATATCTACACCTGTGTCCTGAACCACCCAGAGGTTAAGGGGAAAAGAAAGACAAAACACACTGCAGAGAAAAAAAAATGGTCTCAGAATTTCTCTTATCCCTCTATTGAGATGCATTAACACTTTAGGCCAGCTGTACTGTTATGGACCTGGTGGTTAGGAGCACCCGGAACGACCTGATGGTTAAACTCACACAGGACAAGCTCTGGGAAGTGGGAGCTCTGCTGACCGCAACCCCTAATCCTATCACACAACTAGAAATAGCCGTGGAGTGTACCTAACTCGGCCTAGACGCCTCTTCACAGCCTAAGAGCTAACTAGCCCTAGAGATAGAAAATAAAGCCTACCTTGCCTCAGAGAAATTCCCCAAAGGAAAAGGCAGCCCCCCACATATATTGACTGTGAGTTAAGATGAAAGTCACAAACACAGAAATGAAACAGGTTTCAGCAAAGGGAGGCCAGACTTACTAAACAGACTGAGGGTAGGAAAGGTATCTTTGCGGTCAGCACAAAGAACTACAAAAAGACCATGCAGAGTGTGCAAAAAGACCTCCGCACCGACTCACGGTGCAGAGGTGCCACTCTGCATCCCAGAGCTTCCAGCTAGCAAGGCAAAATCATGATAACTAGCTGGACAAGGAAACAATGAACAAATAATTAACTAGCAGGGACTTGGCTTCTGCTGGAGTAGACAGGTCACCAGAAAGATCCAAGAGTGAACTGAACCAGTACAAGAACATTGACAGCTGGCATGGAGTAACGATCTGAGTGGAGTTAAATAGAGCAGCCAGCCAAAGAATAAACTACATCACCTGTGGAAGGAACCTCAGAAGCAGCAGCTCCACTCACAGCCACCAGAGGGAGTCCATGGACAGAACTCGCCGAAGTACCATTCATGACCACAGGAGGGAGTTCGATAACAGAATTCACAACACTTCTCCTGCTTTGCTGGCCTCCACCATTTTTATTTTCAGAGTGCTAGGCAGCTGCTTAGAAGAACCCATGGCTGCTGTTTTTTGGCACAAGGTTAGAGGAGGCAGGGTTTTTATAAAGCTTGGAAATTTGCATCACCTGAGCTTTCCTAATGATGATAGTGAACAAGCCATAACCCTAACAGGCTAATTAAGGAATTAAAAGCTGCTCAAAGTTATCTCAGCACACAAACCTCTAAGGGAGCCCAAACTTTTGTATGCGGCTCCTTTTACTTTTTGTAATTTAAAAAACAACCTATAACTAAAAAAAAACAACCTGTGCCTAACTCATCCCTCCCGGGTCCAATGCTGAGTGTCCATTGCTGCTCTCGGTGTCTGTTATTGTCTGCAGTGTTGACTTCGACAGTCAGTCAGTGAGTTTAGCAGCTCTGAATGGTTTGTGCAGTCCACTCGAGCAGAGACACTAAGCTCAGTTATTGGCTGCAGCGCTGTCCGCGTGACGTAAGCACTGCAGACGGTAACAGACATTGGGAGCAGCAGTGACGACTCTGCACTGGACACGAAAACAGTGAGTAAAGCACAGTTTGATTTTTTTTTTTTAAAGGGTTTTCCAAAACCGTAAAACCCTTTAATGATGAGCATGAGGAAGATTATCTTCTCTTACAGTAAATAATTTGTTGATTCACTGCTTGCACAGTAAAGAATCTGCACCTGTGATGATGACTAAAACTTCTTTCTTCTAGACATAGATGATGCCTCCTTGTCACTGTTGCAGGTCTAGGTGCAGTATTGGACTGGGGTGTCTGGGGCCCACAAGGGGAACTGACTCTAGGGGCCTACCTTACAGCTATATGCCTGTTAGCAGTTATTCCCATTTTAAAATGCAGCGGAGGGTGGGATGTCTGACTGCAGCTCTATTCATTCTCTTTGGGACTTCCAGAAAAGAACAAGCTCAGCTGTCATAGCCATTGAGGGAATTAATCGATCAGTGGTCGAGTCACACGTGCTGCTCCAGTGTACAGGTATTACAGGGATCACCAGTGACATTATACACAGAAGCTCTGTATATAGTGTACAGGTAATACAGTGATCACCGGTGACATTATACACAGGAGCTCTGTATATAGTGTCAGTGTACAGGTAATACAGGGATCACCAGTGACATTATACACAGTAGCTCTGTATATAGTGTGCAGGTAATACAGGGATCACCAGTGACATTATACAAAGGAGCTCTGTACACAGTATACAGTGTCAGTGTACAGTTAACATACTGACTTACCAGTGACGTCTCTAGGTGAAGTCCTTCATCTTAGCTTTTCTTCTTCATCCGGCACAGACCACCATCACTTCTTCAAACCGGGACCTGTCTCTTAAAAAAAATTACAGTCATCAATAGCTGATCGCTTCTAGAGCACATTCTCCGATTTATACACTAAGCCAGATGAAGAAAAAAAAGCAACATAGTGCTGCGCTGCACAGTAGCAGGACCTCCCTTTTGTTCTCCCCATGGAAAACAGTATGCTCAAAAGTAAATTAAATCCCAGCAGTAATAATGTCACCTAATTGGCCCCTACAGTAATTATCTCCCCCACTTGCCACCATAAACTAATGTATGTTGCTCATTTTGGCCTCCATACAGCAATAAAGTCCCGCGACCTGGCCTCTTTAACTCCTTTCCGACATTGTGTGTAATAGTATGCCGATATCGGGCTCCCTCCCTTTGATGTGGTCTCTGGCACTGAGGCCACATCTTTCCGACACATGTCAGCTGTTTTGATTCCACCTGCGGCCGGGTCGCTGATGGGTTGGCATGACAACCAGAGGTCACTAGCAGGCCTCTATGGTTGTCACTGCCGAATTGCTATGAGCGCCGCCCAGTAGTCGGCGCCCGTAACAAGTGAGCAATCCTGCTACATAGAGGTTATCTGATCATTTCCTGTATGTAACAGAACCGATTGGGATTTGGCCACTGCTAGTCTCCCATTGGAACTATTGAAGCATGCCAAAAGTAAACAAGAAATGTTCTTAAAAATTTTTAAAAAATATATATATATATATAAAAGTTTCAAATCACCCACCTTTCGCCCAATTCAAAATAAAACAATAAAAACATCAAACATGCATATTTGGTATCACCGCGTTCAGAATTGCCCGATCTATCAATATAAAAAATAATTAACCTGATCGCAAAATGGCGTAACGAGAAAAAAAGTAAAAACGCCAGAATTGTCGCCACAACATTGCATTAAAATGCAATAATGGGCGATCAAAAGATTGTATGTGCACCAAAATGGTCTCATTAACCCCATTCTGACCTCGGACGGGATAGTACGTCCGAGGTCAGAAGCCCCGCTTTGATGTGGGCTCCGGCGGTGAGCCCGCATCAAAGCCGGGACATGTCAGCTGTTTTGAACAGCTGACATGTGCCTGTAATAGGCGCGGGCAGAATCGCGATCTGCCCGCGCCTATTAACTAGTTAAATGCCGCTGTCAAACGCAGACAGCAGCATTTAACTACCTCATCCGGCCGGGCGGCCAGAAATGACGGCATCGCCGATCCCCGTCACATGATCGGAGGTCGGCGATGCTTGTACATTGTAACCATAGAGGTCCTTGAGACCTCTATGGTTACTGATCCCCGGCAGCTGTGAGCGACACCCTGTGGTCGGCGCTCACAGCACACCTGATTTTCTGCTACATAGCAGCGAACAGCAGATCGCTGCTATGTAGCAGAGGCGATCGCGTTGTGCCTGCTTCTAGCCTCCCATGGAGGCTATTGAAGCATGGCAAAAGTAAAAAAAAAAAATTTAAAAAAAATGTGACAAAAGTAAAAAAAATATAAAAGTTTAAATCACCCCCCTTTCGCCCCAATCAAAATAAATCAATAAAAAAAATCAAATCTACACATATTTGGTATCACCGCGTTCAGAATCGCCCGATCTATCAATTAAAAAAAAAGCATTAACCTGATCGCTAAACGGCATAGCGAGAAAAAAATTCGAAACGCCAGAATTACGTTTTTTGGTTGCCGCGATATTGCATTAAAATGCAATAACGGGCGATCAAATGAACGTATCTGCACCAAAATGCTATCATTAAAAACATCATCTCGGCACGCAAAAAATAAGCCCTCAACTGACCCCAGATCATGAAAAATGGAGACGCTACGAGTATCGGAAAATGGCGCAAATTTATTTATTTTTTTTTAAGCAAAGTTTGGAATTTTTTTTTCACCACTTAGGTAAAAAATAACCTAGTCATGTTTGGAGTCTATGAACTCGTACTGACCTGGAGAATCATAATGACAGGGCAGTTTTAGCATTTAGTGAACCTAGCAAAAAAGCCAAACAAAAAACAAGTGTGGGACTGCACTTTTTTTGCAATTTTACCGCACTTGGAATTTTTTTCCCGTTTTCTAGTACACGACATGCTAAAACCAATGGAGTCGTTCAAAAGTATAACTTGTCCCGCAAAAAATAAGCCCTCACATGGCCAAATTGACGGAAAAATAAAAAAGTTATGGCTCTGGGAAGGAGGGGAGTGAAAAATGCGGAAAAATGAAAAATCCCAAGGTCATGAAGGGGTTAAAAACGCCAGCTCGGCACGCAAAAAATAAGCCCTCACCCATCCCAAGATCACAAAAAATAGAGACGCTACGGGTATCTGAAAATGGCGCCATATTTTATTTTTTTTTACAAACTTTGGAATTTTTTTTCACCACTTAGATAAAAAACAACCTACACATGTTTGGTGTCTTGGAACTCGAAATAACCTGGAGTATCATAATGTCAGTTTTATCACTTGGTGAACATAGTAAAAAAGTAAAACAAAAAGTAATTGTGAGATTGCACTTTTTTTGCAATTTCACCGCACTTGGAATTTTTTCCCATTTTCCAGTACACGATATGTTAAAACCAATGGTGTAGTTCCAAAGTACAACTCTTCCCGCAAGAAACAAGCCCTCACATGGCCATATTGGCAAAATAAAAACAAAAAAAATTATGGCTCTGGGACGAAAGGGAGCAAGAAACAAAAACGCAAAACCGAAAATACCTTCTTGGGTTAAGGGGTTAATAGTGTCCCCATCATAGGACCCTCGTTGCCTTATCTTGAATCCATATGTTCCCCTTCCTGACCCCTATGTGCACCATCCAAGGACACCATGTCCCCTCATATTAAGCCCCCTATGTTCCTTGTCCTGGGCCCCATATATATTCCCCTTGTCCTGAGCTCCATATGTCCCTTGTCCTGAGCTCCATATATATATATTCCCCTCATCCTGAGCTCCATATATATTCCCATTGTCCTGTGCCCCTTATGTCTCTTGTCCTGAGATATATATATACAGTTAGGTCCATATATATTTGGACAGAGGCAACATTTTTCTAATTTTGGTTATAGACATTACCAAAATGAATTTTAAACAAAACAATTCAGATGCAGTTGAAGTTCAGACTGTCAGCTTTCATTTGAGGGTATCCACATTAAAATTGGATGAAGCGTTTAGGAGTTTCAGCTCCTTAACATGTGCCACCCTGTTTTTAAAGGAATCAAAAGTAATTGGACAATTGACTCCAAGGCTATTTCATGGACAGGTGTGGGCAATCCCTTCGTTATGTCATTCTCAATTAAGCAGATAAAAGGCCTGGAGTTGATTTGAGGTGTGGGCTTGCATTTGGAAGGTTTAGCTGTGAAGTAAACATGTAGTCAAAGGAGCTCTCCATGCAGGTGAAACAAGCCATCCTTAAGCTGTGAAAACAGAAAAAACCCATCCGAGAAATTGCTACAATATTAGGAATGGCAAAATCTACAGTTTGGTACATCCTGAGAAAGAAAGAAAGGACTGGTGAACTCATCAATGCAAAAAGACCTGGGCGCCCACGGAAGACAACAGTGGTGGATAATCGCAGAATAATCTCCATGGTGAAGAGAAACCCCTTCACAACAGCCAACCAAGTGACCAACACTCTCCAGGAGGTCGGCGTATCAATATCCAAATCTACCACAAAGAGAAGACGGCATGAAAGTAAATACAGAGGGTTCACTGCACGGTGCAAGCCACTCATAAGCATCAAGAAGAAAAAGGCTAGACTGGACTTTGCTAAAAAAAAATCTAAAAAAGCCAGTACATTTCTGGAAGAACATTCTTTGGACAGATGAAACCAAGATCAACCTCTACCAGAATGATGGAAAGAGAAAAGTATGGCGAAGGCGTGGTACAGCTCATGATCCAAAGCCTACCACATCATCTGTAAAACACGGCGGAGGCAGTGTGATGGCTTGGGCATGCATGGCTGCCAGTGGCACTGGGTCACTAGTGTTTATTGATGATGTGACACAGAACAGAAGCAGCTGAATGAATTCTGAGGTATTCAGAGACATACTGTGTGCTCAGATCCAGCCAAATGCAGCCAAACTGATTGGTCGTCGTTTCATACTACAGATGGACAATGACCCAAAACATAAAGCCAAAGCAACCCAGGAGTTTATTAAAGCAAATAAGTGGAATATTCTTGAATAGCCAAGTCAGTCAACTGATCTCAACCCAATTGAGCATGCATTACACTTGTTAAAGACTAAACTTCAGACAGAAAGGCCCACAAACAAACAGCAACTGAAAACCACCGCAGTGAAGGCCTGGCAGAGCATCAAAAAGGAGGAAACACAGCGTCTGGTGATGTCCATGAGTTCAAAACTTCAGGCAGTCATTGCCAACAAAGGGTTTTCAACCAAGTACTAAAAATGAACATTTTATTTAAAATTATTGAATCTGTCCAATTACTTTTGGTCCCTTTAAAAACGGAGTGGCACATGTTAAGGAGCTGAAACTCCTAAACCCTTCATCCAATTTTAATGTGGATACCCTCAAATGAAAGCTGAAAGTCTGAACTTCAACTGCATCTGAATTGTTTTGTTTAAAATTCATTGTGGTAATGTCTATAACCAAAATTAGAAAAATGTTGTCTCTGTCCAAATATATATGGACCTAACTGTATATATATATATATGTATATGTATATATATATATATATATATATATATATATATATATATCCCCCTTGTCCTGGACCTGCATCATGCAGCAATGCACTGAAGATGGAAACAAATAAAGATTCTGCTTACCTGCTTGCTCTCCCGGTGCCAAGTGGCGTCCATTTCCTTCAGGTTCGGCGTGGTTGTGTTTAAATGGCCGTTGACCTATCAGAGGTCGGTGGCTGACTTCAGTGCACCTGTCGCAGTCAGCACATGACAGTAATGTCATACACCGGCGACGTCACTGTCATCTGCTTGCGACGGGTGCAATGACGTCAGCTGCCGGCATCCATGTCAACTATTGCGGGGCAGACTGTCTGCACCACGATACAGTTCAACCGACTATGCGTCCACAGACGCACATTCAGGTGAAACCAGCGGGCCCCTTCTACGTCTTGCTCGGAGGCCCGTCGAGGACCCCTGGCCCACAGGATAATTCTCCAGTGGGCTAGTCCAACCCTGTCTAGGTGTAAAAAGATCATTTAAAAATGTATTTACTGTCCATTAATATAGTTGTACATTGTAATAAGATCGCTCCTAAGCCTTCATTTTTCCAAACTGAATAACCCCAAGTTTGATAACCCGTCTTCTGCAGGTAACCCATTCCCTTAATAACTTTGGTCGCTCTTCTCTGCACCCGCTCTCGTTCAGCTCTGTCCTTCTTATACACTGAATAATAATAATAATTTTATTTATATAGTGCCAACATAAACCTGATTATGGTTTAATTTTTTTGAATGGGCCACACAGGGATAGTTAGGTTAATATGTTGAGGCGGTAGGCCAGTCTGAACAAATAGGCCACGCTTAAAACTGTGGGGATTATGTTGTGAATTCTGCTCCTGGGCTCCCTCCGGTGGTTGTAAGTGGCACTTTTGTGAGTTCTGCTTTTGGGCTCCCTCTTGTGGTTTCAAGTGGTATGGCTGCTCCCTGGAGTTAGCTGTGGTCAGCTGCCTCCACTTATCATCTCCTCTCTCGCCTATTTAAGCCTGGCTGTTCCTTCAGCTAGTGCCACTTGTAAATGGTTCCTGGTTGGATTCACATCTCTTTGGAGTTCCCTGTTATCCTGACCAGTTCTGCTAAGTTAAGTTTTTGCTTACTTTTTCTGTCCGTAGTTTGTGGTCTTATCCATTCTGTGCTTTCTTTCTTTGTCCAGCATTATCAGTTTGAAGTATTTTCTGTCTTGCTGGAAGCTCTGGGAAGCAGAGTTACCCTCCACACCTTTAGTCAGGTGTGGAGATTTTTTGTAAACTCTGCGTGGATTTTTGTAGTGTTTTATACTGACCGCACAGTATTCCATCCTGTCCTATCTATCAAGCTAGACTGGCCTCCTGTGCTGCTCCTGGTTTCATTCTGTGTATGTCTTTTTCCTCTCCACTCACAGTCATTATTTGTGGGGGGCTAATCTATCCTTTGGGGATTTTCTCTGAGGCAAGATAGAAGCAGGAAAACTATCTTTAGGGGTAGTTAGCTCTTAGGCTGTGAGGAGATGCCTAGGGAGAGTTAGGAGCATTCCACGGCTGCTTCTAGTGTTGTGTTGAGCTTAGGGTCTGCGGTCAGTACAGTTACCACTTCCCTCAGAGCTCGTTCCATGTTGCTCCTAGACCACCGCATCATAACAGGATTAATTGTATTAACCTGGGTAGTGCATTCCAAAGAATCGGCGCAGCACGTGTAAAGTCTTGGAGACGGGAGTGGGAGGTTCTGATTATTGATGATGCTAACCTGAGGTCATTAGCGGAGCTGAGGACACGGGTAGGGTGGTAGACTGAGACCAGAGAGGAGATGTAGGGTGGTGCTGAGCCATGGAGTGCTTTGTGGATGAGGGTAGTATGCTTGTACTGGATTCTGGAGTGGATGGGTAACCATTGTAATGAATGGCACAAGGTAGAGGCATCGGTGTAACGGTTGGTGAGGAATACGATCCTGGCTGCAGCATTCAGGACAGATTGGAGAGGGAAGAGTTTGGTAAGAGGGAGGCTGATTAGTAGAGAGTTACAATAGTCCAGGCGAGAATGAATGAGTGAAACAGTAAGAGTTTTTGCAGAGTCGAAAGTAAGAAAAGGGCGAATTCTATAAATGTTTTTGAGATGCAGATAAGAAGACCGAGCCAGTGATCGGATGTGGGCGATGAATGAAAGCTCCGAATCAAGTATGACCCCAAGGCAGCGGGCATGTTGCTTTGGAGTAGTGGTGGAACACGGAGATGGCAATGTGAGGCAAAGGTAGGTTAGTAGAGGGAGAAAACACGAGGAGTTCAGTTTTTGACAGGTTCAGTTTCAGATAGAGGGAGGACATGATGTTAGAGACAGCGGTAAGACAATCACTGGTGTTTTCTAAAAAAGCCCCATATTGTACACAGTACCTAAGTGTGGCCGCACTGGTGACTTGTACTGTATAGAGGCCAAACTATGTTCTCTACATGAGCATCTTTGCCTCTTTTAATGCATCCTATTATTTTATTAGCCTTGGCAGCAGCTGCCTGGCATTGGTCACTAAAGAGGAGTTTGCTGTCCACTTAGACACTCAGGTCTTTTTCACTGACAGATTTACCATCTACTATATAATTGTCTACGGGTCACTTCCGTCTGTCTGTCTGTCTTTCTTTCTGTCTGTCTGTCACGGATATTCATTGGTCGCGGCCTCTGTCTGTCATGGAAATCCAAGTCGCTGATTGGTCGCGGCAAAACATCCACGACCAATCAGCGACGGGCATAGTCCGGAAGAAAATGGCCGCTCCTTACTCCCCGCAGTCAGTGCCCGGCGCCCGCATACTCCCCTCCAGTCACCGCTCACACAGGGTTAATGCCGGCGGTAACGGACCGCGTTATGCCGCAGGTAACGCACTCCGTTACCGCCGCTATTAACCCTGTGTGTCCCCAACTTTTTGTGGCTGGGCAATATAGTACGTGGCTGGGCAATATAGTACGTGGCTGGGCAATATACCACGTTGCTGGGCAATATACCACGTGGTTGGGCAATATACCACGTGGTTGGGCAATATACCACGTGGTTGGGCAATATACTACGTGGTTGGGCAATATACTACGTGGTTGGGCAATATACTACGTGGCTGGGCAATATACTACGTGGCTGGGCAATATACTACGTGGCTGGGCAATATACTACGTGGACATGAATATTATAGAATACCCGATGCGTTAGAATCGGGCCACCATCTAGTTTAGTATATAATTATACATTTTATTTCCTTGAGCAAAGTGCATGACTTAACCATTATCTACATAAACCATCTATTGTCATTACAACACAATGGAATTACATTTTGACAGAATGTTCTTTCCGGTTATTGAAGCTAATCTTAAAATATGAGGAAGAAAACTCTGAATACAATAAAGAAGGATATTACATAAACGAGAGCGGAAATAAAGGAGGATATATACTTAAAAAAGTTTAAAGAACAACACAAAAAAACCCATAAAAACAATCTTGTGAAATTGGAAAATGATTATGACAACTAAAAAAATGTAAAATTTGAAGGAACACAATGGATTATTAACATGACAAAGTGTGTGTGCGGAAGAGATACTTACGGAAACGTAAAGGTGTAACCTCAATCCTAAAACATGGCACACAGCGCAAACATAGCAACAGAAGATACAGTAGAGTCGGCCTTCAACTCTATATAGAATATTACAACAATGTATGGGGGGTAACTAAATGCTTACAAAATATTTTAAAAAAAACGGGATAGGAGAGCCAGGAGGGAAACATGGAGGAAAAAGGAACATTAACGACACTGAGAAAATAGGAGCAATGAGTTTGTCAAGTTATATATTAACTCATGCACAAATTGCAGTTTTATTAAAACTATGTTATTCTTAATTGACAAATTAATTTGACATCTATAAAGCATTGTTAGATCTAAAGAGCTTTGCTAGGCTACTGAAGCTTATAAAAAAAAAAAAAAAAAAATTCAGGAAAAAAATCTTCTAAGAACTGCAACAGGAAAAGAAAAACCCCTCCAAAAAGTGTTTGTTTCCTAAGGAGGTTTCTGCTTGAGAAACTTGCTTTTGAGCATCTGTATTCTATTTCCCATATTGCCTATTAAAGTATACCTTCCTTTGCCCCTATTAACCCTTAACCTTTCCCAGCCCTTCTTTTGTCTTTATATGTTATCCCTTTAAATATTGTTATTTGTTATAATATTAAAATTGCAATAAAAAAATTGGAAATAAAAAACCTCTTTGTGACCAATACTGGTCTTCCAGTTTTTAATATGGATAGTGCAAGGTGGGTCACAAAAATCATGCCCAGCATGCCTAGTGTGGTTGTAGACGATGATGCCTATCCAGGGCTGCCACTAGGAATTTTGCGGCCCCATACTGGCAAAATTATCGGGGCCCCCTTGAGAATCCGGCCAGGCTCCACCCCAGCCCTGCCTCCACTCCTCGAACCTTCCACAGTCCCACCACCCACTCATAGAAAAACTCCACATCTGCACCACGTCCTCACCAATCACACATTAACAGTTCCCATCAGCAGATCACACATATAGCCAGCAGCTTTTGTTTCGGCCAAAATATTTTTTCAGCCGCCACCACAACACGGTAGAGTCTTTTGGCTGGGCCCTACTCTCTCTACTCTAACCTATTAAACACTTGTTAAAATATGCTATATAATTTAGGTATATTTTTATATATTTATTTTTCAATTTTTAAAATGGCCAATAATATCACATACAAGGGACAAATATCACCACACCATGTCCAGACACCATATTATCACCACATAGTGACTAATAATACCACAAGGGACAAATACCACCACACCATGAGCAGACCACATATTACCACCACATAGTGACCAAATAACAGCACATGCAAGGAACAAATACCGCCACACCATGGGCGGACAACATATTACCACCACATAGTGACTGAATACTACAATACTGATCAATAAAAAAAAACACAATACTAATATCACCATAAGTGACATTATACACAGGAGCTCTGTATATAGTGTATAGTGTACAGGTAATACAGTGATTACTGGTGACATTATACACAGGAGCTCTGTATACAGTATCAGTGTACAGGCAATACAGTGATCACTGGTGACATTGCACACAGGACCTCTGTGTATAGTGACAGTGTACAGGTAATACAGTGATCACCAGTAACATTGTACACAGGACCTCTATATATAGTATACTGTGTATAGTGTCAGTATAAATATAACCCAGCAACAATCTTGGTGACATTTTCAATATCAAATAATCCTGTGGTCAGTATGATTAATCATTATAATGTCCCAAGTGGTGGACCAAATTTAAGGGCAATCATCTATTTCATAAAGAACTTAAAACTAGAGCGCAAGGATGATAGACAGGCCAACATGAGTGTAAAAATAGAAAAACCTTTATTCAAATTCAATATATATAACAAATAGAAAGGTGGATACAGCCACAGTGCATATAAACAATTAAACACTAAAACCTAAAGGGACATGGGGGACATGGCTAGTGTCATCCAAATACTATATTAACTGATGGTAATAGGTAGTAAGGAAAAAGAACATTAAGTAAACCTGCTGCTAACCCAAAAAGAGGGCGAATGTATAAACCCGATCATGGAATGGTCTCCCCAGGACTAGAGGATCATGCTGAATCCAATAGGACTATATTAGGATGGCGAGTTAGCCATCATGAAATAAAGTACATTTCAAAATAAATTATTAGCATACCAAAGTCCTGGTCCAGTGGGTCACCAAAGATATCAAAGGAAATAACACAGCAGGAGTCAGTGGTCCCCACGTCACCCCGACGTGCGTTTCGACGGAGCCTTCGTCAGGGGGCATGGTTGTAATAAAAAATGTGCGGTTTAATAATAGGACCGGAACCAATCAGCTAAAATCCCGGAAGTAGTGTATCGTTGTTGTGGTAACAAGCCACGCTACGTGTCCGCACCTCGGAGTGCATTATCCTGATTGTAAGTATGCTTTTAATATAGAAATGGAGAACGGAAGGCATCAGAATCGCATAAAATATTAAACGATAACATGGATATAGGAGTGTACCGCGCCGTTGTTGACGCATGCGCAGTCGGCGCTCAGCAACCGCCAATCAGCGTCGGTGTCAAAGGGAAGGCGGAGCCGAGACACAATCATGTGACGTGGCACCATATCCCAATGGAGACGCCGAGAGACGAAAGATGCGGCCGGACCCAACGCGCATGCGTGCTCGGCCGGGACACAGCATATCCGTACCACCAGACAGCTAGCAGATGGCAGAACAAAGCCAAGTGGATATAGTGAAAATGCAAGTAAAGATAAAGTCTAGGTACAGGACTTGAATATAAATAAGTGTATAGTGTCAGTGTACAGGTATCACACTGACTCACCAGTGATGTCTCTGGGTGAAGTCCTTCACCTTCACTTTTCATCTTCATCCAGCACAGCCCGCCATCACTTCTTCCACCCAGGGCTTGTCTCTGCAGGAAATAACACAGTTATTTAGAGCACTGTTTGTGTTGCAGAACACATTCATTTTTTCCCAACTTCTACACCACACTAGATGAAGAAAAAAAGGCAACATAGTGTCGCTCTGCACAGTAACAGGACCGCCCCCCATTTAAAACAGTATCCAAAAAAATAAAATAAATACATCACTGCAGTAATAATATCCCTTAATTAGCCCTTATGATAATAATATCCCCCATCCTGGCCCCTATGTGTCTCATTTCTGGCTCCAGCCATATGTTCTCCCATCCTGCCCTCATGAGTATCCATCCTGCGCCATCTGTCCCATGATCCTGCCCCATGATCCTGCCCCATCTATCTCCATCCTGCCCCATGATCCTGCACCATGTGTCTCCATCCTGCCCCATGTCTCCTGTTGTGAATTCTGTGGCTGAATTCACTCATGTGGTCACAAGTGGTACTGCAGCTTCTGAGCTTCCTCCCTCAGGTGTTCTGGTGAGCTCGTTAACTGCTTCATTACTTAACTCCGCCTGATGCTGCTATCCTTGCTCCTTGTCAATGTTTCAGTGTTGGATCTGAGCTTCTCCTGATTGTTCCTGTGACCTGCTTCTCTGTATAGCTAAGTGCTTTTTGCTTTTTTGTTGCTTTTTTTTCTGTCCAGCTTGTCTTTTGTTTTGCTGGAAGCTCTGAGACGCAAAGGGTGTACCGCCGTGCCGTTGGTTCGGCACGGTGGGTTTTTTTTGCCCCCTTTGCGTGGTTTTGCTTTAGGGTTTTTTGTAGACTGCAAAGTTCGCTTTACTGTCCTCGCTCTGTCCTAGAATATCGGGCCCCACTTTGCTGAATCTATTTCATCCCTACGTTTTGTCTTTTCATCTTACTCACAGTCATTATATGTGGGGGGCTGCCTTTTCCTTTGGGGAATTTCTCTGGGGCAAGTCAGGCCTATTTTTCTATCTTCAGGCTAGCTAGTTTCTTAGGCTGTGCCGAGTTGCCTAGGTAGTTGTTAGGCGCAATCCACAGCCGCTTTTAGTTGTGTTTAGGATAGGATCAGGTGTGCAGTCTACAGAGCTTCCACGTCTCAGAGCTCGTTCTTGTATTTTTGGGTATTTGTCAGATCACTGTGTGCGCTCTGATCGCTAAGCACACTGTGTTTCTGGATTGCCTTCATAACACCTGTCATTAGCAAACATAACAGTACAAGGAGCCCAAACTAATGATTCTCAATAGAGGGAAAGAAAAAGTTCTGACATCATTTTTTTTTTTTTTTTTTTTTCTGCTCTGTGTTCACTTTTTTTTTTTCCCCTAGACATTTGGGTGATTCTGGACACAGGTGTGGACATGGATATTCAGGGTCTGTGCTCTTCAATGGATAATCTCGTTATAAATGTACAAAAGATTCAAGATACTATTGATCAGAAATCTATGTTAGAACCAAGAATTCCTATTCCTGATTTGTTTTTTTGGAGATAGAACTAAGTTTCTAAGTTTCAAAAATAATTGTAAGCTATTTCTGGCCTTGAAACCTCATTCTTCTGGTAATCCTATTCAACAGGTTTTGATTATTATTTCTTTTTTGCGCGGCGACCCTCAAGACTGGGCATTTTCTCTTGCGCCAGGAGACCCTGCATTGAGTAGTGTCGATGCGTTTTTCCTGGCGCTCGGATTGCTGTACGATGAGCCTAATTCAGTGGATCAGGCTGAGAAAAATTTGCTGGCTTTGTGCCAGGGTCAGGATGATATAGAAGTATATTGTCAGAAATTTAGGAAATGGTCAGTACTCACTCAGTGGAATGAATCTGCGCTGGCAGCTTTGTTCAGAAAGGGTCTCTCTGAGGCTCTTAAGGATGTCATGGTGGGATTTCCTATGCCTGCTGGTTTGAATGAGTCTTTGTCTTTGGCCATTCAGATCGGTCGACGCTTGCGCGAGCGTAAATCTGTGCACCATTTGGCGGTACTGCCTGAGGTTAAACCTGAGCCTATGCAGTGCGATAGGACTATGACTAGAGTTGAACGGCAGGAATACAGACGTCTGAATGGTCTGTGTTTCTACTGTGGTGATTCCACTCATGCTATTTCTGATTGTCCTAAGCGCACTAAACGGTCCGCTAGGTCTGCCGTCATTGGTACTGTACAGTCCAAATTCCTTCTGTCCATTACCTTGATATGCTCTTTGTCGTCGTTTTCTGTCATGGCGTTTGTGGATTCGGGCGCTGCCCTGAATCTGATGGATTTGGATTATGCTAAACGTTGTGGGTTTTTCTTGGAGCCTTTGCGGTGTCCTATTCCATTGAGAGGAATTGATGCTACACCTTTGGCCAAGAATAAACCTCAATACTGGGCCCAGCTGACCATGTGCATGGCTCCTGCACATCAGGAAGTTATTCGCTTTCTGGTGTTGCATAATCTGCATGATGTGGTCGTGTTGGGGTTGCCATGGCTACAAACCCATAATCCAGTATTGGATTGGAATTCCATGTCGGTATCCAGCTGGGGTTGTCAGGGGGTACATGGTGATGTTCCATTTTTGTCGATTTCGTCATCCACCCCTTCTGAGGTCCCAGAGTTCTTGTCTGATTATCAGGATGTATTTGAAGAGCCCAAGTCCGATGCTCTACCTCCGCATAGGGATTGTGATTGTGCTATCAATTTGATTCCTGGTAGTAAATTCCCTAAAGGTCGATTATTTAATTTATCCGTGCCCGAACACGCCGCTATGCGCAGTTATGTGAAGGAATCCCTGGAGAAGGGACATATTCGCCCATCGTCATCACCACTGGGAGCAGGGTTCTTCTTTGTAGCCAAGAAGGATGGTTCGCTGAGACCGTGTATTGATTACCGCCTTCTTAATAAGATCACTGTTAAATTTCAGTATCCCTTGCCATTGTTATCTGACTTGTTTGCTCGGATTAAGGGGGCTAGTTGGTTCACTAAGATAGATCTTCGTGGTGCGTATAATCTGGTGAGAATCAGGCAAGGAGATGAATGGAAAACTGCATTCAATACGCCCGAGGGTCATTTTGAGTATCTAGTGATGCCGTTCGGACTTGCCAATGCTCCATCTGTGTTTCAGTCTTTTATGCATGACATCTTCCGTGAGTATCTGGATAAATTCCTGATTGTTTACTTGGATGACATTTTGATCTTCTCAGATGATTGGGAGTCTCATGTGAAGCAGGTCAGAATGGTTTTTCAGGTCCTGCGTGCTAACTCTTTGTTTGTGAAGGGATCAAAGTGTCTCTTCGGTGTGCAGAAAGTTTCATTTTTAGGGTTCATCTTTACCCCTTCTACTATCGAGATGGATCCAGTTAAGGTCCAAGCCATCCAGGATTGGATTCAGCCGACATCTCTGAAAAGTCTGCAAAAGTTCCTGGGCTTTGCTAATTTTTATCGTCGCTTCATCTGTAATTTTTCTAGCATTGCCAAACCATTGACCGATTTGACCAAGAAGGGTGCTGATTTGGTTAATTGGTCTTCTGCTGCTGTGGAAGCTTTTCAGGAGTTGAAGCGTCGTTTTTGTTCTGCCCCTGTGTTGTGTCAGCCAGATGTTTCTCTTCCGTTCCAGGTCGAGGTTGATGCTTCTGAGATTGGAGCAGGGGCGGTTTTGTCACAGAGAGGTTCTGATTGCTCAGTGATGAAACCATGTGCTTTCTTTTCCAGGAAGTTTTCGCCCGCTGAGCGTAATTATGATGTGGGCAATCGAGAGTTGCTGGCCATGAAGTGGGCATTCGAGGAGTGGCGTCATTGGCTTGAAGGAGCTAAGCATCGCGTGGTGGTATTGACTGATCATAAGAACTTGACTTATCTCGAGTCTGCCAAGCGCTTGAATCCTAGACAGGCCCGTTGGTCGTTATTTTTTGCCCGCTTCGACTGTGTGATTTCGTACCTTCCGGGCTCTAAAAATGTGAAGGCGGATGCTCTGTCTAGGAGTTTTGTGCCCGACTCTCCGGGTTTATCTGAGCCAGCGGGTATCCTCAAGGAAGGAGTCATTGTGTCTGCCATCTCCCCTGATTTGCGGCGGGTGCTGCAAAAATTTCAGGCGAATAAACCTGATCGTTGTCCAGCAGAGAAACTGTTCGTCCCTGATAGGTGGACTAATAAACTTATCTCTGAACTTCATTGTTCGGTGTTGGCTGGTCATCCTGGAATCTTTGGTACCAGAGAGTTAGTGGCTAGATCCTTCTGGTGGCCATCTCTGTCACGGGATGTACGTACTTTTGTGCAGTCCTGTGGGATTTGTGCTAGGGCTAAGCCCTGCTGTTCTCGTGCCAGTGGGTTGCTTTTGCCCTTGCCGGTCCCAAAGAGGCCTTGGACACATATTTCGATGGATTTCATTTCTGACCTTCCCGTTTCTCAAAAGATGTCAGTCATTTGGGTGGTCTGTGATCGCTTTTCTAAAATGGTCCATCTGGTGCCCTTGGCTAAATTGCCTTCCTCCTCTGATTTGGTACCTTTGTTCTTTCAGCATGTGGTTCGGTTGCATGGCATTCCTGAGAATATTGTTTCTGACAGAGGTTCCCAGTTTGTTTCAAGGTTTTGGCGAGCCTTTTGTGGTAGGATGGGCATTGACCTATCCTTTTCCTCGGCTTTCCATCCTCAGACTAATGGCCAGACCGAACGAACCAATCAGACCTTGGAAAAATATCTGAGATGTTTTGTTTCTGCAGACCAGGATGATTGGGTGTCCTTTTTGCCGTTGGCTGAGTTCGCCCTTAATAATCGGGCCAGCTCGGCTACCTTGGTTTCTCCATTTTTTTGCAATTCTGGGTTCCATCCTCGTTTCTCTTCAGGACAGGTTGAGTCTTCGGACTGTCCTGGTGTGGATTCTGTGGTGGATAGGTTGCAGCAGATCTGGACTCAGGTAGTGGACAATTTGATCTTGTCCCAGGAGAAAGCTCAACTTTTCGCTAATCGCAGACGCCGTGTGGGTAACCGACTTCGTGTTGGGGATCTGGTTTGGTTATCTTCTCGTCATGTTCCTATGAAGGTTTCCTCTCCTAAATTTAAACCTCGTTTTATTGGTCCGTATAGGATTTCTGAGGTTCTCAATCCTGTGTCTTTTCGTTTGACCCTCCCAGACTCTTTTCCATACATAATGTATTCCATAGGTCGTTGTTGCGGAGATACGTGGCACCTATGGTTCCATCTGTTGAGCCTCCTGCCCCGGTTTTGGTGGAGGGGGAATTGGAGTATATTGTGGAGAAGATTTTGGATTCTCGTGTTTCTAGACGGAAACTCCAGTATCTGGTTAAATGGAAGGGTTATGCTCAGGAAGATAATTCCTGGGTTTTTGCCTCTGATGTTCATGCTTCCGATCTTGTTCGTGCCTTTCATGCGGCTCATCCTGGTCGGCCTGGGGGCTCTGGTGAGGGTTCGGTGACCCCTCCTCAAGGGGGGGGTACTGTTGTGAATTCTGTGGCTGAATTCACTCCTGTGGTCACAAGTGGTACTGCAGCTTCTGAGCTTCCTCCCTCAGGTGTTCTGGTGAGCTCGTTAACTGCTTCATTACTTAACTCCGCCTGATGCTGCTATCCTTGCTCCTTGTCAATGTTTCAGTGTTGGATCTGAGCTTCTCCTGATTGTTCCTGTGACCTGTTTCTCTGTATAGCTAAGTGCTTTTTGCTTTTTTGTTGCTTTTTTTTCTGTCCAGCTTGTCTTTTGTTTTGCTGGAAGCTCTGAGACGCAAAGGGTGTACCGCCGTGCCGTTAGTTCGGCACGGTGGTTTTTTTTTGCCCCCTTTGCGTGGTTTTGCTTTAGGGTTTTTTGTAGACTGCAAAGTTCGCTTTACTGTCCTCGCTCTGTCCTAGAATATCGGGCCCCACTTTGCTGAATCTATTTCATCCCTACGTTTTGTCTTTTCATCTTACTCACAGTCATTATATGTGGGGGGCTGCCTTTTCCTTTGGGGAATTTCTCTGGGGCAAGTCAGGCCTATTTTTCTATCTTCAGGCTAGCTAGTTTCTTAGGCTGTGCCGAGTTGCCTAGGTAGTTGTTAGGCGCAATCCACAGCCGCTTTTAGTTGTGTTTAGGATAGGATCAGGTGTGCAGTCTACAGAGTTTCCACGTCTCAGAGCTCGTTCTTGTATTTTTGGGTATTTGTCAGATCACTGTGTGCGCTCTGATCGCTAAGCACACTGTGTTTCTGGATTGCCTTCATAACACCTGTCATTAGCAAACATAACAGTCTCCATCCTGCCCCCGTATCTCCATCCTGCCCCCAGTATCTCCATCCTGCCCCCAGTATCTCCATCCTGCCCCCAGTGTCTCCATCCTGCCCCCAGTGTTTCCATTCTGCCCCGTGTCTCCATTCTGCCCCGGGCAGGATGGAGACACATGACCCATGTGTCTCCATCCTGCCATAGAAACATATTGTGGCTTACTGCTTTCAATAAAAATAAAAAAATAAAATTTGCAGGCCCGCACAGCAATAGAGTTTAACCCCTCTGTGACCTGTAAGGATTTCACTCACTCAGCTGCGACGGCTGACACTCAGGAGACGTGTTCCTTTAAAGTTCACTGGGTTTATTGCTTCATAAACCATGTTGCAAACAACAGAAAACAAATAGCCTTTGGTTCAGGTAAAGAAAAAACAAGTATCCAGTTCATCCGGCTCAGTCCTGAAGCCGTAACACACTCAGGAGGGTTTCACCTCCACACATCTCTGCTGTGTAAAGGATTAGCCAGTCTTATAAAGAGCTAACCCCACCCAGTAACCCATCACATGATTAGCCATGTGGTCTGACATTACCACAGGTCCTGAAACACATATACAAGATTATGTGCAAGAAAGGAATACTCCGGGCTACATTACAGCAACCAGGCACTTATGTGGCACATACCTCCCATCGACTACAAACCCTTTAGCCATGCTACATACCTCCCCCCTCTGCCTAAAGCCGTGGGGCTTGGCACTTTCCCCCACTAAACAAGGGATTCTCGATAGGGCATCCGCATTACCGTGCAGCTTTCCGGCCCTATGTTCCACATGGAAACTGAAGTCCTGCAGGGCTAAGAACCAACGGGTGACTCTAGCATTTCTTCCTTTCGTTTCACTCATCCACCTAAGCGGGGCATGGTCAGATACCAGTCTAAATTTACGTCCCAGCAGATAGTACCGCAATGTGTCCACTGCCCATTTTATGGCCAAGCACTCTTTCTCAACGACTGAGTAGTTCTTTTCAGATGAGGACAGCTTCCTACTCAGATAGAGAACAGGATGCTCCTCCCCATGTAGTTCTTGGGAAAGGACTGCTCCCACCCCAACATCTGAGGCATCTGTCTGAAGAATAAACTCTTTCTTGAAGTTTGGGGCCATCAGAACGGGTTGCTTACATAAAGCCTCTTTCATTTCTTGGAAGGCTGAATCTGTTTCTTCGGACCACTTAACCATTACTGATTTTGTCCCTTTTAGCAGGTCAGTCAGAGGCGCCGCCATTGTGGCGAAGTTTGGGATGAACCTCCTGTAATATCCCACGATTCCCAGGAAGGCTTTAACTTGCTTCTTGGAAACTGGTTTTGGCCATGTTTGAATTGCCTCCACTTTACTGATTTGGGGTTTTATTTCTCCATGACCCACTATGTATCCAAGGTACTTAGCTTCTTCTTTACCCAATGCACACTTCTTCGGGTTTATTGTAAATCCGGCCTCTCTTATAGCATCAAACACCGCTTGGACTTTCTCCAGATGACTCTCCCAGTCCGGGCTAAAGATGACGATATCATCTAGGTACGCAGCAGCGTATGCCTTGTGGGGTGCAAGGACTCTATCCATAGCCCTTTGGAAGGTGGCCGGAGCTCCCTGTAGGCCAAATGGCATCCGGACATACTGGAAGCATCCATCTGGTGTAGAAAACGCCGTCTTCTCCTTGGCTTCCTGTGCCATGGGGATCTGCCAATACCCCTTCGTCAAATCCAAGGTGGTTATGTACCTGGCGGGCCCAAGCCTTTCGATGAGCTCATCAACTCGGGGCATGGGATATGCGTCGAACTTGGAGACCTCATTCAACTTCCTATAGTCGTTGCAAAATCTCCACTCCCCATCAGGTTTTGGGACCAGGACAATTGGGCTCGACCAACCGCTCTTGGATTCCTCAATGACTCCAAGCTTCAACATACGCTCCACTTCCTTGGAGACTATTTCTCGACGGGCCTCAGGAATTCTATAGGGCTTCACGTTCACGCGCACATGGGGGTCTGTCAGGACCTCATGCTCTATGACCTTCGTGTACCCAGGCAACTCGGAAAACAGGTCCCTGTTTTTCTGGAGTAACTCCCGGCATTGCTGTTTCTGGGACTCCGATAGCGTCTCCGCTATAGTAACCGCTCCAACCTCATCTTCTGGGTTGCTTAACAACGATGGAGTTACTGTCGGCTCTCTATCTTGCCACGGCTTGATAAGGTTGACATGGTATACTTGGAATGGTTTCCGTCTTCCTGGTTGGTGAATTTTATAGTTTACTTCACCAAGTTTCTCGACAACCTCATATGGCCCTTGCCATTTGGCCAAGAACTTGCTTTCCACTGTCGGAACTAACACAAGAACTCGGTCTCCTGGATTGAATTGCCTCACTCTTGCAGACCGGTTGTAGACCCTGGCCTGAGCTTCTTGTGCTTGGAGAAGGTGTTCTTTCACGATAGGCATCACCTTTGCAATCCTCTGCTGCATCAGGGCCACATGCTCAATGACGCTTCTGTGGGGCGTGACTTCGGCTTCCCAGGTTTCCTTGGCTATATCCAGGAGTCCTCGTGGATGTCGGCCATACAGAAGCTCAAACGGTGAGAAACCTGTGGAGGCCTGTGGAACTTCACGAATGGAAAACATCAAATAGGGTAAGAGACAATCCCAGTCTCTACCGTCTTTCTCTATAGCTTTTCTCAGCATGCTCTTCAGTGTCTTGTTAAATCTCTCAACAAGGCCATCTGACTGGGGATGGTACACCGAGGTCCTCAACTGGGAGATTTTCAGGGCTTTGCATAGTTCCCTCATCACCTTGCTCATGAAAGGTGTCCCCTGGTCAGTCAGGATCTCCTTCGGCAGACCTGTCCGGGAAAAGACATGGACCAACTCGCGAGCTATACTCTTTGAAGAAGAATTTCTCAAGGGAATTGCCTCAGGATAGCGTGTGGCGTAGTCCAGGATGACTAATATATACTGATGGCCCCGGGCTGATTTAACTAAGGGACCGACCAAGTCCATGGCAATTCTCTCGAATGGCACCTCAATAATGGGCAGTGGCACAAGGGGGTTCCGGAAATGAGGAGTGGGAGCAGTTAGCTGACATGTAGGGCAGGACCTGCAATAGTTCACTATTTCCCGGTGGCACCCAGGCCAATAGAACCTCTGCACAACCCGTTCCTGCGTTTTTTCCACCCCTAGGTGTCCACCCAAGATGTGTGAATGGGCCATGTCCAACACCTTCCGTCTATATGGACCCGGCACTACCAACTGCTCTACCAACTCCTCCCTTATTTTCGTGACCCGGTACAACAACTCCCTGCTCATTAGAAAATGGGGAAATCTTGTGTCTGCCCCCGGCTCCTGTACCACCCCGTCAATAACTGTGACATTATTAAAGGCTTCCCTCAGAGTGGGGTCCCTATGTTGGGCAGTCCCAAAATTTTCACCGGATACCTCAAACTCCAGAATGTCAGATGCAGGGGACACTTCCTCCTCATCTCCAGCCAGGACACAAAAAGGAAATCTGTCTGACTCGGGGTGTGGCACCACCCTTCCCGGGTTCACTGGTTCCCTACTCTTGCTAGGGAGCTCAGAACCTTTCCCCCACAAATCCCAAAACAAACAGAAATCCCGGCCAATAATTATAGGGTGCAACAAGTCCTGAACGACGCCGACTATGTGGGACTCCGTGCCACATGTCGTTTCAATGTTCACACTGGCCACAGGGTAGTCCTTTGCATCACCATGTATGCACCGCACTCCGACCTTCTTTCCCGGGAGCAGGTGGAGAGGAAAAGTGGCCCTCACCAGGGTCACTAGGCTCCCCGAGTCTAACAGTGCCGTTACTGCTTGACCGTTCACCTTCACGGGACATGCTTGAGGTCCCTCGTTGGGCGGAGAGTTCACACTGCAAGCTGGATACGCATAGTATGAACAACGGCGTCCCATGCTGCAGTCCATCTGCTCAGTGGTTTGGGAACAACGAGCAGCTATATGTCCTGGCTTGTGGCACCTCCAACAAATAATATCACCCGTGGGGACCTTGGGCACCACCTCCCCCGCCCTTTGTGACCTTGGACGCACCACCCCTTTTTGGGACTCAGCTGCCTTCTGGGATCCCCAGTACGGCATGGGCTGCCTCCAGAAGGAGCCTTCCAACCCTTGGTACCTCTCAACCAGTCCGATCAGCTCGTCGGCATTCTGGGGATCACCCTGGGCAACCCAAGACTGTATAGGCCTCGGGAGGGAATGGACAAACCGATCCATCATCACCCGTTCTACCATCTGTGCAGGCGCAGAGGATTCTGGCTGCAGCCATTTCTGGACCAGGTGCAACAGATCAAACATTTGGGAACGAGGTGGTTTGTCCCGGTGATAGCCCCAGGAGTGAACTCGCTGTGCCCTGACAGTCAGTGTCACCCCCAAACGTGCGAGAATCTCGGCTTTCAATTTGTGATACTCTTTGGCATCCTGCAAGGTCAAATCATAGTACGCCTTCTGGGGTTCTCCCGTCAGGTATGGCGCAAGTACCTCTGCCCACTGCTCTGGCGGAAGTTGTTCCCTCTCAGCGACCCTCTCAAACACCGTCAGGAAGGCCTCAACATCATCCCCGGGAGTCATTTTCTGCAACGCGCGTCTTACCGTTTTCCGGACGTGGGTATCATCAGCCAAACCTGGGGTTGGGGCGCTCGCCTTGCCCTGGATGGCGGTTGCCAGAAGCTGCATCTGCTGCTGATGCTCCTGCTGGCTCTGCTGCATCTGCTGCCGTTGCTCCTGCTGGCTCTGCTGCATCTGCTGCTGGCTCTGTTGTAACTGCTGCCGTTGCTCCTGCTGGCTTTGTTGCATCTGCTGCCGTTGCTCCTGCTGGCTCTGTTGTATCTGCTGCATCAACAGCCTGTTGGTCTCTTGCTGCCTTTGCTCCTGCTGGCTCTGCCTTTTCTCCTGCTGTGACTGCATCTGGACCAATTGTTTCAGCAGGTCCTCCATTTTCTCCGGCAATGCTTGCTGGCTTGCAACAGCCTTGACCCAGGACATTCAAAATAAACTCACGTCTCCGCTGGGAACGCTGCTCGCACGTCTCCACCAATTGTAAGGATTTCACTCACTCAGCTGCGACGGCTGACACTCAGGAGACGTGTTCCTTTAAAGTTCACTGGGTTTATTGCTTCATAAACCATGTTGCAAACAACAGAAAACAAATAGCCTTTGGTTCAGGTAAAGAAAAAACAAGTATCCAGTTCATCCGGCTCAGTCCTGAAGCCGTAACACACTCAGGAGGGTTTCACCTCCACACATCTCTGCTGTGTAAAGGATTAGCCAGTCTTATAAAGAGCTAACCCCACCCAGTAACCCATCACATGATTAGCCATGTGGTCTGACATTACCACAGGTCCTGAAACACATATACAAGATTATGTGCAAGAAAGGAATACTCCGGGCTACATTACAGCAACCAGGCACTTATGTGGCACATACCTCCCATCGACTACAAACCCTTTAGCCATGCTACAGACCTTAGACGTACTATCCCGTCGAGGTGCCCTGGGCCTATCTGACCCTGGACGGGATAGTACGTCATAGCGATCGGCAGCGCTCACGGGGGGAGCGCCGCCGATCGCGGCCGGGTGTCAGCTGCTTATCGCAGCTGACATCCGGCACTATGTGCCAGGAGCAGTCACGGACCGCCCCCGGCACATTAACCCCCGGCACACCGCGATCAAAGATGATCGCGATGTGCCGGCGGTGCAGGGAAGCATCGCGCAGGAAGGGGGCTCCCTGCGGGCTTCCCTGAGCCCCCCGCAGCACCGCGATGTGATCGCGTTGCTGCGAGGGTCTTACCTCCCTCCCTGCCTGCTCGAGCCCCGGATCCAAGATGGCCGCGGATCCGGGTCCTGCAGGGAGGGAGGTGGCTTCACAGAGCCTGCTCAGAGCAGGCACTGTGAAGGCTGCACTGCTCTAAGTCAGATCAGTGATCTGACAGAGTGCTGTGCAAACTGTCAGATCACTGATCTGTGATGTCCCCACCTGGGACAAAGTAAAAAAGTAAAAAAAAAAATATCCAAATGTGTAAAAAAAGAAATTAAAAAAAAATATTCCTAAATAATGAAAAAAAAATATATATTATTCCCATAAATACATTTCTTCATCTAAATAAAAAAAAAACCCAACAAAAGTACACATATTTAGTATCGCCGCGTCCGTAACGACCTGACCTATAAAACTGGCCCACTAGTTAACCCCTTCAGTAAACACCGTAAGAAAAAAAAAAAAGACCGAGGCAAAAAACAACGCTTTATTATCATACCGCCGAACAAAAAGTGGAATAACATGCGATCAAAACAGACAGATATAAATAACCATGGTACCGCTGAAAACGTCATCTTGTCCTGCAAAAAACGAACTGCCACACAGCATCATCAGCAAAAAAATAAAAAGTTATAGTCCTGAGAATAAAGCGATGCAAAAATAATTATTTTTTCTGTAAAATAGTTTTTATCGTATAAAAGCGCCAAAACATAAAAAAATGATATAAATGAGGTGTCGCTGTAATCGCACTGACCCGAAGAATAAAACTGCTTTATCAATTTTACCAAACGCGGAACGGTATAAACGCCTCCCCCAAAAGAAATTCATGAATAGCTGGTTTTTGGTCATTCTTCCTCACAAAAATCGGAATAAAAAACGATCAAAAAATGTCACGTGCCCGAAAATGTTACCAATAAAAACGCCAACTCGTCCTGCAAAAAACAAGACCTCACATGACTCTGTGGACCAAAATATGGAAAAATTATAGCTCTCAAAATGTGGTAACGCAAAAAATATTTTTTGCAATAAAAAGCGTCTTTCAGTGTGTGAAGGCTGCCAATCATAAAAATCCGCTAAAAAACTCGCTATAAAGGTAAATCAAACCCCCCTTCATCACCCCCTTAGTTAGGGAAAAATAAAAAAAATGTATTTATTTCCATTTTCCCATTAGGGCTAGGGTTAGGGCTATAGTTAGGGTTAGGGCTAGGGTTAGGGCTAGGGTTAGGGCTAGGGTTAGGGCTAGCATTAGGGCTAGGGTTAGGGCTAGGTTTAGGGTTAGGGCTAGGGTTGGGGCTACAGTTAGGGTTGGGGCTAAAGTTAGGGTTAGAGTTTAGATTACATTTACAGTTGGGAATAGGGTTGGGATTAGGGTTAGGGGTGTGTCAGGGTTAGAGGTGTGGTTAGGGTTACCGTTGGAATTAGGGTTAGGGGTGTGTTTGGATTAGGGTTTCAGTTATAATTGGGGAGTTTCCACTGTTTAGGCACATCAGGGGCTCTCCAAACACGACATGGCGTCCGATCTCAATTCCAGCCAATTCTGCGTTGAAAAAGTAAAACAGTGCTCCTTCCCTTCTGAGCTCTCCCGTGTGCCCAAACAGGGGTTTACCCCAACATATGGGGTATCAGCGTACTCAGGACAAATAGGACAACAACGTTTGGGGTCCAATTTCTCCTGTTACCCTTGGGAAAATACAAAACTGGGGGCTAAAAAATAATTTTTGTGGGAAAACAAAAAGATTTTTTATTTTCACGGCTCTGCGTCATAAACTGTAGTGAAACACTTGGGGGTTCAAAGTTCTCACAACACATCTAGATAAGTTCATTGAGGGGTCTAGTTTCCAATATGGGGTCACTTGTGGGGGGTTTCTACTGTTTAGGTACATTAGGGGCTCTGCAAACGCAATGTGACGCCTGCAGACCAATCCATCTAAGTCTGCATTCCAAATGATGCTCCTTCCCTTCCGAGCCCTCCCATGCGCCCAAACGGTGGTTCCCCCCCACATATCGGGTATCAGTGTACTCAGGACAAATTGGACAACAACATTTAGGGTCCAATTTCTCCTGCTACCCTTGGAAAAATACAAAACTGGGGGCTAAAATATAATTTTTGTGGAAAAAAATATTTTTTATTTGCACGGCTCTGCGTTATAAACTGTAGTGAAATACTTGGGGGTTCAAAGCTCTCACAACACATCTAGATGAGTTCCTTAGGGGGTCTACTTTCCAAAATGGTGTCACTTGTGGGGGGTTTCTACTGTTTAGGTACATTAGGGGCTCTGCAAACGCAATGTGACGCCTGCAGACCATTCCATCTAAGTCTGCATTCCAAATGGCGCTCTGTTGTGAATTCTGTGGCTGAATTCACTCCTGTGGTCACAAGTGGTACTGCAGCTTCTGAGCTTCCTCCCTCAGGTGTTCTGGTGAGCTCGTTAACTGCTTCATTACTTAACTCCGCCTGATGCTGCTATCCTTGCTCCTTGTCAATGTTTCAGTGTTGGATCTGAGCTTCTCCTGATTGTTCCTGTGACCTGCTTCTCTGTATAGCTAAGTGCTTTTTGCTTTTTTGTTGCTTTTTTTTCTGTCCAGCTTGTCTTTTGTTTTGCTGGAAGCTCTGAGACGCAAAGGGTGTACCGCCGTGCCGTTAGTTCGGCACGGTGGTTTTTTTTTGCCCCCTTTGCGTGGTTTTGCTTTAGGGTTTTTTGTAGACTGCAAAGTTCGCTTTACTGTCCTCGCTCTGTCCTAGAATATCGGGCCCCACTTTGCTGAATCTATTTCATCCCTACGTTTTGTCTTTTCATCTTACTCACAGTCATTATATGTGGGGGGCTGCCTTTTCCTTTGGGGAATTTCTCTGGGGCAAGTCAGGCCTATTTTTCTATCTTCAGGCTATCTAGTTTCTTAGGCTGTGCCGAGTTGCCTAGGTAGTTGTTAGGCGCAATCCACAGCCGCTTTTAGTTGTGTTTAGGATAGGATCAGGTGTGCAGTCTACAGAGTTTCCACGTCTCAGAGCTCGTTCTTGTATTTTTGGGTATTTGTCAGATCACTGTGTGCGCTCTGATCGCTAAGCACACTGTGTTTCTGGATTGCCTTCATAACACCTGTCATTAGCAAACATAACAGTCTCCATCCTGCCCCCGTATCTCCATCCTGCCCCCAGTATCTCCATCCTGCCCCCAGTGTCTCCATCCTGCCCCCAGTGTTTCCATTCTGCCCCGTGTCTCCATTCTGCCCCGGGCAGGATGGAGACACATGACCCATGTGTCTCCATCCTGCCGTAGAAACATATTGTGGCTTACTGCTTTCAATAAAAATAAAAAAATAAAATTTGCAGGCCCGCACAGCAATAGAGTTTAACCCCTCTGTGACCTTAGACGTACTATCCCGTCGAGGTGCCCTGGGCCTATCTGACCCTGGACAGGATAGTACGTCATAGCGATTGGCAGCGCTCACGGGGGGAGCGCCGCCGATCGCGGCCGGGTGTCAGCTGCTTATCGCAGCTGACATCCGGCACTATGTGCCAGGAGCAGTCACGGACCGCCCCCGGCACATTAACCCCCGGCACACCGCGATCAAAGATGATCGCGATGTGCCGGCGGTGCAGGGAAGCATCGCGCAGGAAGTGGGCTCCCTGCGGGCTTCCCTGAGCCCCCCGCAGCACCGCGATGTGATCGCGTTGCTGCGAGGGTCTTACCTCCCTCCCTGCCTGCTCGAGCCCCGGATCCAAGATGGCCGCGGATCCGGGTCCTGCAGGGAGGGAGGTGGCTTCACAGAGCCTGCTCAGAGCAGGCACTGTGAAGGCTGCACTGCTCTAAGTCAGATCAGTGATCTTCCTTTGGGGAATTTCTCTGGGGCAAGTCAGGCCTATTTTTCTATCTTCAGGCTAGCTAGTTTCTTAGGCTGTGCCGAGTTGCCTAGGTAGTTGTTAGGCGCAATCCACAGCCGCTTTTAGTTGTGTTTAGGATAGGATCAGGTTTGCAGTCTACAGAGTTTCCACGTCTCAGAGCTCGTTCTTGTATTTTTGGGTATTTGTCAGATCACTGTGTGCGCTCTGATCGCTAAGCACACTGTGTTTCTGGATTGCCTTCATAACACCTGTCATTAGCAAACATAACAGTACAAGGAGCCCGACTAATGATTCTCAATAGAGGGAAAGAAAAAGTTCTGACATCATTTTTTTTTTTTACTGCTCTGTGTTCACTTTTTTTTTTTCCCCTAGACATTTGGGTGATTCTGGACACAGGTGTGGACATGGATATTCAGGGTCTGTGCTCTTCAATGGATAATCTCGTTATAAATGTACAAAAAATTCAAGATACTATTGATCAGAAATCTATGTTAGAACCAAGAATTCCTATTCCTGATTTGTTTTTTGGAGATAGAACTAAGTTTCTAAGTTTCAAAAATAATTGTAAGCTATTTCTGGCCTTGAAACCTCATTCTTCTGGTAATCCTATTCAACAGGTTTTGATTATTATTTCTTTTTTTGCGCGGCGACCCTCAAGACTGGGCATTTTCTCTTGCGCCAGGAGACCCTGCATTGAGTAGTGTCGATGCGTTTTTCCTGGCGCTCGGATTGCTGTACGATGAGCCTAATTCAGTGGATCAGGCTGAGAAAAATTTGCTGGCTTTGTGCCAGGGTCAGGATGATATAGAAGTATATTGTCAGAAATTTAGGAAATGGTCAGTACTCACTCAGTGGAATGAATCTGCGCTGGCAGCTTTGTTCAGAAAGGGTCTCTCTGAGGCTCTTAAGGATGTCATGGTGGGATTTCCTATGCCTGCTGGTTTGAATGAGTCTTTGTCTTTGGCCATTCAGATCGGTCGACGCTTGCGCGAGCGTAAATCTGTGCACCATTTGGCGGTACTGCCTGAGGTTAAACCTGAGCCTATGCAGTGCGATAGGACTATGACTAGAGTTGAACGGCAGGAATACAGACGTCTGAATGGTCTGTGTTTCTACTGTGGTGATTCCACTCATGCTATTTCTGATTGTCCTAAGCGCACTAAGCGGTCCGCTAGGTCTGCCGTCATTGGTACTGTACAGTCCAAATTCCTTCTGTCCATTACCTTGATATGCTCTTTGTCGTCGTTTTCTGTCATGGCGTTTGTGGATTCGGGCGCTGCCCTGAATCTGATGGATTTGGATTATGCTAAACGTTGTGGGTTTTTCTTGGAGCCTTTGCGGTGTCCTATTCCATTGAGATGAATTGATGCTACACCTTTGGCCAAGAATAAACCTCAATACTGGGCCCAGCTGACCATGTGCATGGCTCCTGCACATCAGGAAGTTATTCGCTTTCTGGTGTTGCATAATCTGCATGATGTGGTCGTGTTGGGGTTGCCATGGCTACAAACCCATAATCCAGTATTGGATTGGAATTCCATGTCGGTATCCAGCTGGGGTTGTCAGGGGGTACATGGTGATGTTCCATTTTTGTCGATTTCGTCATCCACCCCTTCTGAGGTCCCAGAGTTCTTGTCTGATTATCAGGATGTATTTGAAGAGCCCAAGTCCGATGCTCTACCTCCGCATAGGGATTGTGATTGTGCTATCAATTTGATTCCTGGTAGTAAATTCCCTAAAGGTCGATTATTTAATTTATCCGTGCCCGAACACGCCGCTATGCGCAGTTATGTGAAGGAATCCCTGGAGAAGGGACATATTCGCCCATCGTCATCACCACTGGGAGCAGGGTTCTTCTTTGTAGCCAAGAAGGATGGTTCGCTGAGACCGTGTATTGATTACCGCCTTCTTAATAAGATCACTGTTAAATTTCAGTATCCCTTGCCATTCTTATCTGACTTGTTTGCTCGGATTAAGGGGGCTAGTTGGTTCACTAAGATAGATCTTCGTGGTGCGTATAATCTGGTGAGAATCAGGCAAGGAGATGAATGGAAAACTGCATTCAATACGCCCGAGGGTCATTTTGAGTATCTAGTGATGCCGTTCGGACTTGCCAATGCTCCATCTGTGTTTCAGTCTTTTATGCATGACATCTTCCGTGAGTATCTGGATAAATTCCTGATTGTTTACTTGGATGACATTTTGATCTTCTCAGATGATTGGGAGTCTCATGTGAAGCAGGTCAGAATGGTTTTTCAGGTCCTGCGTGCTAACTCTTTGTTTGTGAAGGGATCAAAGTGTCTCTTCGGTGTGCAGAAAGTTTCATTTTTAGGGTTCATCTTTACCCCTTCTACTATCGAGATGGATCCAGTTAAGGTCCAAGCCATCCAGGATTGGATTCAGCCGACATCTCTGAAAAGTCTGCAAAAGTTCCTGGGCTTTGCTAATTTTTATCGTCGCTTCATCTGTAATTTTTCTAGCATTGCCAAACCATTGACCAATTTGACCAAGAAGGGTGCTGATTTGGTTAATTGGTCTTCTGCTGCTGTGGAAGCTTTTCAGGAGTTGAAGCGTCGTTTTTGTTCTGCCCCTGTGTTGTGTCAGCCAGATGTTTCTCTTCCGTTCCAGGTCGAGGTTGATGCTTCTGAGATTGGAGCAGGGGCGGTTTTGTCACAGAGAGGTTCTGATTGCTCAGTGATGAAACCATGTGCTTTCTTTTCCAGGAAGTTTTCGCCCGCTGAGCGTAATTATGATGTGGGCAATCGAGAGTTGCTGGCCATGAAGTGGGCATTCAAGGAGTGGCGTCATTGGCTTGAAGGAGTTAAGCATCGCGTGGTGGTATTGACTGATCATAAGAACTTGACTTATCTCGAGTCTGCCAAGCGCTTGAATCCTAGACAGGCCCGTTGGTCGTTATTTTTTGCCCGCTTCGACTTTGTGATTTCGTACCTTCCGGGCTCTAAAAATGTGAAGGCGGATGCTCTGTCTAGGAGTTTTGTGCCCGACTCTCCGGGTTTATCTGAGCCAGCGGGTATCCTCAAGGAAGGAGTCATTGTGTCTGCCATCTCCCCTGATTTGCGGCAGGTGCTGCAAAAATTTCAGGCGAATAAACCTGATCGTTGTCCAGCAGAGAAACTGTTCGTCCCTGATAGGTGGACTAATAAACTTATCTCTGAACTTCATTGTTCGGTGTTGGCTGGTCATCCTGGAATCTTTGGTACCAGAGAGTTAGTGGCTAGATCCTTCTGGTGGCCATCTCTGTCACGGGATGTACGTACTTTTGTGCAGTCCTGTGGGATTTGTGCTAGGGCTAAGCCCTGCTGTTCTCGTGCCAGTGGGTTGCTTTTGCCCTTGCCGGTCCCAAAGAGGCCTTGGACACATATTTCGATGGATTTCATTTCTGACCTTCCCATTTCTCAAAAGATGTCAGTCATTTGGGTGGTCTGTGATCGCTTTTCTAAAATGGTCCATCTGGTGCCCTTGGCTAAATTGCCTTCCTCCTCTGATTTGGTACCTTTGTTCTTTCAGCATGTGGTTCGGTTGCATGGCATTCCTGAGAATATTGTTTCTGACAGAGGTTCCCAGTTTGTTTCAAGGTTTTGGCGAGCCTTTTGTGGTAGGATGGGCATTGACCTATCCTTTTCCTCGGCTTTCCATCCTCAGACTAATGGCCAGACCGAACGAACCAATCAGACCTTGGAAACATATCTGAGATGTTTTGTTTCTGCAGACCAGGATGATTGGGTGTCCTTTTTGCCGTTGGCTGAGTTCGCCCTTAATAATCGGGCCAGCTCGGCTACCTTGGTTTCTCCATTTTTTTGCAATTCTGGGTTCCATCCTCGTTTCTCTTCAGGACAGGTTGAGTCTTCGGACTGTCCTGGTGTGGATTCTGTGGTGGATAGGTTGCAGCAGATCTGGACTCAGGTAGTGGACAATTTGATCTTGTCCCAGGAGAAAGCTCAACTTTTCGCTAATCGCAGACGCCGTGTGGGTCCCCGACTTCGTGTTGGGGATCTGGTTTGGTTATCTTCTCGTCATATTCCTATGAAGGTTTCCTCTCCTAAATTTAAACCTCGTTTTATTGGTCCGTATAGGATTTCTGAGGTTCTCAATCCTGTGTCTTTTCGTTTGACCCTCCCAGACTCCTTTTCCATACATAATGTATTCCATAGGTCGTTGTTGCGGAGATACGTGGCACCTATGGTTCCATCTGTTGAGCCTCCTGCCCCGGTTTTGGTGGAGGGGGAATTGGAGTATATTGTGGAGAAGATTTTGGATTCTCGTGTTTCTAGACGGAAACTCCAGTATCTGGTTAAATGGAAGGGTTATGCTCAGGAAGATAATTCCTGGGTTTTTGCCTCTGATGTTCATGCTTCCGATCTTGTTCGTGCCTTTCATGCGGCTCATCCTGGTCGGCCTGGGGGCTCTGGTGAGGGTTCGGTGACCCCTCCTCAAGGGGGGGTACTGTTGTGAATTCTGTGGCTGAATTCACTCCTGTGGTCACAAGTGGTACTGCAGCTTCTGAGCTTCCTCCCTCAGGTGTTCTGGTGAGCTCGTTAACTGCTTCATTACTTAACTCCGCCTGATGCTGCTATCCTTGCTCCTTGCCAATGTTTCAGTGTTGGATCTGAGCTTCTCCTGATTGTTCCTGTGACCTGCTGCTCTGTATAGCTAAGTGCCTTTTGCTTTTTTGTTGCTTTTTTTCTGTCCAGCTTGTCTTTTGTTTTGCTGGAAGCTCTGAGACGCAAAGGGTGTACCGCCGTGCCGTTAGTTCGGCACGGTGGGTTTTTTTTTCCCCCTTTGCGTGGTTTTGCTTTAGGGTTTTTTGTAGACTGCAAAGTTCGCTTTACTGTCCTCGCTCTGTCCTAGAATATCGGGCCCCACTTTGCTGAATCTATTTCATCCCTACGTTTTGTCTTTTCATCTTACTCACAGTCATTATATGTGGGGGGCTGCCTTTTCCTTTGGGGAATTTCTCTGGGGCAAGTCAGGCCTATTTTTCTATCTTCAGGCTAGCTAGTTTCTTAGGCTGTGCCGAGTTGCCTAGGTAGTTGTTAGGCGCAATCCACAGCCGCTTTTAGTTGTGTTTAGGATAGGATCAGGTTTGCAGTCTACAGAGTTTCCACGTCTCAGAGCTCGTTCTTGTATTTTTGGGTATTTGTCAGATCACTGTGTGCGCTCTGATCGCTAAGCACACTGTGTTTCTGGATTGCCTTCATAACACCTGTCATTAGCAAACATAACAGCGCTCCTTCCCTTCCGAGCCCTCCCATGCGCCCAAACGGTGGTTCCCCCCCACATATGAGGTATCAGCGTAATCAGGACAAATTGGACAACAACTTTTGGGGTCCATTTTCTCCTGTTACCCTTGGTAAAATAAAACAAATTGGAGCTGAAGTAAATTTTTTGTGAAAAAAGTTAAATGTTCATTTTTATTTAAACATTCCAAAAATTCCTATGAAACACCTGAAGGGTTAATAAACTTCTTGAATGTGGTTTTGAGCACCTTGAGGGGTGCAGTTTATAGAATGGTTTCACACTTGGGTATTTTCTATCATATAGACCCCTCAAAATGACTTCAAATGAGATGTGGTCCCTAAAAAAAATGGTGTTCTAAAAATGAGAAATTGCTGGTAAACTTTTAACCCTTATAACTCCCTAACAAAAAAAAATTTTGGTTCCAAAATTATGCTGATGTAAAGTAGACATGTGGGAAATGTTACTTATTAAGTATTTTGTGTGACATATCTCTGTGATTTAATTGCATAAAAATTCAAAGTTGGAAAATTGTGAAATTTTCAAAATTTTCGCCAAATTTCCGTTTTTTTTCACAAATAAACGCAGGTACTATCAAAGAAATTTTACCACTATCATGAAGTACAATATGTCACGAGAAAACAGTGTCAGAATTACCAGGATCCGTTGAAGCGTTCCAGAGTTATAACCTCATAAAGGGACAGTGGTCAGAATTGTAAAAAGTGGCCTGTGTTGTGAGTTCTGTTTTTGGGCTCCCTCTGGTGGTTACTGATGGTACTGGGTGACTTGTCTTTCCTGGGTTTCTGGGTTCCACCTGTTCCATCAGCATATGGGAGTTTCCTATTTAACCTGGCTTTGCTAGCATTTCCTCGCCGGTTATCAATGTATCCAGTGTGTCTTGTTACCTCTGCTCCCTGCTCCTAGAACCTTCTGGACAAGCTAAGTTTGGATTTTCCTGTTTTGTGTTTTGCTTGATTTGGTTTTTAGTCCAGCCTGCAGATATGTGATTCTCTGCTGCTGGTTGCTCTAGTGGGCTGAAATTGCTTTTCATGTACCATGAGTTGGCACATGAGTTCAAGTAATTTCAGGATGGTTTTTTGAAGGGTTTTTCGCTGACCGCGCAGTTCACTTTTGTATCCTCTGCTATCTAGCTTTAGCGGGCCTCATTTTGCTGAAACTGTTTTCATACTACGTATGTGCTTTCCTCTCATTTCACCGTCATTATATGTGGGGGGCTGCTATTTGCTGTGGGGTATTTCTCTGGAGGCAAGAGAGGTCTGTGTTTCTTCTGATAGGGGAAGTTAGATCTTCGGCTGGAGCGAGACGTCTAGGATCATCGTAGGCACGTTCCCCGGCTACTTTTATTTGTGTGCTAGGTTCAGGGTCGCGGTCAGCTCAGGTTCCATCGCCCTAGAGCTTGTTTGTATCTGTGCTTGTCCTTTTTGTGATCCCCTGCCATTGGGATCATGACAGGCCTGGTCATTGACGTGCAAACCACCCTTGGGGGTAAAGGGGTTAACTGAACATGGGTCTCAGACGCAAGTTCAGTTACTGCTCCGGTAGAAGTCTGCCGCTGGGGCCCGATGAGCAGAAGAGACGAGGCCCGGTGCAGGCCCCCTCTGCTCATCGGGCCCTATACACCAGTCAGGGCAGTAATGGCCTGATGGTGGCCATGTGCCTATCAGCACTCATTCATGAGAACCTTTTATACAAGAAGACTGTCTATTGCTCACGCAGGCAATTGGAGTGTTTTAACAAATGGATAAGGCCCACCGTATTTTTCCCACCGATCGTTGGTGCTCTTTCTTGTGCAGTGTTGTGTGTTTGTGTGTCTGTAACATGGCACACATCTCCAGTGCCTTGGCACGTTACATGACAGTAGGGGTCCTGGCTGGGTGTGTGGACTTGTGTTGTGAAGGCCTTACACTTGTGCAAGCTGCATGTAACAAATGTTGCTGGTTTGCCAGGACCAGATGTTTTGCAGTTCAATAAGGGGAACCACCATTCAAAAATATCAACATTTCCTTTATAGCTCAAAGCATTTTCCACATGGTTTTCTTCCTTGGTTGTTTACTCCAGGGCTTTCTTTATCTCTGTTTCTCCCTTCTTCACAACAACCCAGCTTTATCGCTACAGTCCTGATTAACAAGAGTCCTTTACTTGTTTTGCATCCTATTTCCACTGCTAGAGCCCTGGAACTCCCACTCGGGACACTATACTAGTCCCACGTACAGGGTCTTTTTTAGACCTTTACGTTTCAGAGTTATCACCTCAGAGTCTCACGGCTAGGTCTCCTCTGCTACGACCTGTTTCCGGAAGGCCACTCTGTCTCTTAGTCACTTGTGATCTGGATCTCGCTATCCCTGCTCTTTGATCTCCTCTAACCTAGGGTCACCCCAGAATGTGGCACTACTCATCTTAGACTTTTCGATCCATTCACTATGCACCTCAGACCCTTATCTCCCTACCTTACAGGAAATTGTCACTTTCCTTGTAACTTAGCCCCTGCCACCATGGTCTAGTCCCAACTATTAACTCTAACTGTTCCTACAGTCAACCTACACATGTTACCAACATTACTGACATAGCTAACACACATCAGAATTCATATTACATGTCACATCACACAACATTTAAACTTGTTTCTCCAAATGGGAAACGAGGGCAACATGTCCATATTGTTACATGTCCATCAGGAAGTAGGGCAGCACGTTGGCTCAGTGGTTAGCGCTGCAGTCTTACATCACTGGGGTCCTAGCATCCAATCCCAGCAAGGACAACATCTGCAAGAAGTTTGTATGCTTTCCTCATGTTTGGGTGAGTTTCCTCCATTTTCTACAGTTTCCTCCCACTCTCCAAAGACAAATTGAAAGGGAATTTACACTGTGAGCCCCAGTGGGTGAAGTGATGATGATGTGCCTAATTAATAAAATAAAATAGTACTCTTTGAGATGCTAATATGAAATATATGAAATCCGAATTGCATTACTGCTCTAGAAAACAGGAAAAACTGAGACTACTTAGTTCATAAATTGGCCAATTCATGTGTACCCGGCAGCCACGATAAGGTGATTCTCTCTGCTGGGACCTATCCTATTAGGACTCCTTTCATAGGCTGATAGCCTACATTTTTATGGGAAAGAAAGATCCCGCTGTAATTAAAACCGTAATTAAAACCACCAAATATGCCATAGCGCTACAGATTGCTACTTTATTTTGTTAGTTATGTATGGAGATGGCTTCTCTTAGGCTATGTTCACATTTGCGTTGTGCGCCGCTGCGTCGGCGACGCAAACCACAACGCAAACAAAAACGCACGCAAAAACGCTGCATTTTGCGACGCATGCGTCGTTTTTTGCCGAAATTTGGACGCAAGAAAAATGCAACTTTTTGCGTTTTCTTGGCCCGACGCTTGCGGCAAAAAAAACGCATGCGTCGCACAACGCAGCACAAAAAGACGCATGCGTCCCCCATGTTAAATATAGGGGCGCATGACGCATGCGTCGCCGCTGCGTCGCCCGACGCAAACCCGATGCAAACATGCATAACGCTAATGTGAACGTAGCCTAAGTAAGCATCTGCACACACCTGATTTCTGTTTGGAAGGTTTGTTCAGTCTTTTGATGGCTGATGTCTCTAAGGTGCTGAGCAATTAATGGTGTTATAAAAGCAAGAAAAAAGTAGTATAACCAGGAAGGCCATTAACAAAACCAACTATTCTGCTGCTCAGTTTTGATACATACAGAAAAGGGCCCCTGTGCAGGAACAGTATTAGGCATTTCTGAAGATGAATAATTAATCATAATGCACAATTCCACTTGTTTTGGGTGTGTTTAATGGGCCCCCTTACCTCTTGGACCCCTGAGCCGGAGCACAGGTTGCACCAAAGCTGTATCTATCTCGGGGGGGGATGGTCATAGACTTTATAATGTAAAGTTTGTAGATCTAGAATGTGGTCACGGTCCAGAGGGTCCACTAATTAATTTCTCTTCTAAAATTGTCACATATAATAGGCCCCATAAGATGCTCTATATGTAATTGGCCCCATAAGATGCTCTATATATAATGGGCCCCATAAAATGCTCCATATGTAATTTGCCCCATAAGATGCTCCATATGTAATTGCCCTTATATACTGCTCCATATATAATGAATAGTGATAATAGGGCAGCACGGTGGCTCAGTGGTTAGCACAGCAGCCTTGCAGCGCTGGAGTCCTGGGTTCTAATCCCACCCAGGACAACATCTGCAAAGAGTTTGTATGTTCTCTCCGTGTTTGCGTGGGTTTCCTCTGGGTACTCCTTTTTCCTCCCACATTCCAAAGACATACTGATAGGATATTTAGATTGTGAGCCCCACCGGGGACAGTGATGATAATGTGTGCAAACTGTAAAGCGCTGTGGAATATGTTAGCGCTATATAAAAAATAAAGATTATAATGTGGTAATGTACATTCATGGACTGCTGTTTCCAAAATGTGTTGCCTTATTCAGTCTCAATGTTTGGTTACAGAAGTGAAGATTGTAGGAAATGGAGACTCCGATAAGTTGACCATACTCAGAGGATGTCCAGGCTTTCCTGGATTTCCTGGACAAAAAGGGGAAAATGGATCACCGGGAGAAAAAGGTAAATGGCATCCCGATGTCAATATTCTCATATATAGTAATGAATCAGGTGACAGTATACAGTCTGCGCCACAAATAAACATTTATCATCTTCAGATTTTTAGACTGTATTATTGCAGATAAACGTATAAAAAGGAATTTTTAACTCTTCATGATTAGTTGCAAATGGCCATAATAGAGGTCAGTGTTGTAGACAAACTTAGATATGAAAGTGGATCTAAACCTGCGCCTATACAATAGGAGACCAGATGTCGTTTTGTCAACGCATTTTCGAGATAATCATACCTCTTCATCAGGACAAACCACAATTATTGTATATTAGATCCTTGGTTTTATATCCACTTTTGTCTTCAAGTGTGTGAGATATGAGTTAAAGTCTGCCTAGGAACTGTGACCTGAGGAAATGGGCAGGGACATTCGAGAAATGGGATGGTGAGTCAGGACGGCCTCCTCCCAGTAAAAGGCGGGACCATGAAGGGCCTAAGGAGCCGGAAGAGACAACACCAATCGAGAGTTGTAAGTCATTGGGAGAACAGCAGTGTGAAGTAATGGCGGAATGGCAACTGACTTTGGCGGAGTGGCAACTGATGTTAGCCCAGTGTGAGTTGGGCAAGGAGAAGGCCGGTCAAGGTCAAGAGCACCAGCTGATGGAGATGCCGTACAAAAAAAGTGAGACCAGGTGGCCTGCTGAAGAGTTTCGAGGCTGAGCAGGAACCATGAAGGCGGCCTGATCTGGGACAATAGACTGTGTCCCATGAGGACTCTGCCTCAAAGGGACTGTGCCCTGGTCATGAGGACCAAAGTTTGGCAGAAGGTGTGATGGACGACCCAATGTCCTAACTGGGTTGGCTTTTTTTTCTTTGTTTTTTTTTGCATTTTGTGTGTGTGGCTTCCCTTCCTTGAGCTGGAAATTACATTTAAAAGCTTCCCAAGGCTAGTGTCCATAGTTCAGGACCAGTGCTTTGTCTGCCCTTATTCACACACGGAGGTCAACTCTGTCACATGGTAAGGTTTTTAATATAAGACAGTGCAGGACCATCCCGATCAGGGTCACCTTGCCAACGGTGGGATGGCTTTTATGCTATTTTTGATCAAAAGCAATGTTACTAAGAACCCTGTGTTATTTAAATGCACTTTTTCATTTTACTTATTTAGTTACAGCAGGGCTTATGTTCATTTTGCTTCTTGTGGATTTTGCATTGTTAAAATCCTACAATTTTTTTTTAAAGAATAATGCGACTTTTTCTTTTATTTAATTATTGATCAGTGATTGCGAAGTTATAACTCTTTATAATGTGCTCCATTACCTTATTTTGCTTACTTTTCTCACATACTTCATGCTTTAAGGGCTGTTTTATCTGTCTTGCTCATGCACCTGGTGTAGCTATTTTCAACTGCTAGTCTAGCAAATATCTATACTCCGGCATGGGGAAGGGGAACAGAGGAGTTGACACAGGGGAATGGATACTTGCTAGACTTGCATTTCAAAACAGCTCCTCTAAGTGCATGAAGAAGACATATAAAACAGCCCTTTCAGCGAGGAGATCAATACAATAGAAAAGGAAGCAAGACAAGGTAATGGAGCACATTACAAAGATTCATAATTTGGCAAAAACTGATCAACAATTGAATTAAACAAAGTTTAGTTTTTCTTCACATTTTGTACCTATTTGTCATAGTTATATAGTTGCCTACACTAATTCTTTATGCTGATACATAGTGTGGTACTTCAACTCACTCAGCAGTACATGGAGGTAGAAAACAGGAACACTGTCTCTTTAAATCTTCGGGTTGATTTATTATATGGTGGCATAAACCAATAAGAAGGGGAAAGTAAACACAGTCTTTCAGGCAAAAACAGGAAAACAACAAAGAAAACAAAATGCTACAACACAGTCCACACGTTTTCGGGTAGCAGACCGCTCTGGAGCAACACAAGTTCAGTCTTTCCTCCTCAAGACACAAACCACTGGAAGTCCTTCCTCCAGTCCTGCTGAACCAAGACTGTCTCTGGAGCCCAGCTATTTAACCACACCCTGGGCTGGAGATAAGGTGGACATCCTCCCACCCACTCTATGGATGTCCACATAAAAGCCAGCCCATTGTGAAAATTAGGTTAACCCCTCGAGGCACTTAGTGTGCTGGAAGAAAATACTCTGGGCTCACATCACTGACGCCATAAAGCACAGTGAGACATAGTTCCCCTCCAGTAATTTACCAGTGACTTTGTCACAATAGTTTTGATTCTCCCGACTTATGTAGGGTTTGTAGATTTGCCAGAAGTGTTGTGTAATAGTAATAGGGGACTGCTCCATTCTTTTTGTCCAATCTTTTTCTAATCTGAAATGTAGTAAATGATTTTGTCTGAGATTTTGTTACTTTTACATACAGTGTATATAAATCTATATTCTGAAAATTTCAGGAGAGAAAGGTCTTCAGGGCATCCCAGGAAAGTCTGGTCCTCCGGGTGTAGAGGGTAAGTACTAAGCTATAATTTATACAAAATCTAAATATAAAAAGAGGTGTACACATTTTTGGCATTATTCATACATTTTGCCAAAAATATCTGATATAAAGGAGCCCCCACCTCCAGGACCGTCCCCTCCAGTACCGAGTCTCCGCCTCTGCTCCCGATGGCTGTTATTGTCAGCAATATTGTAGTCACGTTTACAACACTGCAGCCAATCAGTGTGCTCGGCGGCATTAACAACACTGCAGCCAGTCAGTGCGCTTGGCGGCTCTTCGCAGCTCATGCAGTCAACTATGGCTGAGCTCAGTTATTGGCTGCAGCACTGTTGCACTGCAGAAAATAACAGACCCCGGGAGCAGAGGTGGAATCCTAGCACTGGACCTGGGAAGGGTGAGTATTTTTCCCTTTTGTTTGTTTGTTTTTAAACAAACAGCAGCTGGAGGACATGGGTTTTCCAACACCAAAAAATCCCTTTAAATTTTCACAATTTTGCCTTGCAGATCTGTTAGCAAAATATAGGTTCCATTTTGACTGTCAACCTTTAATACACACTAAAGAAAAGCTGATAGTTCTCCTGACTTGTCTGTTTTTGGAAATACTAATACCTCTGTTATTCCTCTTGGAAATCTATGGATACACTGACAATGGGGCGTTACCATTATGTAAGGACACATCTAATTGGCAAAGGGAATGGTAACACCCAGTTGTAAATAATTTCATATATTTCCACGTGTAATGTTATGGGAAATGTTAGTATTTTTTTTAATTTCCATCCTATAGACTACATTGAGTTATGAACCATGAGACTGTTTTAAAGCATATATATTGTGCCGTGATTTAGGTGTTAAAGGTTCCAAAGGCGAAATGGGACAAAAAGGTAAGACATTTAGTAATTCCAATTTTTTTTGGGGGGTATTTATACAAATAACTTTTGCAAAGGAAAAATAGAGCAACCAATCAGGTCGCTTGGAAAAGTGACAGCTGGAATCCAATTGGATGCTATGGGAAACTGCACCACATTTCTGCACCACTCAGGACAGCAACAGCCAATCATATATCAATGTTCTTTTTTTCCTGTTTGGCTGCTATGAAGAACTACTATGGCATCAGTCCCGGGGGCCTTATCTGTGATATAAACTGTAGAGTTTATACTTTATAGGCCATCCAATGTGTTCAGAGAACAAAAGTGCCCCCTTAAAAGGGGTTTCCAACCTTTGGAGACTATTTTTTTCCCCTAATAAAAATGTATGCATTTAGGGCTAAAAATCATTTTTTTTAAATTGGGTTTCATTAAAAATGTTGCACCATTTGCCTTTTGTAGTGTACTCTCTATTGCTGGCTGTAGAATGAGTTAACTGAGAATCGGTCAGTGAGCTCCTTCTGACAGTTCATCTCAACTGATTTATGACTGCAGACCACATCAAAGTTGAATGTGCCGGGAAACAACGAGCTTGCACATGCCAAACAGTGCTAAAATTGTAATGAAACCTTATTGTAAAAATGATTTTTTAACATCACCTACTTGCATTTAAGAAAATAATTTCCCCAAAGATACTGTATAGTATTATATATACTGTATATCTCTGGAGGGAGCACAATGGTTTTTATCACAAGCTTTTCATTCTAATTTATGTGAGAAATTGGTGCTGGGCTTCATAAATCTGACTTTTGGGTTTACATGGGGTTGATAATTCTCCTCTAACATTGGGACAATGTTTGCATTAATTGCTGGCCTCATTAAATCTTATTTTCGTCCAAATAGGAGAAAAAGGTGACGCTTTTTCGGATTCTGTGTATGGTAAGTAGACCAACCTTCAGGATGATGATACCGGGGACATTGCCCAATACACTCATAGACATTGAGATTTTCATAGAGGAAAGGCAGGCAGCTACTATAGGGCATGAGGCTTATTATCGCTTAGTGTTTATTAACTAGCCACTTTACATATATGTCAACCTTTCTCCGTCAGTTATAAGTTGGAATTCTGTGTCTTTAATTTACTAGTATATTTATATATCTTGTGATCACATATATTTCTGATACATAGCTCCTTGCGTAATCAGACGGTTAAAGTGTTTTTTTCCCTTCTCCATAAATGGATATTGCCAGATAGAGCTCCTTCATACAAGCAATTTTGCCATTTACTGCTTATTAAAATTTCCAGCCGTTCTTGAGATATTAACACTTTTCTTTTGTTTACATTCTGTTACCTTGGAAACCGACCACAACTTCTAGATAGCAGAACATGTGCACTGCTTACAAGCTCGTTTCTATTGAACGTGTAAACGCACTTTCAAAGCTGGCCAGGATTTCTGGAGAGCGCTGTTACCTCCTAACCCCGTCTAGCTTCAGCCTGGAACTTACAAGCTAGACAACAGCGGTGGTCGGTCTCCTGGGCAACCAGCTGCACACAGAAGTGTTAATATCTAAAGAACGACTGAAAATTTTAATAAACAGTACATTGAAAAAGTGCTTGTATTTATAAGCTCTATCCGACAATACCCATCTATGAAGATGGGGAAAAAAAACTCTCTATAGGGGAGCCGTTATCCAGGTGCACTAGATGTGCTGAGCTGGAAAAGGTAACCTCATCATCTGTCTATTCCTCCCAGCTGCAAAAAACTGCAAAGAATTAATGGACCAAGGTGAAGTCCTAAGTGACTGGTACACAATAAACCCAGCGGGCCAGAAGAGCCTGAAGGTTCTGTGTGATATGCATACTGACGGAGGAGGCTGGATCGTAAGTGCAGTACGGCTTTACAGGCAAAATATATATATTGGTCATGTTGAGATATGTAATATATACCTGTATGGTGTCCAGGTTTTCCAGAGGCGCTGGGATGGCTCAGTTGACTTTTTCCGGGACTGGAATTCATACAAAAACGGATTCGGCAGTCGTCTGAATGAATTTTGGCTGGGAAATGAGAATCTTCATATGTTGACATCATCAGGTGACGTTTTCTTACATAAAATTGTATTACTATGTTCAAATTTAATTTATTAATACACTGCTCAAAAAATAAAATAAAGGGAACACTAAAATCCTACATCCTAGATATCACAGAATGAAATATTACAATTGCAAATCTTTATTCATTACATAGTGGAATGTGCTAAGAACAATAAAACCTAAAAATGCTGAATGTAAATCAAAATTAATATCCCATGGACATCTAGATTTGGAACTAAACTCAAAATCAAAGTGGAAAATCAAATTACAGGCTGATCCAATTTCAGTGGAAATGCCTCAAGACAAGGAAATGATGCTCAGTAGTGTGTGTGGCCTCCACGTGCCTGTATGACCTCCCTACACCTGGGCATGTTCCTGATGAGGCGGCGGATGGTCTCCTGAGGGATCTCCTCCCAGACCTTGACTAAAGCATCCGCCAACTCCTGGACAGTCTGTAGTGCAACGTGGCCTTGGTGGATGGAACAACACATGATGTCCCAGATGTGCTCGATTGGATTCAGACCTGGGGAACGGGCGGGCCAGTCCATAGCATCAATACCTTCATCATGCAGGAACTGCTGACACACTCCAGCCACATGAGGTCTGGCATTGTCATGCATCAGAAGGAATCCAGCGCCCACTACCCCTGCATATGGTCTCACAATGGGTCTGAGGATCTCATCCCGGTACCTAATGGCAGTTAGGGTACCTCTTACTAGCACATGGAGGGCTGTGCGGCCCTCCAAAGAAATGCCTCCTAACACCATTACTGACCCACTGTGAAACTGGTCATGCTGGAGGATGTTGCTGGCAGCAGAATGATCTCCACGATGTCTTCAGACTCTGTCACATCTGCTCAGTGTGGACCGGCCCTCCTCCGTGAAAAGCACAGAGTGACAGATAATGTCAAATCTGCAAATCTTGGTGTTCTCTGCAAATGCCAATCGCCCTGCACAGTGTTGGGCTGTAAGCACAATACCCACTTGTGGACGTCGGGCCCTCATACTGTCCTCAGGGAGTCTGTTTCTGACAGTTTGAGCTGACACATGGATGTTAGTGGCTTGTGGAGGTCATTTTGCAGGGCTCTGACACTGCTCCTCCTGTTCTTCCTTGCACAAAGGAGGAAGTAGCGGTCCTGCTGCTGGGATGTTGCCCTCCTATAGCCCCCTCCACGTCTCCTGGTGTACTGGACTGTCTACTGGTATCCAATCCACACTCTGGACACTGTGCTGACAGACACAGCCACCCTTCTTGCCTCAGCTCGCATTTATGTGCCATCCTGGATGAGCTGCACTACCTGAGCAACTTCTGTGGGATGTAGACACTGCCTCATGCTACTGTACCTCTAGGGCTGAGAGCAATTACAAAATGCAAAAGTGACCAAAACAACAGCCAATAAGGATGAGAATAGAGAAATGGTCTGTGGTCAACCCCTGCAGAACCACTTCTTTATAGTGGGCTGTCTTGCTAATTGCCTATCATTTCTACCTGTTGTCTGTTCCATTTGCACAATAGCAGGAGAAATTGATTCACAATCGGTGTTGCTTCATAACTGGACAAGTTGATTTCACAGAAGTGTGATTGACTTGGAGTTACCTTGCATTGTTTAAGTGTTCCCTTTTATTTTTTTGAGCTGTGTATAATTCATTGAAGGTGTCAGAGCTATGTTTTTTTCCCCAATAAAGAGCTTTAAATACCTTACATTGAGTTAAAGGGGCCACATGCCTTGCTGGGCTCCTAAATCAGCCTTTTTCTGTCCCCTCTCCCACCCAGGGAAGTGGGGAGTTGTAGTGTATATGAATACACAAACCAAACTAACAAGGGAACACATACATGTTAAATGAAAGTATCAATCATTCAAATATTCACTTGCAAACAACAGAGTGGTAGACTGGGAAGTAAAGGAGGAAAAATCAAATAGAAAAGGATGAGGATATGTACACAAGCAAATCACTGAGCAACAGTGTCCTGAAAAACACTTCAAAATGCCTCCACAAACGATTAACACCTCCAGCTCCAGAACCAGGCAGTATGAAACTAACACTGGCAATCCCAGCATGCCAGAAGCCAGTATATATAGCAGAGGGGAGTGGTCAACACTGAACAGCTGAGACCATCTAAGCAGGAAAGCTCCAGGGGATACAACTGAAAAGATTAACCCCTACAATGCTAGCAGAAGCCTGCACTGTTTAATATGATGGTGACGTGCTTGTAATTAGTGCATGAGTATGTAAAATCAGACACCTCGGTCTTCTGGCCGCTCTCTGTTATAGCAAACCCGTGACAGGTTGTCTCATCATGATCAGTGGGTAAAATTGTTAAAGCAAGCAAATTTGTGATTTACCTTTTATTAAAGAATCCCATTAGTTTTTAAAAGCTGCAATGTATCAGAGGTGTGTGGTTTCCTAGGCAAGGAGTGTAGGATTTACGAGCACTACTCTGAAGCTGGCCGGATCTTTGGATCAGTGCCCCTCATCTCCTCTGATCCTGAAGACACAAAGATTCCTCTGCTAGCTGCATTAGAGATCATACAGTTCGGGAGAATGGTGCAACATTGCCCCTGGTCCAAAATATTATTCAGGAGTACACCACCACCTAGCAGGCAGAAGAGGGGTCTGGAAGTGCTCCTGTACAGCCACCAAAATAACCATTCGATGATTGCTCGCATTCTAAATTCGGGGACCCACTCCGGCAGCTAATCCATTCCATAAAGAATGTTCATCACATATCCACAGAATAAGGTGATATACGATGGCTGGAAACCCCACTGTGGAGACCTCCCACTGATCGAGGTTCTCGGAAGCGTCTCAATAGATCAACACTCAAGCAAGCACCTTGGAGCTCAATAGGCTTGAAGTGATCTTTGGCGGTGTGACCTGTGTCGCGGCTGAAGTCACCATGTGGCCCCAAACATACCAGTATTTAGTTCACTGACATTTACTAACCTCTTTCCACAGGTACATGGGAAATGCGGATTGACCTGAAAGATTTTGAGAAGCTGCAGCATTATGCCAAGTACGCATCTTTCCAGGTTTTGGGAGAGGATGAAAATTATAAGTTGATACTTGGAGATTTCAAAGAAGGAAACGCAGGTAAGATAGGGTGGCAAATCACTGATATGCGGCGGGGGACTATAAAGCTTTGGATATCTCCAGTAAGGCTATGAAACAATGATTTTTAGGACTCAAACCATGTAATTTTTTTTAGTAGCTGAATATGTCCGCCCCATGACAACACTTTCAACTTTAAACCCTAGTGTCCAAGTGTTGTCAAAGGCATAGGACATTGGGGAAGTTATTTTGCCTTGTGTCTAAAGTTGCCCATTGCCACATTTTTATCTTTTAATTGGACAGTTTTCTTCTTTGTTTGTTTGTGTGATTGGATCTGCCATTGCAGAAAATGACTACATTGGCTCATCCTTGATAACATCAATACATGATATGTGGTGGTCTGACCCTTTGATTGAGACATGACCCTTGTACTTCAGTGGATATTGCATTGCTGTCCATGTCTGTTCTGCAGCACAGCAGGCTGACCTATAATCTCAGATAGTTATTTCCATGAGCTCCACAGACTTCCTTCTGTAGACCATGAAGACTCCAAGTCACACAAAGAGAGGCCATCAACATTTTATTTAATCTGCTACATTTATGGCATATCAATTACTTGCCGAGTAATTTTTAGTACTGGTTGGAAGGAGCCATGGTGGCCACCTCTATTCACAACTGTTGAATAAGGGGCACTGTTTTAAAATTTAACTGTGGGACTTTCATCTAACATTTAGTCAGTGGCTAGATGGCGGTTATGACCATAACACAGGTCACAGATTGTTATAGGCTGTTGCTGCACCGTAGCATAGTACAAGTGATTAGAGTTGTATTGGGACCCACAAGGCACCGCGACAAGTATAGTGGGACAAAAAAGTATTTAGTCAGTCAGCAATAGTGCAAGTTCCACCACTTAAAAAGATGAGAGGCGTCTGTAATTTACATCATAGGTAGACCTCAACTATGGGAGTCAAACTGAGAAAAAAAAATCCAGAAAATCACATTGTCTGTTTTTTTAACATTTTATTTGCATATTATGGTGGAAAATAAGTATTTGGTCAGAAACAAAATTTCATCTCAATACTTTGTAATATATCCTTTGTTGGCAATGACAGAGGTCAAACGTTTTCTGTAAGTCTTCACAAGGTTGCCACACACTGTTGTTGGTATGTTGGCCCATTCCTCCATGCAGATCTCCTCTAGAGCAGTGATGTTTTTGGCTTTTCGCTTGGCAACACGGACTTTCAACTCCCTCCAAAGGTTTTCTAAAGGGTTGAGATCTGGAGACTGGCTAGGCCACTCCAGGACCTTGAAATGCTTCTTACGAAGCCACTCCTTCATTGCCCTGGCGGTGTGCTTTGGATCATTGTCATGTTGAAAGACCCAGCCACGTTTCATCTTCAATGCCCTTGCTGATGGAAGGAGGTTTGCACTCAAAATCTCACAATACATGGCCCAATTCATTCTTTCATGTACCAGGATCAGTCGTCCTGGCCCCTTTGCAGAGAAACAGCCCCAAAGCATGATGTTTCCACCACCATGCTTTACAGTAGGTATGGTGTTTGATGGATGCAACTCAGTATTCTTTTTCCTCCAAACACGACAAGTTGTGTTTCTACCAAACAGTTCCAGTTTGGTTTCATCAGACCATAGGACATTCTCCCAAAACTCCTCTGGATCATCCAAATGCTCTCTAGCAAACTTCAGACGGGCCCGGACATGTACTGGCTTAAGCAGTGGGACACATCTGGCACTGCAGGATCTGAGTCCATAGTGGCGTAGTGTGTTACTTATGGTAGGCCTTGTTACATTGGTCCCAGCTCTCTGCAGTTCATTCACTAGGTCCTCCCGCATGGTTCTGGGATTTTTGCTCACCGTTCTTGTGATCATTCTGACCCCACGGGGTGGGATTTTGCGTGGAGCCCCAGATCGAGGGAGATTATCAGTGGTCTTGTATGTCTTCCATTTTCTAATTATTGCTCCCACTGTTGATTTCTTCACTCCAAGCTGGTTGGCTATTGCAGATTCAGTCTTCCCAGCCTGGTGCAGGGCTACAATTTTATTTCTGGTGTCCTTTGACAGCTCTTCACCATAGTGGAGTTTGGAGTCAGACTGTTTGAGGGTTTGCACAGGTGTCTTTTTATACTGATAACAAGTTTAAACAGGTGCCATTACTACAGGTAATGAGTGGAGGAAAGAGGAGACTCTTAAAGAAGTTACAGGTCTGTGAGAGCCAGAAATCTCGATTGTTTGTTTCTGACCAAATACTTATTTTCCACCATAATATGCAAATAAAATGTTAAAAAAACAGACAATGTGATTTTCTGGATTTTTTTTTTCTCAGTTTGTCTCCCATAGTTGAGGTCTACCTATGATGTAAATTACAGACGCCTCTCATCTTTTTAAGTGGTGGAACTTGCACTATTGCTGACTGACTAAATACTTTTTTGCCCCACTGTATGTCTAAAAAAAAATTGAAATTGGTTGCATTTTTTGCAATTTGCTTTTTGGAGTACCTAGCGGGTCCCAGTGCAACCCCATTCACTTGCAATATGATGTGGTGCAAAAAGTTTCCAGAATCTTGGTCACATGAGTAGTCCCTGTAGGCCAGACAAGACCAATGTGAACCTCCTCCTTGCTTCCAGTATCCCTGATGCTTCTTATTTTAGTAGACGCACATGTGACATCATGCATGCACTGAGCTTACTAATCAGAAGAAGCAACGATGATCGAGCAGGCAAGAGAATGTTGGTAGTCTTGGGCACCACAAACCAGGTTGTTGGTCCTACAAATCCTTTTATGCATTTTTTGGCTATGCAATATGTGTCACGGCTATAGTTGCCATGTAGCTCCAGCCTTTGTCTCTCGTTTACTGCGACAGAGAGGGGCCAGAAGACTGCAATCTCTGATTTCACGTACTCCTGCACAAATTAGAAACACTTCACCTTCATATTAAACAGTGAAGGTTTCTGCTAGCAATACATGGGTTAATATTATTCAATTGAGAGCCCCTGGAACTTTCCTGCTTTGATGGTCTCAGCTGTTCAGTGCCTGTCACTCCCCTCTACTATGTACACGCGCCTCCAGCAATCAGGGATTGACAGTGTTAGTTTAATACTGCCTGGTTCAGGTGCTGGAGATTTTGGTTGTTTGAACAGGCATTTGGAGTGTTGTTCAAAAAAACTGTTCCTCGGTGATTTGTCTGTGTGCATATCCTCATCCTCTGCTATTTGGTTTTTCCTTCCTTTACTTTCCGGTGTTCCACTCTGTTGTTTGTGAGTGCATGTTTGTATGATTGGTATTTTCATTTATCCCTGTATGTTCACTTACTAACCTTGAATACCAGTAGTTAGAAAATGGCCATTACTGTGGATGGAAAGTCACATTTGTACCATGTGCCAATGGCAACATTTTCCTTAAAGACTTGATCTAGATTCACAATTATTCATGATGCCGGTGTTGACCTTTTTTTCCAGGTAATGGTATGGATGTTCACGCCGATATGCCATTTTCCACCAAGGATAAGGATTCGTCAGCAAGTAACTGCGCTTCCTTATACAAAGGAGGCTGGTGGTACGGAAACTGCCACCACTCAAACCTGAATGGTCCCTATCAGGGAGGGCAGCACGACTCTTATGCTGATGGCATAAACTGGGCCTACGGGAAGGGCTATCACTACTCATATAGGTTCTCAGAGATGAAGATCCGACCTGTCCAGTAACGTCACCAATGTACGGTGGAACCAAGACCAGACAAGAAAACTGCAGGATCTGTGCAGAAGTATAAGTAAAAATATACAGTATCTCCTTATCAGGGAAGCAATAATGGAATCCGGTTTTAGGATGTGGACTACTGTGCCCAACATCTACCGATTATTCGGGAGCACGACCAGTGTTACAACAGCTAACCCAGTATCTGCGCCCTCTGAGTACCCCCTTAAATAAATAATGCCCCCAGAGTGTCCTCCTAGAAAATACTAATGCCCTGATGTATGAGTGACTTATCTTCTCTCAGGACCTTATCTGCCACAACGATCGAGCAGTAGGCTAATTGCATTTGCTAAGGCTGAACACAAGATGGCGATAGATGCCCTGTACCCGTAAAGGCGGCTTTTTTTCACTTCTGCTCCTCTGTAGGTTTCATCTGTGACTTTATTAACTGCATTGACAAATAAAGGTTTGAAAACCAAAACCCATTCTGACTACTGTCTTGTCAGTCCCCCATGCTTTACACTGCTGTGCTGAGATTGTTTGTTGACTATATGCACAGTGACAAGCTCACAAGGAAATCAGTACATGGAAGGCTGATTTCTGGCTCAATATTTAAAATCACTGATCGTTTCATTGAGGAAAAGCTGCGGATTTGCATTACAACAGGGTGAAATCTGCAGAGTATCAGTCCTGTGTGGACATTCCTCAACGGCCGTTGTTTTTACAAAATAAACTTACATTTGGTGATTTTCATCTCACGCTGCAAATGATTGTTCTCTGAATGAATGTGGACACAAAATTTGTGGTGCCATCATAGTGCGCTCCCCAAGCAACTAAACTCTATGGCTAAACTCATGTCTACTGACCAAGCAGCATCCTGCAGCACTAGAGTCCAGAAAACATAACAGCGATTGCTCATGCTTAGCCTATACTTCATTAAAGGGGTTGTCCAGGACTTTAACATTAATGGCCTATCCTTAGGATAGATCATTAAAGGGGTTGTCAGGTCTAAAATGAAAAGTCTGCAGTCACTGTGTTCGACTGCAGATTTTTAAATCCCCCCAGTGCGCACACTGTGCGCTGCGAGGATTTGCAGGTTTCTGAGCCGGGAATAGAGGTGATATATGCAATATGTATGCTCCCGGGCAGTTCCTTTCTAGTGGTCGTGACCTTGCTCACATACATCGTCGCCATTGCCAGCTCAAAAATCGGTGAATCCTCGCAGCGCGCGTTGGTAGGATTCAAAAGTCTACAGTCACACTGTCACTGGGGTACTGTTGAAGGAAGAGAGACCCGAGTCTCCGACCTTACTATGCTCCCATTAAACCCTGATCTGTTCCCTCCCGCACCCCATGAGGCATGAGACAGAAATGTAATGTAAACAAGATACAAAGATAAAAAAGGGATAACAGAAAACTTCTATAGGTACCTTCACATTAAGCGACGCTGCAGCGATACCGACAACGATCCGGATCGCTGCAGCGTCGCTGTTTGGTCACTGGAGAGCTGTCACACAGACCGCTCTCCAGCGACCAAGGATGTCGGTAACCAGGGTAAACATCGGGTAACTAAACGCAGGGCCGCGCTTAGTAACCCGATGTTTACCCTGGTTACCATCCTAAAAGTAAAAAAAAACAAACAGTACATACTTACCTACAGCCGTCTGTCCTCCAGCGCTGTGCTCTGCACTCCTCCTGTACTGTCTGTGTGAGCACAGCGGCCGGAAAGCAGAGCGGTGACGTCACCGCTCTGCTTTCCGGCTGACCGACGCTCACAGCCAGTACAGGAGGAGAGCAGAGCACAGCGCTGGAGGACAGACGGCTGTAGGTAAGTATGTAGTGTTTGTTTTTTTTTACTTTTAGGATGGTAACCAGGGTAAACATCGGGTTACTAAGCGTGGCCCTGCGCTTAGTTACCCGATGTTTACCCTGGTTACCAGTGAAGACATCGCTGGATCGGTGTCACACACGCCGATCCAGCGATGTCAGCAGGAGTCCAGCGACGAAATAAAGTTCTGGACTTTCCTCAGCGACCGACGATCTCCCAGCAGGGGCCTGATCGTTGGTCGCTGTCACACATAACGATTTCATTAACGATATCGTTGCTACGTCACAAAAAGCAACGATATCGTTAACAATATGGCGATCTAATAACCATGTATAAGTATATAAGGGGACAATACAAATATCTCGCTGAGGATCTGTTTATACCAAGGAATGTGACGGGCACAAGGGGGCATTCTTTGCGTCTGGAGGAGAGAAGGTTTTTCCACCAACACAGAAGAGGATTCTTTACTGTTAGGGCAGTGAGAATCTGGAATTGCTTGCCTGAGGAGGTGGTGATGGCGAACTCAGTCGAGGGGTTCAAGAGAGGCCTGGATGTCTTCCTGGAGCAGAACAATATTGTATCATACAATTATTAGGTTCTGTAGAAGGACGTAGATCTGGGTATTTATTATGATGGAATATAGGCTGAACTGGATGGACAAATGTCTTTTTTCGGCCTTACTAACTATGTTACTATGTTACTATGTTACTATGTTATGTGTGAAGGTACCTTATCATACAAAAGCACTAACAAACAATAGGGGGGAGGATAGGGACAGGGAAGAATACACTAAATGGGAACAGGGAAAAGAAGATAAACACACACAGACTACAGCAAACCACAGAACACTACTACAACAACTCCACTCCAACCACAGGAAGACAAATATTTCACCAGCAGGGACAAAAAGGTCTGGACAGTATTTATAGTAAGAAGCATCTGAAATGGAGCTGCATGTTTCTGACCAGCATAGAAAGGGTTGTTAACCTCTTCAGCACCAGAGAAAACTAAATCTATTTAATATGGGACACAAACCACACAATCTCTAAAGAAGACCTGCGATTCATTACCTGATGTAACCATCTAACTCCAGGTCTTCCAGGGGGACGTGACATGCTTGTGATACACAGAGCGACTGCAGACAAACCCTTTAATGTCATGGGGGTGCTGCGACACTCAACCCCCCCTCCCCCCTCCCCGTGCAGATCAGCTTTTCCAGGTGTCGATGTGAGGAGGTGGTTGAGCTGTCGTGCCTCCCCTTCCCCTGATGACATCAATGGGTTGATATACTGTAGATTTGTCACAATATACCTTATGTATGCTAATATCCTATGAGATGTTTTATCCCCATGGCCGTGGTTTGTGCCAGGTGCCTGTAGGGCTAACTGCAAGGCCGGGCCATAGAGGGGAGGTGAATTTCTTTTGGGGATCTCTTGGTAGTTAAGAAATATAGGGAGAGAGTTGAAGAGAGGATGTGAGGAAGTGAAAGTGAAAGGACAGGTGGAGCAGAGGTGTATGATATTGGGCACAGGATGAAGATGGAATAGTTACAGAGATGGAACGGCATCTGTCACAACTCTGTTGTCAGGTGTCCTGGGACGAGGGGCTCCTTCCCTGCCCCTACAGCTAAGGGCGCCCTATCTTGCCCTGTTCCCCAGATTACTTCTGATGGTGAAGACACTGGGGTCACGTACCTTGTCTTAGCTCATGAATCCGTCCTCAGCCTGTACCCTTCCCCCACCTTGGGAAGAGGGGAGTAGTAGTGTACCTTAATGCATCAACCAGACCAACAAGGTAATACGAACATGGGTAACAAAAAATACCATACAAATATACTCACACAAACAACAAAGGGGAACATCGGGGAGTGGAGGATGGGGTAGGAGAAGAAAAGGAATTATCACACACTCAAAACCAAGCAACAGTCACAGATAAATCCACCAAACGCCTTCTCCAATAATAACCACCAACAACCTTCAGCCATGCAGCATAAGCTATCTCTGACAATGAGTGCTAGCCAGGGCTCAGATTATATATGAGATGGCTAACATTGAGCAGCTGAGAGCCTTAATACAGGAAATATTTCAGGAGCTCTCAACAGAACAGATTTACTCCTGCACTGCTAAAAGAAACTTGCACCGTTTAATATGAAGGTGAAGTGCTTCTAACCAGTGCAGGAGTAAGAGAAATCAGACGCTAGTGGTCTTCTGGCTCCTCTCTGTTGCGGTAAACCCGTGACATCATCACAGGCAAGTGGAGACTCCTTGTAAGAAAAGGCTTACAAGTCCAGAAATCGTGCTGGCCAGCAGAAAGGAGACCTTAAAATAAAGGGTAACACCCCGCTTTGGGCACTGACATTAGGAACATCTACTCTACGAGTGGTCCATGGGTCTAGACTAAGCAAGAAAGCGGGATATGAGAGCCATAGCGACACACCGGGACCTGTGTGACTATTCTCTGGAAGATGCAGGCATTCCAGCTGTTCGGTTACATCGGCAGCGGCTGGAATTGCTCAGCTGCGGAGCTGTAGAGCACAGCTCCATCGACTGTATAGTGGCCACGGTCGGGTACTGCACCTCCACCCCTATTCAAATCAATAAGGGGTGTAAGTGGAGTGGTTATTATTCCATTGATGGAGGCCAAGCACTCTATGCAGGACTGGGATCCAAAGCCAGATTTTTGGCATCTCAGCGATCAGCAAGATATTTCCTATTCTATACATAATGCATACTGGTAAATATTTTTTGGGGGTGTAATAAATCGTTAATGGCAAAACGTCTTAAAGAACTGGAGAACTATAACATTGCAGATATTTCAGGACCCTGGAGAGAGTCTCACTGTCATTGCTCCTGCAACAGGAGAAGAATGCTAGGAAGTTTTTTGACACGATTTTCAAGGCCCCCTATACACATTACGCTACAGTCACCCTGACACTTTTTTGGTAGATGATGTTGGAGTAGAGTTGGTTCCAGACTAATTTTATCCGCTGATTCGTTGTACTTAATGGAGATACCGGTAAGCGGCTGGAAGACAAGTAACACTCAAACCTTTACTTTAGGTCCGTGACTCACTTTTATCCATTCTGATCATGGTCCCCTTAGCTTTGGGAAAGGGAACAGGGTTTAAAGTTAAAATCCACCTTTTATCTGTCACATCCTCCTGGGAGATCTGGGGTTAGAAGATCACTATGTATTGTGAATCCACAGACCTTCCATTTAGCCTGTGAGTTTGTGTCCCATATGAAATGGATTTGGCTTCCTTTAGTACTGAAAAGGTTATTGACCTTTTCTATGCTGGTCAGAAACTTGCAGCTCAATTTCAGCTGCTTCTGATCTGGTCATTACCTCTCCCAATAAAATTTGGCCAGACCTTCTCTGCCTTGCAAGTGAAAGCTTTGCTTCCTAGCTCCTTGGAGATGTTGTTGCAAATGGAGATTATTGCGTGCTGTTTTGGAGTGTATGCTTTCCACATTGTCCTATTCACATTTGGCTAGTACATTGCTTTCCTTCCCTATATATACTGTATATATATATATATATATATATTTATGTTTGTTGCTTTCTGTTATTCCTGTTTTGTCTTTGTGTCTTTTTCACCTTATATTTCTGTCCCATGCCTTCTGGGGTGGGAGAGGGGACAGACCAGGGTTTAACAGAAGCATTGTAAAGTTAGAGACTTAAGCCTCTCTACCTTCAAAAGTTCCCCCGAGACAGGAATAGTTAGGATCCCAGTTCTAGGAACAGTTTGACGCCCCCATTCCTTACCGAAGACCATCATAGCGTGACATTATCGTCATGTCATTTTTACATCTAAAATTCTTTGCTGATCATTAATTAGCTTTTATAGGTTTATTGGGGTCGCAGCTCCATTTGTCTTATGCAGAGTTCCAAATACTCTTCATGGACAAATGTATGGCATTGCATGTAGTCACCACTAGAGGGAGCTTACTGCATGCTGACTTTAATTGAGTTCAATCTAAAACTGTATGCAGTTAGCGCCCTCCAGTGTTGGCTACAGGTAGCTACATGTTATAATTCCAAGAGTTTTTTTTTTTTTTACTTAAATACAGTTAAATGGGGATAGAATTTTTTGAAAATGTTGCACCATCCTATAGCCTCTGTATTGCACTGTCTATTGACTACTGGGTGAACAACACATTTAAATATGTAGTTTTGGGAACTTGATATCAGAAAAATAGAGGTCAGACCATGAAAAAGATGATTAGACTATCTCTGTATTGCTCTGACCACAACTGACATCAAGTCTGAACAATGTTTTACCCAAACTTCCACCCTATCAAGCTCTACATAAGAGATCCGCCGCCTGTCCTATATGCTGGGTTTTGTAGGTTGCAGGTTTCCGCTTTGCTAAGATTCAATCATGGTTGTCTTTGGAGGGTTTCATTTGGTCTAATGCAAAACTTTGTGAATTTTCCTTATTTTGCATTTTTATTGCTATCATTACATGTACATGGCCTGTCCCTATACGCTTTACCTAAAGAACATCCCTGCAGCGTGCTGATCGGAGTGAACACTGAGGGCTTTAGGGTATTGCTGAACACATTTACGCACCATAATATCATACTCTTCCTCCAGAGATAAGACAAATGCCGTTTCTGGATCACAAGTACAAACCTGCCTGCAGAATATTTCTTATTTCTGGCTGTCCTGAAGTTATTCCCGGAATGTGAAGAAAAACTCAAGAATGCCCTAAGGAAACTTCAGAGAGCCTGGAAAGCTGTTCCTTCATATGGGAACACCTATGGCTCTGTTCACATCATCTCAATGACCCCCGATTGACATACAGGCAGGTAAAAGGTCCCAATGTATACCTCGTCAGAAGCCTGCCACACATCCTGCTGCATGGGCATATAGCTACAGGGTCCTATTGTCCAATGTAACCGCATACTATTGTAAGAAATAACAATACCCTATGGAGTCTAAAGCCCCCCGTATACTTTAGATAGCTGCAGGGCGAACGATGCTTTGGATGCCAGCTATCTCTCCCAACCCATCACTGTGCCGAGTGCTCATGTGTTCTCTAAGAGAAAGCCGCTGCCAAACTCCTCTGTCAGTGGCTTATACTAAAGGTACTAAAGGATCGACTGTGCAAAATCAGACATTCCGGTTTCTTATCTCCCTGACATCATCTTTTGGAGAGAGTCGGGAGAACCCACATTACATTAGACTGTCTGCCAAGCTTGGGCTTGTCTGGCCTTAGTCTAATGTGCATGGAGGCCTAAAAAGACCCTTTCCATTGGGTTAGTGGAGCACTATAGAGAAGCTCAGCGTGTTCATCAGGAGATTTTTCCCGACCAAGCGGGGGTAATTGACATGATGTGAAGGGATAAGGCATCATAGCTTTAGGATGGTCCATTACTAAGACGCTGGTGAGAAAAGTTCTACGTCACACAGTATGTGAAACTGTAAAGACAAATAGGACTTCATGTCCCCATTCAGGACTAGCAGGTAGGAAGAATAATTGGCGATCATAAGGTCCAGAATAAGGCAGCCCAACTTCATACTATGTGTGGGGGGCACTATGGGGCTTAGTCGTGTTGTCTGGCAGTGGTGGGGTCCTAAGTCCATATCTGACCACTGTGTCTCCTCTATGTTCTCCGGTTTCCTCCCCCACACCAAAAGACGATCTGATAGGGAATCTAATTGTAAGCCCCGATGGGGACAGAGATAATAGTGTCATGAAAGTGCTGTACAATATAAGCAAAGCATAACGAGGGGGCACAATACTGTGTGTGGGGGCATCATACTGTATCGGGGCCCTGAAAGGGGAATTGTACTGTGCAGGAACCCTAGGGGGCTTCACTAGGGGCACTATTTATGCAGGGGTGCACAAGATCTAAAATTAATGCTACCTGGAAAAACCTTTGTATATTATGGATTCTTTACACATACAGTAAAACTTCTGACTTGTGTAAAGTTGTATAACACGACGGCCACACATTACTGCTCCACCTGTGTGTTTCCAGATGAAGCAGAGCCAACTATTTTCCTAACTGCTTAATTCTACTGACATCTGCTGACTAGTAAGAAAACAGCCAGCAACCAACCTCTCTGTGTGACATAGCCTATAGGGAATGGGCGATTCTGATCCTCTAAAAATAGAACAGATATAACACACGGATCTGTTAAAGGGAACCTGTCACCCCCAAAATCGAAGGTGAGCTAAGCCCACCGGCATCATTCTGTAATGCTGTAGATAAGCCCCCGATGTATCCTGAAAGATGAGAAAAAGAGGTTAGATTATACTCACCTGGGCAGGCCGGTCCGATCTGATGGGCGTCGCGGTCCGGGTCCGGGGCCTCCCATCTTCATAGGATGACGTCCTCTTCTTGTCTTCACACTGCGGCTCCAGCACAGGCGTACTTTACCTGGCCTGTTGAGGGCAGAGCAAAGTACTGCAGTCCGCAGGTGCCGGGAAAGGTCAGAGAGGCCCAGCACCTGCGCACTGCAGTACTTTGCTCTGCCCTCAACAGGGCAGACAAAGTGCGCCTGCGCCGGAGCCGCAACGTCAAGACAAGAAGAGGACGTCATCCTATGAAGATAGGAGGCCCCGGACCGGGACGCCCATTGGACCGGACCGCAGCAGGACTGCCCCTGGGTGAGTATAATATAACCTCTTTTTCTCATCTTTCAGGATACATCGGGGGCTTATCTACAGCATTCCAGAATGCTGTAGATAAGCCCCAGATGCCGTGATGCTGGTGGGCTTAGCTCATCTTCGATTTTGGGGGTGACAGGTTCCCTTTAAACATCCAACCATTAAAGAGTAACTAAATGTTGACCATGAATCGCCTGTAGATTGGTGCAAGGTCTGGGCCCTTAAACCACCACCGATCACTCAATAGACCCCCAGATCAGTGCCACAGCTCCGGACAGTAGCTGGGCAGACAGCAGCGCGGCAGGTAGGAGCTCGGCAGACAGGAGCTCTGCAGACAGGAGCGCGGCAAACAGGAGCTGGGCTGACAGGAGCTGGGCAGACAGGAGCACGGCAGACAGGAGCTGGGCTGACAGGAGCTGGGCAGACAGGAGCGCGGCAGACAGGACCTGGACAGACAGGAGCGCGGGAGACAGGAACTGGGCAGACAGGAGCTGGGCAGACGGGAGCGCGGCAGACAGGAGCGCGGCAGACAGGAGCTGGGCAGACAGGAGTGCGGCAGAGAGTAGCGCGGCAGACAGGAGCTGGGCAGACAGGAGCGTGGCAGAGAGTAGCGCGGCAGTCAGGAGCTGGGAAGACAGGAGCGCGACAGGAGCTGGGCAGACAGGAGCGCGACAGACAGGAGCTGGGAAGACAGGAGCGCGGCAGACAGGAGCTGGGCAGACAGGAGCTGGGCAGTCAGGAGCTGGGCAGACAGGAGCGCAGCAGAGAGTAGCGCAGCAGACAGGAGCTGGGCAGACAGGAGCGCGACAGACAAGAGCTGGGAAGACAGGATCGCGGCAGACAGGAGCTGGGCAGACAGGAGCATGGCAGACAGGAGCACGGCAGACAGGAGCTGGGCAGACAGGAGCGCGGTAGACAGGAACTGGGCAGACAGGAGCATGGCAGACAGGAGCTGGGCAGACAGGAGATGGGCAGACAGGAGAGCGGCAGACAGGAGCACGATAGACAGGAGCGCAGCAGACAGGAGCTGGGCAGAAAGGAGCATGGCAGACAGGAGCTGGGCAGACAGGAGCACGGCAGACAGGAGCGCGACAGACAGGAGCTGGGCAGACAGGAGCGCGCCAGCCAGGAATGTGGCAGACAGGAGCTGGGCAGACAGGAGCGAGGCAGACAGGAGCGCGGCAGACAGGAGCGCGGCAGACAGGAGCTCAGAGCAGGGATCAAATACAAAGCATAGGCTAAAGAACACCGACCCTGTCTAATAAACTGCACACTACTCAGTGGTGGTCTATTTAGCAATCGGTGGCGGTCTCAGGATCCCACCAATCTCGCAAAGATAATGTGTGCAAACTGTAAAGCGCTGCGGAATATGTTAGCGCTATATAAAAATAAAGATTATTATTATTATAAACACAAAAAAAGAGAAGCTGTAATTTGAGTAAAATGTATTAACCAGCGTGGACCAGTAAAGTAACCACCATATTGTATGTTTAATTTTGGGAACAATTGCTTGAAACCAACTGAATAAGGACTTTACTCAGACTGACTGTAATCACTTTAACTGAGCGCAGAGCACAATATACGGACTGGTCGCAGGTCTCCTGACCCAAACATGAGCGCCCCCTAGGGGCTGTAAAGGAGACCTGCGGCCAGTCTATAAGTGGACGGTGAATGTTGGACGTGTTAAGCCAGCCTTGCTATGAGAGTGATAGGTCAAAGGGCGAGCCCTGACCTCAAGTGTAGCTGCTATCCGTATTTAGGTCTCATTTTCATCCATTTTTAATTCATGCGGCCGTTTCTGCCATCAATGTAGCATCTGTACTCCTCATATAAAAAAAAAATATATATATTTTTTTTTTTGCGCTCCTTCCATTCTCCACGCACCAAAACAACCCCAAATGGATGACGCCTATATGGCAGCCATCTGCTTTTTTTTTGTGGACCCATTGATTTGATCCAACACATGAATGTGATCTAGGACTGGATGTCAGGAGCCATAGATTCTATCCTCTGCAATCACTAAATGGTGCCACCTAAAACACATTGTGGGACCACCCTAATGCAGCCACTTGATGACAGCTGTATTATGGCTTCTACACCTTGATCCCAGCAGTTTAATGTGAGCCGGTCTCACATCACCATAGTGTTCGGATCCCCCAGATTAAGGGGCATTCAGGTCTAGAGGCCGTAATGCAGATGTTATACTGAGGCCATATTATGGTGGTCTCAGGGGGGCCTTAATTGTCATTCCGAGTCAGTGGGAGGGCCGTACGGAGGACTAGTGCTATAGTAAATGTCTGCGTTTTTGCCCCTGAGGGTGCGCAAGGAAGCAGACGCCCCGTCTTGTTGCAAGTCCTTGGCTGCAGAACGCTCGGTCTGCCCGGGCTTGTCGTTCATCAAGTCAATCGGTATGAATGACAGCCAGCTTCATGCCGCTCCACACTACTCCACATATCATCCTGCTGCAGTACAGGCAGGTGCTGACCTCATCGCCCAGGTGCGCTGTGTTTTCCCTGCGGGATTCATAGTCAGCAGGCGTCACCCAGACGCAGACTTCCCAAAAGAAAAAAAAGTAAGACTACGAGGCCAAAAAAAGTCATAGAGTTCAATTACCCTCAATAATTAACTTACCGATTGCCAATTTCTGGAATTAAGGCTGAGTTCACATGGACGTATATCATGGTCCGTTTATGGACCACAATGCACGGACTGACATCGGGTCTCCTGATCCAAACTATAGCCTTGCCTCAGTCCGGGCATAGTCAGTGAAATAATCCCGTGTGAACCCAGAAAGAAAAAACATGGCTGCTTTCATTAAAAAAAAAAAAAACAGCGCCCCACCACACCTGTTCAGCCCATTGAAGTAAATGTGCCTGGGCTGCAATATCTCACACAACCTGTGGTCAGGGGTGGCGCTGTTGTGTTTTTTTTAAGACGCAGCCATGATTTTTTATACTTGGACAACCCCTCTAAGAGACTTTTACAGGTAAATAGTATTTCTGTTTTCACAAACTCGTGTCCAGGACTAGTACACAATGGAGATCTGTAAAGAAGACGCAACGGGTTACATACATAAAACTGTCTAAAAAGATGAACTGTCTTTGTTGCCCAATCACAATTTTTCTTTTAGACAGTTTCATACTTGTGCTCCAATATCTTATTTCTTAAGAAATACATAAATGCTTATACCCCCTCCTTGAGGAAGAAGTGCAGGAGGCATGCCATCAATACTCTGCAGCGCCCCAGGGTTCTGGTCGTTGCAGTAGTGTCATTCTTCCACCAGGGGGAGTGATATTACGTCTGAAGGCAATAAAGGAAATTTCCTTGCCAGGTATCACAAACCACACACCACACTTCACATTCCAGTCCACCAGGGGGAGCTTTGCTCCTATCTATTAGGGCAGTGATTTTCAACCTTTTTTGAGCACACTTTTTATACTTAAAAAATCCCGGGGCACACCACCAACCAAAATGGCACAAAATGACACTAAAACAGTACATATTATACATATAGTTAATAACTAGCTGAAGAGCCCGGCGTTGCCTGGGCATAGCAAATATCTGTGGTTAGTTATAGCACGTCACTTCTCTTATTTTCCCATCACATCTCTCATTTTCTCCCTCACACCTCTCATTTTCTCCCTCACTCCTCTCATTCCCCCCTAACACTTGTCATTTCGACCTCACATCTGTCATTTTCCGATCACTACACGATTTTCCCTCACTCCTCTCATTTTGCACTCACACCTTTTCATTTTCACCTCACACCTCTCATTTTCACCTCCGTATATACATGTTTGTCATCTCCCTTATATATAGTATACACCTGTATGTCATCTCCTGTATATAGTATATACCAGTATGTCATCTCCCCTGTATATAGTATATACCTGCTGTGTGTCATCTCCCCTGTATATAGTATATACCTGTGTGTCATCTCCCCTGTATATAGTATATACCTGTATGTCATCTCCTCCTATATATAGTATATACCTGTATGTCATCTCCTCCTATATATAGTATATACCTGTATGTCATCTCCTCCTACATATAGTATATACCTGTATGTCATCTCCTCCTGTATATAGTATATATCTGTGTGTCATCTCCTCCTGTATATAGTATATACCTGTATGTCGTCTTCTATATATAGCATATACCTGTATGTCATCTCCTCCTGTATATAGTATATACCTGTAGGTAATCTGCTCCTGTATATAGTATATACCTGTGTGTCATCTCCTCCTGTATTTAGTATATACCTGTATGTCATCTCCTCCTGTATATAGTATGTACCTGTATGTCATCACCTCCTCTATATAGTATATACCTGTGTGTTATCTCTCCTGTATATAGTATATATCTGTGTGTCATCTCCCCTGTATATAGTATATACCTGTGTGATCTCCTGTATTAGACCTCGTTAACACGTTATTTGCTCAGTATTTTTACCTCAGTATTTGTAAAATAAATTGGCAGCCTGATAAATGCCCAGCCAACAGGAAGCCCTCCCCCTGGCAGTATATATTAGCTCACACATACACATAATAGACAGGTCATGTGACTGACAGCTGCTGTATTTCCTATATGGTACATTTGTTGCTCTTGTAGTTTGTCTGCTTATTAATCAGATTTTTATTTTTGAAGGCTAATACCAGACTTGTGTGTGTTTTAGGGTGAGTTTCGTTTGTCAAGTTGTGTGTGTTGAGTTGTGTGTGGCGACATGCATGTAGCGACTTTTGTGAGATGAGTTTTGTGTGGCAACATGCGTGTAGCAACTTTTTGTGTGTCGAGTTGCATGTAACAGGTTAGTGTAGCAAGTTGTGTGCAGCAAGTTTTGCGCATGGCGAGTTTTGCGCGTGGTGAGTTTTATGTCTGGTGCCTTTTGAGTATGTGCAAGTTTTGTGTGAGGCAACTTTTGCATGTGTTGCAAATTTTGTGCATGTGGCAATTTTTCCGTGTGTGCAAGTTTTGAGTGTGGTGAGTTTTCCATGAGGTGAGTTTTGCACTTGCGGCGAGTTTTGCGTGAGCCTAGTTTTTGCATGTGGCGAGTTTTGCGCGTGGCGAGTTTTGAGCGGCGACTTTTGTGTTTCGATTTTTATGTGGCGAGGTTGGTGTATGTGTGGTGAAATGTGTGCTGAGGGTGGTATATGTGTTCAAGCACGTGGTAGTGTGTGGCGCATTTTGTGTGTGTGTTCATATCCCCATGTGTGGTGAGTATCTCATGTCGGGGCCCCACCTTAGCAACTGATCGGTATATACTCTTTTGCGCCATTGCTCTCATTCTTTAAGTCCCCCTTGTTCACATCTGGCAGCTGTCAATTTACCTCCAACACTTTTCCTTTCACTTTTCCCCATTATGTAGATAGGGGAAAAATAGTTTGGTGAATTGGAAAGCGCGGGGTTAAAATTTCACCTCACAACGTAGCCTATGACGCTCTCAGAGTCCAGACGTGTGACTGTGCAAAATTTTGTGGCTGTAGCTGCGACGCCTCCAACACTTTTCATTTCACTTTTTCCCCATTATGTAGATAGGGGCAAAATTGTTTGGTGAATTGGAACGCGCGGGGTTAAAATTTCGCCTCACAATATAGCCTATGACGCTCTCGGGGTCCAGACGTGTGACTGTGCAAAATTTTGTGGCTGTAGCTGCGACGGTGCAGATGCCAATCCCGGACATACACACACACATACATACATACATACACACACACACACACACACACACATTCAGCTTTATATAGTAGATATAGATTCTAAATGTATTTATACTCACTCAGTGTGAAACCTGGGCCTGTTTTTTGAATTTTTGAAAAATCTGCGGGTGAAAGGCACTGCGTTTTACCTGCGGATTTACCGCGGATTTCCAGTGTTTTTTGTGCAGATTTCACCTGCGGATTCCTATTGAGGAACAGGTGCAAAACGCTGCAGAATCCGCACAAAGAATTGACATGCTGCGGAAAATACAACGCAGCGTTTCTGCGCGGTATTTTCCACACCATGGGCACAGCGGATTTTGTTTTCCATAGGTTTACATGGTACTGTGAACCTGATGGAACACTGCTGCGAATCCGCAGCGGCCAATCCGCTGCGGATCCGCAGCCAAATCCGCACCGTGTGCACATAGACTAATTCTAAAGGTATGTGCACACGCTGCGGAAAATGCTGCGGATCCGCAGCAGTTTCCCATGAGTTTACAGTTCAATGTAAACCTATGGGAAACAAAAATCGCTGTACACATGCTGCAGAAAAACTGCACGGAAACGCAGCGGTTTACATTCCGCAGCATGTCACTTCTTTCTGCAGATTCCGCAGCGGTTTTACAACTGCTCCAATAGAAAATCGCAGTTGTAAAACTGCAGTGAAATTTGCAGAAAAACCGCGGTAAATCCGCCATAAATCCACAGCGGTTTAGCACTGCGGATTTATGAAATCCGCAGCGGAAAAATCCGCAGAGGACCAGAATACGTGTGCACATACCGAAACCCTAACCCTATTCTAACCTTAGTGGAAAAAGAAAAAAATTCTTTATTTTTTTTATTGTCCCTACCTATGGGGGTGACAAAGGGGAGGAGGGGGGGGGTCATTTACTATTTTTTTTTTATTTTGATCACTGTGATAGGTTATATCTCAGTGATCAAAATGCACTTTGGAACGAATCTGCCGGCCAGCAGATTCGGCGGGCGCACTGCGCATGCGCCCGCCATTTTGGAAGATGGCGGCGCCCAGGGAGAAGACGGACGGACCCCGGGAGGAACGGTAAGTATGATGGGGTGGGGGGGAGCACGGGGGTGGATTGGAGCGCGGGGGGGTGGATCGGAGCGCGGGGGGGTGGATCGGGCACGGGGGGGTGGATCGGAGCACGGGGGGTGGATCGGAGCACGGGGGGGTGGATCGGAGTGCAGGGGGGTTGGATCAGAGCACGGGGGGTGATTGGAGCACGGGGGGAGCGGACAAGAGCACGGGGGGAGCGGAGCACAGGACGGAGGGGAGCCGGAGCAGTGTACTGGACAGATCGGTGGCTTGGGGGGCGATCGGTGGGGTGGGGTGGGGGCACATTAGTGTTTCCAGCCATGGCCGATGATATTGCAGCATCGGCCATGGCTGGATTGTAATATTTCACCAGTTTTAATAGGTGAAATATTACAAATCGCTGATTGGCAGTTTCACTTTCAACAGCCAATCAGAGCGATCGTAGCCACGGGGCTGTACTACCACTCCCCCTGTCCCTGCAGATCAGGTGAAATGGGAGTTAACCCTTTCACCCGATCTGCAGGGACGCGATCTTTCCATGACGCCACATAGGCGTCATGGGTCGGATTGGCACCGATTTTCATGACGCCTACGTGGCGTCAAAGGTCGGGAAGGGGTTAATGAGCTGTTGCTGACTTAATGGATCACAGCATTATTGGCGGGCATTACCTTGGCGGCGGGCAAATGCGAGAGTCTCTACGCTCTCAGGATGACGCGCTGGCCTCGGTGACGTCATTAAGTCGCGCGAGCGTTCAAAGCTCGCGCATGTGTTATTCCGTGACTGCGCATCGCTGCGCATTGCCGGGGAACAAAACAAAGGGGGCACCATAGTTTGGGGAACGTTCCCCGCGGCACACCCGACCATGTGTCGCGGCACACTAGTGTGCCGAGGAACACTGGTTAAAAATCACTGTATTAGGGCACTCTTCACAATTAGGTAAAACTGGTGGTCTGGATAGGAAGTTAGGCAGAAGCTGATTGGGCTTCACCCAGGCACCACCTGTCAGGCAGACAGGGGAAAGGAGGAACATCTAAGAGCTGCAGACAGAGTGGTCCCTGACAGGGGAGGGATCCTGTCAGAGGCCTAGATAGAAGACCATGGAGCTGCCCCTGCCCAACGTGCGGCAGCATCCTAAGAAAGGACTCGAAGAGAATTGTGTTGTAGCGGGTGAGAAACGAAGTCATAGCACAGAAGAGGAAACCAGAAGGAGTTCTGCCCTGTAAAAGGCTGCCTCCTTTCTGAGGCGCAGAAGCCGGTAGCCAGAACACCGAGGGAGTAAGGATCTCTATGCTTTACTTCAGAGACTGGCAGGACAGTTGATTCCACATTGGCTGCCCGAACTTATACCCAGGAGGCACGGTGGCAACTTGTGGGGGCTGGGGCGTGATAGGGTCCCTGTAAAAAGCCTCAGGCCATCAGTCATACGGGTTTGTCATATCCTTACCATCATGGGAACAGACAGAAAGAGACTTAACATCTACAATAGTAGTGAGGACCTCACCGAGAAGCTCAGCAGGGAGGGACTACAACACTCAGGCGCTAGAGGAAGGCTACTGATTTCCACCTGGATAAGGGGACTCTGGATTTGCCTTCAGACCGGCCGGACTCTGCCTGCCCTGTGATCTGGTGCTCTGGACTGTGGATGCTGAAACCTTCAGTAAAAAGGTAAAGAGACTGCACCCTTGTGTCCTCGTTATTCACTGCGCCTCACATCATCCACCATCTACACTCTGGGAAGCCCTGGGGACATACTTCACCTGTGGGAAGGTATACCATCTAGCTGCCATCACATCACCCCAGCGGACCCCTAAGCAGCGTCGGTCACCCTGACCGAATACCACAGGTGGCGTCACGAACACTATCCCTTTAAAGACCCTTCCCCCATTTATTAACGGACGTCTCCTAGGGCCACGGACCGGGTCAGCCACCGTGACATCCCCCTTGAGAACCGAAGAGGGCCCGGATCCGAGTACCCCACTGCCCTAACGTGGGCGCTCCAACTCCCCTGTGGCACTTTTCTTGGCTGAGCAGTTAGGACAGCCGGTGACTGAACCCCAGTTATCACCCTTGCTTGGGGAACATCAATACTAAGGAACAACTGGGGGAAATTTAGGGTTAAAATATCTATTAAAGGGGACATGTCATTTGCCATAAATGTGTAATATTGTTACTTTGTGTAAATGCCGCTGTTCTCCTGAATCCAGTGATGATTTTCTTTTTTTCCTGTGCCTCTCTGTTTCTGAGATATGGACCTTTCTTCCTTGTATGTAAATCTACTAAGTGGGTGTGGTCTTCAGCTTTTCTCTATGGGAGTCTTCATGAGAGCCACGCCCAGTTTGCTTCAAAATATTTCCATACAGGGAAGATGGGGTCATATCTCAGGAACGGAGAGGCGCAGGAACTAAAGAAAGACATCGCCGGATTCACGAGAACAGCGGCATTTACACCAGGTAAAATAAATTACATATCTATAGCAAGTGACAAGTCCTCCTTGAAGGTGTTGTGAGGCCCTGCCTATAATACATGAGCTTTAATGAGTGAGATATAACTTACTATTATAGTTAAACTATGCCAGGTGTCCCGATCGTGATGTAGCTCTCTCAGTCCTGAGTCACCGGCATTTTTTGTGTTAGCAGACGACCAGTGCATTGTGTGAAGTGGATTGGCTGACTGCTCATTTCAACAGCTAAGCCAGGCCCATTTTCTTTCTGGATATTCCCACCGTTTTCTGTCTTAACACTGGCTGTGACAGAGAAGGGGGCTGGCTGTCTATAGCTAAGTGAGCCCCTTTTGTCTCTAGACTGGCTGTTGGATGCATTTTTTGTCACGTTGCTTATCGTTTTGGTTAGTTTGCACAAATTATGACACACGTTGTCCCGCTTTAAACCGTGCCCCTTTTTGCTAAGTTACGCCCACTTATTTACATATTACAGTTCTTGAAGGCAAATTGAGTAAGATTTCAGGCTCACTTATCTTATCACTCCCTCCGCCATTGCTTTTCTATACCTCCTCCTGGAGTGATTGCAAAGCATCCCATGTCCCTGGGGTATGCGATCACTTACTGATCGCTGGCAGATTGACTTCAGGGGTTTGCACGAATCATCAAAATAAAGGAGAAACAGCACTGTTATTGATTTATTTGAAGGGGCTGTGTTGTAGATCCCTATATTTAGAAATCATGGACTCCATGGCAAAAGTTGAAACTGAGCCCACCCTATGTACCCCCCCCAGTTGCCATAAAAACAACCCGATGATACTGTCGTGGAGGTCCCATGACACCTACAAAGGACTCGTCCTCCTGTCTAACCACTTAGATGATGCGGTCACCGGTCACCACTGCATCTAAGGTATTAAACTGCTGAGATCAGAGCTATGTAAAACAGCCGGCACCTACCAGGTATGGAGCTCCAAACACTTCCTCCTGACCTGTGCCATACATATAATGCAGATGTTGGGGGACGTAGGTGGATGTTAGGCATATTGAGCACCAGACCCCCAAGGAGTTGTGTGGTCTGTCTCCATAGAAGGTGACAGAGAGGATAAGAAGGGCCCCAGTTGATGTCCCCAGGGTCATAACCCCTGACATATACCGCCATAATACTATAATTGGCACATCTTTCCCGATACTTACTGCTAGTATAAAAGCACTGCCATGAAATACAAAGTTCTTTACTGCGGACGCTACATAATTTATTATTTAAAAAAAAAAAAAAAAAACACTGCCACATCTAGCACTGATACCGTGATTATATGACACTGGCGTGATATCTGGCGCCGTAGATTCTATGACGAGTGTTAATGAGCCGATCCTATGTCTGCGCACTACTCTCGGTACGTGACCATGTGCATGCTTGTGCCATGTGTCTCCATATTACATACTCTGCATGTAGGTGATAACAGAAGTCAGTGCCGCTCTTGTGCCGTAGTCTATGCCTGGTATGGCAGCTGAGCCATATTTAACCAAATGCAATACCAAACACGGCCTTTACGCAAGAGTGGAGCTGTTTCCGGCAAATCTTTTCTAATCTCACAAAACATTTTAAATCAAACTGAGAAACTAATTTGGTCATTACACGTAGGTCAAGACTTCGAGGTTTAAGTCCCAACACGAAAAAAAAATCAGTCCAGGTTAGCAGGAGGCTCTGATCCTCCATGATTTTACTTGCCTGCACAGTGGAGATGCAGAAGATCACGAATATCCTTAGTATGTGAGATTTTAGGAGCTCCACCTTTCCCTATTCGCCTGGACACTAGGGTGTGCGCATTATGTAAGAACCTAACCAAAACCTAACAGGCTTCAAGGGTAAAATAACAAGAGAAACTCACAGTTATATTTCTGGTTCACTGTGTCGCGAAGAAAAAAAAAACATCGATCAGCTGATTGTTGCCATTCCAGCTCCTAGAACCTCCAGCGGAAGCTGTGGCAAGTCAAGTACTTTCCCTGCAGTGGCCACTGCTGGAAAAAAATGGTATTACACATTGACCATTAATTGCCTGACTGTACAAAACAAGAACTGCCTGGGTCCTCCTTGTCAGTGACCAGTTTACAAACCAACACTCAATGTGCCTACTTGACCCCATGTCAGATATCTGAGCCTGAGCTTCTCATCCTTGGTATAGCTGAATAAATCCATTTGAACCATATTTCTTACACATCGTATAAGTTGGGATTTAACGTGTTACCGTGACCTCCAAGGGGAAAAGGTTTACAGCTAAAACACAAGTGAAGAGGTAAAAGGCCACGAGTTGGGGCATCTGACCACGTATGATCAGGTCATGTACTCTCTGCAGCATAGTCGCTCCATGTCTCTTGTCCACCAATGTCTTTTCAGTCCAATGTCTTCTCCATTTAGTGACTCAAACGTTTGCAGTATCACAAAGCAATCCAAAGTGTGTTGTCTACAGAAAATGTGCCACATTTGCCCTCTTGGCCAGTGCCCCTGTGCTCTCTCTCAGTTGCACGTGTAGGCTTGCGTCCTTTCACTGCATGTATTACACGTCACGTGGCAGCACCAGTGAAATTTGCAGTGGCACTGCCACGTGTGGATATACTGGAAGGTCTTATATCCCCGACCACAGCACAAGAGCTCACAGCTGTCAGACAGGGAGGATGTGCGGTTACACAGGCGTCCGTGCGTTCCCATACTTCCCGAGGTGTGGTTCCTCTCGCAGAAGTTAGGGGCGCTGTCTATATACACCAGGTCGGTCTCTGCTGGCTTGTTGTAACTTTGAGGATTTTTAAGCTTGAGAAAAGTTGGGAGCTGTTGACGTCGTCCCCTCATGGGTTCCACCATTACTGCTTCCTTGTACCTGTCCTTTAGCATGAAGCCCACCTCTCTGAAATTAGGCAAAGTCACCCAGCAGGTTTTCACCGTACAGGAGCCGGAGACGCCATGACACTTACACTCCAAGCGGACGTTCTTCTCTAAGAGCTAGAGGTGACAAACATAAGAAGAGATAAGAAACTAACACTGGGACTGAGGTCCACTGTAACATACAGATGACTGTCAATCACAGAGTAGGACCGCCTATGGAGTAGGACCGCCTATGGAGTAGGACCGCCTACTTGACTCCTACTTACAAACACCAGGGATTTCAATGAATAAAATATACATTTTACTTATTCTTTTCTGACAAACTTATATATCATTCTGCTCTGCTTCTCCTTCTTTATACCATGTTGCCCACAGCATTTACAATTTGACAGGTTCCCTTGATAACCACAAAGTATCCGGCAGCTGAGAACCCCAGTGATTAGATCTAATCAGTAGGGAAACCAGGTGGAAAGTGTTCAGTTTCCCTATAGCACCCACAGAGGAGAAATGAAGTACTACACATATCCTTTTGAAATCAACTTCCTCCTGGATGTGTTTGGGTCCTCCAGAAACTATTTGCAGCCACTCTCTGCTCCAATTACTAGAAATGTATCCTAAACAGACGTACCTAAACTCCTTTTAAAAGAAAAAATTTGTATAAAGAACTTTTTCTATATAATTATCTATTGGGGAACCTTCATCCATCTTATCATTTTGATTAATAATTACCTTACAAAAAAATCGCTTCTCAGTTTCCAAGGTCTCTGTTTCCTGTCAAAATCTAAAAAATGTTGTATATTTCATCCATAAATGTAAAATCTAGCAATTTCTTAACTTTGAAATTGCAACACCAAAAAGGAAAAAAAAGTGGAATTCTAGAAATGACAGGATGGACAGACAATTTTCTGATATGTAAATGACGAAAAATTGGAAATAACATTTTCAAAATATTTATATTTTTTTTCCAGGATTTTCATATAATTAACATTTCTATTGATCCTGTTGATCTCCAGAATCCCATGACTTTTCTTGGTGTTTTGCAATTTCGATGTTGAGGAGTGTACATTACATCTTTAATAGATGTGTTGGAGGGTTTTTTTTTAGTAGGTGTTTTCCATCAAATTTTTTCTCGTGTTAGGACTATTCCAAAAATGTTACTTTCCTGGGATTGTTGAGATCTTCAGAGTTTTTTCTCTCTGCTTGCCATAGTGTTACTGCCCAAGAGTGGTGTCTTAAACCACTTTGTATCTGGTATTCCTACACTACATATACTATTAGAGGGCTCAATGAAGTGTAAAGGATAACCTCTGGCTCTCCAGCAGTTTCAACACTAAAAGTGCCAGCATGCCCTGTCTGTTGCAGAGAGTTGTAGTTTTGCAATATCTAAAGGAGCCACTTGTTGGAGACCACTGGTGTAGATGGTCCAGAGATGACTAGGAACGAAAGTTACAGTACATCTTCCGCACCAAGTCTTGGCCACATCTCCTGAGCACCCAGTCCATAAGCCGGTGGGTCCACAGAGACTCAACACTTTAAGTTTGAAGAGGTCACGTGTTGGAAAAACCACCCATCACCTATCAAGCATGTGACAGGCCATGAAGAACTCCTGCTGCCACCAAAGGATTGTCCACTACCAAAAGGGCGTCCAAGAAACATGGAACCAAGACATGAGGAGGCCTGAGCCTGCAGCAGATCATGGAAAAGTACCAAATACTTGCCTATTTTAGGGCCATAAAAAATATAAATTCTTCAAATAATTCTTGCAATACCTTTCTCCCCACAAGATTATTGTGCAGGTTCATGAGGGTGCGGGCATTGCGCTTAACCTCCCTGGCATCCAGGAACTCTTTGGACAAGCGTATTCCATGTTTTACATCTGCAGAGCATCCTCCCCATCTCCATCCTTTATCCTGGTCTTGATTTCCGTGTTTATCCCGGTCACAACCACAGTAGGTCAGATTTCCATGACTGCAGGCATTGGTGATGGCATGGGCAATACCGGCAGAAAGGATGGCATAGTAAAAGGCTGATTCTCGGCTGCCTGTCAAGGAAAAAAAAAAATCAAGATTATTTTGTTATATTTGTATATTTATATGGTTTTTTTCTATAATTTACCATCTATAAAACATGCAGGGATGGGATTCACACAGTAGTTATCACTGTTGCATTGTATTACTGGGGTCCCAAGTTAAAATCCCAAAAAGGACAAAAGCTTCAACATGTTTATTTCCTCATATCTTTTTGGTTTCATCCTCATTATTATCTTGGAGGTCAATTAATTATAGATAGATACTAGACAAGGAAATTCTTTTTTTTACATGTCGGTGCAGGTAGGTTCTCTAATCAAGATAACACTTATCAGTAATCACAGCTGTCATCAAGATTCATTTATTAATGGCATTCTTATTATCCCCTCAAGATGTTATTAACAAAAGCCTAATCATAATGTAATTAATCTGAAGAATTCATTAGTGAGTAACTCAATCATTACATAGTAACATAGTTAGTAAGGCCGAAAAAAGACATTTGTCCATCCAGTTCAGCCTATATTCCATCATAATAAATACCCAGATCTACGTCCTTCTACAGAACCTAATAATTGTATGATACAATATTGTTCTGCTCCAGGAAGACATCCAGGCCTCTCTTGAACCCCTCGACTGAGTTCGCCATCACCACCTCCTCAGGCAAGCAATTCCAGATTCTCACTGCCCTAACAGTAAAGAATCCTCTTCTATGTTGGTGGAAAAACCTTCTCTTCTCCAGACGCAAAGAATGCCCCCTTGTGCCCGTCACCTTCCTTGGTATAAACAGATCCTCAGCGAGATATTTGTATTGTCCCCTTATATACTTATACATGGTTATTAGATCGCCCCTCAGTCGTCTTTTTTCTAGACTAAATAATCCTAATTTCGCTAATCTATCTGGGTATTGTAGTTCTCCCATCCCCTTTATTAATTTTGTTGCCCTCCTTTGTACTCTCTCTAGTTCCATTATATCCTTCCTGAGCACCGGTGCCCAAAACTGGACACAGTACTCCATGTGCGGTCTAACTAGGGATTTGTACAGAGGCAGTATAATGCTCTCATCATGTGTATCCAGACCTCTTTTAATGCACCCCATGATCCTGTTTGCCTTGGCAGCTGCTGCCTGGCACTGGCTGCTCCAGGTAAGTTTATCATTAACTAGGATCCCCAAGTCCTTCTCCCTGTCAGATTTACCCAGTGGTTTCCCATTCAGTGTGTAATGGTGATATTGATTCCCTCTTCCCATGTGTATAACCTTACATTTATCATTGTTAAACCTCATCTGCCACCTTTCAGCCCAAGTTTCCAACTTATCCAGATCCATCTGTAGCAGAATACTATCTTCTCTTGTATTAACTGCTTTACATAGTTTTGTATCATCTGCAAATATCGATATTTTACTGTGTAAACCTTCTACCAGATCATTAATGAATATGTTGAAGAGAACAGGTCCCAATACTGACCCCTGCGGTACCCCACTGGTCACAGCGACCCAGTTAGAGACTATACCATTTATAACCACCCTCTGCTTTCTATCACTAAGCCAGTTACTAACCCATTTACACACATTTTCACATTGCTGTATAGGGAATTGTATCCAATGAGCACTTAATGTCGTTTTATGGATAGGGTGTAAAATCCTATCCATAGACTAGAGACAGGGCAGGCGCAGACCACCGTGTATTCTCTCATCTGAGAGAATCGGGATGATTATGCAAATCACACTCTGATCAGATCCAATTCTCTCGGATAAAGAGAAGATGGAGAAAAAAAAATGTCTACCTCTTCTCCATTGTGTCAGTCCGTGGAAATCGAACTGCACCCAGGTGCAGTCCAATGGTTTCCACTGACTTGCATTGCCAAGTGCGATCTGAGTATCTGATCAAACTCAGGCATGCAGCTCCAAAAAGAAGCTTGAGGCGAAACGCGCGTCGGGGTGTGGGGACGCCACTGCAAACAGTCCTGACCGCTCCTACCTTGTGCATGCTTACATTCCCTTATACACAGCTGTTTACTGGACATTTATAATATCAATATGTTACTTCCATTATCTCGCTTTGGATAGTAATTTTGTCTGTTATTACTGGGCAGTCTTTACTAAATATGATTGACCAATGTTGTTGACTGTATTAAGACCGATACTGAACTATGTACCCGGGTCCCTCGGTGGGAGGTTTATGATTAATAGTTTGCCTTCTACCATGTATTGGGTGTCAGTGTGCACTATTAGAATTCTATTCCCTCATGCGCCATACTTTCTTAGTAGAGATCTCACCTTACAGTGAAATGTATTGGGTGATATGAGGAGTCATTGGATGCGACCTACATAGATTGTTTTCCTTTTATATTAAATTTGCAGTCCGCCGTATTATGCGTGTCAGCAAGCACTGTAGAATCCTATTCTCTCTTCTCTATACTTTCATAGAGGGTCTGTGTCACAGTATACAATATTATTATTAGGTAGCATTTGCATTGGTCAGGACACACTGACGTCCCTTAGTATAATTTTTTCTATTTTAATTGATTTTAAATGTATTCTAATAAAGATTAACCATGATTCTCTAGTTACTTTGGGGCCTGGGTGTTTTGTTAAAGTTCACACAAGTGTATAAAAAAATCATTGGAGTTTCATCTAGAAAACTCGGATGATTTTTTTTTCTTACTGGTCATGCATGTGAAATCTGTTTTTGTACAGTAAAAGTTGTTAAAAATGTACAAGTCTAAATACAGTTTCCTATATAAAAGAATTGTAATGTATTCATAATAAATCAGATGCTATACAGTGACTCCCTTTAACATCTGATTTTTTATTTTTTTGTACACATGGACTGGAATGGACGAGTCTCATTCGACCATTCGACACCCGGAAGAAACCAGCAATCCTTTTTCACATGCAGATTGAATAACATTGGTCCTACTGACAGCACTAGTGGAAAATCCACTAGTGTGAACTTGGCCTTATGCGAAAATCAAACTAAAATGTCCACATTTAACGAGATTGATAGGAGTGCAAACTTTTTCTGCAACGGTTCACACAGGTCAGATTCTACATGGATTGAAGCACGGATCCTGCACCTAAATCTGCATTACATGTGTGTCAACGGTTTTTTTTTTGCAACCTTTTTCACGTGCATTGCAAATATTTTTTTTGCAGATTTTTAGTCCTGCTGCAGAAATAAATGCAGCACAAAAAAAGTGGTAATTTCCCATGGGTTTACGTATAAGGACATCCAAGGGTTAGATAGTTGATTGCATGACAACAAGGCTTCTGATCATGTGGAACAAACTGCAAATTCATGGAGCAGCAGGTCGGCCTTGGATTTCCGCAGCGGACAATACGTCAGGGTTTTTTTTTTACAGGATAGGTGAATAAATATATGATGCCTCCGGGGTCTGACTGCAGGACACCGAATTGGGGTCCCAAAGTCCCCTGTGTGCCATTGTCTGATCTAAACGGACACCATTGGATAAAGCACTTTAGCAATGCCAGTGATAACATCCACACAGAACTGTGCATAAATACCATTGTGTCCACCATAGAAAATTACCCAAATAATGATATAAAAGATAACACAACATATGGAAAGAAATATTTATCTAATGCAAACACGGTAACATTGCAATCACTGGTGATTTACTGCCGGGAGACAAAGGAATTTGGAAACACATTTCGTGATTGTCTTCTGGACAGAGGAAGATAATAAAACATAACGTGATACAGAATATTTTCATTTATATATATATATATACACGATTCAGTGAGTATTTATACTATAGAGTGAGTTACGATGACAGGACGGGATTGTATACATTTCTCATTGTTATATATGTCCTCGCAACAGTGCAATGCAGGGAGTAAGCAACGGATTAATGTACAATACCTTTCTATGAATAAATTGCTTTATGAGCTTATATTTGCCCAAAAGATGTACTGAGGGGCCCGAATAGAAATTTGTGTTCCCCCCAACAATCATGGTCCATGAAGGACTAAGCCCCACTGTAAAGCAGCAGTCAAAGAGCCGCATAACTCGGACAACAATCGCAACGCAACGCTCGGACTGGCCGGCGGCTCTCCTGACCTGAGCGTGGCATCATGTGTTTCTATGCAGTTGTCACACTTGGGTCAAGAGAGCAGATGGCCAGTCCGAGCATTCCGATGCAATCGTCGGCCATGTTATACGGTCATCTGACTGTGCCCCTAGGATCATTTTGGATCCCATAGATCAGATCCACAGAACTCTGGAATGTATCTCCTGTCCATTAAATAGGTGGCAATGCACAATAGACTTAAGGTGGCTGAACTCACCATGCTTAGAGGTTAAAGGATTGGGCATACTGAATTCCAAGATGCCCAATTGTTTTGTTTTTAAGAGGAGATAATCTACCACTAGAGGTGTTTGACAGCGTCTTATGACCTACTTCTCATTCAGAACATATGCACACTTGGCTGTAGTGAGCATGCATAGTACGGGCAGTTCAGCAGACACCTATCATTAGGCTACGGCCAATTTTAGTCATATAGTTGTACTGCTGTTCTGTTACGTCCAATACAGGCACTTGACCATTTTCAGGCACCCAGGCCCACATGCATCAGTGACCCATGAAACCATAATTACATCCCTGGATATACCAATTCTTAAAGACAAAGGCATCAGATATTCATTGGCAGATCCTACTGTTGGAATACCCCATTATCTTCAGGTTATAATCCCTGAAACACACAATTTAAGAAACAGTAGACAGGAAAGGGCATTTGAAGGACATAAGGTGCCCACATAAATTGGGTAAATGTCGGCCAGGTGGGCTTGCCATACCGTCTAGTGTGTAGGGAAGTCACCCAATTCTCCACCAATGGAAGATATTTTGAATTTTAACCTGCCCAATTCTTGGTCCCAGTGAGATAAGATACCATCAGAAAAGTATGGCAATGTCTTGTCTCCCTCTTCGTTTTGACATACCAAGTAGGCTTGTCGGAGACAATGATCCATGTTTATGGGGGACCAGGTAAGATTTCGGTAGTTGTTGGCCAAAGGTACCAACCTAGACCTCCGATGTTTGGCCACCTCAATACAGTGGAAGGCAATCTTCCACTTGGAATTCCAGCAGCTAGAAAACCGTACAATGTCTGCCCCTTGCGTAGGTCTCATGCCAGGCTTCTATAATATTATTATATATGTCAGGCACCTCACACGTACCTACTTTTAGCTCCGGTCCAAAGAGACTTGGTTCCGCCAAAGAGCTACAATTCCATCGGCTTTGCTGAAACTGATAACGACATTCTTCGGTTCCTAAACGTGCGCCCGTACCTATGGCTACCATGGCATCTGGACGGGCTTCACAGATGCTTCTCTGTCTCGGTGAAAGGCCTGGCATTTTTCGGCAGATAATACTGGCCCCAAGAGCTAGGACAGAAGACACACCTCTGACAAAGAGAAGACAAGGAATGATATAACCTTTAGAGGACGGTAATGGCGGCATGATCAGTGTAAATAAAAAAAAAGCCAAAAAGAATGAATAAAACGAACTTGATCATTTACATAGTCTGACAATTTTGGAATTAAAAAAAAATAAATTGTAAGTCAAAAGTTACACAATGGATGCGCAGTTTTATAGAGTGGAAATTGGGGCATGAAGATAGTGAGGAGAGACCTGCACCTGCTCCCTTCAAGTGGTATAACACCATGAAAAGACCCTCTTATAATTGCAATGCTGCTAGTTTCCGGGGCATTGAGACAGTACAACCTCATTAATATTGATTCACCAGAGAACTGAGGGTCATTCATACATTGTAGTACATAGATTTCCTCTACTGATGCACACTATGAAATGGAGAAGCAATTGGGAAAATGGGCCCAACAAGCAGAGCCCTGGTAGCAGTCATAGATGTGAAGACACCTAGAGGCACACCGTGGGTTACACGACTTCTCATGGATTGATGTTGGATATAAAGTCTATCACATCATACAGATATATAGATACCATGGACATAAAATAAGCCAAAACCTAGCACAAGTGGATTATTCTGAAGTTAAAGGGGTCGTCCCTTGTAAAATTATATTGTACCACTGGGTTACAAAGATCAGTGGCTCACGCTGTCTTCAGTGATTGTCTGCAGTGTGAAGAACACTGTAGACATCACATCACTGCTGCAGCCAATCAACAAATATTGAAGCAGCAGAGAAACAGGTGGTGGACCCAAAGAGGGCGAGTTAACAGTTGTTTGTTATTTTAGACCTCTGCAACTCAATGGCACAATACAATTCTAAAACAAACAGCCGCTTTAAGATCATGTGCTGCCATGTCTTCCGCTCCAACATATGGCAGCACTATTTTATTTCATCATCTATTTTTTGTTTTGTGTATCATTTGCTTTTCTCCTATGAGAAAAAAATGTGATGGCGGTTTCTCAAGCTTCTCTTTGTATTAGGGCTCACTCACACCACATCCGATTTTCCCGTATAATTGCTATCTGCGGTGTTCACAGACAGTACTTGCACATATGATATTCTACGGGGCTGTGCACATATCCAATTTCTTCCTTGTACTGATTGGTTCACGGAAAATATCCAATTTTGATCTGTGACTTGCATCAGTGAGTCCGTTAAAAAATCAGACCACACTCAGATAACATTCGAGTGGGGTCCGATTTTCACGGAGTATAAAAAATGAAAAAGGTGGAGAAGCTTTTTTTTAAAAAATGTCTCCACATATGACACTCGGACACACATTGACCAAAACTCTGATCAAAGTCAGAATAATCGGTTTGTTTTTCTTATATGCAGAACAATTGGACATGTGAATGATCCTATCATACAAAGTTCTCAATAAGAGCTCCCAAGGTGGGTCAGACAAAGTTTTAAACGGTATAAACGCCCTCGGAAGAAGTAAGGCAAAACGTGCGTCAGGGTGGAGGGACATATCATTACCTGTCTGGTGGACTTGATCAATATTTCTGGTTTTAGGTAATAAGTACGTTTATACATTAATCCACTTTGGGCACCATGGGACACTTAGTATGACAAGCTAATATATGTTGTTCACAAGTATATTTACTAAAATTAATATTAGCCAGCAACTATTTTGTTTGTTATCCTATATATTGCCCAAAAAAGGTTTTGTTACTGCATCTACTCTTGGCATGAGACACCTTATTGTTTATATTTTCTTATTGTATAACTTTTGTAAGTTAATAAATAATTAATTTTTTATGCCTAATAATTTTTTTTTTTCCAAAGAACTTTATTGGAATTTTGTATTTTAACCTGGAGGGGGGGGGGGGGGGGGGGGGGGGGGAGGGGAGGGGGGGGAATGAAAGGAGGGGAGGAAGGGAGGGGGGAGGATATGAGTAAAGGGGAGTAGGGGAGGGCAAATACAGTACATGACAAGTAATACTTTGAAAAGCAATAACAATTCAACGTAGAGTAATGCAAGGGATGCCTAATAATTTTTAAGACGCTTCTTGAATCTAAGAAACCTATTGTATCAGGAGTCATTATATTTTCTATTGATTATGAAGTTTTTCCCTTTCTAAAGTAAGGGTTTTTGGGACAATTATGTTTATCATATTCCTAGTTAAGCGTGTAGGTGTGCTAGGCTATGTTCACATGGAGTCATGGTTTTAGACACTTTTTTTATACATGGCATTTTTATTTATTTATTTCCTTTCATTAGCTCCAAATTTGCACAAATATGTGGCAAAACACCAATGCAAATACAAAAGTGAAATCAGCAATGAAATAATTAACCTGTTGTGTTTTCCAAATTTGCCCCACATGCCACTTTTTGCGCTGAAATTTCCATAATGAGCATATGAGAGTTGTAAAAGCTCATCAGCATGTCTACTACTATATTCACACGTGCAACTCAGAGTAGAAAATCTTCAGCAAATATGTCATCTGCACCCTCAGTATGTATGTCTGTAACAGACTTCTCATTTTATGTTGTGACAGTTAAAGGGGTTGTCCGGCCACATTCCGACTAGACGTATCTTGCGTCGTTCAATTCCCTTGTATTGAGCGAGGCTGCACACATCTAGTCGGCATGTGACTTGTATGCAAATCACATACTTGCGGTCACATGCTCGCCAGCTCCTGACGCCGACACTGGAGAATGTGTACACCGCATACTGTGAAGATTCACAAGTCTGCAGTTATATAGGGTGCCTACAACCCCTTTAATAGACTAAGATGCTGCAGGTATTGGTACCAAATTCAACTTGTAGCATTTAGACGCGATCGGGTTAAAATGAGAAACTTTGTTCTCCCATTGTGCCAGGCTGGGCAAAGATGTCGGGGGCAGTGGGGGCGGAATGGTAGCAGATAACAGGTCATGAAATCCTCTATCGATCTATCCACAGCCTGTAACTGAACTACCCAAAACAACACAAGGGGCCTTTCTCTGCCAGCCTCCCAGAACAAAACGCCTGTGTGTCCCGCTAACAGATCAAGCGTTCTGTCACTTAACACTAAAGTCACGTTTTTATTATTTATTTATCACGGAATACAAGGGATGCCCACTTGGGCCTCATGAGAGCGAGAAGCTGATGAAACCGGGAGGGGGACAGTGTGCGCTTCGCCATTTCGGCTTTATATTAAAACTACATATGTGTCGGCACCTTCTAAATAAAACGAAGATGGGCGGATTTATCATAACTGTCTTTGTTGTCCACAACAACCAATCACAGCGCAGATTTCATTTTGTAAGAGCAGTTTAAGATGTGAAAGCGGAGATCTGATTGGTTGCTATGGACAACAAAGAGAGATTTTAGGCCTAGTTGCCTCGTATGTGCATCTGTGTAGTATCAATAGTAGATGGGGCCTACTGGCACCTCAAAAGTAGCTTCCTACTGGTGGGATGATAGGGAAATAAGAGGGGGTCAGGGGCACTATGATAAATAATAATAATAACAATATTGTGAAAACCAAGGCACTCATACTGTTTATGTAAAATGCCCCCTGCTGTCTGCTTCTCCAAGATGTGCAAAGCCCCCCATACACATTAGACTAATGTCGGCCGGACCCACCAATATCATTGGGTTCGGTGGAAGTCTAATATGCATTGGGACGCTGAACAGATAATGTCGGAGAGTTAACCCTTTCATAACGGAGCCTGTTTTCACCTTCCTGACCAAACCAATTTTTACTATTTTGACCACTGTCACTTTATGAGGTAATAAATCTGGAAATATTGATAGTATCCCACTGATTCTGAGATTGTTTTCTCATGACATATTGTACTTCATGATAGTGGTAAGATTTCTTCGATATGACTTGTGTTTATTTGCGAAAATATCGGAAAATTTTTAAAAATTTTGCAATTTTCAAACTTTGAATTCTTATGCCCTTAAATTAAAGAGTCGTATCACACAATAGTTAATAAATAACATTTCCCACATGTCTACTTTACATCAGCACAATTTTTTAAACAATTTTTTTTTTTTTTTTTGCTGGAAGTTATAAGGGTTAAAAATTGACCAGCAATTTCTCATTTTACCAACAACATTTACAAAACCATTTTTTTAGGGGCCACATCACATTTGAAGTGACTTTGGGGGATCTATATGATAGAAAATACCCAAAAGTGACTCCATTCTAAGAAGTGTACCCCTCAAGGTGCTCAAAATCACATTCAAGAAGTTTATTAACCCTTCAAGTGTTTCACATGAATTAATGGAATGTGGAAGGAAAAAATTAACATGTAACTTTTTTTTCACAACATTTTTACTTTAGACCCAATTTTTTTTATTTTTGCATGGGTAACAGGAAAATTGGACCCCAAAATTGTTGTGCAATTTGTCCTGAGTACACCGATACTCGATATGTGGGGGGAAACCACTGTTTGGGCGCATGGCAGAGCTCGGAAGGGAAGGAGCGCCGTTTAATTTTTTATGTAAAATATGTCATGTTTGGAGATCCTCTGATGTGCCTAAACACTGGAACCCACTCACAAGTAACACCCTTTTGGAAACTAGACACCTCAGGGAACTTATCTAGATGTATGATGAGTACCATGAACCCCCCAGGTGCTTCAGAGAAGTTTATAACGTTGAGACATGAAAATAAAAATAAATCACAATTTTTCCCACAAAAAAAACCTTCTTTTTGCTCCTAATTTTTATTTTCACAAGGGTAACAGGGGAACATGGACCCTAAAATGTGTTGTGCAATTTCTCCTGAGTACACCAATACCCCATATATAGCTGAAAACTACTTTTGAGGCACAGTGCAAAGCTCAGAAGGGAAGAAGCGCCATATTGGAGTTCAGATTTTACTGTTAAATCGAGAGGCCAGAAAAGAAGAACCCCCATAAGTGACCAATTTTACAAACTACACCTGCTAATGAATTTATGAACAGGTGCAGTGATCATATTGACATCACAAATGGTTCACACAATTTTATATGATTGGGTACTGAAGAAATAATAATTACATTTTTATGACCAAAATTTTGTTTTAGCTCAAGATTTTACATTTTTACACTGGGAAATGGGTAAAAATGACACAGAGATTTGTCCCACAATTGCTGCTGAATGTGGCAATACCCCATATGTGGCTGTACAGTACTGCTTACCCATACAGTGAGAATCGGGAGGGACGGAGCTCTATTTTCTTAATGGACGACAAATGTTGCTAGAATAGTTTATATACAGAGCCTCTAAGTGCTAGAAGAACAGAATCCCCCCTCAAGTGACCCCATTTTGGAAATTATACACCTTTGGAAATGTATCTACAGGTGTAGTGACGATTTTGACTCCATGGGTGTTTTCCAGAAACAGACAGCAGCGGATATTGCTGAGTAAAAATTGCAAACTGCCATTGTGGTGCCCATACGTTGTAGTGACCAGTATGTTCTAGGCCCCAGTACGTTGTAGTGCCCACCTCATGCTTCTGGAGACACACACCTGTAAATTAGGAGGGCTATCATTGCTACTGAAATGCCAAACCTGTCGGCTATAAATGTGGTTTAGGTATACTGTGGGAGAGGGCATTTGGATTTGGGAGTGCAGAATTTGCTGAATTTCTTTTGGGAGGCGTGGAGATATAGCTATTTTCCATTGCCTTTGTACTATAAGTAATGTGGAAGCCCCCTATATTTCCGTTGAAACAGATGACAGAGCTGAGCGGGTAATAGCTTTTTTTGTGGACTCAATTGAAGTTTTTGTATGGAACATTTTACATGACATTTAGGATCACATTTATCCAGCGCACTACAGTGAGCACTTACATCTAAATCTCCGAGTGACTTCATTCAGATGAGACCCCCGAGAGATCTATTCATTATCATGCGGCAGCAGAGTTACTCTGGACTCCATCTGGCCTCTGTTCCGCGGTTTCCTTCATTTCAGAAGTGCACAAAACTGTGGCCGACGGCGCTTTTATGCTTGCCCAAAAGACGGACACCGAAGGATCATAGGTCAGATAGTATCCACAGTGCCTCCATCTGCCTCATTATAGGGAACCTTCCACCAGAGGTTAAGTGTGACTCACGTATTTCAGAGATTTACACAAAAACTCCGATGTAAGGGCTCAGCACAGAGTGCAGGATAAATGTGTGCCGAGCCTTACTGTGATCTTTGGAGGAGATACTTTTTGGACTCCCAGAAAAGTTGGCAAAACTCCTGAATCCTGTCTGGGAAAACAATGTTTCAAAAGTTTTTTTATTTTTCTGCGTGATTCTGGTGGTGCTCCATCATCAGAAAGAAATCCAAGGTCGAAGCAGATATTTAGGGGTTGGTCATGCAACATTTTAAAGCCTAAATTATCCTCTCAGCCATGCTTTTCAATTGGCTCTTCCAGTTTCTGACCAATTCAACTGTTATGCAACTTTCTAATACACTTTCTGTATGAGTTTTGGACATGTTCAAGACTTCTGCTTGCTGTCAGTGGAAACCTCGATCATGTGGTAGGCACAAAGGTGCATGGCTTGTTACATGACATAGCTCTGATAACCAGACCATATGTATCGTGCCTCTCTGAGTCTCCCATCACATGATTGGGACTGATATTTACACTATTAAATTAAATAATGAAGGATCCCAGGTCAATGACAAGAAGCAGAGATGTGGAAAACAGTCAAGAATTCAAATGGAATGTATATAAAAAAAAGCCAAAAAAAGGATTTTGTAACCGAAACGTTGCCACGCCGTTCAGGCAATAAAGTCCACTTTTTTTTCTATTTTTTTGTGCTGTTTTTCTTATTTTGCTCATATTGTTGGAAGCCATTGGACTACTGGCTGGGAGAGCTTTGCACTACGGTTAAGGTATTTTTGGATGCTGTTCCAATTTTGTATATATGTGTATATATATATATATATATATATATATATATATATATATATATATTGTCTAAGGGTTTGGCTGTCTGTCCTGGAAATCCCGCGTCGCTGATTGGTTGAGGCCGCCAGGCCTCGACCAATCAGCGACGCGCACAGTCTCTGATTGGTCGAGGCCGGCTGGCCTGTAGATGTTGCTGATTGGTCGAGGCCGACAGGCCTCGACCAATCAGCAACGGGCACAGTCTCTGATTGGTCGAGGCCAGCCGACCTCGACCAATCAGCGACGGGCACAGTCTGCCGCGAATTCTGGAATCATCATTGTCCTCCACTGCTGTCAAGTGCCGCCATTGTGTTGTCTAAGGGTCTAATTGTCTGTCTGTCTCGGATATCAGCCAATCAGCGATATTAGTGCGGGATTTAAACACCACTGACAGCGCAACATACATACATACATACGTATTCTAGAATACCCGATACTTTTGAATCGGGCCAACATCTAGTATAGATATATATATATATATATACTGTATATATATATATATATATATATATATATATATGCATATATGCATATCTATATGGTGTATATATCTGCAGCTCATCTAGCAGTCAGAGTGACATGCCTCACCCATTTCCCATGCAGTCGCTTGTTTAATTAAGATTGATTTTCCTTTCTGTCTGGTCTGGTATAACGTGTCTGGAACATGCCTAGATATTACAGCCATGTCTACCTTGGGCACATCTGCCAAAGTACATGAATAAGAGGCAGCTATGTGGCATGACTTTATACAGTATATAACGTCCAATCCATTCCTGGGATATATGATCATGAACTACTTTACCTAGTAAAAACGACTCCTTAGTTTAGGGTATGTGGACACTGCAGAAAGAGGTGATTTTTGCAACTTCGGTCTATTGACATGGAGCAAGCAGACCAAGTTCTCGTGTCTATGGTTGGTCATTTCAATGGGCAGCATCAGCATGTAATACTACATCACTAGTGGCAGTGCTGGGGGAGATATGTGGATGGTATAGTACTGTATGGACTTTATCCACCATATATCTGACACAAGCAAACACACCCACGGAGACAAACTTTTTTCTAAAACTTCACGCTTTTTTTTTGTTTGCTAAAGTTACTGCACTTTCACAAAACTTTTGACATTCAAAAGAAACATTTCAGAAAGTTTGATTGGTGGAATCCGAGTGCTAAGACCTCTACTGATCGCTAAAAAGAAGGGCAAAGGTACCCAGCTGATCACTACTTTCCTCCAAGGGGCTCAATAGAAAAGTTTATGGCCCCTTTTTGTCAGTTATGTGTTTTTTATAAGAGTTGATTCTTTTTTTGTCTTGTGGTATGTGTTGCTGTGTTTTTGCGTCAAATTCTTCAAACTAGAGCACACTAGTTGATGAATTTTGTGCAAAATCAAAGATGTTCTTTTTTTTTCTTTTATCTTTTTTGTGCCTTTTTAGAGGAAAAAGTTGCATGAGCCTTTAAAATGATACATGCAACTGTAACATTTGCGCACACAGCGCATATTTCTGAAGAGCAAAAAATAAATCACTCCACAGGGAGGGTGGTCGTGATGATGATCATGGTGGTGGTGGTCATGGTGGTGGTGGTCGTGGTGGTCGCGGTGATAGTCGTGGTGATGGTCGTGGTGGTGGTCGTGGTGATGGTCGTGGTGATGGTCGTGGTGATGGTCATGGTGGTGCGGAACTGCAGTTCATTTGAACACAAATGTTTTGTCTTTTTAAAAAGTCGCAAAATAAAGATTCGGACACAAGTATCCTCAATACAAAGTGCACGCTGGTGAACTAACAAAAAAAAATCAAACAAGTAAAAAATACGCCTCCTGACGAAGACCGGCGAAACGCGCGTTGAGGCGGCAGGCTAGGACTTCAGATGGTTTTCTGCATGTAGGTATTCTCTCCTTTTACGTACTTTATTATTCTTGGCATCCCCTGACCTTATACATATGTGTGCACTTTATCCCATTTCTCCCTATCCCGGCACTCCATGCACTTTGCATACTATTTAGGATTGGTGTGCTTCCAGCATAGGTTTTGAATGGGGCCTGGGTGGCTTAATTAGTGTAGCACCTGTATTATTACAGCACTTTAGCTAGCATTTGCACCTTAGAATTTACATTCGGTATTTGCACAATTATACTATTTTTTTGATTTTGTTATTTCTTTAGTATTAGTGCTATTTTTTTCAGTACATGGTCAGGGTCTGAGCTATTGTTATTTATGCGGACCACCTGTATCTGTCTTTTACCTGCTTGGTAGTGTTTATCTTGCTTTGTTATATTGTATCAATAAATATTTGTTATATACTCCTTTGGGTCTCTTATGTTTGAGTTTTCCCTGGTTGTGTTAAGTAAAAAATACACTGCAAAATAGGTGCAAAGTAAAAGAAGAATTTGGCACAAAAAATAAACGGGCTTAAAAAAGAAAAGCTGAACAAAAAACAGGCATAAATACAATAATGAATCAGGCACCACAAGTGCGTTTTCAGTCTCCAGCCCTCCGCATCTCCTTGGCTTCAGTAATCGCTGAGAGTCTCAGTAATCAGACAAAGGGGGTATCTATAGAAGGTCCTGGGGTTGCATTCGCACCCCTGTCGTGAAGACTAGGAGGGCCTAAAAGGGCTCCTTAGCTCATATAAGAAGATCAATAGTTTTTACTCCTGAAAGTTGGATGCCCTATCTCGGTCACTGTGGTTCCAGCCACTAGGACCCCACTGACCCTGAGAATAAAGCAATGGTCGATCGTGTGCACCTCCGCTCCATTCATTCTTATGGAAGGGCCAAAGACCATCTGAGCGCAGCTCTTGGCTATATCTGGTGGAATGAATGAAGCAGCGGTGCGTACCATTGACCACTGCTCAATTCACACAGGCCCAATTTTCGGGATCGGTGGGGTTTCCACTAATCGTAATCACAGCGATCAAGATGCTGTCACCTATCCTATAGATATGGGATAACGTCCAAACCTGAGAATAGCCATTAAAACCCAAACCCACCACTGACTCGAATCCCCGCTGATCAGAATGGATCTCAATAGCAAGTGAAAAGTTTTGTTAAAGTTCAGTTTCTCTCTAAGTCATCAGTCTTGGATTGGTGCTGAATTATAGCCACCTTTTACCGCTCCTAAAGAGGTTGTCACCCAGAATAATAAATCTGCTTATTTATTGTATATTTATAGAGAACATATTCTTATATATCAGAGACTTTCATGCATGGTAATTCCCTAAATGAATATTATCAAGGGAGTCGGTGCATTAATAGATCCCACACAAAACAGTTGGGTAGCTAGGGGGTATTTAAAAGTTTTGTGAACTTTGGACCTCTTTGGTAATACAAAGTCCTCACTGCACATAATATAACCATATTCTGGAACTGCTACACTTCTTTTCCAGCTCATCTGATTTCACATGTACCTGGATCCTGCACTGTGGTAATGAACAGGTCAGCGCAGCACATTGCCATATGTGAAGAATACAGACAGGGTGCCCAGAGATCACACAGGGGCACCCGGAAGAGGACTTCCCCACATCATACTAAGGAAGGGGGGAGTGATGGACGGAACAGGTGGGGGGACCAGTTGTGCCAGGAGGAGCGGACTACAGCTGCCAGACTGCTGCATTCTTTGAGAACAATCCGCTCTAGACTTGCACATACACACATACACATACATACAAAGCCAGGAGGAATGAAAAATATGAGAGCGCAGGTTGCTGGCAGGGAAATAGGTTGCTGTAGAGACAGGTGTGTTTGTTTGCCAAATCCGGGGGTGGCGCCAGGTGGTATTTTGTCACAAAAACCATCACTTGTGGCGACACTGCCCATTGTAGGCGAGGGCAGACATTGGCACACCTTGCTCATTCTTTAGCTACTACTTCTATGCCAGCTTACATTGCATGTACCGCTTATAATCAATACCCCAATAATCTGGGGGGGCTTTCATTTGCTAACCCGATCAACATACCTGTCCTGTCTACAATGACTGAATGTAGATCTTGCACTTACCCTTCTCCGCAGAGCATCAACCCAACGTAGAGCACGGTGTGACACAGGTCCAACACGCTCAGCTTCAGTCTCATACTGTTTTCGGGCCGTCCCTTACCCCACCTGTCAGTCTGTAGGAGTTTTTTTTTTCTTCTTTGAAGATTACTGGTCACATTCTACCTGTAGGATTGGGAAAAATAAAATAAAAAAGTGCATGGGTTACGGATGAGCAAAAGGAGGCTCTGGATGAAAAGAGATTGAGCTTCCCGGTCTACAGAGATGTCAGTGTTCCTTCCAGATGCAAAGCGCCACACAATGCCACTGGTGTCTGACACTGCTTCCCTCCCCTGATGCCTCCTTGAACGCCTCCGAAATCTCCAAGGAGCTCCATGCCCATCTCCAGCAGTTCAATAATAATAATAATAATAAAAATAATATTAATAATAATAATAATTAAAAGCACCAGTACCTTCTCCTGGGCACACGTCCTGTCCTTTAGCCTGGCGAGACGACGTAAGGTCACCTGTGGACAGGTGGCTTCAGCCTCCATACCTCGCAGATGAGCAGATCCCCGCACTTGTGCCTGCCCTGGACTAATTTTACCTTTATGTTTGGAGGCGTGCGATAGTTTTCGGATGGGGTGGAGGGGATGGGGGGGGGGGGGGGGGTGTGAAGGAGAAGGTGGGTTAAACAATTCACTTACTGCTGCCAAAAAAATATTCTCTCCTATTCATTGCTCCAGCACCTGCCCCCTCCTTTGAGAACGAGGACTGGAAAGGTGGAGGGGGGCGAATAACTCGCTGGGTGGGACATACTGTCAAAGGAACAGCAAGCGATATTGCTTACAATCACGGTGCTTGCGGCCAGGTTGTCTTCAGATCCAGCTCCCGGGAGCAAAAAAAAATAAAAATAAAAAAATGGCAAAAAAAAAAAAAAAAAAAAGATGAATGTAGCAAGGTGAAGGCAATGTAGCCTGCAGGGCTGTCAGCACATAGGGAGCGAGGGGGGAAACTGGGATCACAAATCTTGCTGACATCCTCTGCTACATATCACTTTCCTATCTAAGGAAGCTATACGTGTTAGGAAATATGTCCCGTCCGACCAATCATGGCACAAGACACCTATTTATCACGCTGCCGGAGGGCGCTGTGAATGATGATGCATGTGAAATATTACACAGGTAGAGATTCCTCATGGAAAAAAATATACATGAATGTACTATAGTCCCCCTGTCACCCCACAGCTATGGCGTACTAAGACTTAAAGGGCATCTCCACCTAAGACTTTTACATGGCGGTACATGGGGGGATGTTTATAAAAAAAAATTTTTTTTGTGGGATCACTTCTATTTTTCAACAGCCACTCTAGGGTACATACTGTATAATTTAAAAGGGCCCCTTTCTTGTCCAATCAGAGCTTGGAGTTATCACAATTTCTGTGTCCATACGTCGCTTTTTGAGGAATGATCACAGGTTCTCAGTAGGATTGTGATCTGGGTAGTGTCCGGGCCATGGACCCAAAATGTCAATGTGTTGTTCCCCGAGTCACTTAGTTATCACTTTTGCCTTATGACATGGTCTCCATCTTCCTGGAAAAAGCATCGTCACCACATTGCTCCTGGATCATCGGGAGAAGTTGCTCTTGGAGGAGGTGTAGATCCCATTCTGTACTCATGGCAGTGATCAAACTCATGAGTGAGCCCCCTCCATGAATGAAAAGCCCCCGCACATGAATGGTCTCACATGGTGGCGATCACCTTTTCTTCTCCGGCCACCATTCTTCCAGATAGACCAAACATTCTGACCATTTCTATGGATTGGTCCTTAATATAAAAGTCCAGAACAACCTTTTGGTGCCATTTTTTTTTTACTTAAAAACATATAATTGGGGCTAAAAAATATATATTTTTTTAAATTGGGTTTCATTAAAAATGTTGCACTGTTTGCCATCTTCAGCCTCTGTGTTGCAGAATGAGTTAACTGGGATTCCGCCAGTTGGCCCACTATGAAGGTCTGACGGGCAGTTTGTTACTCTTTTATCTGTCTTTTTCTGAGCTCCTCTCAGCTGATTTATGACCACAGTCCATATCAAGGTAGAAAACGAGTCTGCGAAAGCAAAACTGCAAATTTTGTAAAGAAATCCGATTGAAGAGATTACTTTTAGCCCCAAATATATGCATTTAAATCAAAAATAAGGACCCAAAGGCGAACAACCCCTTTGATTATGGGGGACACCCGCCTGCCCCAGCCTGTCAGCGTCATAGACTTTGAATGGATAGGTAGGGCAAATTCTTGAGACTTCAGTCTTTAGAATGGGGGGAATTAAAGAGTCTGGTCCTCCGTTCTGGTGATCAGGGTGGGCCGATCTACCGTTTATTATGTATCCTGTAGATGCTTTATACGATTTAGGCTGGAATACCCCTTTAAGGATATCTGCAGATGCCAACAACCTCAGAAGGGAACTGGGGGCACATTTGGATCGTGAGCTGCTGGTTGAGGAACCCTGGTCTTCGTATTGTTTGATCTCACTTTCAGAATTTTCGATCACTTGCTCAACTTTAATTTCTTAATTTGGTCATCTACGTGTCATGGCTTGTAGCGTCAGATCTTTAGGACATGCAGTATTTTCCTATCTTATACTGATGGGACTATAAGGTTGGTTACACCCTGATGGCTCCAGGGTTAAAATTGTGATCTAAATTCCTTCATGATGTACTCCGTCTTCGTAATTAATTATTTTTACTTGGAAACATGAAAAGACGTTATAGTATAATGAGTGCAGCGCAGAGAAGGGCTACAAAGAACAAGTCCCGCTCTGGAGGACTCAACACGGAAGGCTCAAGGCTTTCAATGGGTCTCCTGTAATGCTTTATGCCTCCTGCGGAGGAGCTGTTCAGAAAGTGAATACTCTTTAATCAGCTAATGAGCAAAGGATCCTTCTTGAAAATTGATTATACAGAGCAGCTAATCCCTTTATATTTATAGTCGCCACCACTACACAAGAGAAAAGCAAACATTTGAATTTAAAGGGGTCAACGCGGACTAATTTAGGACCCCGTTTCAGCCATTGGTAAAGAGGTAGAAATTGGCCCACTCCTTGATTGGTAGCAAAACCTTGCAGAGTAGAACTCTAGTGTGCTGTCCCTCTGTTACTCCTGAAAATGTATGGGAAACATTGTCAACTGGGTGTTTCCTTTTCATTTTTCAAAGGGGCGTTTGCATGCAGAGTCAGCACTGATTGGGCTGCGTCACAGCGCGTTGGGATATTTCTCAATGACAATGAGCTGTCAATTTTGTCCATACATCAGAGGGACAATACAGTTTACACTAAAATTAACATTTTATATGCCAGATATGACTTGATCAGAGACATATCATGCCACTTGCACCTTACATAGTCACATCCTTACCGAGGCGGTGAGAGGCACTTCAGCCGACATGTCGTAATAAGGGACATACTCAGGTATTTTGGCGTTTCTCAATCTGTTGAAGTTCTGGCATAAAGAGGAGATTGGAACAAAGGTTATCTCTCTCTAGAAATTTCTGAGAAAAGAGGCGAAACAAAGACTCTCTCTAAGGAGAGAATGAGGTGAGCGAATCCAACGAGCTGGCCGCGGTCCCTCCTTATCAGTCTCCTCTGGAGGGTTCATCAGTGATGAGGGGCCGGGGGTTTTGGGTTTCAGGTGCCCGTGATAAGCTACGTTACTTGGTCTGGAAAACACATTGAATTGCACCCATCCTTGATTCTGCACTCCCGAAACCAAGTATCCTTGTGAAAGATTATGGATATTTAAGACAGAAATTTAAAGAGTTGGTCTGAGATTAGAAAATAGCGCTATTCACATGAATAGAGATAAGCTGTAATACCAGACACAGCCAATAAACAAGAGTGGTGCTGTTCCCGGAAAAGAAAAAAAAAGTAACTCTATAGTGATTGGAGCTTTATTTTCTGATAGACCTTCAAATTCTTTGCACAGGCACGGTCTATAGTTATATGATAAAATTGTAGATGTCTGCAGTCACCACTAGGGGGAGCTTTCTGCATACTGGTAATGCATTGACCCTAATATTAAAATAATATAAAATGAGCTCCCTCTAGTGGTGGCTGCAGGTAGCAAGTTTTTATGTTATTATTTAAACTTATGACCCACATTTGAATTTTTCACAAATTGCACAAAAATGAGCAACTTTTTCTAACCATTTTCCAAATATGCCTGGGAAAATGGGCGCAGATTTGAAGTTGACGACATCATCTCTGAATTTATTAAAAAAGGCAAATAATGTGGTCAATTTTGTCCCTCTCATAAATTATATTTTCGCACAAATTTTTGACGGACACATTTTCATACATTTGGCGCAAATTAAGAAATACCAATATTAGTAAATATGAGCTAACATCTATAAAGATATATATAAAACTTAATTAACGCATCATTTAGGAATTTGGCACAAATCTACGCCCTTCCATAAATGTTATTTTCAAACACATTTTTTATGGACAACTTTTCATACACTTGGAGCAAATTAAGAAATACCAGTATTAGTAAATATGTGCCAACATCTCTAAAAATTAATTATTTGGGATTATTTGTTGTTGTTCTACTTATTACCTTGGATATACCGTTCATCACAGGTGAGCAGTTATTCACCTGGCTTACTTCTCTATCAGATTTATTGTATCACCAAAACTTGTGCCAACAACGATAATGATGCTTATAAAATGTTTGGGTGGATTGCTCGTCTTTCCGACATTTTTGCATATCACATCAAGGATCTATTTGCTGTCACAGTTATGGAATTTGATATAAATAGTAGTGGTGTAACGTCGGCCTGTAGGAACTTGAAAAGGAAGTTCTTTGAAAATGTATCGTTTACCCGAATATATTTAAGGATCTGCTAATTATTTTGTCACGGCTTTATGATTAATTTCATCACTGCAGGAAGTTAAAGTGGACAAGTCCTTATCCATAGATAGCAATGTACAGGGACAAATCCGAGCTTAAAGCAACATTATACATAAAAAAAAAATCTAAAAAGAAGAAATTACAAAAATGTACAAAAAATGATTTTAATAGATTCATTCTGAAAAAATACAATATTATATTTCATGCACATAAATGTTTTATTAGTGTGGAATTCATATATAATAATGGTTTTATACAATAAATTAAGCACTTCATGTGGTTTTTAAACAGGAAGTGTTACGTACCTTGAAGAAGCCGAGTCAGGCGAAACTCCGAGTCATGAAGATGACCAGTTGGAATTGGAGCTTATATGCAGTTTTAAAGTGCTAACTATTACAGATATAGAGCGTCAGTTGTAACATATGTATGTATATATATATATATATACTAGATTGTGGCCCGATTCTGACGCATCGGGTATTCTAGAATATGCATGTCCCCGTAGTATATGGACGATGATTCCAGAATTCGCGGCAGACTGTGCCCGTCGCTGATTGGTCGAGGCAACCTTTATGACATCATCGTCGCCATGGCAACCATTATGACATCTACGTCGATACTGTGCCCGTTGCTGATTGGTCGAGGCCGCCAGACGCGGGATGTCTACGTCCTTTATGACATCATCGTCGCTGATTGGTCGACGCCTGGCGGCCTCGACCAATCAGAAACGCGGGTTTCTACGTCGATACTGTGCCCGTTGCTGATTGGTCGAGGCCTGGTGGCCTCGACCAATCAGAGACGCGGGATTTCCAGGACAGACAGACAGACAGACGGAAAAACCCTTAGACAATTATATATATAGATATATAGACAAAAAAATTGGAACAGCACAATGGTCACCAGTGGGTGCCTGGCCTCCTGGATAGAATGGTCCACTCATCTACCCAAAATGTATACCAAATAGAAAAATAGAAAAAGAAGGCAGCACTCCAAGGCCTTGAAAAGGAGTGCTGCCTTCTTTTTCTAATATATATATATATATATATATATATATATATATATATATATATATATACACATATACATACACAGTACAGACCAAATGTTTGGACACGCCTTCTCACTTAAAGATTTTTCTGTATTTTCACTACTATGAAAATTGTACATTCACACTGAAGGCATCAAAACTATGAATTAACACATGTGGAATTATATACTTAACAAAAAAGTGTGAAACAACTGAAAATATGTCTTATATTCTAGGTTCTTCAAAGTAGCCACCTTTTGCTTTGATGACTGCTTTGCACACTCTTGGCATTCTCTTGATGAGCTTCAAGAGGTAGTCACCGGGAATGGTCTTCCAACAATCTTGAAGGAGTTCGCAAAGATGCTTAGCACTTGTTGGCCCTTTTGCCTTCACTCTGCGGTCCAGCTCACCCCAAACCATCTCGATTGGGTTCAGGTCTGGTGACTGTGCAGGCCTGGTCATCTGGCGTAGCACCCATCACTCTCCTTCTTGGTCAAATAGCCCTTATACAGCCTGGAGGTGTGTTTGGGGTCATTGTCCTGTTGAAAAATAAATGATGGTCCAACTAAACGCAAACCGGATGGAATAGCATGCCGCTGCAAGATGCTGTGGTAGCCATGCTGGTTCAGTATGCCTTCAATTTTTAACAAATTCCCAACAGTGCCACCAGCAAAGCACCCTCACACCATCCGATCACCTTTTCTGCGTCGCACAAAGACACGGTGGTTGGAACCAAAGATCTTTATCCCAAACAAGTCTCTTCTGCTTGTTGCCTGTCCTTAGCAGTGGCTTCCTAGCAGCTATTTTACCATGAAGGCCTGCTCCTCTTAACAGTTGTTGTAGAGATGTGTCTGCTGCTAGAACTCTGTGTGGCATTGACCTGGTCTCTAATCTGAGCTGCTGTTAACCTGCGATTTCTGAGGCTGGTGACTCGGATAAACTTATCCTCAGAAGCAGAGGTGACTCTTGGTCTTCCTTTCCTGGGGCGGTCCTCATATAAGCTAGTTTCTTTGTAGCGCTTGATGGTTTTTGCCACTGCACTTGGGGACACTTTCAAAGTTTTCCCAATTTTTCAGACTGACTGACCTTCATTTCTTAAAGTAATGATGGCCACTCGTTTTTCTTTACTTAGCTGCTTTTTTCTTGCCATAATACATATTCTAACAGTCTATTCAGTAGGACTATCAGCTGTGTATCCACCAGACTTCTGCACAACACAACTGATGATCCCAACACCATTTACAAGGCAAGAAATCCCACTTATTAAACCTGACAGGGCACACCTGTGAAGTGAAAACCATTCCCGGTGACTACATCTTGAAGCTCATCAAGAGATGCCAAGAGTGTGCAAAGCATTCATCAAAGCAAAAGGTGGCTACTTTGAATAACCTAGAATATAAGACATCATTTCAGTTGTTTCACACTTTTTTGTTAAGTATATAATTCCACATGTGTTAATTCATAGTTTTGATGCGGTCAGTGTGAATGTACAATTTTCATAGTCATGAAAATACAGAAAAATCTTTAAATGAGGTGTGTCCAAACTTTTTTCTGTACTGTATATATATATATATATATATATAACAAATATATATATTACAGTTTAGACAAAGATATTCTATTATATACACCTGAGGAAGTATATATTGTTTCTCTTCCTCCAGAGTAGGGGGTTAAAGCTACTTTTGTGTCTAGCTAGAAGTATCGTTTCTCCTTATGGAGAGTGACATACCATATGTCACTATGTGACATACCATGGTATGTCACTCTCCATAAGGAGAAACGTTACCCCTTAGACCCCAGTCCAGAGCCTCTCACCTTAGACTCCAGTCCAGAGCCTCTCACCTAGCCAAATTAATTCTCATGCTTCGCACTGACGAGGGCCAACAGCCCGAAACGCCGTGTCTGCGAATTGAGATACTGATTTGGCTTGTATCCGAAGTCATATTGCACGACTCGTTAAAGAGTTGATTTTGACTTGTAGGATCGCTACTTCCAACAGGTGGCGCTATAGAGTTTAAGTCCTCTTTTTCTCAGAAGAGGCAATTTGCATAGCTAGAAGTAGACAAACTAGTCAATGACCTCCAAGCAGAAGACTAAGGGAGACAAGAACTAGAACTAGTTTAATTGGTTAAGTGAGACAGACATAACACCAACATGCAATGGCGGCAGGGATCAGAGATGACTCCAATCCTGGTCATTTAACACCTTAGATGCCTCAGTCAATACCATACATAGCATCTACGTGGTTATACATAAGGAAGAGACTTCTTTTGTCACCTAATAATCTGTTCTGGGCAAGAACAAAGTATTCTAGTATGTTCATATGGTAGCTGGGGATCTAACGATGTTTAGTTCCACCACCTTACTACATTTAGCAGAATCAAGCTGGAATAATAAATTGCTATAAAAAAGTATGAGCGATAAGTCTCAAGGATTTTCAAAGTCCCAAGGTGGAATATACACTGCTCAAAAAAATAAAGGGAACACTTGAATAGAATATAACTCCAAGTAAATCAAACTTCTGTGAAATCAAACTGTCCACTTAGGAAGCAACACTGATTGACAATCAATTTCACACGCTGCTGTGTAAATGGAATAGACAACAGATGCAAATTATTGGCAATTATCAAGACACCCTCAATAAAGGGGTGGTTCTGCAGGTGGGGACCACAGACCACATCTCAGTACCAATGCTTTCTGGCTGATGTTTTGGTCACTTTTGAATGTGGTTGTGCTTTCACACTCGTGGTAGCATGAGACGGACTCTACAACCCACACAAGTGGGTCAGGTAGTGCAGCTCATCCAGGATGGCACATCAGTGCGAGCTGTGGCAAGGCTTGCTGTCTGTCAGTGTAGTGTCCAGAGGCTGGAGGCACTACCAGGAGACAGGCCAGTACAGCGGGAGACGTGGAGGTGGCCATAGGAGGGCAACAACCCAGCAGCAGGACCGCTACCTCAGCCTTTGTGCAAGGAGGAACAGGAGAACTGCCAGAGCCCTGAAAAATGACCTCCAGCAGGCCACAAATGTGCATGTGTCTGCACAAACGGTTAGAAACCGACTCCATGAGGATGGTCTGAGGACCCGACGTCCACACATGGGGGTTGTGCTCACAGCCCAACACTGTGCAAGAAGCTTGGCATTTGCCACAGAACACCAGGATTGGCAAATTCACCACTAGCACCCTGTGCTCTTCACAGATGAAAGCAGGTTCACACTGAGCACATGTTACAGATGTGACAGTCTGGAGATGCCATGGAGAGCGATCTATTGCCTGCAACATCCTTCAGTATGACCGGTTTGGCAGTGGGTCAGTAATGGTGTGGGGTGGCATTTCTTTGGAGGGCAGCACAGCCCCCCATGTGCTTGCTAGAGGTAGCCTGACTGCCATTAGGTACCGAGAAGAAATCCTCAGACCCCTTGTGAGACCATATGCTGGTGCAGTTGGCCCTGGGTTTCCCCCTAATGCAGGACAATGCCAGACCTCATGTGGCTGGAGTGTCAGCAGTTCCTGCAAGATGAAGGCATTGAAGCTATGGACTGGCCCGCCCGTTCCCCCGACCTGAATCCGATTGAGCACATCTGAGACATCATGTCTCGCACCATCCACCAACGTCACGTTTCACCACAGACTGTCCACGAGTTGGCTGATGCTTTAGTCCAGGGCAGGGAGGAGATCCCTCAGGAGACCATCCTAAGCCTCATCAGGAGCATACCCGGCGTTGTAGGGAGATAATATGGGCATGTGGAGGCCACACACACTACTGCGCATCATTTCCTTGTCTTGAGGCATTTCCACTGAAGTTGGATCAGCCTGTAACTTCATTTTCCACTTTGATTTTGAGCATCATTCCAACTCTAGACCTCCGTGGGATATTAGTTGTGATTTACGTTGATCATTTCTAGGTTTCATTGTTCTCAATACATTCCACTATGTAATGAATAAAGATTTACAACTGGAATATTTCATTCAGAGATATCTAGGATGTGGGATTTTAGTGTTCCTTTTATTTTTTTGAGAAGTGTATATATTATATACACTCATTTCATTACTTATATTGCATGTGTAATAACCAAACAATTATTTAACCAGAACGGTAAACACTGCAAAAGAAAACAAAAAAAGGTAAAATGTTTTTCAGTTGAAAAACTAAAAAGGATTTTCCGCAAAACGACATAAATGATAACCTTGTCCCTTGAGAAAAAAAACATAAAAAATACACCCAGCTCAGTCAAAGGAAAAAAATGAGAAAAATATTTAAAGAAGAGCAGCAGGGTCCGGTGGAGCAAAGTCAGGATTACCTCCATAAAATTAACAATAAATTCCACTTTTCCAAAGTGACTACAAGAGATTTTATTTGCAGTACACGGCACCTTTCGCATGTCACCTCTCTAATGAGCCTTCATCAAGTATAAAAGACGGAGGCAAATTGTTTATAAAACCAATGGCGCGGAGAGCAACGCCATGAGAAAATATTGGCAAAAAATATAAATCAATGAACTATGAAATCCATGTGAAAAAAAAGTTATGGCAACTTTTTTTTTTAATTGACTAACGTGAAAACCTCTATTACAAAATAAATACTTTATAAAAAAAAAAAATCGAACTGACAGCCCATTAAATACACACAGAAACAGAAAAACACCCTAGAAACATACTGATAATACAGATACAGTGCAGGAATAATACCTCTCTCACCCTATTAGACACCTAATTACTCAGTTACTGCCTAACAGCTGAGGTTTGTCACAATGTGACGGTCTTCAGTAAAGAATGGGGGCTTCTAACTGTCCATGGAACCCCAACTATCCCTTCCCTGGGGTACTCTTGAAGGTAAAGATGCCTGAGTCTCCAACCTTACCATGCTCCTGGTAAACCCTGATCGGTTCACTCCCTCAACCCATGATGCATGGGAGAGAAATGCAAGATTAAACAAGACACAAAAACAAAACAGGGATAACAGAAATCCTCTATCATACAAAAGCACTAACCAACAATAGGGAGGAGGCTAGGGACAGGGAGGAATAAACCAAATGGGAACAAGGACCAGGAGATAAACACACACGTACTACAGCAAACAACAGAACACTACTACAAGAACTCTACTCCAACCACTTCGCTTTAGCACACAGCAAAGGAAGACAAATCTTTCACCAGCAGAGACAAGGTCTGGCCAGTTTTTATAGGAAGAAGTAATGACCAGATCAGAAGCAGCTGGAATGGAGCTGCATGTTTCTGACCAGCATAGAAAGGGTCGTTAACCTCTTCAGCACCAGAAGACACAATCCATTTACTATGGAACACAAATCACACCAACTCTAAAGAAGACCTGCAATTTATTACCCGACATGACCATCTAACTCCTGGTCTTCCAGGGGGACGTGACACCCCCGAGACAGGTTGGCACCCTCTATGGTAGATTTGGACACACTAAGGTACTCCAAAGCAGGCCACTGATAAGCGGGGGTGCCATAGTCCACCATATAGGGTGCCAATCTCCGCTTAAGGGCAATGACTGAGTAATTAGGTGTCCAATAGGTGAGCGAGGTATTACTTCTGCACCATCTGTATATATGTATGTTTATAGTGTTTTTTTATTTCTTTGTCTATTTAATGGGCTGTCAGTGCAATTTTTTTTTTTTAAATGTATAAAAGTATTTATTTTATAGTAGGGGTTCGCACGTTAAGTCAATATTTGAGATCTCTATGATCCTTTTATTCTAAACATTTTTTTTTAACCTATTAAAAAAAAAACCTCATCCCACAAACAAAAAAAGTCCACAAGGTGACGTAAGAGAGAAAACAAAAAAATTAAGGTTGTTGGAAAGGGAGGAAGAAAATGTAAATCAATCATGAAGGCCAAACTCACTGTGGCAGCAAGGGGACAGGGCGCAGTTCACAATAAGGAGTTTTGTCACATAGCGCTACAGTTACAGACCATTCATACGACACAGACATTGGCAGCACTAATAGCGCCATCTACGGACTGAACATGGGAGTACACAACAGCTGCCCTAAAGAGGATTAGTATTACTGGGATGAGCTAGTTTTACATTTCATGGGAAAGGACACGATTTTTCCCAACGTAAATATGGTTTTAAAACATTTAGCAGAGAGCGAGGGCTGTGCAGAAGAGGGGCTGTGCAGGAGAAGGGGGCACACAGGAGAGTGGGGCTGTGCAGGACAAGGGGGCACACAGGAGAGTGGGGCTGTGCAGGACAAGGGGCTGTGTAGGAGAGTGGGGCTGTGCAGGAGAAGGGGGCGCACAGGAGAGTGGGGCTGTGCAGGAGAAGGGGGCACACAGGAGAGAGGGGCTGTGCAGGAGAAGGGGCTGTGCAGGAAGTGATTACCACCACCAGACTCAATAGTATCTGCATTATTACATTTCCAGCAAATAGATGTTTATCCGTAAGATGAAGTTATACAAGTTTCCAATGTACTTTATCAGTTTCTTCATTTTCAAAACCTCTGCTTGCTGTCATTGAAAATAATGATTGTAAAATTGTAACAATCCCTTGTATCCATTTAATTTTTTTTTCATTACGAAGTCCCTAAATGGGACTTTTACTTGCCCGATTCCTGAACGAATATCCTGCAATACTTCTGTACTACGGGATATTAGACATGTTAGTTTTACACAGACGCTTCGCCCCTTAGACTCTGCTAAAGGCAGGACCCTACAGGCCACCGTAGCTGGCTCTCCCCCCACCTCCATTACTTCATCTCGGGTGCCAATAGGTTTAAAGGAGGATCTTCCTTCTCCCGCCGTCACTATCGAGAGAGGTATCTAAGGGTTTAAACGGCTGCAATCGATGCGAATACCGATCCTGGCCATTGCCGTAGGGTGTCAGCTGAGGATTGTGCTGGCGCCATTCATAGCAATTTGCGGGAAGTCACGTCCCGCTGAAGTCCTCCTTCTCCATATTCATCTGTGACACGCGGTGCTTCCGGTGTGATAACTTTAAGGGGCGCTGGTGGGCCCCTTCTTCAGCTTGCCCTCTGCTGTTCTGAGGTCTTGGGAAGTCTGGTGTCCAAGAAGACAGCCTCAGAGCCAACATGTGGCCCATCTACATGAGACCCCTACCTTAGACCCTCATCAAAGCGTCCCAACCGGCACTCTGCTCTGCACTGATGAGGGACAAGAAGCCCAAAACAGTTCTCTGTGGATGGGTGTACTTCGTTCTTTGGATAAGACTTGTTTAATTTACGTAATATATCACTTATGAATCTCTCATCACAAGTGACATACATGTCCCGATCCCTTCCGATTATCCTGTAGAACCCACATACTACAGCAGGGACCAGCAGACATCCAGCTGATGCAAAACTACAACTCCCAACATGCGCGGATTGTTGCCAACTGTCAGGAAATGCTGGGAGCAGTAGTTTCACCACAGCTGGAGCGGTGAACGTTGTTGATCCCTATACTAAAGCTGAAATTCAATGAAAGGGGGCGCCAAGACATTGCAACATCCCCTCTGGTCACAGAATATACAGGTCCTTCTCAAAAAATTAGCATATAGTGTTAAATTTCATTATTTACCATAATGTAATGATTACAATTAAACTTTCATATATTATAGATTCATTATCCACCAACTGAAATTTGTCAGGTCTTTTATTGTTTTAATACTGATGATTTTGGCATACAACTCCTGATAACCCAAAAAACCTGTCTCAATAAATTAGCATATCAAGAAAAGGTTCTCTAAACGACCTATTACCCTAATCTTGTGAATCAACTAATTAACTCTAAACACATGCAAAAGATACCTGAGGCTTTTATAAACTCCCTGCCTGGTTCATTACTCAAAACCCCCATCATGGGTAAGACTAGCGACCTGACAGATGTCAAGAAGGCCATCATTGACACCCTCAAGCAAGAGGGTAAGACCCAGAAAGAAATTTCTCAACAAATAGGCTGTTCCCAGAGTGCTGTATCAAGGCACCTCAATGGTAAGTCTGTTGGAAGGAAACAATGTGGCAGAAAACGCTGTACAACGAGAAGAGGAGACCGGACCCTGAGGAAGATTGTGGAGAAGGACCGATTCCAGACCTTGGGGAACCTGAGGAAGCAGTGGACTGAGTCTGGCGTGGAAACATCCAGAGCCACCGTGCACAGGCGTGTGCAGGAAATGGGCTACAGGTGCCGCATTCCCCAGGTAAAGCCACTTTTGAACCATAAACAGCGGCAGAGGCGCCTGACCTGGGCTACAGAGAAGCAGCACTGGACTGTTGCTAAGTGGTCCCAAGTACTTTTTTTCTGATGAAAGCAAATTTTGCATGTCATTCGGAAATCAAGGTACCAGAGTCTGGAGGAAGACTGGGGAGAAGGAAATGCCAAAATGCCTGAAGTCCAGTGTCAAGTACCCACAGTCAGTGATGATGTGGGGTGCCATGTCAGCTGCTGGTGTTGGTCCACTGTGTTTCATCAAGGGCAGGGTCAATGCAGCTAGCTATCAGGAGATTTTGGAGCACTTCATGCTTCCATCAGCTGAAATGCTTTATGGAGATGAAGATTTCATTTTTCAGCACGACCTGGCACCTGCTCACAGTGCCAAAACCACTGGTAAATGGTTTACTGACCATGGTATTACTGTGCTCAATTGGCCTGCCAACTCTCCTGACCTGAACCCCATAGAGAATCTGTGGGATATTGTGAAAAGAAAGTTGAGAGACGCAAGACCCAACACTCTGGATGAGCTTAAGGCCGCTATTGAAGCATCCTGGGCCTCCATAACATCTCAGCAGTGTCACAGGCTGATTGCCTCCATGCCACGCCGCATTGAAGCAGTCATTTCTGCCAAAGGATTCCCGACCAAGTATTGAGTGCATAACTGAACATTATTATTTGTTGGTTTTTTTGTTTGTTATTAAAAAACACTTATTTGATTGGATGGGTGAAATATGCTAATTTATTGAGACAGGTTTTTTGGGTTATCAGGAGTTGTATGCCAAAATCATCAGTATTAAAACAATAAAAGACCTGACAAATTTCAGTTGGTGGATAATGAATCTATAATATATGAAAGTTTAATTGTAATCATTACATTATGGTAAATAATGAAATTTAACACTATATGCTAATTTTTTGAGAAGGACCTGTAGGTCCCAAAAATGGCACCTGTTCCCTTACAGAAATATCCGGGTGCAGATATCCTTTGCAGTGTATCGCCGTTCCATTATTTTACCATAAAAAGCCGGACGCAGAAAAGTTCTCAGTTCTTTATTGCAAAACATTTGGACACATTTGTGACGCAAAAATACGTAAGACGCTAAAATAATAAAAGGCATCAGAGACATTGTAACAAAAGCTGTAGAAAGCACTCGGCTAAAAATGGGAAGGGTCAGCGCTAGACACAACAATGCCACAACTCTGAGAATAAAAGGGTTAAAAAAAAAGGATCAGATAATTACACCATGATGGAAGTAAAGCTTAAAGCATGTGGGGAGTAAACCAAGGGGAAGGTTGAGTGATCTTTCAGGATTGACATTCGTATACATAATCGCACGGATCAGAGAGGCCGGGAAAAGTCATGATAAGTTAGGACACCCCCCAATAAGACGGCTGAAGACGTAGAAAACATCCGCTGTGCTTACGCCTGTACTAATCGTTTGGATTCGGATTGGCATCTGGGTATTTGGTCAAGTCAAAAGTCAGGACCTTGCTGATCACACAATCCCCTTGCTGCAAAGACAAGAAGTAAATGGATCAATTAACATTATGTAACACAAGCGAAGTAATTTCTCTACCCGCCAGTCAAAGGCAGGTCCCAAAGAGGTCCTTGGAATCGTCCAGTGACTTACACGACTTACCAATAGGTGGCAGTAGAGGGAAAATTATTTGCAAGAGCACGGCCTTGCTAGATCTCCACCAGAAGGAGAAAGCAAAGTTATAGGGAGTGCCGGCACAAATAAGCATTCAGACCAAGCACAGACGCTCGGTGCACCCTTGGCGTGGCCGAATAGTTCAGGGCACCTTCCCACCTACTTGTTTTTACCTCCATCTTCTGTAAAACCAGAGCTGTCAAATTAAGAAAAATAAGATGCAAAACTAATAGATGGGAAGGTATTTGGACCACTACAATGGTGCACCGTGTGCCTGTGCTTGGTTTGAATAGTCTTTTTTTTTATTCATTCATTTGTAGACAAGAACGTGACTTTTTACATCTTTACCAAGTGCTGCTGAAAAACAGTGCAGAGAAAGTATTTACCCCCTTTATTGCATATGTGACACGAGGAAAACGCCATAAATCAGAAGAGACCAGTCAGAAGTGCGAGACCCCTTGATGATCGCCAAATATATGGCGCGGAGATGGCACTCTTCTTCTCAGATGAGAACATCTTTATCTTTAGAGGAAAGGGGCTTTGATTCAATCAGCCATCAAGTGCCTCTACCAGCCGCGGATGGATTCCAGATCCACCTGCGGCTGTTAACAGATTAAAAGCCGCTGTCAATCGCTGACAAAGGCATTTAAAACGCACAGTACACTATGTGGCAGAATGAATGGTGTCATTCAGAAGTACAAGCAGCCCTGACACGACCATATGGATGGAAAAATAAAAGTTATGGCTCTTGGAAGGTGGTGAAGAAAAATCGCCTGGGGATGAAGGGGTTAAAATAAAGTTATATAAAACCCCTAGAAAAGGAAATGCCCCATGAAACATTGGTCATTTCTTACCTCGGGATATACACCGACCAAGCTCTCTGCCTTGGTGTAAAACTCCTCCTTGAGGGAAATGACAATCGCCTGGAAGTTCGTCATTGACTGCTCCTTAATGTAATTTGCCACCTGAAACAAAGAGGAGACATGAGGCCCCGCAGCACGTACGTAGACCACCCTAGAGCCAATGGACCATGCAGTCATGAGAAGACGCCTGAGACATCTTAAGACATGCCTCACCTTTCCTATGTTGGTGTTATCCAAGGCAGCGTCTATTTCATCCAATACGAAAAACGGGGATGGTTTGTAACTACGGATTAAAGTCAAGCCACAAATTAGGGGGGCTATAAACGTACAGGCCCGTATTATTAAGCAGAGCGGGGTCATCCTCTACCTGTGAATGGCAAAGAGCAAGGCAAGTGCGGCTACAGTTTTCTCTCCACCAGACAAGTTGTCCATGGGCCTGAACCGTTTTCCAGGGGCCACGCAATTATAATTGATGCCATCTAAGTAGGGTTCTTCGGGGTTTTCTGGCCCCAGGAAAGCCTGTGGTCAAAGGGTAAATCACCAGAGATCAGAAGAAGGAGGGCGAAGGACAAATCCAGAATGACTGGGGACGGTTATTACCTGGGCACTACTATTCCTCGACAGCGCTTTGTAGATTTCATCGATATTAGTTGCTACAGATTCAAAGCAGGCGTTGAACCTGTCGAATCTCTCTTTCTTTGTCTGCTCAAAGGCTTGCTTTGCCTTCTTGGCTCGCTTACGAGCGGCTTCAAACTCTGCAAGACGAGATTTTAAGAAGTGACAAAATTAAAGCGGATCTGCCAGTGCCACTCGTGCGGTCACTACCAGGCGGCACAAGCTACACCAGTAATCTGAGCCTCGAGAACCACCTGTTCTCTTCAGCAGGTGGCCTGGGACGTCTTGCCAGGCCAGCTAATCAAAAGAGGAGATGCGGATGCCATTAGGCAAGAAGCAGATCTCACGGCTCCCAACAACCGACCCTAAAACAAACTGGGTGGTGCGAATCGATTCACACCAACTCTGCTCAGCATCTCACCATCAGAAGTCTCCTGGAACTTGTCCCTGACGCTCTCCAATTTCTCCATCGCCTTCATGTTGGGAGCAGAGATGCGTTGCAAAACACTCTGCTGCTCGTTCAGCTTCTGCTGCAGAGCAGTCATTTCTTGCTTAATGTCATCATCTGCCACAGCATCCTGCCCCAAAAAAATATACATCAAGTAGGGCAATAAAGGGTTTTCCATCAGGAACCAAATTTAGTGATCTAAGGGGGTAACGTTTCTCCTTGTGGAGAGTGACAAGCCAGGCCTGTCATGTCAAAGTTGTGGAGACTTATAGGCAGCACAATGCTCCTCTAGGAAATTAACTATACAATCCTAATAGTCAATAAAGACCCTTTAACAAGTCTTACAATACGACTTAGGATAAAAAACCAAACCAGAATCTCAATTTACAGACTCAGTGTTTCGGGATATTGCCCCTCATCAGTGCAAAGTATGAGATCTGATTTGGTTAGGTGAGAGGCTTAAGTCTGGAATTTAAGAGGTAACAATTCTCCTTGTGCAAAGGGAACAAGCCAGGCCTGGCATGTCAGAGTGAGGAGACTTATATGCATTTTCATGTATACGAACAAAATTTAGAAACGATGGACCAAAAGGTACAGACAGCAGCTGACCTTGAGATCTTCAGAAAGTTCGCTGTAGTCGATCTCGATTAAAGCTTCCCGCGCGTACACATTGGAGGACCTCTGGGAGCTGGTGGCAGACTCTTCTGTCTGCGAACCACCCTTAAAAACAAAACATAGAAGTCATTTTCAGTCTTGTAAGAAACACAAAGCACTCGGAAGGAAATCTAGTTGAAAATGGAGCACTAAGCCAGGTACTGGGCAGCACAGCAAACCCCAACAAAATAGGTGGGTTCTCCTGATGGTGACCTACCAAAAAACTGGGGGTGGCGCAAGGGAGCCCTTGCACCACTCCAGGTTTCTGAGAGGCCGCCATCCCTCAATAGAGAAAGAACAGGCAGTTAGGAGAAGTTGCCGGTTGAAGCAGAGTAGTAAAGCGGATTATCAGAGAAGATTTCAGCAGGTTGTGGCAGTTTTCATGTTGAGGAGCTCCTCATTGCTAACAATTAAAGCTGTGATTTTCTGAAAAATGCAGCATGTCACCCCGCGCCTGAGTCAGGGTCCCGGTGTTAGGACGCCATCATATTGGGAAGCATAAACTAGAAGATGCATTCTTTAAGTTTTGTTGTTTTTACCTCTTCCTGGCTGATGTCGTCCATTGTGCCCTTAGAGAAGGGCAGCTTAATATCTTGCATCTTGCAGGCTTGCAGCAGGTTGTGCCGATCACTCCGCTTCTGCTCCAGTTTGGTCTCAATTGCAGTGACTTCTTTTTGCAGGTGGGTCATCTCCCTGAGAGATCACAAAAACACAATAAAGATTACCCGGACTCTTAGCATCCAAATACTTTAAGGACAACATGGCGTCTCGGACACTGTACACATTATATACTGTCACTGACTTGTTGGCGCCCCCCAGCTTCTTTCGGATATCTTCCATGAGATGATTCTTGTCATTGACTTCAGACTTTTTCGCCAGATGTTGGTTTTTCAGATCTTGTAACTGCGCCATTGTCTCATCAATGATTTTCATGTGTCTTTGCTCCTCCTAAATAATACAATCAACACAAGGTCTACACTGGTGCAATCCTATGCCATAGAGATGTCTCACAGAACAAGTTGTCCTCGTGAAGAATGCTCTGGAGATTACCGTATATACTCGAGTATATGGCTTATACTCGCGTCATGGAAGGCGGTCACATGGTACCGCTCATTAAAGTTATGAATATGGACTCCACTCCCATAGGGGTGGAGCTGCATATTGAATACTGTAATGAGCGGTGCCACGTGACCGCTCACTACAGGAAGAAGCTGCCGCTCCCGGAGACGTGGGACATGCAGGGACCACGTCAGGAGCGCCAGGAGAAGGTGAGTATTTCATATTCACCTTTCCACGTTCCACCGCCGCCTCGTCTTCCGCGTCCTCTGCAGTGACTGTTCATGTCAGAGGGTGCGATGACGTATTAGTGTGCGCTCCACCCTCTGCCTGATCAGTCAGTGCAGAGAGACGGGACGCTGAGGAGCAGCGGGCAGCGGAGGTGAGTATGTCATTTTTTTTTTTAGTGCAGCAGCAGCATTACATGTGGCACAATGCTATATGGAGCGTCTATGGGGCCATAAAGAACTGCATGGAGCATTATATGGGGCATCTATGGGGTCATAACTGTATGGAGCATTATATGGAGCATTACATGAGGCCATAAAGAACTGCATGGAGCATTATATGGGGCATCTATGGGGCCATAACTGCATGGAGCATTATATGGGGCATCTATGGGGCCATAAAGAACTGCATGGAGCATTATATGGGGCATCTATGGGGCTATAACTGCATGGAGTATTATATGGAGCATTATATGGAGCATTACATGGGGCCATAAAGAACTGCATGGAGCATCTATGGGGCCATAACTGCATGGAGCATTATATGGGGCATCTATGGGGCCATAACTGCATGGAGCATTATGTGGAGAATTATATGGGGCCATAGTGAACTGCATGGAGCATTATATGGGGCCATAAAGAATTGCATGGAGCATTATATGGGGCATATTTGTATATGGAGCATTTTATGGGGCCATAATGAACTGTATGGAGCATTATATGGGGCCATAATGAACAGTATGAAGCATTATATGAGGCTCCTGATTCAATATGGATATTCAAAAACACTTAACCTACTGACGTCTCTATTAATTTTACTTTTATTGATATCTATTTTTATCTTTGACATTTACCGGTAGCTGCTGCATTTCCCACCCTAGGCTTATACTCGAGTCAATAAGTTTTCCCAGTTTTTTGTTGCAAAATTAGGGGGTCGGCTTATACTTGAGTATATACGGTAAGTCTCGTTATTACCTTTTTCAGTTTTTCGATCTCATTTTCGTCTTTCTTCACAGACTGCTCCCACGTCTGCACCTTCCCCTGGTCCTCTTTCAGTTGATTCTTCTCGTAGTCCAGCTGGATGCCCAGACGGGTCTTCTGATTCTCAAACTCTAACCTACAAAAGAAAGACCATCGAATTATCCTCTACCGCCTAAAAATCCTGGGTCCTCAGTCTGAGGCTCCAAAGTTATTGCCAAACTATTAACTTCCATTGTTATCGTTTTTGCCACGGCCAGAAGAATAAAAAGTGCACTAAAGGGGTTATCCGTCATGGCAGGTACTTTGGGATAAAGATTACTTTGGTAATTGAGTTTCAGAAAATTGTTGCACCATTTGCCTTGCATTGGGCTAGCTGCAGAATGAGAACTTAGAATCCATCAGCAAACTCTAAAAGGAGAGTTTGTAACTTTTATCTGTCTCTTTTCCTGAGCTCCTCTCAGCTATCTATGAGCACTGACCACATCAAAGTTGAAACAAGTAACCTGTAAAAGCCAAAACTTTCAATGCAACCCAATAGCAAAAATGATTATCAGGCCAAAATACATGCATTTGAGTAAAAAAAAAAAAAAAAAAAAAAAAAAACATAAAAGATTGACAACCCCTTTGACATACATACTACAGATGAGCGGTCGCACAACCCCGTTCCGTGCTCTCTAGCTGTGGATCCCGGCTCGGCATATGATTAACCAGGCTGGCGAGATGTCACCTGTGTGCTGCATAGACAACGTCATGCCAGTGAATCAAATACCGCGCCAGGGAATATAGAAGCTCAGGAAGTTTGCTCACGGAGCGGGGTTGCACGAAAAGATCTGCTCAAAGTGTATCATATGCAAAGACCGATTTGAGTATTTTGCCGCAGATCGGTCAACGAAAGCAATTACCGTATATACTCGAGTATAAGCCGAGATTTTCAGCCCATTTTTTTGGGCTGAAAGTCCCCCTCTCGGCTTATACTCGAGTCATATACCCGGGTGTCAGCAGGGGAGGGGGAGCGGGGGCTGTGTAATCATACTTACCTGCTCCGGCGCTGCAGATTCTTCCTGCACTGAGCGGTCACATGGCACCGCTCATTACAGAAATGAATAGGCAGCTCCACCCCCATAGGGGAGGAGCCGCATATTCATTGCTGTAAATGATCGGTGCCATGTGACCGCTCAATTACAGGAAGAAGCTGCAGCGCCGGAGAAGCCAGGGATTGCAGGGACCGCGCCGCAGCAGGTAAGGGGAGCGCAGCGCTATAATTACCTGCTCCTCGCTCCGGCTCCGTCTGCAGCGTCCTCTAGCAGTGACGCTCAGGTTAGAGGGCGCTGTGACGTAGTCAGTGCGCGCCCTCTGCTGAGCGTCAGTGCTGGAGACGGAGCCGCAGAGGAGCAGGTAATTATTGAAAGCGTCGGCGTCCTGAGAAGAGAGGTGAGTATGTGATTTTTTTTTTTTTTTTAAGGCAGCACCAGCAGCATTCTAAGGAGCACCTATGGGGCCATAAAGGTGCAGAGCATATAAGGGGCACAGCATTATAAGGAGCATCTATGGGGCCATAAAGGTGCAGAGCATATATGGGGCACAGCATTATAAGGAGCACCTATGGGGCCATAAAGGTGCAGAGCATATATGGGGCACAGCATTATAAGGAGCACCTATGGGGCCATAAAGGTGCAGAGCATATATGGGGCACAGCATTATAAGGAGCACCTATGGGGCCATAATCAAAGGTGCAGAGCATATATGGCACAGAATTATAAGGAGCATCTATGGGGCCATAATCAACGGTGCAGAGCATTCTATATAGCACAGTTGTATATGGAGCATCTATGGGGCAATAATGAACGGTATGGAGCATCTATTTTTATTTTTGAAATTCACCAGGAAATGCTGCAATTTCTACCCTAGGCTTATACTCGAGTCAATAAGTTTTCCCAGTTTTTTGTGGCAAAATTAGGGGGGTCGGCTTATACTCGGGTCGGCTTATACTCGAGTATATACGGTACCTCTTCTTGGCAATCTCATTCTGTCTCTTGACCTTCTCCTCCTCAAACTCTCTGATGTTACGGACCCCGATCTCCTGGCAGAACTCTTCAAACACCTCGTCTTCCACCTGGTGAGCACAAGCATACATTACCCTGTAATCCATAGGGGGGCGCCGTTGTGCTCTACAGTGAAGCTCTGATACTCACCAGATTCATCTTCTCCTTCAGCTCCTTCATCTCTCGATCGCGGCCCTGGATGATCCGCTTTATGTCATTGATACGCGGGCTGAAATTGGCCAACTCGCTCTCCAGCTTGGATTTTTCCTGGACAAAACAAAAAAAAAAAAAGGGAAGAACCGGTCACTACAAATAACAAGCCTATAAGTAGCAGAAAACCGCTGCTGTCTGTCACTAGAGCCTTGTGTGTCTGGTACCTGCATGTTCATTGCTAGATGCCGAGTTTTGGTCTGCTCGAGGTCACTCTGGGAATACTTAAGCCTCATCTGCAGACCGTGCGCCTGGGACTGGACCTGCCGCAGCTCAGCCTCCTTACGTTTCGCTTTCATTTGCTCCTGCAAGAGAACAGAAAGGTCTTGACTGACCTGTAACATTTCTGCTTACACCATCATGGCTGCAAAGCGTGCCACTCCTCACCTTCAGCTCTTCTGTTAATCGTTCCTTCTTTTCCTTCAGTTTATCCACTGCTTTTTCATCCCATCTTCTCGCCTTGGCTTTTAAGTCGCTGGCACCTCCAGAAATTACACCGGACTTCTGGAATAAGGTGCCATCCAGAGCAACAGTCTGCAAACAAAAAGTTAAAAGACAATGAGGCAACTGTACTTCGCTTCTAAGTGAACAAAAATAGCCATAGATCTTATTAAAAAAAAAAAAAGATTCTCCCACCAAAACCTACAATATCTGAGGAGGCCTGTACTTGATTATCAAGACTTTCACTTTCTTCAGCAAAGGAGCCGCCCGGCAGACACTTTTTGAAGCGCTGTTTAAAACCACATTTAATATTCGGAGGGCCCCTTGGCTTTGGCAGCAATTGAGCCAATCTTTATTACTTTTTGCCTTGTTGATAGGCACGTTTGGGGGCTTAGATGTGACAACGTGCACCAAAAAGTGACAAATGTCTAAAGACGCAGCAAATTTATCATGCAGTATGAGCCACTGTGAAACTCTGCGCATTTACAGACTATCTACTCTAAAGGCCCCATACACATTAGATGGCGGTGTGCTGAACGATTCTTTTGCTGATGGGTCAGCTGTCTCAGCCATGCACAGGAGCCCTCGCTCAGCAGAGCACTCATGTATTCTCTATGACACATCGTCCGGTGACTTATATGATCTGCTGCCTGAAACCAGACATGCCCAATCAACATCTCCCCCGAAGTTGTAGGATGTAATACGTACTTTGTGTCTCTGATGTCCTCCGAAGGCTATCCTGCGAGCGTCTTCTACATTATCGCACACCAATGCGTTACCACAGGCGTACTGCAGGGCCTTCTTAATATGCGGGGGCTCATATCGGATGACGTCAATCACCAGCTTTGCCCCTTTCAGCTCACGCAGCTTCTCATCAGTTGGCTTTACCTAAAAATAAAAGATGCAGTAAGTGAAGAGCAGTAACGACAAACCTACAATATTCAGAAGAAAATGATTAGAAACGTTTCCTTCAGTACCTCCAGATAATCCAGAGGAAGGAAGGTTTCGGGCTCCCCGCGCTGCTCCTTGATATATTGGATACAGTCCCTTCCTGTCTTTTCGGAGTCGACAATAATGGCATCCATGTTCTTTCCAAGCACCTTAGTGACCGCGATCTGGTACTTCTTCTGCGTGGGCTGGCAGAGGTCAATCAGGCGGCCATACTGAAGAGAGAAATGGACTGTGTTAACATTACCGCCCAGTAGCCATTACACCCCGCAGAGGGATAACATCATCATCATCGTCGCTCTAGTAAAGGCCAGCTTGGTGGCCACCACTAACCACAGAGCCAGGATACAGCCGCTTGATGCTCTCCATGATCTCCGCTTTGCGCTGCTGCCTGCTGCTCTCCTGACGATCGATCCTGGCATCGCCGAGCTGCTCCATTACTTGGTTCAACTCCTTATTGATTTCGTCAATCCTCCTCTTCGCCATTTCGACTTCGTCCGTTAAAGTCTCTTCGAGATTCTTCTGCTCTTCTAAAGACTGCCTACAAAAAGGAGCAATAAACCTCAGGCATGTGAAGCACCACTCCTGCCGTGTCCTACTACGACAACCTATATTTTTTATATGCATGAGGGTGTCAGAGAGGAAATCACCCCTTTGCTCTGAAGGAAACAACCTGTCCTCCATGGACTGCAAATGATTACAGTGGTAGCCCCATCTTGGTTAAGACAATTTTTTGGGGGTGTTTTATAGTTGGCCTCCCATCGATGCGTCCTGGCCAGTTTTTCCTCTTGGGGAAAGCAGGATAGCGATGCATCAGTCTGCAGTTACTGAGCGCTTGCCGACTTCTGTCCCGCTCCTGGACAACCCCTTTAAGGGATGACATATCCTAGAAATATGCCGACACTTACTAAGCTTGGAAATTACTATATTACAAAAGTTTTGTTACCTATTCTAATGAGGTTGGGGGGGAGCATGACAACCTAATGAAATATACCAACACCACATAGGGCTACCCACTTGCTGGTTGCAATGTATTCCTCCAGCTTTTCTATTCTCTTCTGGTTTTCTTCAATTTCACGCAGCTTCTGCTTGATTTTAGCCTGGAAAAAAAATACAAAATACAACGTAGTCAAAACAAGTTACGAGGCCGCCGGCTTCTTAAATGCGGCACAAACCAAGATGAAGTTGCATGGTAGGACAATATGGTCGTACTTCAGTCTCCACTTTTTTCCTTTCCTCCAGGTCGAGGCGGTCCTGATCAGCTTTCTGGTCTCTGTTGAACTTCTCTAGCTCCTGGGCCAGCGTTGCAGCCCGTTTGCTGGCTTCCTCTTTCAGGCGGTGATACTTCTTCACCTAGAGGACAAAAAGAAAAAAAAAAATTGAGTAAATCACAAGTTAAAAAAAAAAAGTTGGAAATAAAATATGGAAAAAAAAAAAAAAAAAAAAAAGAACAAACCGTAAAGGAGCAGCCATTACCTGGTTCTCCTCTAATGTGAGATCCCGACCTTGGCTCTGGCTTTCCTCCTCCATCCTTTCTTCAAACTCCTGCCTGGCATCCTCCACCGACTGCATCTCCTTCTCCAGCTCGTCCATATCCCCCTTGCGCTTCTTATATTGTTTCTGGGCATTCTGGAGAGACTTCTTGGCCGCTTCCAACTTCTTGATCTTGTGAGAAGTGTTCTCCTTGGCTTTGATATATTGTGGACGCTTTTGATTCAATTCGGCATCCTTCTCCCTATGGGTGGAAGGAAAAGCAGCACGCGATCAAAGCAAGGCTGGATCATGAGACAAGCCATCATACACAAGAGAGGGGCAGAAAAGACCGACTGAGGAGCTCGCCCCAAGAGGACTCACTTGATTTCCTTCTCTATGGATTGCTGTTCCCGCATCATCTTGCCCAGCTCCTTCTTCTTGTCCTTGAGTTCTTCTTCCACCTTGTCCATGTGCTTCTTGTCCTTATCAATCTCCTTGTTCTTACTTGACAACTCCTTGTTCAGTTTCTCGATTTCGGACTCATTGTGGTAAAGCTTGAAGAGCTGCATTTGGATCTGGGCTCGTGCCACCTCATCCTTAAGTCGCTGGTATCGCTCTGCCTGCGTACAGAAGAAGAATAGAATTAGCCTCTTTCCTATCCGCAAGAAACGCATACATAGGGATGTCCTTCTGCTTGACTGACGGCGCCTTCACCTGAAGTCACACAGAGCAGAGGCCCTCAGTCAAGAAGGAGGAGGCGCTGCTGAGCAGGTAATCGAGCTGGAGTGGCGGAGGCTTCAGATCTACCGTAGCTCTTCATCCTCATTTAAATATCAATTCAATCACCGATTTCTCAGTAACGGAGGAACAGACCGGCCATTTAAAAGGTATTGTTAGACCTGTCTTTAAAAGACCTACATGTGCATGTGAATAGTTTGGGGGTGAAATCCTGCTGACAGATTCCCTTTAAATACTGTATGGCAGAGGCGTCAAACTGCATTCCTCGAGGGCCGCAAACAGGTCATGTTTTCAGGATTTCCTTGTATTGCACAAAATGCTGGAATCGTTCTGTGCAGGTGATTAAATTATCACCTGTGCAATACAAGGAAATCCTGAAAACATGACCTGTTTGCGGCCCTCGAGGAATGCAGTTTGACACCTCTGCTGTAGGGCAACCCCGCTGTACCAAGCTGTCCCATACACAGGCTTTAGCGGGTGATTGAGGATGTGCTTTTCATGGCCACCAATGATTGGGGACTGCATTGATTTAATGGTAAGGTGGTGCGGTTGTGCTCAATCTGAGGATCAAAGCTCAATGGTTACACAATGTAAGTAAGAGTAAATTCTCCCATTTTACAGACCACTTCCTGGGAGTTGTGCCACAGGACAGAAGAGACCGACCTCCTCTTTCTCTTGCTTCGCTTCCTTTCTCTCGGCAGCAATGTTCTTCTTGCGGTGATAGTTGAACTGCGTGTCTTCCTCCGCTTTCACCATTTCCTTCTTCAGCTTGTCGTACTCCTGCGCCAGCTCACCCGACCTGCTGATCTCCTCAAAAAGAGCTGTACGTTCCTTGGGATTCTTCATGGCGATGGACTCTACAGCCCCCTGCACAAGTGGGCGAAACAACGAATGAGGGAGGAGAAAGATCTCATCGAAACTTAGGTCATTTAAAGGGTTGTTCAACCTTGTCTTTATCCGGCACTGATCGCCTGGCGATCCTCCTGATCTTTACCAGCGGCTGGCGTGACCAGTGCAACCAACTAGCAGCCTCGTGCCAGGCAATGGCACGGAAAGAAAAGGTGAATAAAGTTTCCTTTTGTACATTTGCGGCCGTCTTTTAAAAGAAGTGTCAACAGTTGGCTAACCCTTTAATATCCAATCGGTAGGTGTAGGGAAACTACAAGTTCCAGCACGCCGTAACAGCTACATGGAATGCTGGTGGTTGTAGTTCCAGAAGATCTGGCAAAGCACGAGCTGAGGACCACTGTTCTAATGCATTTATTATGCGGGGGTCCGGAACACTTATGCCAAACAGGTAAAGGAAACAGTGTACAGAACAGAACACACAAATCATCGGACAACGCTCCGACAGCCGGTGATCACCGTACCTGGAACACCAAGAAGTTCCGGGCTTTAATAAGGATCCCGAGCTTCTCCAGCTCATCGCTGTATTCTGCCAGCTGGACGGCCTTGCTGTTGATTCTGTATTCGGAGGAGCCACCTAAAAAAAGAAGAAAAGCAAGTCCATTACAAAATACCAACAGTATTAACCTCTAATTCACTACCACACAGGCTCCAGAGCTGAAATCTTGGATTCTGAGAACACCATTGGCCGGATATATAAGATGACCAAGTGTCCTACAGCTCAACTCTGGGCCGTCAAGGAAGAGTCTGGTGACAAGCTCATCAACCGATTCTAATGGCAGTGAGCAGAAGGGTGAGTGCAGCTCTGAAGTAACACAATCTATTTAATGAGATGCCCAACTGGCAAGAGCCTGCAAAGTCTCAGGCTCCTAGGGTAGTAACATAGTAACATAGTTAGTAAGGCCGAAAAAAGACATTTGTCCATCCAGTTCAGCCTATATTCCATCATAATAAATAAATACCCAGATCTACGTCCTTCTACAGAACCTAATAATTGTATGATACAATATTGTTCTGCTCCAGGAAGACATCCATAGTAACATAGTAACATAGGTAACCCTGTCCCGTTTCTGCCCTCGCGATCTTGATTGATTGCTCAAGTGTTTGCTTCGGATTATGCATGCCAAAACTCTTCCTGCTCAGGGCACCATCATCATCTAGGTGTGCGCCAATGATGCCGTGACCGTACTGAAGAAAGTGACGCTCTTAGGAAACGTCAGAAGGGGGCAGAGGTTACACAGAAGAGCCTGCGCTTATCAGGCTGAGGACCATCCAATGGGCATTTATAATATCAGGAGGAGTTAGGTTTAAAGGCCCCAATGGACAGGTAGTAAGAACTGCTCATGAGCGCCCCCTACAGCATCTACCGGGCATTTCAGCACTGCATTACCAATGATATGTCTTGCAAACACTTTCTCCTTGCCATTGTCCTCCTCATACACCATGGTGACGAACGCTCGGTTTGCAGCAGGTTTCCCCACAGGAGCTCCATGAATGAGGTCACGAAGGGTCTTCACTCTCAGATTACTGGTCTTCTCCCCCAGCACAAAGCTGATGGCGTCCATAAGATTGGATTTCCCTTTAGACAAAAAAAAAAAGGGATAAAACACACAAGAAGGAGCACAAGTCACAGCAAGCATACAGGAGAAGAGTGCGAGAATGCAGAACGGACATGCTGAATATTGGGCAAGTGTGATCACAACCCTACAACACTGGCTCTGCCTGTCCACGTGTGCGGCATCCAGCAGGACGGAGCGTATTACATAGGATTGTGGGAGAAAATACACCTGCAGCGCTGCAGACTAAACTGCTGTGTCAATTTCTGCTGCAGATTTCTCCCTTTGCAATGTAAATCTGCAGCGGATCAGTCCTGTGTGCACACAAACTTAAAAAATGTTTTCTGCTCCTCCCCGAATGCAGCTTAACACAAAAAAAAAAAGCAACCAGTGCATTGCTCACCCTCCCCAGGTCCTGCACTGAGTCTCTGCCCCCTGTATTTATTATTGTCTGCAGCTCTGACAGCACTGCAGCCAATCGCTGCTAATATCAGATCATAGCAGGCCAATGCACGCAGAGCGGCTCTGCTCGGCCAATATTCCTTTAGGTGGGTCATCCATGTCACATCGGTGGGGGTCTGACGTGTGAATGCACCACCGGTCAGCTGTTCTCCGGAGGCAGCCGGGCGTAGACCGTGAACAGCGCGACTCTAGACAGCACCCAGTGGCCACTGCCGGGTACTGCAGATCTATGCACTTCAATAGGAGATGAGCTGCAATACCCAGAAGGGACCACTAGACTGTCCACACAGCTGAGCTCACAATCAGCTGCTTCCAGGGCAGATCAGTGGTGCAGCCGGGTGTCAGACCCCCACCAATCGGGATGGGGACCCATATAAAGGACACTCGCCCCCATCACAGCCAATATAGGTGCACTGGCTGCAATTAGGGGTGGTCTGGACCTGTGACCATAGCAGCAGCCGTACATAGCGGTCACATTATCACAGGTACAGCGATTGGCCATATTATCAGCGCTGTGCATTGCTGGCTGCAGAACGAGCTGACTGAGCAGCCATCAGCGAGCGCCGTCTGACCGAACCCCTTTATTTCTGATAGTTTTAAGCCGATTTACGACCACAAAAAAGTTCAATGTGCAATAAAAAAGTTTGTAAAAGTCAAAAGGTGCAAAATGTTTAATGAAAACTGAAAAAAATGTAAATGAAGTCTCCAGTCACTGCCAGCAAGCAGAGGTGTGACACAGCCCGCCCGGGCAGAGCGCACGAGTCTCCCCCGGAGCCGGCACTTACCGGATCCATTGGGGCCGATGATGGCGGTGAACCGGCGGAAGGGCCCTATGATCTGCCGACCTTTGTACGACTTGAAATTCTCAATCTCGATTAACTTCAGGAAGCCCATGATGGCGGCGGCCGCAGCCTAAGACCACCCGGTGTCCGCGGCTCCCACCGGAACTACCGACAATCCGGGCCCACAGGCCGCCAATTCCCCGCACTAGAAAAGCAAAACGCGCCTGCCGCTGACGTCACCAAGCTGCTGCCCGAAGGGGGGGGAGCTTCGTCACATAAACAATACGTCATCACTGGACGAAGATGTCGCCGGCCAGGGTGAGGACCGCCATCTTTTTGGTGGCTTGTAGAACCAGCGCCATTGTGCTAGTGTGTACATTTCCATGTATATATAGCAGGATGTAATCCAAAAAGAAAAAGATTATATTGAGCAATTGGACTAAAAATTAACTTTTAATAAATACACTTAAAAAAGACAGACTAACGTGATGCCGTCACCAAGTGATGTACAAACATGGGGAAACTAAAAAAGAGGGACTTGAGTTCACTCTTGTAGACACAAAGGGGTACGTAGGGAATAACTAGTAACACAACTGTGCTGGTCTATTAACACCGATAGACCCAGCACATATATTAGTTGTTACTCAGTATTACGTCAGTATTCAAGCATAAATGACAGGAAAAACGGGTATAGTTCAATATCAATTAACCCCTTCATGACCCAGCCTACCTTAAAGACCTTGCCGTTTTTTGCAATTCTGACCAGTGTCCCTTTATGAGGTAATAACTCAGGAACGCTTCAACGGATCCTAGCGGTTCTGAGATTGTTTTTTCGTGACATATTGGGCTTCATGTTAGTGGTAAATTTAGGTCAATAAATTCTGCGTTTATTTGTGATAAAAACGGAAATTTGGCGAAAATTTTGAAAATTTCGCAATTTTCACATTTTGAATTTGTATTCTGTTAAACCAGAGAGATATGTGACACAAAATAGTTAATAAATAACATTTCCCACATGTTTACTTTACATCAGCACAATTTTGGAAACAAAATTTTTTTTTGTTAGGAAGTTATAAGGGTTAAAATTTGACCAGCGATTTGTCATTTTTACAACGAAATTTACAAAACCATTTTTTTTAGGGACCACCTCGCATTTGAAGTCAGTTTGAGGGGTCTATATGGCTGAAAATACCCAAAAGTGACACCATTCTAAAAACTGCACCCCTCAAGGTACTCAAAACCACATTCAAGAAGTTTATTAACCCTTCAGGTGCTTCACAGCAGCAGAAGCAACATGGAAGGAAAAAATGAACATTTAACTTTTTAGTCACAAAAATTATCTTTTAGCAACAATTTTTTTATTTTCCCAATGGTAAAAGGAGAAACTGAACCACGAAAGTTGTTGTCCAATTTGTCCTGAGTACGCTGATACCTCATATGTGGGGGTAAACCACTGTTTGGGCGCACGGCAGGGCTTGGAAGGGAAGGAGCGCCATTTGACTTTTTGAATAAAAAATTGGCTCCACTCTTTAGCGGACACCATGTCACTTTTGGAGAGCACCCGTGTGCCTAAAAATTGGAGCTCCCCCACAAGTGACCCCATTTTGGAAACTAGACGCCCCAAGGAACTTATCTAGATGCATAGTGAGCACTTTGAACCCCCAGGTGCTTCACAAATTGATCCGTAAAAATGAAAAAGTACTTTTTTTTCACAAAAAAATTCTTTTAGCCTCAATTTTTTCATTTTCACATGGGCAACAGGATAAAATGGATCCTAAAATGTGTTGGGCAATTTCTCCTGAGTACACCAATACCTCACATGTGGGGGTAAACCACTGTTTGGGCACATGGTAAGGCTCGGAAGGGAAGGAGCGCCATTTGACTTTTTGAATGAAAAATTATTTCCATCGTTAGCGGACACCATGTCGCGTTTGGATAGCTCCTGTGTGCCTAAACATTGGCGCTCCCCCACAAGTGACCCCATTTTGGAAACTAGACCCCCCAAGGAACTTATTTAGATGCCTAGTGAGCACTTTAAACCCTCAGGTGCTTCACAAATTGATCTGTAGAAATGAAAAAGTACTTTTTTTTCACAAAAAAATTCTTTTCGCCTCAATTTTTTCATTTTCACATGGGCAGTAGGATAAAATGGATCATAAAATTTGTTGGGCAATTTCTCCCGAGTACGCCGATACCTCATATGTGGGGGTAAACCACTGTTTGGGCACTCGGCAGGGCTCAGAAGGGAAGGCGCGCCATTTGACTTTTTGAATGGAAAATTAGCTCCAATTGTTAGCGGACACCATGTCGCGTTTGGAGAGCCCCTGTGTGCTTAAACATTGGAGCTCCCCCACAAGTGACCCCATTTTGGAAACTATACCCCCCAAGGAACTTATCTAGATGCATATTGAGCACTTTAAACCCCCAGGTGCTTTACAGAAGTTTATAACGCAGAGCCATGAAAATAAAAAATAATTTTTCTTTCCTCAAAAATGATTTTTTAGCCTGGAATTTCCTATTTTGCCAAGGATAATAGGAGAAATTGGACCCCAAATATTGTTGTCCAGTTTGTCCTGAGTACGCTGATACCCCATATGTGGGGGTAAACCACTGTTTGGGCGCACGGCAGGGCTCGGAAGGGATGGCACGCCATTTGGCTTTTTAAATGGAAAATTAGCTCCAATCATTAGCGGACACCATGTCACGTTTGGAGAGCCCCTGTGTGCCTAAACATTGGAGATCCCCCAGAAATGACCCCATTTTGGAAACTAGACCCCCAAAGGAACTAATCTAGATGTGTGGTGAGGACTTTGAACCCCCAAGTGCTTCACAGAAGTTTATAACGCAGAGCGATGAAAATAAAATAAAAAAATTATTTTCTCAAAAATGATCTTTTAGCCTGCAATTTTTTATTTTCCCAAGGGTAACAGGAGAAATTTGACCCCAAAAGTTGTTGTCCAGTTTCTCCTGAGTACGCTGATACCCCATATGTGGGGGTAAATCACTGTTTGGGCACATGCCGGGGCTCGGAAGTGAAGTAGTGACGTTTTGAAATGCAGACTTTGATGGAATGCTCTGTGGGCGTCACGTTGCGTTTGCAGAGCCCCTGATGTGGCTTAACAGTAGAAACCCCCCACAAGTGACCCCATTTTGGAAACTAGACCCCGAAAGGAACTTATCTAGATGTGTGGTGAGCACTTTGAACCCCCAAGTGCTTCATAGAAGTTTATAATGCAGAGCCGTGAAAATAATAAATACGTTTTCTTTCCTCAAAAATAATTATTTAGCCCAGAATTTTTTAATTTTCCCAAGGGTAACAGGAGAAATTTGACCCCAATATTTGTTGTCCAGTTTCTCCGGAGTACGGTGATACCCCATATGTGGGGGTAAACCACTGTTTGGGCACACGTTGGGGCTCGGAAGTGAAGTAGTGACGTTTTGAAATGCAGACTTTGATGGAATGCTCTGCGGGTGTCACGTTGCATTTGCAGAGCCCCTGATGTGCCTAAACAGTAGAAACCCCCCACAAGTGACCCCATTTTGGAAACTAGACCCCGAAAGGAACTTATCTAGATGTGTGGTGAGCACTTTGAACCCCCAAGTGCTTCATAGAAGTTTATAATGCAGAGCCGTGAAAATAATTAATACGTTTTCTTTCCTCAAAAATAATTATTTAGCCCAGAATTTTTTATTTTCCCAAGGGTAACAGGAGAAATTGGACCCCAATAGTTGTTGTCCAGTTTCTCCTGAGTACGCTGATACCCCATGTGTGGGGGTAAACCACTGTTTGGGCACACGTCGAGGCTCAGAAGGGAAGTAGTGACTTTTGAAATGCAGAATTTGATGGAATGGTCTGCGGGCGTCACATTGCGTTTGCAGAGCCCCTGGTGTGCCTAAACAGTAGAAACCCCCCACAAGTGACCACATTTTAGAAACTAGACCCCCCAAGGAACTTATCTAGATATGTGGTGAGCACTTTGAACCCCCAAGTGCTTCACAGACGTTTACAACGCAGAGCCGTGAAAATAAAAAATCATTTTTCTTTCCTCAAAAATGATGTTTTAGCAAGCATTTTTTTAGATTCACAAGGGTAACAGGAGAAATTGGACCCCAGTAATTGTTGCGCAGTTTATCCTGAGTACACTGATACCCCATATGTGGGGGTAAACCACTGTTTGGGCACACGTCGGGGCTCGGAAGTGAGGGAGCACCATTTGACTTTTTGAATACGAGATTGGCTGGAATCAATGGTGGCGCCATGTTGCGTTTGGAGACCCCTGATGTGCCTAAACAGTGGTAACCCCTCAATTCTACCTCCAACACTAACCCCAACACACCCCTAACCCTAATCCCAACTGTAGCCATAACCCTAATCACAACCCTATCCACAACCCTAATTCCAACCCTAACCCTAAGGCTATGTGCCCACGTTGCGGATTCGTGTGAGATATTTCCGCACCATTTTTGAAAAATCCGCAGGTAAAAGGCACTGCGTTTTACCTGCGGATTTTCCGCGGATTTCCAGTGTTTTTTGTGCGGATTTCACCTGCGGATTCCTATTGAGGAACAGGTGTAAAACGCTGCGGAATCCGCGCAAAGAATTGACATGCTGCGGAAAATACAACGCAGCGTTTCCGCGCGGTATTTTCTGCACCATGGGCACAGCAGATTTGGTTTTTCATATGTTTACATGGTACTGTAAACCTGATGGAATACTGCTGCGAATCCGCAGCGGCCAATCCGCAGCCAAATTCACACCGTGTGCACATAGCCTAATTCTAAAGGTATGTGCACACTGCGGAAAACGCTGCAGATCCGCAGCAGTTTCCCATGCGTTTACAGTTCAATGTAGACCTATGGGAAACAAAAATCGCTGTACACATGCTGCGGAAAAACTGCACGGAAACGCAGCGGTTTACATTCCGCAGCATGTCACTTCTTTGTGCGGATTCCACAGCGGTTTTACAACTGCTCAAATAGAAAATCGCAATTGTAAAACCACAGTGAAATGCGCAGAAAAAAACGCGGTAAATCCGCCATAAATCCGCAGCGGTTTAGCACTGCGGATTTATTAAATCCGCAGCGGAAAAATCCGCAGAGGACCAGAATACGTGTGCACATACCGAAACCCTAACCCTACCCCTAGCCCTACCCCTAGCCCTAACCCTACCCCTAACCCTACCCCTAACCCTACCCCTACCCCTACCCCTACCCCTAACCCTACCCCTAACCCTACCCCTAACCCTAACCCTAACCCTACCCCTAACCCTAACCCTATTCTAACATTAGTGGAAAAAAAAAATTTCTTTATTTTTTTATTGTCCCTACCTATGGGGGTGACAAAGGGGGGGGGGTCATTTATTATTTTTTTTATTTTGATCACTGAGATATAATCTATCTCAGTGATCAAAATGCACTTTGGAACGAATCTGCCGGCCGGCAGATTCGGCGGGCGCACTGCGCATGCGCCCACCATTTTGGAAGATGGCGGCGCCCAGGGAGAAGACGGACGGGACCCCGGCAGGATCGGTAAGTATGATGGGGTGGGGGGGGACCACGGGGGGGGGATCGGAGCACGGGGGGGGGGGAATCGGAGCGCGGCAGGCGTGGAACGGAGCACGGGGGGCGTGGAACGGAGCACGGGGGGGCTGGAACGGAGCACGGGGGGGTGGAACGAAGCACGGGGGGGTGGATCGGAATGCAGGGGGGGTGATTGGAGCACGGGGGGGTGATTGGAGCACGGGGGGAGCGGACAAGAGCACGGGAGGGAGCGGAGCACAGGACGGAGGGGAGCCGGATCAGTGTACCGGCCAGATCGGGGGGCTGGGGGGGCGATCGGTGGGATGGGGGCACATTAGTATTTCCAGCCATGGCCGATGATATTGCAGCATCGGCCATGGCTGGATTGTAATATTTCACCCGTTATAATAGGTGAAATATTACAAATCGCTCTGATTGGCAGTTTCCCTTTCAACAGCCAATCAGAGCGATCGTAGCCACGAGGGGGTGAAGCCACCCCCCCTGGGCTAAACTACCACTCCCCCTGTCCCTGCAGATCGGGTGAAATGGGAGTTAACCCTTTCACCGGATCTGCAGGGACGCGATCTTTCCATGACGCCACATAGGCGTCATGGGTCGGATTGGCACCGACTTTCATGACGCCTACGTGGCGTCATGGGTCGGGAAGGGGTTAAATGTAGATGCTGTATCCGCTAAAGGATGCATAAGGTCATAAATTCACAATTACCCTATTTGCATATATGAGTGTCAAAATGCCCCCATGCAAAAATGCATAGTATTTCTTTCCACTGTTCAAACTGACAACATATCCAAAGCACATAGAGTAAGCATATAAATTCAGCAGCATAGAGGCCGTGAAAACACAGTCGTGATGGAGCCCATCAAATCACATACACATCTTGTAGGAAATATAAATGCCCTTCCCATAAGTGGGGGCTTCCACGTGTATTTCAGTAATACTCTGCTCCAATCAAATATGACATGTGTAATCTATCTTAACCGTTTAAACAAATAGCAGTGTGTACAGTGTGTACATTTCCAACCACAGAGTTACTATATATACATATATATATATATATATATATATATATATATATAAACTCAAAAATATAATATATATATTATTTTATTAGTTTATTACTTTTTGACCATTGGATTGCTGGTCGGAAGAGCTCTGCATGCCTTGTAAGGTAGTAATTTGATGCTGTTCCTATTTTTTCACTTTATATATATATATATATATATATATATATATATATATATATAATATATAATTGCCTAGAATACTACTTCCTGCAATTTGTGCCAACTTCCTGTCCGGAGCTAATGTCCGGAGCTAATGTCCGGAGCTAATGTCTGGAGATAAGTGACGTCATCAGTGTCCAGTGTCTGATTGGTTGCCGCCTGCTGCGAGCGACCAATCAGAAACGCGCCGTACTGTGACACACTCCGCCCGCCATTTTGGTGTGATTTTTGAATTTTTACCTCACAGCAAGTTTCTACTGCGTGGAGGCGGGCCCAGTGACGTTGCTCTTCAAGCTCCTGCCGAATTTCGTCAAAAAAATGATAATACCATTTACCAAAACTATATATATTTAGTTGTGAAGTGGTTCAGTGACATTTTCACACCAATTTTGAACTTTTGTTTGGTGTTTTCTCCATATACTGCCTATTATTCACAGACTGTTATACTGAGAGACTGCCGTTTATTAACCTCTTCTTTGCCACATTGGGTATATTGCTCTATTATTTGCCACATAAGGACATTGTCCATTATTGCCCAGCAATTTCTTAAATAACAAGAATTGTCAAGAGCTGGTAAGTGCAGCCATTTTTTGTTCTTTCTTACTATTATTTATTAATTGTATTATTCTTACATTTGAATAAATAAAGTATATATGGATTCTAGACTCCCGATTCTTTAGAATCGGGCTGCCATCTAGTATATATATATATATATATATATATATATATATATATTTATATATATATATAACTAAAAATATATAAATATATATATATATATATATATATATATATATCTAATATATAATTGCCTAGAATACTACTTCCTGCAATTTGTGCCAACTTCCGTGGCTTTGTCCGGAGCTAATGTCCGGAGCTAATGTCCGGATCTAATGTCCGGAGCTAATGTCCGGAGATAATGTCTGGAGATAAGTGACGTCAACAGTGTCCAGTGTCTGATTGGTTGCCGCCTGCTGCGAGCGACCAATCAGAAACGTGCCGTACTGTGACACACTCCGCCCGCCATTTTGGTGTGATTTTTTAATTTTTACCTCACAGCAAGTTTCTACTGCGTGGAGGCGGGCCCAGTGACGTTGCTCTTCAAGCTCCTGCCGAATTTCGTCAAAAAAATGATAATACCATTTACCAAAACTATATATATTGTGAAGTGGTTCAGTGACATTTTCACACCAATTTTGAACTTTTGTTTGGTGTTTTCTCCATATACTGCCTATTATTTTTGTTCTTTCTTACTATTATTTATTAATTGTATTATTCTTACATTTGAATAAATAAAGTATATATGGATTCTAGACTCCCGATTCTTTAGAATCGGGCTGCCATCTAGTATATATATATATATATATATATATATATATATACAGTGGGGCAAAAAAGTATTTAGTCAGTCAGCAATAGTGCAAGTTCCACCACTTAAAAAGATGAGAGGCGTCTGTAATTTACATCATAGGTAGACCTCAACTATGGGAGACAAACTGAGGGAAAAAAATCCAGAAAATCACATTGTCTGTTTTTTTAACATTTTATTTGCATAGTTGAGGTCTACCTATGATGTAAATTACAGACGCCTCTCATCTTTTTAAGTGGTGGAACTTGCACTATTGCTGACTGACTAAATACTTTTTTGCCCCACTGTATATATACAGTGCAACAAAAGTACAATAAAAATGCACAGAAAGTCTTCAAATCTAGTAGTGTAAGAGCCTGGGCTGGAATCATTACCAGATTTCTGTGCATTTTTATTGTATCTATGTGTTTCCCTTTATGATTATTATTTCTTCTTCTCTAAGAGCAATGGTAGGTGCACATATTGTGCAGTGAAGAAGCCATACCCCACCTATACACTACATACTGTACGTAGACATTACCATACCCCACCCATACACTACATACTGTACGCAAACATTACCATACCGCACCCATACACTACATACTGTACGCAGACAACACCATACCGCACCTATACACTACATACTGTACGCAGACATTACCATACCGCACCCATACACTACATACTGTACGCAGACATTACCATACCGCACCCATACGCTACTTACTGTATGCAGACATCACCATACCCCACCCATACACTACATACGGTACGCAGACATCACCATACCTCACCCATACACTACATACGGTACGCAGACATCACCATACCTCACCCATACACTACATACTGTGCGCAGACATTACCATACCGCACCCACACACTACATACGGTACGCAGACATTACCATACCGCACCCACAAACTACGTACGGTACGCAGACATTACCATACCGCACCCATACACTACATACGGTACGCAGACATTACCATACCCCACCCACACACTACGCACGGTACGCAGACATTACCATACCCCACCCACACACTGCATACAGTACGCAGACATCACCATACCGCACCCACACACTACATACCCTACGGTACGCAGACATCACCATACCGCACCCACACACTACATACGGTGCGCAGACATCACCATACCGCACCCACACACTACATAAGGTATGCAGACATTACCATGCCGCACCCATACACTACATACTGTACGCAGACATTACCATACCGCACCCATACACTACATACTGTACGCAGACATCACCATACCGCACCTATACACTACATACAGTACGCAGACATCACCATACCGCACCCACACACTACATACCGTACGGTACGCAGACATCACCATACCGCACCCACACACTACATACGGTACGCAGACATCACCATACTGCACCCACACACTACGTACGGTACGCAGACATCACCATACCGCACCCACACACTACGTACGGTACGCAGACATCACCATACCGCACCCACACACTACGTACGGTACGCAGACATCACCATACCGCACCCACACACTACGTACGGTACGCAGACATCACCATACCGCACCCACACACTACGTACGGTACGCAGCCATCACCATACCGCACCCACACACTACATACCGTACGGTACGCAGACATCACCATACCGCACCCACACACTACATACGGTACGCTGACATCACCATACCGCACCCACACACTACATACGGTACGCAGACATCACCATACCGCACCCACACACTACGTACGGTATGCAGACATCGCCACACCGCACCCACAAACTACGTACGGTACGCAGACATTACCATACCGCACCCATACACTACATACGGTACGCAGACATTACCATACCCCACCCACACACTACGCACGGTACGCAGACATTACCATACCCCACCCACACACTGCATACAGTACGCAGACATCACCATACCGCACCCACACACTACATACCGTACGGTACGCAGACATCACCATACCGCACCCACACACTACATACGGTGCGCAGACATCACCATACCGCACCCACACACTACATACGGTATGCAGACATTACCATGCCGCACCCATACACTACATACTGTACGCAGACATTACCATACCGCACCCATACACTACATACTGTACGCAGACATCACCATACCGCACCTATACACTACATACAGTACGCAGACATCACCATACCGCACCCACACACTACATACAGTACGCAGACATCACCATACCGCACCCATACACTACGTACGGTACGCAGACATCACCATACCGCACCCACACACTACTTACGGTACGCAGACATCACCATACCGCACCCACACACTACATACCGTACGGTACGCAGACATCACCATACCGCACCCACACACTACATACGGTACGCAGACATCACCATACTGCACCCACACACTACGTACGGTACGCAGACATCACCATACCGCACCCACACACTACGTACGGTACGCAGACATCACCATACCGCACCCACACACTACGTACGGTACGCAGACATCACCATACCGCACCCACACACTACGTACGGTACGCAGACATCACCATACCGCACCCACACACTACGTACGGTACGCAGCCATCACCATACCGCACCCACACACTACATACCGTACGGTACGCAGACATCACCATACCGCACCCACACACTACATACGGTACGGTACGCTGACATCACCATACCGCACCCACACACTACATACGGTACGCAGACATCACCATACCGCACCCACACACTACGTACGGTACGCAGACATCGCCATACCGCACTCACACACTACGTACGGTACGCAGACATCACCATACCGCACCCACACACTACGTACGGTACGCAGACATCACCATACCGCACCCACACACTACGTACGGTACGCAGACATCACCATACCGCACCCACACACTACGTACGGTATGCAGACATCACCATACCGCACCCACACACTACGTACGGTATGCAGCCATCACCATACCGCACCCACACACTACATACGGTACGCAGACATCACCATACCGCACCCACACACTACATACGGTACGCAGACATTACCATACCGCACCCACACACTACATGCGGTACGCAGACATTATCATACCGCACCCACACACTACATACGGTACGCAGACATCACCATACTGCACCCACACACTACATACGGTACGCAGACATCACCATACCGCACCCACACACTACATACGGTACGCAGACATCACCATACCCCACCCACACACTACGTACGGTACGCAGACATCACCATACCCCACCCATACACTACGTATGGTACGCATACATCACCATACCCCACCCATACACTACATACGGTACGCAGACATCACCATACCCAACCCATACACTACATACGGTACGCAGACATCACCATACCGCACCCATACACTACATACGGTACGCAGACATTACCATACCCCACCCATACACTACGTACTGTACGCAGACATTACCATACCCCACCCATACACTACATACGGTACGCAGACATTACCATACCCCACCCATACATTACATACGGAACGCAGACATTACCATACCCCACCCAAACACTACGTACTGTACGCATGACATCACCATACAGTACCCATACACTACGTACGGTTCGCAGACATTACCATACCGCACCCATACACTACGTACGGTGCGCAGACATCACCATACCCCACCCATAACTACGTACGGTGCGCAGACATTACCATACCGCACCCATACACTACGTACGGAGCGCAGACATCACCATACCACGCCTATACACTACGTACGGTGCATAGGCATTACCATACCGCACCCATTTACTTCGTGCAGTGGGGGTCTGATGGCTATTATGCCCCCTGATTAAGTATTGTCCATTTGCTACATTATGTACAGTGGGGAAAAAAGTATTTAGTCAGCGACAACTATGAGAGTCAAAATGAGAAAACAAATCCAGAAAATCACCATGTCTGATTTGGCAAGATTTTGCAAAATATGGTGGAAAATAAGTATTTGGTTGTTAACAAAAATTCATCTCAATATTTTGTTATATATCCTTTGTTGGCAATGACAGAGGTCAAACGTTTTCTGTAAGTCTTCACAAGGTCGGCACACACTGTTGGTGGTATGTTGGCCCATTCCTCCATGCAGATTTCCTTTAGAACAGTGATGTTTTGGGCCTGTCACTGGACAACACGGACTTTCAACTCTCTCCAAAGGTTATCTATGGGGTTGAGAGCTGGAGACTGGCAGGACCACTCCAGGACCTTCATATGCTTCTTACAAAGCCACTCCTTCATTGCCCTGGTGGTGTGCTTGGGATCATTATCATGCTGAAAGACCCTTCCACATTTCATCTTCAATGCCCTTGCTGATGGAAGGAGGTTTGCTCTCAAAATCTCACAATACATGGCCCCATTCATTCTTTCATGTACACGGATCAGTCGTCCTGGTTCTTTTGCAGAGAAACAGCCCCAACGCATGATGTTGCCACCCCCATGCTTCACAGTAGGTATGGTGTTCTTTGGATGCAACTCAGCATTCTGTCTTCTCCAAACACGACGAGTTTTGTTTCTATCAAACAGTTCTACGTTGGTTTCATCAGACCATATGATATTCTCCCAATGCTCTTCTGGATAATCCAAATGCTCTCTAACAAACTTTAGACGGGCCCGGACATGTACTGGCTTAAGCAGGGGGACACGTCTGGCACGGCAGGATATGAGTCCCTAGCGGCATAGTGTGTTACTGATGGTAGACTTTGTTACGGTGGTCCCAGCTCTATGCAGGTCATTCACTGGGTCCCCCCCTGTGTGATTCTGGAATTTTTGCTCACCGTTCTTGTGATCACTTTGACCCCACGGGGTGAGATGTTGCGTGGAGCCCCAAATCGAGGGAGATTGTCAGTGGTCTTGTATGTGTTCCATTTTCTTATTATTGCTCCCACAGTTGATTTCATCACACCAAGCTTCTTGCCATTGCAGATTCAGTCTTCCCAGCCTGGTGCAGGGCTACAATTCTGTTTCTGGTGTCCTTCGACAGCACTTTGGTCTTCACCATAGTGGAGTTTGGAGTGTGACTGAGGTTGTGGACAGATGTCTTTTATACTGGTAACAAGTTCAAACAGGAGCCATTACTGCAGGTAATGAATGGAGGACAGAGGAGCCTCTTAAAGAAGAAGTTACAGGTCTGTGAGAGCCAGAAATCTTGCATGTTTTCATGTGACCAAATACTGATTTTCCACCATAATTTGCAAAATAAATCTTACCAAATCAGACAAGGTGATTTTCTAAATTTGTTTCTCATTTTGACTCTCATAGTTGTTGTGTACCTATGATGTCAATTACAGGCCTCTCTCATCTTTATAAGTGGGAGAACTTGCACAATTGGTGGCTGACTAAATACTTTTTTCCCCCACTGTATGACCACATCTCTGTTCCCTGTCTATGGGAGCAGTAATCACTTATACACATGGATCGCCCCCCCCAATAGGGCAATGGGGTACTCGGATCCGGGCCCTTCTGTTCTCAATGGGGATGTCACGGTGGCTGACCCGGTCCGTGGCCCTAGAAAATGAGGGGAGAGGTCTTTAAAGGGGAAATGTTCGTGACGCCACCTGCGGTATTCGGTCAGGGTGACCGACGCTGCTTAGGGGTCTGCTGGGGTGATGTGATGGCAGCTAGATGGTATACCTTCTCACAGGTGAAGTACGTATATCCCCAGGGCTTCCCAGAGTGTTGATGGTGAATGGTGGATGCTGTAAGGTGCAGTGAATAACGAGGACACAAGGTTGCAGTCTCTTTACCTTTACTGAAGGCTTCAGCGTCCACAGTCCAGAGCACCATATCACAGGGTAGGCAGGGTCCGGCCGGTCTGAAGGCAATTCCAGAGTCCCCTTATCTAGGTGGAAATCAGTAGCCTTCCTCTAGCGCCTGAGTGTTGTAGTACCTCCCTGCTGAGCTTCTCGGTGAGGTCCTCACAACTGATGTTGGTGTTCTAGGTGTTCTGTCTCTTTCTCTCTGTCCCCCAGATGGTATGGATAGGACAAACCCGTATGACTGATGGCCTGAGGCATTTTACAGGGACCCTGTGACGCCCCCACAAGTTGCCACCGTGCCTCCTGGGTGTAAGGTCGGGCAGCTAACGTGGAATTAACTGTCCTGCCAGTCTCTGAAGTAAAGCATAGAGTTACTTACTCCCTCGGTGTTCTGGCTACTGGCTTCTGCGCCTCAGAGGGAGGCAGCCTATTGCAGGGCAGAACTCCCTCTGGATTCCTCTCCTTCTGCTATGACTTTGTTTCTCACTCTCAGCAACACAATTCTCTTCGTGTCCTTTCTTAGGATGCTGCGCACGTGGGGCAGGCACAGCTCCGTGGCCTTCTATCTAGGCCTCTGACAGGATCCCACCCCTGTCTGGGACCTCTCTGTCTGCAGCTGTTTGATGTTCCTCCTTCCCCCTGTCTGCCTGACAGGTGCTGCCTGGGTCAAGCCCAGTCCGCTTCTGTCTAGGTCAATGCGCAGTCAGCTTCTGTCTAACTTCCTATCCAGACCACCAGTTTCACCTAATTGTGAGGAGTGCCCTACTAAACAGGAGCATAGCTCCCCCGGTGGACTGGAGTGTGTTGTGTGGTTTGTGATACCTGGTAAGTTGATCTCCTTTATTGCCATCAGACGTAACATCACTCCCCCTGGTGGAAGAGCGACATTACTGCAACGACCAGAACTCTGGGTCGCTGCACACACTCTTATAAAGCCTTGGTTACTACTGCTTCATTCTCTTGGCACTATACGAGCCCCCTTTTTTTGAAATGGTGGGTGTCAGATCTGGATAGAATGTAAATGGTGTCTGTAGGATAACCACTGTAAGATGTGTTCTCTTTGTAGTAAGCATTTTGCTGCTGGTGCATTTATAAAAAATTTAAAATGTCTAAGAAAAGTGTACAATCATCAGAAGAGATGGAAGAATTCTGCGGATTTCTGCTTCTTGCAGGTTACGTGTAGGTGGATGTGTTACTTAAATTATCTACTCATTTTGAAGAAGAAAAGGGGCATTGTGTTTCAGGTTCTTTCCTTTCGCTGAAGTTACACCCACCTTTATTCAATTTTAATTGCTATCACAATGGCCGACCCCCTTAGGCTGTTTTCACACTTAGCAGTCACATCACCGTTTGTGTCATAATTTACTAAGAATCACACCGCGTTCTTGTCAAAAACACATTATGTGTTATACCGTAAAATAGTCCAGAGCTGCATTCACAATTCTGCTGGCTCCAGAGCTGAACTCTCACAAGCATTCCTTTCTGGATCAATGTCTTCATAGCGCTTGATGTGGTGTTGTCCTTAAATCAGGGTTCCCCAACTCCAGGCCTCGAGGGCCGCCAACAGTGCAGGTTTTCAGGATTTCTTTAGTATTGCATCGGTGGTAATGTGATCATCTGCACAGGTGATGATTCCAACCCCTGTGCAATACTAAGGAAATCCTGAAAACCTGCACTGTTGGCGGCCCTCGAGGCCTGGAGTTGGGGACCACCAGGGATTCAAGCTTGAGGAGGATAATATGCATATTCCAGGTGCCTTCTGGGAAAAGCGAAGAGTCTCCCTAAGCAAGAAGATCGTTGGGTACAGCCGGGACCAGCTGCTTGGAAAGCATCACCAAACCAGGGATTCAAGCTTGAGGAGGATAATTTGCATATTCCAGGTGCCTTCTGGGAAAAGCGAAGAGTCTCCCTAAGCAAGAAGATCGTTGGGTACAGCCGGGACCAGCTGCTTGGAAAGCATCACCAAACCAGGGATTCAAGCTTGAGGAGGATAATTTGCATATTCCAGGTGACTTCTGGGAAAAGCGAAGAGTCTCCCTAAGCAAGAAGATCGTTGGGTACAGCCGGGACCAGCTGCTTGGAAAGCATCACCAAACCAGGGATTCAAGCTTGAGGAGGATAATTTGCATATTCCAGGTGCCTTCTGGGAAAAGCGAAGAGTCTCCCTAAGCAAGAAGATCGTTGGGTACAGCCGGGACCAGCTGCTTGGAAAGCATCACCAAACCAGGGATTCAAGCTTGAGGAGGATAATTTGCATATTCCAGGTGACTTCTGGGAAAAGCGAAGAGTCTCCCTAAGCAAGAAGATCGTTGGGTACAGACGGGACCGGCTGCTTGGAAAGCATCACCAAACCAGGGATTCAAGCTTGAGGAGGATAATTTGCATATTCCAGGTGCCTTCTGGGAAAAGCGAAGAGTCTCCCTAAGCAAGAAGATCGTTGGGTACAGACGGGACCGGCTGCTTGGAAAGCATCACCAAACCAGGGATTCAAGCTTGAGGAGGATAAGTTGCATATTCCAGGTGCCTTCTGGGAAAAGCGAAGAGTCTCCCTAAGCAAGAAGATCGTTGGGTACAGACGGGACCGGCTACTTGGAAAGCATCACCAAACCAGGGATTCAAGCTTGAGGAGGATAATTTGCATATTCCAGATGCCTTCTGGGAAAAGCGAAGAGTCTCCCTAAGCAAGAAGATCGTTGGGTACAGCCGGGACCAGCTGCTTGGAAAGCATCACCAAACCAGGGATTCAAGCTTGAGGAGGATAATTTGCATATTCCAGGTGACTTCTGGGAAAAGCGAAGAGTCTCCCTAAGCAAGAAGATCGTTGGGTACAGCCGGGACCAGCTGCTTGGAAAGCATCACCAAACCAGGGATTCAAGCTTGAGGAGGATAATTTGCATATTCCAGGTGCCTTCTGGGAAAAGCGAAGAGTCTCCCTAAGCAAGAAGATCGTTGGGTACAGACGGGACCGGCTGCTTGGAAAGCATCACCAAACCAGGGATTCAAGCTTGAGGAGGATAATTTGCATATTCCAGGTGCCTTCTGGGAAAAGCGAAGAGTCTCCCTAAGCAAGAAGATCGTTGGGTACAGACGGGACCGGCTGCTTGGAAAGCATCACCAAACCAGGGATTCAAGCTTGAGGAGGATAATTTGCATATTCCAGGTGCCTTCTGGGAAAAGCGAAGAGTCTCCCTAAGCAAGAAGATCGTTGGGTACAGCCGGGACCAGCTGCTTGGAATTTTTGCCTGTAGGACATTATTGCAAGAAAGCTTGGCTGAGTAGATTACACAAGAAGGAAAACACACAGCAAGTCAGCAGGATCTAGGAGCAACATGGCAGATGTGACAACCTACATGGTGAGCTGCAGCATGTGCTACATGTTCACAGATCGACCAGAAGAAGAATCCAATTTCACCTGTCAGAAGTGTAGACTAGTGGCCCTTTTAGAAGAAAAGGTGCGGGGTCTGGAAGAAAGAATAGCAACTTTGAAACTCATCAAAGAGAATGAAGACTTCCTAGACAGAACAGAATCATCTCTACTGGTCACAGAAGGTGAAAAAAGTGTCAGAGAACCTCCAAAAGCAGATGAGTGGAAGCATGTGACCAAAAGAAGCAAGAAGACCATGGAGAAATCACCAACCACACAACTGAAGAACCGATATCAAATCTTTGTAGAGGATGAAGATGGCACACCTAAGGATGAAGCAATACCAGCAAGCAAAAAAGAAAAGGGCACACAGCAACAAGTGACAGCAAAAAGTACAGCCAAGAAGCAACGAAGAGTGGTGGTGGTGGGAGACTCACTACTGAGAGGCACAGAAGCAGCCATCTGCAGACCGGACATAACCGCAAGAGAAGTATGCTGCCTTCCAGGTGCGATGATCAAGGATGTGACCGATAGGATACCAAAGCTCTTCAGCTCCAAGGACGTCCACCCATTTCTTCTGATACATGTTGGCACCAATGACACGGCAAGGAAGGACCTACCGACAATCTGCAAGGACTTTGAAGAGTTGGGGAAGAAAGTAAAGGAACTGGATGCACAGGTAGTTTTTTCTTCTATCCTTCCAGTAGACGGGCATGGCACCAGGAGATGGAACAGGATCCTTGATGCGAACAACTGGCTAAGACGATGGTGCAGACAACAAGGATTCGGATTCCTGGACCACGGTGTGAATTACTTGTACGATGGACTCCTCGCCAGAGACGGACTACACCTCAACAAACCTGGGAAACACACATTCGCCAGAAGACTTGCTACACTCATCAAGAGGGCGTTAAACTAGAAGAAGAGGGGACGGGAAGAAAAACATTAGACTCGAACAAAAAAGACCCAGGAAAACATACTCAGAAGGGAGGTAAGAACATTTCTAAAACAATCCACAGCGAGGAGATTGGAACAAAACAAAATCCTCTAAACTGCATGCTCGCAAACGCCAGAAGCCTGACAAACAAGATGGAAGAACTAGAAGCAGAAATATCTACAGGTAACTTTGACATAGTGGGAATAACCGAGACATGGTTAGATGAAAGCTATGACTGGGCAGTTAACTTACAGGGTTACAGTCCGTTTAGAAAGGATCGTAAAAATCGGAGAGGAGGAGGGGTTTGTCTCTATGTAAAGTCTTGTCTAAAGTCCACTTTAAGGGAGGATATTAGCGAAGGGAATGAGGATGTCGAGTCCATATAGGTCGAAATTCATGGAGGAAAAAATGGTAACAAAATTCTCATTGGGGTCTGTTACAAACCCCCAAATATAACAGAAATCATGGAAAGTCTACTTCTAAAGCAGATAGATGAAGCTGCAACCCATAATGAGGTCCTGCTTATGGGGGACTTTAACTACCCGGATATTAACTGGGAAACAGAAACCTGTGAAACCCATAAAGGCAACAGGTTTCTGCTAATAACCAAGAAAAATTATCTTTCACAATTGGTGCAGAATCCAACCAGAGGAGCAGCACTTTTAGACCTAATACTATCTAATAGACCTGACAGAATAACAAATCTGCAGGTGGTTGGGCATCTAGGAAATAGCGACCACAATATTGTACAGTTTCACCTGTCTTTCACTAGGGGGACTTGTCAGGGAGTCACAAAAACACTGAACTTTAGGAAGGCAAAGTTTGACCAGCTTAGAGATGCCCTTAATCTGGTAGACTGGGACAATATCCTCAGAAATAAGAATACAGATATTAAATGGAAAATGTTTAAGAACATCCTAAATAGGCAGTGTAAGCGGTTTATACCTTGTGGGAATAAAAGGACTAGAAATAGGAAAAACCCAATGTGGCTAAACAAAGAAGTAAGACAGGCAATTAACAGTAAAAAGAAAGCATTTGCACTACTAAAGCAGGATGTCACCATTGAAGCTCTAAAAAACTATAGGGAGAAAAATACTTTATCTAAAAAACTAATTAAAGCTGCCAAAAAGGAAACAGAGAAGCACATTGCTAAAGAGAGTAAAACTAATCCCAAACTGTTCTTCAACTATATCAATAGTAAAAGAATAAAAACTGAAAATGTAGGCCCCTTAAAAAATAGTGAGGAAAGAATGGTTGTAGATGACGAGGAAAAAGCTAACATATTAAACACCTTCTTCTCCACGGTATTCACGGAGGAAAATGAAATGCTAGGTGAAATCCCAAGAAACAATGAAAACCCTATATTAAGGGTCACCAATCTAACCCAAGAAGAGGTGCGAAACCGGCTAAATAAGATCAAAATAGATAAATCTCCGGGTCCGGATGGCATACACCCACGAGTACTAAGAGAACTAAGTAATGTAATAGATAAACCATTATTTCTTATTTTTAGGGACTCTATAGCGACGGGGTCTGTTCCGCAGGACTGGCGCATAGCAAATGTGGTGCCAATATTCAAAAAGGGCTCTAAAAGTGAACCCGGAAATTATAGGCCAGTAAGTCTAACCTCTATTGTTGGTAAAATATTTGAAGGGTTTCTGAGGGATGTTATTCTGGATTATCTCAATGAGAATAACTGTTTAACTCCATATCAGCATGGGTTTATGAGAAATCGCTCCTGTCAAACCAATCTAATCAGTTTTTATGAAGAGGTAAGCTATAGGCTGGACCACGGTGAGTCATTGGACGTGGTATATCTCGATTTTTCCAAAGCGTTTGATACCGTGCCGCACAAGAGGTTGGTACACAAAATGAGAATGCTTGGTCTGGGGGAAAATGTGTGTAAATGGGTTAGTAACTGGCTTAGTGATAGAAAGCAGAGGGTGGTTATAAATGGTATAGTCTCTAACTGGGTCGCTGTGACCAGTGGGGTACCGCAGGGGTCGGTATTGGGACCTGTTCTCTTCAACATATTCATTAATGATCTGGTAGAAGGTTTACACAGTAAAATATCGATATTTGCAGATGATACAAAACTATGTAAAGCAGTTAATACAAGAGAAGATAGTATTCTGCTACAGATGGATCTGGATAGGTTGGAAACTTGGGCTGAAAGGTGGCAGATGAGGTTTAACAATGATAAATGTAAGGTTATACACATGGGAAGAAGGAATCAATATCACCATTACACACTGAATGGGAAACCACTGGGTAAATCTGACAGGGAGAAGGACTTGGGGATCCTAGTTAATGATAAACTTACCTGGAGCAGCCAGTGCCAGGCAGCAGCTGCCAAGGCAAACAGGATCATGGGGTGCTTTAAAAGAGGTCTGGATACACATGATGAGAGCATTATACTGCCTCTGTACAAATCCCTAGTTAGACCGCACATGGAGTACTGTGTCCAGTTTTGGGCACCTGTGCTCAGGAAGGATATAATGGAACTAGAGAGAGTACAAAGGAGGGCAACAAAATTAATAAAGGGGATGGGAGAACTACAATACCTAGATAGATTAGCGAAATTAGGATTATTTAGTCTAGAAAAAAGACGACTGAGGGGCGATCTAATAACCATGTATAAGTATATAAGGGGACAATACAAATATCTCGCTGAGGATTTGTTTATACCAAGGAAGGTGACGGGCACAAGGGGGCATTCTTTGCATCTGGAGGAGAGAAGGTTTTTCCACCAACATAGAAGAGGATTCTTTACTGTTAGGGCAGTGAGAATCTGGAATTGCTTGCCTGAGGAGGTGGTGATGGCGAACTCAGTCGAGGGGTTCAAGAGAGGCCTGGATGTCTTCCTGGAGCAGAACAATATTGTATCATACAATTATTAGGTTCTGTAGAAGGACGTAAATCTGGGGATTTATTATGATGGAATATAGGCTGAACTGGGTGGACAAATGTCTTTTTTCGGCCTTACTAACTATGTTACTATGTTACTATGTTACTGCCTTAAACCATGTGCTGTGCAGTAACTTCTGGTAGGAAAAAGCAATGGACTGTCTTAAATTATGGAAGCAGGGTCAGCTCCAGGTTTTCGTGGGCCCCGGGCGAAAGAGTCTTATTGGGCCCCTTTAACACATCCCACAATTCATGATACACAGATACGTCAGAGAAATATAGGTTTAGTACAATGCCAAAGATTTAACTTCTTAGGGCAGAGACACACTGCCGTATTTCTCGTGCGACAATCGCATCGCACTGCACGGACTGGCCTGGCACCTCTCCTGACCTGAGCATAACCAGTATGATGGATTACTATGCAGCTGTCAAGCTCAGGTCAGGAGAGCCGACAGCCAGTGCGAGGTTTACAATGCGATTCTTGCATGAGAAATATGGCAGTCTGTCTCCGCCCTTACATTACACTAGTGATATCTACTGTAAATTCTGCAATAGCTCAGAAACCAGACAGTATATTCCTCCATACAGTATTATGGGCACCACATAGTGCTCCATACAGAATAATGAGCCCCATATATTGCTCCATACAGTATAATGAGCCCCATATATTGCTCCATACAGTATAATGAGCCTCATATATTGCTCCATACAGTATAATAAGCCCCATATATTGCTACCTACAGAATAATGGACCCCAAATAATGCTCCATGCAGAATAATGGACCCTATATAATGCTCCCTACAGAATAATGGACCCTATATAATGCTCCATACAGAATAATGGGCCCCATATAATGCTCCACACAGAATAATGGACCTCATACAGAATAAAGGACCTCATATAATGCTCCATACAGTATAATGAGCCTCATATATTGCTCCATACAGTATAATAAGCCGCATATATTGCTACCTACAGAATAATGGACCCCAAATAATGCTCCATACAGTATAATGAGCCTCGTATATTGCTCCATAGAGTATAATAAGCCCCATATATTGCTACTGTGATGCAGTGACCCCTGTAACAGGTAGGGGGCGCTGCATGGTTTCTCAAGTATGCGCACAGAGGTGCATTGAGGCCGTGAGAGTGCTTGGGAATCACAGGCATGGATGTGATGATGTGACAAAATCCGGCATTGTGGTGAATGGCCGATATATGTGTCGCAGAGGAGGGGACTCTGCGCTGCCAGTCTGAAGTTTGGTTGGTGTGCTGGGACCTGTAGTCCCACAAGTAAATGTGAAGTTCTAATGGGAGATTGGCAGGGCTAGTCATGAGAGATGGGCGGGTCAGACTAGCCACACACACCCACACTCCCATCCAGGGGAAGTTGTTCAAGGTATATAATGTGACCAGGGTGTGGGTCACATGGGCCCGGTGTATGAGTGACCTGTGGAAGCCTGTGTTGCTTCCTGGAAAGCACATGCTAGCGTGGGAGGTCCTGGGAGTAGGACTGGATCCCTGAGCAGAGCAGTGGAACTTGGGGAAGCTACAGTCCTCGGTGGGTCTGGACTGACTGAGATATGCCGCAAAGGCAAGTTGGTGATCCCCGTTTGGCAGCTTCTCCAGAAGAGTGGAACTTTGGGAAGCTACAGTCCTCGGTGGGTCTGGACTGACTGAGATATGCCGCAAAGGCAAGTTGGTGATCCCCGTTTGGCAGCTTCTCCAGAAGAGTGAAACTTGGGGAAGCTACAGTCCTCGGTGGGTCTGGACTGACTGAGATATGCCGCAAAGGCAAGTTGGTGATCCCCGTTTGGCAGCTTCTCCAGAAGAGAGGACTGACAAGGAGTCAGCTGGTGGAGCAGGAGCTCCCGTAAGGTACCTTCATAGACTGTTGGTCCTTATTGTGTTATGAACTGTGTGGTAACCCACGGCAACTGGTCAGAGGAGGACCAGCGTGATTAGTTGCTGCCACCTGTGTGATATGAACTGTGTGGTAACCCACGGCAACTGGTCAGGAGGACCAGCGTGTTTAGTTACCACAGACTAAGGTTCTGAGACTTAATGTAAAGATAATGTGTTAATGAATGGACTACATGTAAGACAGTGATATGCAACTTGGCTTACGATGCGGTTTATGCTGTACAAAATAAACCGTATGGACTGTTTTGTTTGAAAAAATCGTGCCCGAGTACGTCAATCCCGTGCCAAGCGAGTAATCCCCTACCCGTTAGTAAGAGCAATCTTACACTACCTACAGAATAATGGACCCCAAATAATGCGCCATACAGTTTAATGAGCCTCATATATTGCTCCATACAGTATAATAAGCCCCATATATTGCTACCTACAGAATAATGGACCCCAAATAATGCTCCATGCAGAATAATGGACACTATATAATGCTCCCTACAGAATAATGGACCTCATATAATGCTCCATACAGAAAAATGGACCCCATATAATGCTCAATACAGAATAATGGGCCCCATATAATGCTCCACACAGAATAATGGACCTCATATAATGTTCCATACAGAATAATGGGCTCGATATAATGCTCCATACAGAATAATGGACTCCATATATCGATTCATACAGAATAATGGGCCCCATATGCCAGAAGCCTGACAAACAAGATGGAAGAACTAGAAGCAGAAATATCTACAGGTAACTTTGACATAGTGGGAATAACCGAGACATGGTTAGATGAAAGCTATGACTGGGCAGTTAACTTACAGGGTTACAGTCTGTTTAGAAAGGATCGTAAAAATCGGAGAGGAGGAGGGGTTTGTCTCTATGTAAAGTCTTGTCTAAAGTCCACTTTAAGGGAGGATATTAGCGAAGGGAATGAGGATGTCGAGTCCATATGGGTTGAAATTCATGGAGGGAAAAATGGTAACAAAATTCTCATTGGGGTCTGTTACAAACCCCCAAATATAACAGAAACCATGGAAAGTCTACTTCTAAAGCAGATAGATGAAGCTGCAACCCATAATGAGGTCCTGGTTATGGGGGACTTTAACTACCCAGATATTAACTGGGAAACAGAAACCTGTGAAACCCATAAAGGCAACAGGTTTCTGCTAATAACCAAGAAAAATTATCTTTCACAATTGGTGCAGAATCCAACCAGAGGAGCAGCACTTTTAGACCTAATACTATCTAATAGACCTGACAGAATAGCAAATCTGCAGGTGGTCGGGCATCTAGGAAATAGCGACCACAATATTGTACAGTTTCACCTGTCTTTCACTAGGGGGACTTGTCAGGGAGTCACAAAAACACTGAACTTTAGGAAGGCAAAGTTTGACCAGCTTAGAGATGCCCTTAATCTGGTAGACTGGGACAATATCCTCAGAAATAAGAATACAGATAATAAATGGGAAATGTTTAAGAACATCCTAAATAGGCAGTGTAAGCGGTTTATACCTTGTGGGAATAAAAGGACTAGAAATAGGAAAAACCCAATGTGGCTAAACAAAGAAGTAAGACAGGCAATTAACAGTAAAAAGAAAGCATTTGCACTACTAAAGCAGGATGGCACCATTGAAGCTCTAAAAAACTATAGGGAGAAAAATACTTTATCTAAAAAACTAATTAAAGCTGCCAAAAAGGAAACAGAGAAGCACATTGCTAAGGAGAGTAAAACTAATCCCAAACTGTTCTTCAACTATATCAATAGTAAAAGAATAAAAACTGAAAATGTAGGCCCCTTAAAAAATAGTGAGGAAAGAATGGTTGTAGATGACGAGGAAAAAGCTAACATATTAAACACCTTCTTCTCCACGGTATTCACGGTGGAAAATGAAATGCTAGGTGAAATCCCAAGAAACAATGAAAACCCTATATTAAGGGTCACCAATCTAACCCAAGAAGAGGTGCGAAACCGGCTAAATAAGATTAAAATAGATAAATCTCCGTGTCCGGATGGCATACACCCACGAGTACTAAGAGAACTAAGTAATGTAATAGATAAACCATTATTTCTTATTTTTAGGGACTCTATAGCGACAGGGTCTGTTCCGCAGGATTGGCGCATAGCAAATGTGGTGCCAATATTCAAAAAGGGCTATAAAAGTGAACCTGGAATTTATAGGCCAGTAAGTCTAACCTCTATTGTTGGTAAAATATTTGAAGGGTTTCTGAGGGATGTTATTCTGGATTATCTCAATGAGAATAACTGTTTAACTCCATATCAGCATGGGTTTATGAGAAATCGCTCCTGTCAAACCAATCTAATCAGTTTTTATGAAGAGGTAAGCTATAGGCTGGACCACGGTGAGTCATTGGACGTGGTATATCTCGATTTTTCCAAAGCGTTTGATACCGTGCCGCACAAGAGGTTGGTACACAAAATGAGAATGCTTGGTCTGGGGGAAATTGTGTGTAAATGGGTTAGTAACTGGCTTAGTGATAGAAAGCAGAGGGTGGTTATAAATGGTATAGTCTCTAACTGGGTCGCTGTGACCAGTGGGGTACCGCAGGGGTCGGTATTGGGACCTGTTCTCTTCAACATATTCATTAATGATCTAGTAGAAGGTTTACACAGTAAAATATCAATATTTGCAGATGATACAAAACTATGTAAAGCAGTTAATACAAGAGAAGATAGTATTCTGCTACAGATGGATCTGGATAAGTTGGAAACTTGGGCTGAAAGGTGGCAGATGAGGTTTAACAATGATAAATGTAAGGTTATACACATGGGAAGAAGGAATCAATGTCACCATTACACACTGAATGGGAAACCACTGGGTAAATCTGACAGGGAGAAGGACTTGGGGATCCTAGTTAATGATAAACTTACCTGGAGCAGCCAGTGCCAGGCAGCAGCTGCCAAGGCAAACAGGATCATGGGGTGCATTAAAAGAGGTCTGGATACACATGATGAGAGCATTATACTGCCTCTGTACAAATCCCTAGTTAGACCGCACATGGAGTACTGTGTCCAGTTTTGGGCACCGGTGCTCAGGAAGGATATAATGGAACTAGAGAGAGTACAAAGGAGGGCAACAAAATTAATAAAGGGAATGGGAGAACTACAATACCCAGATAGATTAGCGAAATTAGGATTATTTAGTCTAGAAAAAAGACGACTGAGAGGCGATCTAATAACCATGTATAAGTATATAAGGGGACAATACAAATATCTCGCTGAGGATCTGTTTATACCAAGGAAGGTGACGGGCACAAGGGGGCATTCTTTGCGTCTGGAGGAGAGAAGGTTTTTCCACCAACATAGAAGAGGATTCTTTACTGTTAGGGCAGTGAGAATCTGGAATTGCTTGCCTGAGGAGGTGGTGATGGCGAACTCAGTCGAGGGGTTCAAGAGAGGCCTGGATGTCTTCCTGGAGCAGAACAATATTGTATCATACAATTAGGTTCTGTAGAAGGACGTAGATCTGGGGATTTATTATGATGGAATATAGGCTGAACTGGATGGACAAATGTCTTTTTTCGGCCTTACTAACTATGTTACTATGTTACTATGTATATAATGCTCCATACAGTATAATGAGCCACATATATTGCTCCATACAGAATGATGGACTCCATATAATGCTCCATACAGAATAATGAGCCCCATATAATGCTTCATACAGAATAATGGGTCCCATACAATGCTTTATACAGAATGGGCCCCATATATTGCTCCATGCAGTATGGGGGACATATAATGCTCCATACAGTATGGGCCCCATATATCGATCCATACATAATAATGGGCACTATGAATTACAAGATACGGAACAGACCGGAACTACAGCCAGCTGGGAACGAGCAGAGAGGTCAGAATTTCAAACATGGCTCATGGGCCCCATAGTGCGTCGGTGTCCCTGATGGCAAGTGGATCCCCCGCTTGCTCAGGGCCCCGGCTCTTGCCCGGGTGTGTCGGGTGCTGACGCCAGCCCTGTATGGAAGCTTGGGTAATCTGATAAATTAATCCCTGGCAAAAACTGAAAATACAGTGCAAACTCCAAAGTGTCAACCACTGTCTCCTGCTGAATGGGGATCCACTGGCTTCTGGCCGGCTGCCTGCACGCATACTCCTGATCCACGGAAGCTATTTTCATAAATTTCTGTTATTAATTAACCTCTATATTGGAGTGGGTCATGACGAGTGCTCAGGACGTAAGGGTGCAGGCAGGGTCGGACTGGGATTCCAAGGCTCAGATATGAAAGTGGAGAGGCCCGCTGGGAGATTCACCTGTTCCTCAGTGGGCCAGTCCGAGTTTGGATATAGGAGCAGCCTGCAGAAGACAACAAAGATCACCTGTTGGCAAAAATGCGGGCACATGATTTTTTTAACCTAAGGGGTTGTCAAATTTCTTATGGGCAGCATAGATGGTTTCAAAAAAAGCAAAATCGGCACATTTACCTGTTCTAACCCCCATGGATCGGCCATAAGTTGCCCTGGTGGTGTACGACAGGACAGAGAGTGGTGAAATCATGTCCTTTGGCCATCTGACTGCTAAAACCCTTCTTCGCTTTTTTTTTTTTTTTTTTTTTATGAGAACTGCAATGGACTCAAGTGGGTTAGAGCTGATGGATATGTCTGGTTTATTGGAACCATCTTTGTTACATACACATTTTTATACAAGTAAGTCATGCTTGGACTGCTGATAATCTCGCACATGCACTCAACACCATGCCTGTCTGGGCATGAAGCCCGGCAGACTCATCCCGGCTTCTTAGGCCCATTGGTCATCATCCCGGCTTCTTAGGCCCGTTGGTCATCATTCGGCTTCTTAGGCCCATTGGTCATCATCCGGCTTCTTAGGCCCATTGGTCTTCATCCTGGCTTCTTAGGCCCATTGGTCATCATCCCAGCTTCTTAGGCTCATTGGTCATCATCCTGGCTTCTTAGGCCCATTGGTCTTCATCCTGGCTTCTTAGGCCCATTGGTCATCATCCCGGCTTCTTAGGCCCATTGGTCATCATCCCGGCTTCTTAGGCCCATTGGTCATCATCCCGGCTTCTTAGGCCCATTGGTCATCATCCCGGCTTCTTAGGCCCATTGGTCATCATCCCGGCTTCTTAGGCCCATTGGTCATCATCCCGGCTTCTTAGGCCCATTGGTCATCATCCTGGCTTCTTAGGCCCATTGGTCATCATCCCGGCTTCTTAGGGCCATTGGTCATCATCCCAGCTTCTTAGGCCCATTGTTCATCATCCCAGCTTCTTAGGTCCATTGGTCATCATCCCGGCTTCTTAGGCCCATTGGTCATGCCCAGGAAGGCAGGTATTGTGCCAGATTATCTGTGGAGCTACCATGACATAGTAGCCACTGGGTGCATTGACAGAATCTGCAAGGTTTGTGGCCTCTACAGTGATTACATCAACTTGTAAGCTACATGGGACAATAAACACTTTAACAATCTTTTTTTTTTGCTATATGTGGCTTCCTAAAATCAATGAATCACCAGGATCCTAGCGATCAGCCAGCGTCTACGGGGAAAGCTACTCTGTGTGGTGAACTGCGGAGTACACGGTGAAGGTAGGGTCGCATGTAGACCCTGAAAAAAAAAAATACCACCCTGCCATTAATTTGGATTGTCAGCCTTTTTGAACAATTTTTTATTTAACTGAAATTCATTTATTTGGTGCTAAAAGTCCCTTTTACAGTTCGGTTTGATAACAAATTTTGCCCCATTTGTTTTATTTTTTTTACAGGCTCTTTTTTTCCCTGTAAGTTCAACTTTGTGATCTGCGGTGAAAAATGAGCTAAGAAGGGGAAATAAAAGTCAGATAATAGAGTTGCAAACTCTCAGTGTCATCACCATTGCCTGCTCACTGACAGATCCTCTCTCAGCTCATTCTGCAGCCAGCAATCAACAGTAACAAACAGGTTATAGAAGGCAATAGGGGCAACATTTTTAATTGGAAAAATGATTTGTAGCCCTAAATACATGTATTTCAAGAAAAAAAAATGTCCCTAAAGATAGAATAATTCTAGTTACCCTATAATCAATTTGACATCCACTTTGACTGTCAGAAGAGACCGCTGTAATGTTGAAGCTTAGGCGATTGGCACATGCTGGCACCATTTCCTCCTGCATGGCGGGCGCTCCTCTCTCACCTGGTTTATTAATATGGTGTCCCCTGCAACAGTTTTTATTGTTCTTTTTTAAAAACTACAATGCATTGATGTGCAAGATATTTTGGAAGTAATTAATTTTTTTTTTATTTTTTTTTTACAGTAGGATGGCTCTGGAGCAATTTTTTTTTCTACAAATGCCCAGTAGCGGGCATAAAAGAGTTAAAAACAGAACTATGTGCTGTAATATGAATGCGGCTTCCGGGGGTGGTGTCACTTTCCAGCCTAGGAGTGTCTGTCTCCTCTTACAGGTAGGGCTGGCTGTCCCCTGGGGAGGTCCCGTATGGTGTGTAAGGGGTGTGGACTGACTTCAGGTGAACGGAACTCAAGACCAGGAAAGAGTTACTGTACGAGACCTCAGGAGACATCCGCAGGGTCAGGATGTTCCGTAATTCCAGGAGACGTCGCTCTCAGGTAAGGTGGACGGCGGTGACTGCTGTATACTTTTGTCCGTATACTGTCCGTCTCCTGTTCTTTCTTTGTCTTTTTGACTTTCGCGAGCACAGACGTGCCCCGCTGTCTCTCATCATCGAAAGGTTTAGCGTCATTATAGCTTTACAGAATCTTTTTTTTAGTCCCCCATTCGCATGCAACAGAAAAAAATACACCGGAGGGTTTGAAAACCCAAAGCAGATTTGTTATTTTTCAACAGATTCCGCGCCGAAAGTTAGCCCCCTGCCGGATGATATTACTACGTGGGGATCTGCCGCCACTTTTTTTTTTTTTTTTTTTTTAGTTTTGGGTTTCTGCCATGGATTCTTTGGAAAACAAATAAATACAAGTCATCTTGAATCTAGGTGTCTTGGACACTCAACAATAGTGACCGTCACGTTTGTGGAGGAAAAACAATGTAGCCAGGTCAATATTCACAATGAAAAGATTCACGAGAATCGTCACGTCATCAGTAGCTTCGCATCGGTCATTTTACAGCTTTACGGGTAAAAAAAAATACAAAAACTGAAGTGGTTTTATCATTTAAAGGGTGGACAAAGTTTCAAACATTGTTATCAATCCTGTTTAGAAGTGTTGATGGGTGGGAATTCCGAGACCACCATTGATCACTGAATCCAAAGCGTAGAACCAGAAGCAACAAACTTGCACTCGAGTATGAGCAGAGCCTTCTATGGGTTAAAAAGTTTTGGTAAAAACAAGTTATTACCTATCCACATCATAGGTGATAACTTATTGATTGGTGGGAGTCCGACCGTTGGGGCACTTTTATCCCCATTAGAATGGAGCGGCATTCTCCAACATTGCTCCATTCATTCCCTCTGGAACTGTACTTCGACTTTTTTCTGGTGGAGAATGAATGAGCGGTGGTCGGGGGGGTCTGACCTGCAGATCCGTTTTGAAAGAGGGAATAAAGTTCCACTTTTGGGGATTAAAATTCTCAGCAGTGGGACCCCCATCAGTCAGTAAGAAAATAGGTGATACTTCAGTTTAACCAAACATTTTTATAGGGAAGTCTATGGGTTTATATACCTGATATGTTCAGGCGATCAATGGAGGTCTCAGGACCCGAATCCTACAGATCGAGGCTTCTGACAATCCCTTTTTGCCTCCAAAGATATGATAATGACCTTGTGACCTACTGCTTGAACCCACAATTATCAGCTCCAATCTGTCAGGAAACCCAATAGCAAGTGTTCAATTCCTCCACATCGCCCCCGCAGGAGAAATGAAGCATGACTGGTGCTAGGTCCTCCAGAGATGCAACAGTTGTATATACTATATACTGCAGGTAAAACCCAGATTTTTCTCATCCCTTCACTGGTGGAGCATCGAGTGAAACATTTCTAAGCCCACATACAATGATATTGGATTTTTGGAATAAAGTCATTAATGTAGTTAATCCACAATAAACAATGAACACTCTCAACCGGCCGAGCGTCTTCCGTCAGGCAGCACAAGTCACAGCTTCTCCGCATCAGCTGTCAACTTGCAAATCCAAGGAGTTTTAATGAAAAGTTAGGTATGAGATTTACAAATGTGATTGCAGCTGGTGTGTCCAACTCCGTCATCAGACACCCTTGTAAACATGGCAGCAATTAGCCACCGAGCAAACAAATTCTCATTTATCGGCTGATCGCATCTTCAAAAATAATTGTTGTAATTGCTCCTATGCAGTTTGCATTGGCCCATGTAAAAGACAGTGAAAGAATTACTAAAGGTTTTCGAAAAACATGGCTGCTGTGTTCCAGAAACAGCGCCACCCCAGACTTGTAGGTCAGCCTCATTCACTTTAATGGTGCACAGCTGCAATACCAGACACAACCAGTGCACCTGTGTAGCGCTGTTTCTGGAAGAAAGCATCCATGTTTTTCAGATCCTCTACAGCCCATGCGCTCCTCTATTTCTCCGAATGCAGGGACACATTTACCGGGCAATGCCAATGCAGCGCAGCCTTCCATAGATTGTGAAAAGTTAGGACAAATAAAAGACTTTAGACCCAATTCATTACTTGCATTTTTTAAGGCACTTTTATTTATTTTTTTGTCTTTCTTTGTTTTAAATTCTTCAAAATGCTGCACACAGTTTGTGATTTTTTGCATAAAATAAAAGACAAAAAAATATATATTTTTTTATTAACTTTTTTTTGTGTCTTTCAAGTCACGTGTTGCAAAATTTGTAGCAAATAATCAGACGTATATAAAATAACTCCAGGGGGGATGAAAACGGTGGGGTGAGGTTGACGGCGGATAATCAATGCTCGAAAAACCCAATAAAAAGATTTGCAGAAAAAGGAGTTAAAATGTGTGTTGTGCGTGAATGTAAGGAATGAGGAGCTATGAGGGGGTTTCTAAAAATGTTGTACAGCCCCTATCATGAAGTTATACATAGAATAAAGTCTTGATGGCGATCACATTAAAGGGTTTATCCCGTGAAGCTGATCCAACGATCATCAGATCACTGTTATGGTCAGGAAATGTGGGGTTCAGCTACTCATTTTTGTTACAGCGGCCACTACAGGATAAATGTAGTATTGCATCCTTGCCATTCAAATGAAAGGCCTGACTCCACCACGTCTGTATTTTCCCATGAGGTTGTCAACTTTGGGCCAGGAGACCGAGGCCGGTCTCTGCATCATGGTCTTTGTTCAGCCTTCGAAATACAGATGTGTGAATCTGGCATAATATGTCAACTGGTCCACCAAATTGAAAGCCTTTCTTTGTCTGGCTCTGTATTGTCACAAGGGGACTCTACTGTATGATTTTTATATGATCTTGATATTTGTCATGAGACAATCCCTTTAAAGATTTCATCATGATCATTGGCAACAACCATTATGAGAATACACAGTTAAAATCCATTTAATTTACATTTTAAAATTCAACTTTTGTATTTAGAACATTGTGGATTATTGTTTTTAAGTCTTTGTTATTATTTTTAGTTAAAGGGGACTTTTCATTGGGATTTTTAATATATACTGATTAGCTTCTTTAACCCTCCGTCACATACAACTGATCTGACAGGCGCTTCTCTTTTACTTTAATTTATCCTTCCTCACCAGATTGTGAGGAAACCCCCTCCCTCCATGTAGTCTCCTGTCTCTTGAAGGTCTGTGAAACCTGATATCACAGTTGGATTTCAGAGCTTCAGGGGAGAGGATATAGCTGCACAGATCTCTCAGGCTCATTGTATGTGAATACGTCACATTCAGTAAGGTTGGTATTTTATGTTTTTATTCATCACAATAGTTTATTTAGCTTGTTTTATGAATGTATAGCACAAAATGTGAGGATATTTCATAGAAATAAGGGAGATTTTATAAAAGAAAGTGTGCTGCTCAGGCATATACAGTAGTTCCCTAACATATTCCTTCTCTTGCTTCAGATTATCTGCTGAAATGGAGAGGAAAATGTACAATTTATCCAAACAACTTGATGTTGAGGAAGTAACAAACATGCTGTTAGATGATAGAGACCTCACACTGAATGAGGATTTAGGAGAGGAAAGTGAGATTGATTCTCATGATGAGGTGGAAGAATGTGTCCTGGATTCTGAAACAGAGCAAGATGGTGACAGTGGTGAGGATGAAGAAGTTGGATCATATTATATTGGAAAAGATAAAAATACTAAATGGAACAAGAAGCCATTCCAGAAAAAACGTAGGGAACCTTTAAACATTATTACTCACCTTCCTGCAGTAATAGGAACTGCACATAATGCAAAAACTGCAGTTGAATGCTGGAACAGTATATTTACAGATGACATTCTGGACTCTATTGTCACATATACCAACCAATATATAGACATTATAAAGGACAAGTACATCTGCAACAGAACCATCAAGCCCACAGATGAAATAGAACTGCGTGCTTTTTTTGGATTACTGTACCTTGCAGGAGCTTATAGGGCAAATAGACAAAGTTTGGAGGAACTTTGGGGTAAAGATGGGGATGGAGTTGAAAAATTTAGCCTTGTTATGTCCATAAACAGATTCAAGATTCTAATTCGTTGCCTTCGGTTTGACGACAGAACTACCCGAACCGAACGCAAAACACATGACCGACTTGCTCCAATTCGTGATATATTTCAAAGATTTGTTGTAAACTGTAAACAAAGTTATTACACTGGAGAGAATCTCACTATTGACGAAATGCTCCCTGGTTTTCGTAGTAGATGTGCCTTTCGTCAATATATTCCATCAAAGCCAAACAAATATGGAATAAAAATTTATGCCCTTGTTGATGCCAGTAAGACCTACACTTACAACCTGGAAGTTTATGCAGGAAAACAACCAGAAGGTCCTTACTGTGTGAGCAACAAACCCATTGATGTTGTAAAAAGACTGGCTGAACCCTTATTTGGATCGGGTCGCAATATTACAGCTGACAATTGGTTTACAAGTTGTGATCTGATTGATTATCTGAAAATTCAGAAGCTGTCATATGTGGGAACTGTAAGAAAAAACAAAAGGGAATTGCCGCCACAGTTTGTAAGTGTGAAAGAGAGACAACAGTACAGCAGTATGTTTGCATTCCATAATGGAAAGGCTTTAGTTTCCTATGTACCACATGCCAAAAAAATCGTACTTCTTCTATCAACACTTCATGATGATGCTGCCATCGATCCTGGGACTGGGGCAGAAAAAAAACCGGAGATAATTACATTTTACAATGCCACCAAAGGGGGTGTGGATACAGCAGATCAGATGTGCTCCACTTTAAACGTCAACAGAAACATCAAACGCTGGCCAATGGTCATATTTTTTGCTATGTTGAATTTGGGTGGTATAAATTCACAAGTAATTTATCTTGAAAACAAGCTTGAACCACTCCGTAGACGATTGTATCTGAAAAAATTGGCCCATGAACTAGTACTTGGAGAGCTACGCAGGAGAAGCGTGAAAACAATCGGTATCCCCTCTCGCCTTCAAGTTCAGCTCAAAAGGTTCCGCCCAGAAGATGATGGTGAAAAGTCACCATCTGCACCACCTCACAAAAGAAGGAGATGCACCACCTGCCAAATGGAAAGCGGAACCAGAAGGCTTTCAAATTATGAATGTCTCAAATGTCTTAAAGCAATTTGCCTGACACATGCAAAAATGGTGTGTAATTCTTGCTATTTGCTCTGCAAGTGTGACTTTTCTGGGGAAACCTCAGCATCTACTTCTGATTGAATATGTTTTTAATAGTACTTAAGGTACCTTAAAATTAAGTTTGTGTTCAAAAATTTTCTTTGTACATTTTTTTGAGAGAGTCGAACTGGGGACTATTTGGCGGGAGTTTTGAAAAGTTTGTATTTCATAGTTATTAGTTTTATGTTAAGTAAATGTTTTTTTTTGCAACTGATTATGTGTAGTCTCTTTTATTACATCCCTATGAAGGTCACTGATCACTTTTAGAGCACTGAAATTGCAAACATTAGATATTATAGGTATTTTTCCAGCAGGCGCCTGACAGGCACATTATATGTGAACTCGTTAGTCCGAATATTGTATGTGACGGAGGGTTAATTGTGGCTGATCCAGTGATTCTGGAACAGATTTTCTTTTTCTTCTGTGTCCCTCCATTCCAAAGTTATGGCCCCTGGAAATAAAGATGCAAATTTTCCCTTCAAATAACTGGGCGTATACCATGGAACTTCATTGTGGGCGTGGCTGTGTTTTGATTGGACAGCATCACAGGAGAAAAAAAAACAAACGCTCACAGAGACCTTCTGGGGTCTACGCCCAGTTTATTGAGGGGAAAATGTGCTTTTTTTCAAGGGGCATAACTATGGATCAGAGAGACACAGATGAAAAAGAAAAACGGATCCAAAATCAGTGAAGTAGTGGTAATTGGAGGAGATATTAAATTTAAATGAAAAAAATCAAGTGGAAGATCCCCTTTAATTAACCATCCCCAACATTCCAACATTTTAAACAATATATCATTGTTTTTAAATATGAATGAGATTTATATGTCTATGGTGACTACACGGGGCTCTGATTGGATCATTTATGAATACCATCTGCAAAAGTAACATAATTATAGGCAATCATGGCAGCTAATCAGACATGATGTAATAACGTGGTCTGGTAGGCATGCACTACTATATGCTTAGAAGATCTGTTTGGACTTGTCACCTTGAGCTGATTTGTACATACGATAGACCAGAGGTGGGAAATTCTGATGTCTGGCTGCAGGATATGCTGGTACCCGCAGGTAGTGGTACACATCACATAACCATGAATCAGTCGATCAGACCCATCACTGCTGGTAGAAAAGACTTTATCTGGTCCATAGTCTTCTGGAGGACACATCATAGCAGTGGTCCGCTGCACAATGGTACCCAAGTGTACAAACTTTTTTTCTTTCGCCAGCCAATATAGTTTCCCAAACTTTCCGTACATTCCCCAGGAGTTCTAACACTGTGACATAATAAGTAGCAGAGTTCGATCAGTCATTCATTAACACAGTTCCGTGACTCCATTAATTTTAAGACCTCGCACCCCTCCTCCTTCGAGTGCCCTGTATCCTGGTATTGCCAGATCTCTTCCATTTCTTGTCTGGGGAGCAGTCATCCTCTTATGTCAGTGCATGTGCTGCATACGCACTACTAGTATATGTAGTAAATATGAATGGCACATACAAATACCCCGAGAGGTGTCAAGACCCATATGGGTCACTCACTGCAGCCTCATCAGGGAATCGTAGGGAATCCAGGTGCAATAGCAGCAATGATTGTCTGAAAAGGGTTTTCCAGTTTTGGAAGACCACTGACCCTTGGCTGAAGTTTGTTTAAAAAAAAAAAAAAGCAAGCTGTGTGTTACCCTCAGTGTGCTTTTTTTTAAGCTGGGCACAAAATTGCAGTCTACCACACTCATGTGCCCAGCTAAAAAAAGATGGACACTGTCGTAAGAGAGGCCAGATGAAGCACAAAGTGTCCCCACCTTCCTCCTTATAGTGAATGGCTCTGTTAGCAGTTCTATCCAAATTCCGTGTTTCAGGACTTCAGACAGTAGTCACAAATGTCAAAAGACTGACTGGCACTTCCAAGCTAGTGTGAACAGGTGCATACTAGGAGCAGCTGCCTCCATATACAATAAAGTTGTACTCTGTAGTGCTAAATCATGTCAATATGAAATATATGAAATATGAATAGCCATACTGCTTCTGAATACAAGGAAAAAACTGAGACCCTTAGCACATAATTTGGCAAATTCATGCCTGCCCATCAACCAACGTCAAGGTGGTCTCACAACTGCTGGGGACCTACATGCCTAGTGTGAATGCCTCTCTAAGATTGAATTTCTGGGTAGATGTGAATACTTCTCTTTAAAGCCAGAATTTGGATGTGCCAGTCAGTCTTTTGTTATTTCTATGTTCGCTCTCTGACCGAGTGCTCCGCCCTTCAATAAGTGGTGATTTTAGTTGCAGCAGGATCCTACCTAACCATAAGTTCAAGCAAGGAGACAGAATAATTCTGCTACAAAGGGACCTAATACTGTTCTTGCACAGGGGCCCTCTTCTTTCTGTGTCCACCACTGCCCCAAGGGAATGTATGTGTGGAATGATGCCCATTGCAATCTATGGCATGTGGGTGAGATATAATTCATGTGGAATTTGACCTATAATCTGCAGCTTGTCAATTACTGTTATGGATTTTCACCCCTTTCAATATACCGTAGATGGTTAAATACTGCAGTTCTGCAACAAATGCGCGGTAAAAAAGAGCATTTTACACCTGAAAATGTGCTAATTTATTTCAAAATCTGGTGGACATGAATAGATGCCTAATACCTTTCCAAGGCCGGGGAACCCCTTTTAGGGTGCGTACACACACAGCGGAAATATCCACTGCAAGTCTAGGTCACATCCACAGCCTAAGACGCTGGCCAATCTCCATAGGGAAAGTCCAGAGCTCTGTCCTTACTTGTGAATTTACCCTAAACCCGGTCATACACATTAGATGGTTGTCAGCTATAGGATGGTTTGGACCATCCGTCGGCTGCCAGCCATCTCAGCTGTTTCTCCCACAGAGCCGAGCACTCCTGCGTTCTCCAAGAGAAAGATGGCGACTGACCCATCAGACGACGGTTTATCTCCTGGAGGACAGAGCGATCGGCAATCTGAAATTGAGCAGGCCTGATCCACATCTCCTCTGACCATCAGTCGGCCGGTGCCCCCATACTCATTAGACAATCGGTTGAACCCATTGATATTAGTGGATTTGGCCGACATTAGTCCAGTGTGTATGAGGGTTTTTAGGCAGTCATGCCTTACACCGCTTGGTTCTGCCAATCATGGGTTAAACTTTCCATCCTTACAGATCCCATTTTCGACAGGATAAGCTGGGCGCTCCAGGGCACGAGTGCAACTGCAACCCCTGCGTCCACTACAGTTACGCCCCTATAAGCAGTCGTGGCGCAAACCCGTCCTTCCTCTCTAAAGAATTCCGGCTGACCTACAGTAACGGCCTCCTCCATTAATGAGTTGGAAATGTAACGTCCAGTGACTTTCTCATCTCGCAGTTAACTATTAATAGGTTCTCATCATCGTTAGACAAATTCCATTTCCTATTCCCAACACTAACAGTTCCCAACATGTTGTAGTCCAATTATCAGTGTCTGTCCAGCAACTTCTCCCTATACCATTGTTTTCCCTCTCTCTTAAAGCATTTAGTAAAGCAGAATCTTCTCGTCTCGTCCACACGGTTTAGCTTTGATCTTTGCGGAGATCTGATAACAGGGAATGTGCCCTCCGGAGATTCACATGACCGGAATTACTGGTGTGTCCTCACCAATTGCTGCCCCTATCTGTGGCTACCGCTGGCAGTAATGGATGCCGCCTGTGCATTGTGAAGAGGAGGGTTTACGGGTTCAGCATCAGACTGCAGGGATTCACATTTCCTTCTAAGTGATCCAATGTTTCCGAAAAGTGACTTTTACGCTTTCGGTAAATGTGAATAGTGACGCATCTGCTAGAGTCATTTCTGCAGTAGATCACCAGGTCCTTAGATCCCTCATGATCGCGCAGAAGTGCTTAGCTTATCCTCAAGCCTCAGCAGAGCTCTGTACGATCCCTTTTGCTCTATTGACCCAGTACACGGGTCTGTTCACACTGACGTGATCCTAGTCCCTCCGGGATTCAGTGCTGAGCTCTCCATCTCCATCCAAACCAGCTTTTCCCCAGTCTATTTTCCTCTCATGAGCTGCACTGATATCAGAATATTTCATGTGGAGTACAGCTGATGGCAGTGATGGGGCAGCTCCTGTCTATTCCTCTGAGTATTGTGCTTATCAGAACAATCTCCTGCAGAAGCTGATCCCCAGAGTTAGTGACACTTAGGGTACCGTCACACAGAGCAATTTTCATCGCTACGACGGCACGATCCGTGACGCTCCAGCATCGTAACAATATCGCTCCAGCGTCGTAGACTGCTGTCACACTTTGCAATCTACGACGCTGGAGCGATAATTTCATGACGTATGTGCGATGTAGAAGCCGTTGGTTACTATGCGCACATCGTATACGATATATGTTACACCATGCGATCATGCCGCCACAGCGGGACATTAGACGACGAAAGAAAGTTTCAAACGATCTGCTACGACGTACGATTCTCAGCGGGGTCCCTGATCGCAGGAGCGTGTCAGACACTGCGAGATCGTAACTATATCGCTCGAACGTCACAAATCGTGCCGTCGTAGCGATCAAAATTGCACTGTGTGACGGTACCCTTAGGTGTTGACCCATCACTGCCATCAGCTGTACTCCACATGTTTACTTTGTTATATCAATGCAGAAGAAGACAGGAAAATAGACTGGGATTTTTTTTACAGGAATGAAGATAAATCCCCTACGAGGAGCATGGGCGCCACTTCCGAAACATTTAGGCTGCCAACCTCCACTGCAAGGCTGGGATACCCATGTAGGGACTTTCAGGACAGCACTGTCTCTGTACCCAGCTATCCCTTTGTGCTCATATTAGTCTCATTCTATTTAGTATTTGTCATGTCTCTTTTTTTATCTATTGGGTCTACGTTGTTTTTAGTGATAATTACTAAACTCTAATTTCTAGGGACTTTTTTTTAATATATGAGGTCAGTAGCTGTAACGCCCTATAGGGAGCCCTGGTCTTGATACCTGCTATATGAGTATTAGAGAGGGTCAAGGGATGCGACTCTTTTTAGTCTTTTTAGAATACAGTATAGTTGTCATTATAGTGAAAATGTATAAATGTACCAAGTAGGTTATCATGAATTCAGAGATGTTTTGTCTAGGACACGCCATAGTTTTTCAAGGACTTTTCTTGCATAGCTAAGTCTGTCCAAAGTATCCTTCGTATATTACTGTCTGAATCATGTGAATATTATATGTCACTAGATGGTAGCCTGATTCTAACGCATCGGGTATTCTAGAATATGTATGTAGTTTATTTATGAAGATTTTAGAATAATACATTGAATACACAGGATTCGGCCGGCTGCGACCAATTAGCGAAGCGTGGTTCAAATCCCGCGCCAATTCGCGGCCGGACTGCACCTGTCGCTGATTGTTCGCGGCTGGCCACATAGTATATAGCACAGCCACGTAGTATATAACAGCCCACGTAGTAAATAACACAGCCACGTAGTAAATAGCACAGCCCACGGAGTATATAGCACAGCCCACGGAGTATATAGCACAGCCCACGGAGTATATAGCACAGCCCACGGAGAGTATTGAACAGCCCACGCAATATATTGCACAGCCCATGCAGTATATTGCACAGCCCGCGCAGTATATTGCACAGCCCGCGTAGTATATTGCACAGCCCGCGTAGTATAATGCACAGCCCGCGTAGTATATTGCACAGCCCGCGTAGTATATTGCACAGCCCGCGCAGTGCCACGCACGCAGTATATAACACAGGCCACGTAGTTTATAACACAGCCCGTGTAGTGTATAACACAGGCCGCGTAGTACATTGCACAGCCCACGTAGTACATTGCACAGCTCGCGTACTACATTGCACAGCCCACGTACTGCATTGCACAGCCCGCACAGTACATTGCACAGCCCGCGCAGTACATTGCACAGCCCACGTAGTATATTGCACAGCCCACGTAGTATATTGCACAGCCCGCGCAGTACATTGCACACCCCGCGCAGTACATTGCACAGTCAACGTAGTATATTGCACAGCCCACGTAGTATATAGCACAGCCCACGTAGTATATTGGCCAGCCCATGTAGTATATAACACAGCCCACGTAGTATATTGCACAGCCCACACAGTATATAGCAATGTGGGCACCATATCCCTGTTAAAAAAAAGAATTAAAATAAAAAATAGTTATATACTCACCTTCCGTTGGCCCCCAGATCTAAGCGGTTACCGACACTCCTCGCGCGCTCCGGTCTGAAGAGTGCATTGTGGTCTTGCGAGATAATGACGTAGCGGTCTCGCGACACCGCTACGTCATCATCTCGCGAGACCGCAATGCATGGAGCGGTCACCGGGGCGTCGCGAGGAGCGGGAAAGGCCTGTTCCTGATCCGGGGGGCCGAAGCACAGTGAGTATATAACTATTTTTTATTTTTTTAATTATTTTTAACATTAGATCTTTTTACTATTGATGCTGCATAGGCAGCGTCAATAGTAAAAAGTTGGTCACACAGGGTTAATAGCAGCGTAACCGAGTGCGTTACACCGCGGTCAACGCTGGCATTAACCCTGTGTGAGCGCTGACTGGAGGGGATTATGGAGCGGGCACTGACTGCGGGGAGGAAGGAGCGGCCATTTTGCCGCCGGACTGTGCCCGTCGCTGATTGGTCGTGGCTGTTTTGCCACGACCAATCAGCGACTTTAATTTCCATGACAGACAGAGGCCACGACCAATTAATATCCGTGACAGATATTAAGTCATTTATATGTGATGGATTTTTATATCCAGTCAGTTTTAGGCTATGGTAACATTGCCAAACAGGGTAATTCGAGGCATCTGTCAGCAGATCCATCATCCAAGAATACTCCAATAAGCAGCAGTATTTTTCCAACCGAACAAAAGAACATTAATGGATCCTAAGTCAATAAAGTCCATCATGCAATAGAGCGATCTCCTCGCTATGGCTTCCAAAATCTGATGGTAGACTGATGCCCCATTTTAAACCGCTGAACCAAGCAAACAGGGCAGAATTCTAGCATGAACAAAAGGAGCGATTGCCCTAAGGTCTCCACCACTTTGTAGACCCCTGGGACATAAATCGTGGTTGTGTCCTTTTGCTTGTATTTTACCCAATATCTTGCCATTCAAAACATTTCCAAATTTCCTGGTACAAGATGCCCCCTTGCCCTGCTGACTCAAAGTGCTCTTGCACCATATGTTGGTATTATTTATGTCCTATGGGTAGTATTTGACTACTGTATAGCAGAAATTTTTGAGAATTGCATGATGGCACTATAGGGGCATTGTAATCTGATATTTCTTTGGTTCTGAGAGCACTGTTAGGCTCTGTTTACATATCCGTTTGGACTTTCCATTTGTCTGTTTCATTGTAGAAACAGACAAACATAATAGTGATCTGATGCTGAGGGCCTCATTGATCATTATGGGGTCCGTTTGGTGTCCATTTTTTTAGAACACGGGAATCATAGAACGTTAGGGTTGGAAGGGACCTCAAAGGTCATCGTGTCCAATCCCCGGCTCAATGGGGAAAACGTTCTGCCCTTTGCATACACAATGCAGCTGATCACTTATTCCAATTGTCTGTTCCCAAATACCTGTGTGAATAGAGGATTGGGCCAGTTCCACAACTTTAACAGACCAAGTACAGACTGCAATGTCCGAACCTGCCCAGGGACTTCTCACACGAACTCACCAGACCCCTGTTTGTTTATGAGGGCGTTTTGGGACGGCTGGTCTGGACCTTGGAATGTGTGAAATTGGTTTTATTTCGACACTATAAATTTTCACTATATAGTAGCTTCATTCATGTATTTTTGGGAAAATTATTCAGGCAATATTTTACTGCTTTTGAAAATTGATGAGGAACGAAAGCAGATGTTTTGCCCACAGGGCACAAATGTACTGTTCTTTTTGTTAAGCCATCATTATGGGTAGATTGAAAAAAAAAATTCTGTGTGCCTTGTATGGTTCTCTCAATTATAGATGAGCATTTTCTTGTCCTTGATGTTGAGCTGCGAGTGTTTCTCTGAAATTCTCTCATTCTTGTGGTTTGCGTTGTTTTGTTTCCACGCCTTTCTTCCTACTCTTACCCCAGGTACGGCGCTATGTGCATCAAGTTTAGACATCCCTTGTGTCTCACCGAATCATTGATCTTTTGTGAATATTCAAGTACAAACGCTTCATAGATTGTAGGTTAACCTTTATTAAATCCACACTTATTGCTCAAGAGGGAGATAAAGGATGTCATGTCATCGTCAGCCTGTTTTATTGTAACCTGTGTTATATATATATATATATATATATATATATATATGTTGTAGATTTATCCCCTGTGGATTGTCTGTAACTGAAAATCCATTGCGGAAAAATTTGCACCCAATTGTGCAGATTTACAGTATCACCAATTTTACCCTTTGAATTTATTTTTCAGAACAGTTCTCATTTATGGCTTGTGGGGGGTGCAAGGTGTGGGGGGTCTTTAGTGCTGAGCTCCTTGGGGTCTATTAGATAAAGGGCTAAAAATATACACACCCAAACCAAAGTAAAAGTTAGGGTTAAATGAGGGGCATATCTGGAGTAGTATGGGCCCTAGGACAAATGTATCTGCCGGAGCGGCTCTCGAGGTTGTTGCTGTGGGCGACTGCACCACTGTATCACTCGTGGGTGCGTTAGTAACTTTTCCTTCTCTGGCCTGAGTTCAGACTCACACAAACCTGTCCTGCATAAAGACTCCTGCTCTTCTGCTTGCAAACAAAACACTGACACACCTAAACCTTAACTGAAAGTTTAAGTGGGTTTCATGGACATGGACCATTCCAGAGACCCGAAGCAGAAGGAGAGATCTGTCCCACTACCATCCTACAGATCACTTAAAAAATAAAAGCCCATGTCAGGGTTTCCTAAATCTGACTTGGTAAAAAAGTTTGACGAAATCCACTCTCTCTTTTATTTTGCATTGTAAACACAGGCGCGGCTGTTATTACAATGCTCTCCAGTGGGTTCAGAAAGCCTGTATGCGCATCTGTAACACCCCAGGTTCGTGGTTGTTACAGTGGCATTACTTTCCTCATGGGAGAATGATGTCAGGCTTGGAAGCGAGGAAGGATCCCTTTATCAGGTATTCAGCACATACAACACTGTTCTGACTCCAGGCCAGAAGGGGGAGCTTTGAACTCAGTTTCATGGGAGCTTCCCAAGATATAGATATATATTCTAGTCTGGACGAGGAGTTAGTTTGTGAGAGGAGAGTGAGGAAGGAGTTCTGGGGCCGTGCAGCCACGTGAGGTGCTGCAGCTCCTGGGAAGAGCAAAGAGGAAAGCCGAGCAGTCTGTAAAGAGACAGAGGGGAAGTGGAGCAAATGAGAGAAGAGCTGGAGAGAGAAGCTGCACTGAGCTTCGTCCACGCTGAGCACAGATACCGGTAGCCGGAAGACTGAGGTTGTGGGAGAAACTCTATGCCCTACGGCAGAAACCGGCGAATTGCTGGACTTCAAGCCACCTGTCCACCATTAACACCCGAGAACACAGTAGCAGATAGAGCCCCGGTTGTGAAAGAGATCCTGTAAAAAGGCTCGAGTTATCTGTTGTACGTGTAGTGTCCTACCAACAAGGGGGACAGAGAGAAAATGTGAGGCCTAAGGGTATGTTCACACGTTCAGGATTTCCATCCTTTTTTTTTCAGGACAGTTTTTTTTAAAAACTGCAGCTCTTGGCAGAAAACGCAGGTCCTTTTTTTGGTCCTTTTTTTGTCCTTTTTTCATGCGTTTTTTGATGCGTTTTTTTGATGCGTTTTTTATCCTTTTTTTATGCAGTTTTCTATGCAGAGACTGTGTGTTTCCTAGGAAGCTTTTTAGGGCTAAAATGGCTGAAAATACCCTAACCCTACCCCTAACCCTAACCCTACCCCTAACCCTACCCCTAACCCTACCCCTAACCCTAACCCTACCCCTAACCCTAACCCTACCCCTAACCCTACCCCTAACCCTACCCCTAACCCTACCCCTACCCCTATTCTAACCTTAGTGAAAAAAAAAAAAAAAATTCTTAATTTTTTTATTGTCCCTACCAATGGGGGTGACAAAGTGGGGGGGGTGTCATTTACTATTTTTTTTATTTTGATCACTGAGATAGGTTATATCTCAGTGATCAAAATGCACTTTGGAGCGAATCTGCCGGCCGGCAGATTCGGCGGGCGCACTGCGCATGCGCCCGCCATTTTGCAAGATGGCGGCGCCCAGGGAGAAGACGGCCGGACGGACACCGGGACGCCGGGTAAGTATAAGGGGGGGAGATTAGGGCACGGGGGGGCATCGGAGCACTGGGGGGGGGCATCGGAGCACGGGTGGGGCATCGGAGCACGGGGGGGCGGGATCGGAGCACGGGAGGGCAGCCACACTCCGCCCACGCACTTCCGCCCGCTCCCCCGCACTTCCTGCTGCAGCGGTTCTGCACATCAAATCGCAGTAAAACCCGCAGATATATTTTTGATCTGCGGGTTTTACTGCGATTTTGACCTCACAATGGAGGTCTATGGGTGCAGAACCGCTGCGGTTCAGGAAAAAGAAGTGACATGCTCCTTCTTTTTTGCCGCAGCTATTCTGCGCGGCTTTTTAAACGAAATTACGGACCATGTGCACAGCAGTGACTGTTTTCCATAGGGTTACATTGTTATGTACCCTGCATGGAAAACTGCTGCGGAACCGCAGCGGCAATACCGCTGCGGTTCCGCAGTAAAAAACGCACTGTGTGAACATGGCCTAAGGCAGCAAGGAACTACAACGCAGTGCTAGAAGGAAGGCTTCCAACCCCACCTGGTTAAGGGGATTCCAGATTCGTTTCCAAGCCGGCTGGACCATACCAGCACCTGTGATCCGATACCCTGGACTGTGGCTGCCTGAATTCTACAGTAAAGAGGTAAAGAGACTTCAACTTGTGTCCTCTGTTTATTTTCCGTTACCGCACCAATCTTGCCAAACACACCGGGAGCCCTGGGGACCCAGCTTCACCTGTGGGAAGCCATACCATTCCTGCTGTCATAACATCACCCCAGAGGACCCCTTTAACCCCTTTCTGCCAATGGACGTACTATTCCGTCCATGTTGGGGTGGGCCCTACTTCCCAAGGACGGAATAGTACGTCCAGCGCGATCGGCCGCGCTCACGGGGGGAGCGCGGTTGATCGCGGCCGGGTGTCAGCTGCCTATCGCAGCTGGCATCCGGCACTATGTGCCAAGAGCAGTCACGGACCGCCCCCGGCACATTAACCCCCGGCACACCGCGATCATGTTTGCAGGGAAGCATCGCGCAGGGAGGGGGCTCCCTGCGGGCTTCCCTGAGACCCCCACAGCAATGCGATGTGATCGCGTTGCTGCGAGGGTCTTCCTACCTCCCTCCCTGCTCCAGGCCCGGATCCAAGATGGCCGCGGCATCCGGGTCCTGCAGGGAGGGAGGTGGCTTCACAGAGCCTGCTCAGAGCAGGCACTGTGAAGCCTGTGGTGAAGTGCTGTGAAGTGCTGTGAAGCACTGTGCTCTAAGACAGATCGGTGATCTGACAGAGTGCTGAGCAAACTGTCAGATCACCGATCTGTGATGTCCCCCCCCGGGACAAAGTAAAAAAGTTTAAAAAAAAAAATTCTACACGTGTAAAAAAAAAAAAAAAAATTCCTAAATAATGAAAAAAAAAAAATATTATTCCCATAAATTCATTTCTTTAAATAAAAAACAAACAATAAAAGTACACATATTTAGTATCGCTGCGTCCGTAACGACCCAACCAACATAAAACTGTCCCACTAGTTAACCCCTTCAGCAAAAAAAAAAAAATTATAGTCCTCAGAATAAAGCGATGCAAAAATAATTATTTTTTTTATAAAATTGTTTTTATCGTATAAAAGCGCCAAAACATAAAAAAATGATATAAATGAGGTATCGCTGTAATCGTACTGACCCGAAGAATAAAACTGCTTTATCAATTTTACCAATTGCGGAACGGTATAAACGCCTCCCCCAAAAGAAGTTCATGAATAGCTGGTTTTTGGTCATTCTGCCTCACAAAAATCAGAATAAAAAGCGATAAAAAATTGTCACGTGCCCGAAAATGTTACCAATAAAAACGTCAACTCGTCCCGCAAAAAACAAGACCTCACATGACTCTGTGGACCAAAATATGGAAAAATTATAGCTCTCAAAATGTGGTAACGCAAAAAATATTTTTTGCAATAAAAAGCGTCTTTTAGTGTGTGATGGCTGCCAATCATAAAAATCCGCTAAATAACCCACTATAAAAGTAAATCAAACCCCCCTTCATCACCCCATTAGTTAGGGAAAAATAAAAAAATTTAAAAAATGTATTTATTTCCATTTTCCCATTAGGTTTAGGGCTAGGGTTAGGGTTAGGGCTAGGGTTAGGGTTCGGGCTAGGGCTAGGGTTAGGGCTAGGGCTAGGCAGGGCCGTATTTAGAGTTTCTGCTGCCCTAGGCACTTTTAGTGCTGCCTCCCCTTTTGGTGAGTATGACACTATCGGCAGTGACTTTGGCAAGAATCGCTGATGTGAAAGTCGCCTTTTGCAGCAGATCGGGCAGTTATTTTGCATCTGCCGCGTAACGGATCACTTACGGCAACACTGCGTTCGGCCTCATTCATTCCCTATGGGATTTGCAGCACTTGCTGTGATCTGGCAAATGTGGTACCATACCTCCCAACTCTTGAAGGGAAAGAGGTATAAAGGTTGCTAATTTTAGGCCATGCTTCTGACCACACCCATTTCACAACTAGTCACACCCATATCCAAATCCCAACCACACCCATTTAGCACTGCTGATCACACTGTTTCATATACAATAATTATAACCAAAAAAAAAAAATGGCCACACAATGCTCCATACTGTATAATGGCCACACATGATGCTCCATACTGTATAATGACCCCACATGATGCTCAATACTGTATAATGGCCACACAGTGCTCCATACTGTATAATGACCACACATGATGCTCCATACTGTATAATGGCCACACATGATGCTCCATACTGTATAATGGCCACACATGATGCTCCATACTGTATAATGGCCACACATGATGCTCAATACTGTATAATTGCCACACATGATGCTCAATACTGTATAATGGCCACACATGATGCTCCATACTGTATAATGGCCACACAGTGCTCCATACTGTATAATGACCACACATGATGCTCCATACTGTATAATGGCCACACATGATGCTCCATACTGTATAATGGCCACACATGATGCTCCATACTGTATAATGGCCACACATGATGCTCCATACTGTATAATGGCCACACAGTGCTCCATACTGTATAATGGCCACACATGATGCTCCATACTGTATAATGACCGCACATGATGCTCCATACTGTATAATGACCACACGGTGCTCCATACTGTATAATGGCCACACATGATGCTCCATACTGTACAATGGCCACACATGATGCTCCATACTGTACAATGGCCACACATGATGCTCCATACTGTATAATGGCCACACATGATGCTCCATACTGTACAATGGCCACACATGATGCTCCATACTGTATAATGGCCACACATGATGCTCCATACTGTACAATGGCCACACATGATGCTCCATACTGTATAATGGCCACACATGATGCTCCATACTGTATAATGGCCACACATGATGCTCCATACTGTATAATGGCTCTCTACATGACGCTTCATACTGTATAATGGGTGGCCACACATGATGCTCCATACTGTATAATGACCACACATGATGCTCCATACTGTATAATGGCCACACATGATGCTCCATACTGTATAATGGCCACACATGATGCTCCATACTGTATAATGGCCACATATGATGCTCCACGCATAATGTTTAATGGCCCACCCCCCTCCCCCCTCCCATCCTGTATGCATGGCTCATCTCCCCCCCATGCATGGCTCATCGGCTTCCCGCTCCCATCATGCATGGCTCATCTCTCCCCCCCTCCTGTATGCATGGCTCATCTCCCCCCCCCCTGTATGCGTGGCTCATGTTGTCCCTCTCCCTGTATGCAGGGGTGGCTCTGGCTCATCTCCCATCCCCCCTATGCGTGGCTCATGTCCCCCCTCCCTGTATGCAGGGGTGGCTCATGCTCATCTCCCATCCCCCCATGCGTGGCTCATGTGTTGTCCCCCTCCCAGGCCTCCCTGTATGCAGGGGTGGCTCTCTGGCTCATCTCCCATCCCCCCCATGCGTGGCTCATGTGTTGTCCCCCTCGCAGGCTTCCCTGTATGCAGGGGTGGCTATGGCTCATCTCCCATCCCCCCCATGCGTGGCTCATGTTTTGTCCCCCTCCCAGGCCTCCCTGTATGCAGGGGTGGCTCTCTGGCTCATCTCCCATCCCCCCATTCCCTTCTGTACGCGTGGCTCATCGCCGCCCTCCTCTCTCCCCTGGCCAGCCGCCCCCAGGCTCCATCCTCCATGCATGGGCGCCGCATCAGCGTCACCATCATTCATGGGCGGCTCATCGGCTGAGGCTCCCCGACCCCGCCACTCCGCGCTCCATTCCCATCCTATCATGGCTCGGCTCGCTGCTCCGCTCCCCGTCCACGGTCCTCCCCCCGCCATCCTCCCACCCTGGCTGTCACATCATGACATCAGACATTCATACTCACCGAGTCACCGTCGGTCCGTCCGACTCCTTTCCACACCGCGCGGAATCCACCTCTGTCCCGGCGGCGGCGGCGCAGCACCCTCGTCCTCCTGCATGAGCGGTCAGGTGGTACCGCTCATTAAGTTCAGGAATATGCGCATAATCATGAACTTAATGAGCAGCGGTACCACCTGACCGCACCTCACGCAGGACGAGCTGCCGCCGGCCGACGTGGAGACCAGACCAGACCAGGCATTGCTGGAGCTAGCTAGGTGAGTATGTATGATGATGACTCACCAGTCCACACTGTATGATGTCGGGGCAAGGGCGGGCGACCGTGGGCGACCACGGAGGAGGGTATTATTAGGGACAGGGTGACCCCGCCGGCCCGGACCTTAAAAAAAAAACAAAAAAAAACCTTTGCTCTGGTGCCGCCCCCCGCATAGTCGCTGCCCTAGGCACGTGCCCTCGAGTGCCTATTGGCAAATACGGCCCTGGGGCTAGGGCTAGGGTTAGGGTTAGGGTTGGGGCTAGGGTTGGGGCTAGGGTTAGGGCTATGGTTAGGGCTAGGGTTGGGGCTAGGGTTAAGGCTAGGGTTTAGATTACATTTACGGTTGGGAATAGGGTTGGGATTAGGGTTAGGGGTGTGTCAGGGTTAGAGGTGCGGTTAGGGTTACCGTTGGGATTAGGGTTAGGGGTGTGTTTGGATTAGGATTTCAGTTATAATTGGGGGGTTTCCACTGTTTAGGCACATCAGGGGCTCTCCAAACGCGACATGGCGTCCGATCTCAATTCCAGCCAATTCTGCGTTGAAAAAGTAAAACAGTGCTCCTTCCCTTCCGAGCTCTCCCGTGTGCCCAAAGAGGGGTTTACCCCAACATATGGGGTATCAGCGTACTCAGGACAAATTGGACAACAACTTTTGGGGTCCAATTTCTCCTGTTACCCATGGGAAAATACAAAACTAGGGGCTAAAAAATAATTTTTTGGGGGGAAATTTTTTATTTTTATTTTCATAGCTCTGCTTTATTAACTGTAGTGAAACACTTGGGGGTTCAAAGTTCTCACAACATATCTAGATAAGTTCCTTGTGGGGTCTAGTTTCCAATATGGGGTCACTTGTGGGGGGTTTCTACTGTTTAGGTACATTAGGGGCTCTGCAAACGCAATGTGACGCCTGCAGACCATTCCATCTAAGTCTGCATTCCAAATGGCGCTCTTTCCCTTCCAAGCCCTCCCATGTGCCCAAACGGTGGTTCCTCCCCACATATGGGGTATCAGCGCACTCAGAACAAATTAAACAACAACTTTTGGGGTCCAATTTCTCCTGTTACCCTCGGGAAAATACAAAACTGGGGGCTAAAAAATAATTTTTGTGGGAAAAATTTTTTGTTTTATTTTTACGGCTCTGTATTATAAACTTCTGTGAAGCCCTTGGTGGGTCAAAGTGCTCACCACACCTCTAGATAAGTTCCTTAGGGGGTCTACTTTCCAAAACAGTGTCACTTGTGGGGGGTTTCAATGTTTAGGCACATCAGTGGCTCTCCAAACGCAACATGGCGTCCCATCTCAATTTCTGTCAATTTTGCATTGAAAAGTCAAACGGCGCTCCTTCGCCTGTTATGCGCCTAAACAGTGGTTTACCCCCACATGTGGGGTATTGGCGTAATCAGGACAAATTGTACAACAATGTTTGGGGTCCATTTTCTCCTGTTACCCTTGGTAAAATAAAACAAATTGGAGCTGAAGTAAATTTTTTGTGAAAAAAGTTAAATGTTCATTTTTATTTAAACATTCCAAAAATTCCTGTGAAACACCTGAAGGGTTAATAAACTTCTTGAATGTGGTTTTGAGCACCTTGAGGGGTGCAGTTTTTAGAATGGTGTCACACTTGGGTATTTTCTATCATATAGACCCCTCAAAATGACTTCAAATGGGATGTGGTCTCTAAAAAAAAAAATGGTGTTGTAAAAATGAGAAATTGCTGGTCAACTTTTAACCCTTATAACTCCCTAACAAAAAAAAATTTTGGTTCCAAAATTGTGCTGATGTAAAGTAGACATGAGGGAAATGTTACTTATTAAGTATTTTGTGTGACACATCTCTGTGATTTAATTGCATAAAAATTCAAAGTTTTAAAATTGCGAAATTTTCAACATTTTCGCCAAATTTCCATTTTTTTCACAAATAAATGCAGGTAATATCAAAGAAATTTTAACACTATCATGAAGTACAATATGTCACGAGAAAACAATGTCAGAATCACAGGGATCCGTTGAAGCGTTCCAGAGTTATAACCTCATAAAGGGACAGCGGTCAGAATTGTAAAAATTGGCCCGGTCTATAACGTGCAAACCACCCTTGGGGGTAAAGGGGTTAAGCAGCGTCGTTCACCCATGAGTATCACAGGTGGCGTGACAAACTTTTATTATTTCACAAACCCCTTTAAAGACCGTCCCTTTAACATTAGCGCCCAGGGCCATGGACCTGGTCACCGCCGCCATGACACATCTCTAAGTACCGGACCCGGTACAGAGTACCCCACAGGCCTGGCGGGCATTCCACATCCTTGGGGACACAACCCTCATAAATGATTCGACTCAGTGCCCACACTCCATAAATTAATTAAGCCCCCTTCTGTGCCTCCATATATTAATAATGCCCCTTCTGTGCCTTCATATATTAAAAGTGCCCCTTCTTTGCCTCCATATATTAATAATGCCCCTTTTGTACCTCCATATATTAATAATGCCCCCTTTTGCTGGATTCCATGGCCCGATGAGCGATGCGGCTTCCTTTCCTCTTCTGGCAGCTTTCAGCCTGGAGCAGGCAGCGCCTGCCTGATGTTTTCCATACACTCTGGACCTCTAGTAAATGACAGCAGCTAAAGCAGCTTTTGACTTACTGGAGTAAGTGGTGGAGCAGGGATCCAATGGCTCTCTGCTCCGCCACAGGTTTCAGCTGTATATTCCCTGCTGCAGATGCCATACAGCTGAGACAAGTTCTTGGTTGGGGATCTGGCAGGTCTCCTTCTCCTCTGGGCCCGCTTACTGTTGGACCCGCTACCACTGTGATGGCCGCATCATTGGGTTAGAGAACCAATTTTGCAATATGGTAGTTACAACAAATTAGAGTTCTGCCACTTGATTTTCCTGGAGTCCAATATGGAAACCAATATAAATGTTTGCCAACCGTGATGTCAGATTTACATTAATTCCCTATACGGAGTACTGTGCAAGAAAAGCAAATGGATACCAATTTCCTTGGAGGCCAGATTATAACCTTGTTGGGTGGTGTAAGAGTGGGTTCAGGCCATACTAAAACTTAGGCCATTCATGACCCCACGTTGCTCCGTGCGCTCGTCCGCAGAGCAAACTGTTTTCGACAAAATGTATGAAAACCTAGAAAATGTCTTAGATAGATCTATATTTTCCCCATCTGTAATTAATTTCAGTGATTTTCATTTCTGTACTAGGGAGCGGAGATTAATGTCACAGGTCAAGGTCAGCCATGTTACTCCTGCAAAGAGCGGTGCCCAGGTTTCCTTGCACACCGATGGAGGTATGTTAAAATATAATCATTTTTATGTACTCCTTGTATATAAACCCTCCTTCTATATAAACCCTCCTTGTGGAGTGTGTCAATGACTGCCTTCTGGACAGCTGTCAAGTCAGCAGTCTTCCCCATGATTGTGGATCCTACTGAACTGAAACAAATTAAAGGCCCTTTTTACATGGTTAGGAAGCCATTACACGTCTTTTTTTGTTAATTAATGTAATTTAGTGAGATAATGACTTTTGGGTTTTCATTGGCTGTAAGCCATAATCATCAACATTTACAGAAATAAACATGTGAAATTGATCACTCTGTCTGTAATGACCCTATATAATATATGAGTTTCACTTTTCGTATTGAAGAAGTGAAATAAATTAACTTTTAGATGCTATTCTAATTTTGTGAGAAGCACATGTATATGTGTCCTCTATGGAGATGCTGCTTCACCAATGAGAGCAGAGAGTGACTACAAGGAACAACTCTCACTCTGAAGACTTGGCACTACCATATGTTAGTACCCATTTGTTTTTTTTCCCAGCGTGCTTTGCTTGGTTTGTGTGTCAGTTTTTACAATCCTTGTTGCATCCAATTTTTGCGCATGAAAGAAAGAAATAATTAGCTTCCTCTACCCATGAAGCAGTAAAATACAGAATAAACATGGATGACATACATGTGCTATACATTTTCTCATGGGGAAACTTCAAAGTAGGCCAGGAAAAAAAAAGGACACGTGAAATGCCACATTGATTGTAGTAGGGCTGTGATCTATCTGTAAAAATACAGTACATAGCACTTGTACCAAAAAAACTGAGTCCGTACCAGAAGCTTTTCATTTTCCATCACGCAGACCTCAGGAACTCAGTACAACTTGCACAATGCAACTTTGGGTCACTTTCACAGGTTGAGGGTCGTTCCCACACCCAACTTACTACCATAGCCAATTCCTCCTATAACTTGACTGATCCTTCCAAGACACACCAGAAGCTTCATGGCAGCCAATCTCCCCATACACACCGGTCACCAGTCTTTCCCATGCTTATAGCCCCTCTAAATCCAAATTACAGTCCCCCTGCCCATAAAGCTCTAACATCCTTTCCACCCACTTTCGGAGAATCCAGCACAGAAACCCACAAGTTTCCCTTTCCCATGGCTAAGATTTTACCACTTCACTGTCTGTTCCTCAGTGTCCTTCTAAAGGCCTTGCTAGGTGTCACCATGATGGTACCTCTCACCCAAAACCCTGAAGCTTCTCATTCCAGCCCACCACCTCTCGCAATACGTCCACTATAGACAAGCCAGTCTGGCTCCCAGCGTCCCACCATGGTCACCGTGGACTAACCTTAGCTTAACAATCACATCGGCCCATTCTAGGTTTTCCAGGACCATCCGCACTCAGCCCATTGGTGCCAAACCAACTTCTTTCATCAGCTCATCTATGCCTCTCCCATCATAGCTATAGTGCAGTGTTTTAGTATGACATTGAGCACACTTACCCCCGGGTCACGGTCTACCTGGGCTACATTGATGCTGGTGCACAGTCAAGAAGAAAGTTAGAAAGCAAAACTGATTATAGTTCATTATGCTGGAGGGATCCCTTTACTAGAAATTAACATGTCTTGTAGGCCTATGAAGAATCTGTCCCAGTTAAAGCTTCATAAAGCTCGGTCCACATTTTATCATTCTATATTTTGCCTGTGGCAGAGATATTTTCTTCATTTCTAGGCATCAGGACAATGCCAGGCTAATCTCCAGTCATGCGGTGCTATTAATGTGTCACATTCCTCGGAGTTCCTAAAACAACTTTTCATTGACCTGGCTGACCTAGCGTAGTCCAAAGTTCTAGGAAACTACGTCGACTGTAAATGCAAAAGTGTGTGTAAGTGGTCAGTAATGTGGACTTACAAGCACAGCATTTCTTACTCTTGGATAACTCCTTTTCTCTTTTTTTTGCAGTTAATATTCTGCAATAACAATGCTCTTCTGTGCTCACCAGCCTTTCGGGTGCATCTTAATTGGAAAGGGAGCTGCATGGGGGAAAAGGGGCTTTGATTTAGCATATTAGGATTACTACATTGTCAATCTAGAAGTGGCGAGGTATTCGGGGGGGAAAACACTGTGCAAGAATGACCACATAGCAAAATAAAAATGCCTTACAACTCCCTACATGGTCCCTGCTCTGTGTACCCAATAGTCCCGACCCTAATACACATTACACAATTAAAGAGATCACATCAACCTAAATTTCTTACATCCCAGCCACAGCAGTTCTAGTTGCTTCTGTGTGACCCTTTTTGTAGTCCCGGGGTAGTGCACCATATACAGCTAGCAATACTCACCCCCCACTTGCTAGCTAGCTACAACGCAGTTTCTACCAGGCTACACAGTTCTCCTTTTCATACCAAACTGCTCCATTTGACTTCGGTAACTATTACTTTTTTTTCCAGGAAGATCTGCCAGCATTGTCACTGTCCATAGGAAGATCATGGGAGTTGGAGCTGGAGCTTTCTAGTTGCTTCTGTGTGACCCTTTTTGTAGTCCTGGGCTAGTGCACCATATACAGCTAGCAATACTCACCCCCACTTGCTAGCTAGCTACAAAGCAGTTTCTACCAGGCTACACAGTTCTCCTTTTCATACCAAACGTCTCCATTTCTACAACTATTACTTTTTATTCCAGGAAGATCTGCCAGCAATGTCACTGTCCATGGGAAGATCATGGGAGTTCCACATCTCATCGGGAACTGGAGAGATCTCTATGTCAAATGGTAGGAGCAAATCGCTTATCCTCAGGAGAAAGCAGTTCTGACTCTGCCTTTGAGAAATATGCATGGGTGCCCCCTGGACTAACACCTGCGCAGGTATCACTTATCCTCACAGTAATAATAGTAAAATATACAGTATCATGCCAGTCAATAAAACGTACGTTATGGGGTTTTATCTCACTCAGGTTCACCAATATTTCAGATGTCTCCCAGAGGACAAAGTCCCATATGTGCAGAGTATGGGAGAAAGATACAGACTAAGGCAACTTCTACGCCAACTACCCCCACATGACTGTGAGGTAAGTAGAATGGTTGAGGATTAAATTAGAACTGAAATATCTTCCCTTCTTTTTGTTTCTTAGTACCAATATTAGCTAGCATTTTATATAGTGGTTTCTATATAACGCTCAGTCTACAAAACATGGCGGTTTTCAGTGAGGCGGATAGGGGGAGTCATCCATGCTCTTGACACTCTGAGAAGTTGATCTAATGGAGCTTTATTGTGTTGATGTCCAACTTGGACCTTTCTTTTGCCTCATGTATTGACCTGAAGACCTTCAAATTGAACAATAGTTCATCTACAGAAGTTCACAAGCCACAAGCAGAAGAATGCCAATATGTCATGATCCAGTCCGGGTTTTGAGTCCTGTCTGCTCTTTTCCCAGACTGATCATGTCAAGGGTTAACTTTGCTTTGCCTCATTCTGGGTTCAGATTTGCTATTTAGCTCCGCTGCATCCTGTAGGTGGTGTCTGTTATATTTTTTTTGCCTACGGCGTGTGTATCTGGCTCTGGTAGTACCCTGATTGGTCCTGCTGCGCTTTCTGACCTTGCCCGTGTCTATCCTTCCTTCCCTACCCTCCTGTCTTAGTGTTTTCCTGATTGCTGTTGGATTCCCCGGTGTTTGACTCGGCTTTGACTCTGACTTGACTTTGCCTCTGGTCCCTGGTACTTCTGTCTTTTATCTGATATTGACCCTTTGGCTCTCCACTGACTCTGTGCCACATCACAAACAAGAAGAATATGATTTAATGTCTCCCTCCATTCTTGGGAGCGTTTTGTATGCTGCAATTCCTTGCTAGTTGGATACTTAGAGGCCACCAGGGTTCAATATGTTGATAGCCAAATGTGTGAGCAGGACATTACACAGGAACTGTAATAAAGTATGTTAAGGTTAGCCCTAATCTTCCTCTGGGTCACAGTATTTCCCATTTTATCTCGTAAAGCCCATGCTAGAGATACTTCCTCGGTGCCTTCGAGTCTAGATCAAGGGTTCTTCAAGTTCTGTATACTTTGCTCCCTTCTTCTCTGCTTTCTGTGTTACTCCTTGCGTGGTTCTGTGGCAGATCCAGTGCTGCTGTTTGTTCTGTGCTAGGCCCAGTACCGCTGTTAGTTGTAAGCCGGACCTGTCCCAGGCCCGGTACTGCTGCTCTTTGCAGGGAGAGGAAGAAGAGGAGTTACTAATACTTTTCGGCCAGAAACGGAAACTTGAAAATTTGGGTCGTGGATCTGTACGTCCTGTCTCCAGAACCATGAGTGGCACAGTCTGCCAGAAGGTAAGAGGACATATAATGCAAGCAATCATAGCGTTATAACTTGATCCTGGATTGTTAATTTGACTTTTTGTGAACCCCAATCTCACATAGTTGGTAACTTAGTTGATTGCCTAATTCTACCAAAAACGTAACAATCATACTATAACAAAATCTATCCTTGTGCAGTGTGGACACCAAATTGGTGGAGGTGATGTGGCAGTATTTGCATCAAGAGCAGGACTAGGCTCTTGTTGGCATCCTCAGTGTTTCTCCTGTACGCAGTGCTCGGAGCTACTTTGTGACCTCATCTACTTCTACCATGGAGGACAAGTGTACTGTGGCCGGCACCATGCTGAACTTCAGCGACCACGATGCTTGGCATGTGATGAGGTGAGTGCCCCCATCATCTGCCAAGTAGTTTACCTATTAATTGTAAATTAAATATTTTCTATTTTTTTGTGGTTCCTGGATGTTTTGTCTTTTAGATCATCTTCTCGGTGGAATGCACACAGGCTGAGGGTTTCCACTGGCACACCAGGCATTTCTGCTGCTTCGAGTGTGAATGTTCTGTTGTTGGGCACCGCCATGTAATGAAGGATAAGCGGCCATACTGCTCTGCCTGCTATGAGAAACTCTACGCACAGTACTGTGACAGCTGCGGTGAGATCATAGGTGAGGAAAAAAAATCATCTGTAAATAAAGTCCTTCAAGGGATTGTCCACTGCTTGGCCAAACCCATATTGCATTCAAGAGTGCCAAGTAGATAAAAAAAAACACAAAAAAAAATTATGCTCGCCTCCCGGAGATTTTTTTCTCACTTTACCTGGAATACATTTGCATTTAAGGGGTGACAACAAATAGTGGACAACCCCCTTAAATTCATCCATTTTGTCCTGTTGATGGAGTATTATTATGTACCCTATTAGGAAATTTTGAGTTAATAGCCAGATACCCCTTGTTCTTGACCCTTATCTTTTGGCTACAAGTGTCTTTTACTCTGGAGGACCAGTCCTGTACTGCATTACACAGGCAACCCGTTGATTTAATGTGCACTGTGTAATGCCTTATTTCTCCTGTGGAGGCACTGTAGGGAAATTGATCAACTCTTAGAAGGTTTTCCCACAGATCACAGACGATCACTGGGGGTCAGATCCGAGATACACTTTGTGATGATTATTTTGTCAAAAGAAAGTTGTAACACGTTAGGCTTAGTTCACATTGCGTTAGGGCAATCCGTTAAGCGCATAGCGCTAGCGGATTGCGGTAACGCAATGTTTGTTTAGGGTCCGCGTTCAGCGTCCCCGCTAGCGCACATCCCCGATCTGCGCCAGCGAGGGACGGGCCTCGGACGCAAGCAGCAAGCTGCAAGCAGCGTCCGAGGTCCGTCACAAAAGAACGGCACATCGCTAGCGCGTGCCGAAAATGGCATGCGCTAGCGATGCGCTACAGCAAAAAATCACATTGCTGTCAATGCGTGCGCTAACGGACCCGTTGCACGGTGTTAATTGCGACATTTTCGCCGTGCAACGTAGTCCGTTAGCGTTAACCCATTAACGCAATGTGAACCTAGCCTAAGAGATGTTCAAAGCGTAGAACCCCTTTACAAACCGGATGGTAAACAATATGGCTACCATCACAGGGGTTTTCATCTAACTTTTCCATCTCCTAAATGACAAACTAACTTAAAGACACAATGAGATATGGTCCTGTTCTGTATAAGTGAATAGTTAGTTGGATTTCCCATGTGTGCAGAATAGGGCATCTCTGAGGGGAGAAAAGGACATTGCCGTGGGTAGAACAAGGCATCGCCGTGAGTAGAAGAGGGCATCTCTATGGGCAGACGAGGGCATCTCTAGGACTTGTACCAGTCTTCCATAAGCTAATAAACGGTGTCTTGGCCCCCAGGTGTCGATGAAGGACAGCTATCTCATGGAGGACAGCACTGGCATGCATCTGAACGCTGCTTCTGTTGCGATAGGTGTGGGTCATCTCTTCTGGGCAGACCATTCCTACCACGTCATGGACAAATTTATTGCTCCCGGGCATGCAGTCTGCCACGCACAAACAGTGAGCGCTCTATCAGCCCGGCACAATCAGATGTATCTACACGCAAGGAAACAAGAGATATTGGCACATCTACCAACATAGAACCAGAGGGAGAAAATTTCGAAGAAAGACGAATGGGAGGAGGAAGAAGAGCCATGTCTATGATTGACCAAACTAGGACGCCCCAGCATTGTAACTCATATATAACTCCTCCGAGGTCCATACATTCCAGCCTAAGAGGAGCACCTCGCGAATTTTCCCGCGAATGTTCTCAAAGACGCTCTCTGCCCGACCTCAGGAGTCAAAATCGAACCGGTCCTCGAGTTACCTTTAAGATTCCCCTTAGTACTGAACTAAAAGAACCCATACATTTCACCTGTCCGTCGTTCTCGTCTACATCCTCTTCATCTTCAGATGAAGAGGAGGATGGATATTTTTTAGGAGAACCAATTCCTTTGCCTGCTTTTATGAGACCTCCAGGACATCCTACTCCTCCCAAACCTCCCCCAACACCAAAGAAGAAAGACAAGAATTGCAACCTGTCCTGAACCACCTGCGGGGGTCATTGTATGTCACCAATGTCACCTTCTAAACTCAGACTCAGAATTGATATTTAGTGAGGTACTGTCATCATCGATGTGGAAGCAGTATATGTATTTGTCATTCGAGTTGGAAGAAATTCAGGATAGATACAATCACTTACATGCCATATTCTATGTAAAGATTAGCGGTAACAGACACCTAATCCTTAGTAATGACGATAGCCCTTACCTAAGAATTTTGAAGTATCTTCTAAAGGGAATGTCCAGTCAACAATAAAGCTTAAAGGAGTTGTCCAGAACTGAGATATTTATCGATCACTCTCTCTGTAGAAATGGTCATCGTCAATCAGTGGGGTCCAACAATCAGCACCTCCATTAATCAGGTAACACAGGATGCTGTGGCCAAAGGAAGTACACAATCTACGGAGGTGGAACAACACAGATCCATACACTGTGTAGTGGTCAATCTCGTGGGGGTGCTGGATGTCAGACCACCACTGACCTGATACTTATGACCTGTCCCATTGGAAACGCATTGCACGAGAACTGCTAATGCTTGAGAGTAGAGCTGCCAATCATACTGAAGTCCCTCCCACAAGGAGCTGCTCGGCAGTGAAAACAATCGGGATAATACCAGCCAGGTGTAGTATGATATAACAGACGATAAATATGTGATTGCATATGATCTGCCATGGAGACTTTTACTGACTGCACCAAATACCCCCGTTCGATAAAATAGAATATGGTTATACCGGCTTTAAACCTGGTTACACAGCCAAACTGCGAAAGAGATCCATTTTTACATTTCATTTTTATTGTGCTTATCTTCTTGTGTCCTGATTTGCACTAGGATATATTGCGATATTGTTAATTGTTGTGATGTGTTGTCATGGGCTATAAAAATATCCATCTTTTGAAATATACGCAAGGGTTAAAGAGTAATTCCTTATATATTTTGAATAGTTAAGGATTCTCTGATGATGGTACCAGTAGCGGCAGAATATGATGTGGATACTTCCGGCCACATTCCGACTAGAAGTGACAAGTGAATTGAGCGAGGTCGTGTACGTCTAGTCAGCATGTGGCGTAAGTATGCAAATCGCATACTTGTGGTCATGCGCCCACCTGCTTCAGGCGTCGTAGAATCCTGACAGTGCACACTGTGCGCTGTGTGGATTCACAAGCCTGGACAACCGCTATAAGGCTACAGACCTTTTTCGGAGGTGTAAAAATTCCACAAGTTTTGCAAGTGGAATCTGCTTCATTAAAAGATTTTTGAAGGTGGTTTCTTTCTTAGTTTTTTCTATACGTGTTTCTTCGAGAATTTTTTTTTTTATGGTGGATTTTGGAGCGGATCTGCTTTAAAATCCTTCTCAAGACCTAACGAACATAGTCTAATTTTTTAGACAGTCGTAATGTGGCCATTTTTTATCAAGATCCCTCTTTAGCAGTTCTTCTGGAGCAAGCTCAGATTACAGGCATTTCTTATTGAATGGGGGAAAAAACAACAACTGGTACATGGCCCATAAAAGATACGACCCAAAAACGATAGAAAAACGCTTGAAAAGACAGCCGGTGGTTAAACGTCAAAGCGATCAGAGAACAACCAAAGATATGATTCAGGACAAAAACGCCAAAGTATCTTGATCCTCTTAAGATCCAGAGTAGTCCAGCATTGCAACCTGACCGGCTCTTTCCAGCGCTGCTGCAGGTGATTGACAGGTCTCTCCCTCGTGTGTACATAGGGACAAACCTGTCAATCACCTGCAGCAGCGCTGGGATGAGCCAACCAGGGGCAACGCCCGACTAGTCATAATTCAAACTATGGTCACCGACCGGATCTTTATCATTTAATTTCTCTGAAATGTCGATGTGAATACTTTTTTGCCCAATGATGACAGAAGTATTCTAGGAGTGATACCTTTATTGGCTAACCAGAAAATAATATGTTTGCAAGCTTTCAGAGCACAGTGGCTCCTTCTTCAGGCAAGATTTCAAACATTTCATAGAAAAATATACCTGGGCTCTGATTCATGCTGCCAAAGGTGTGGGCAGATCAAATCACCTGACAGATTCTGTTTAAAGGGAATCTGCCAGCAGGCTTTTGCTGTAATATCTGAGAAGAGCTGATGAAATAGAAGAGTCCTGTATTCCAGAGGTGTGTCACTGGACTGTATTTTACGGTTTTAATAAAATCAGTGTTTTATCACCAGGAGATTATCACTACAGGACTAGGCGTTAAGTACTTCCTAGTCCAACCACTGACACATCACTGATTGGCTGTACACTGTATATTGACAGCAAACCGCTAATCAGTGATGTGGGCAGAGTTATAAAGGCCCTACATTCTGAGCTCTGATAGATCTGCAGCAGAGATTATATCACAACTACTTCACACAGTAAACTAAGTGACACATTGCTGGAATCAGGATCTCTTTCTCTTCAAGTGGGAAGAGCCAGGCAAAGCGCCAGAATTGGCGCATCTAATAGGCAGCTGCGGGCTGTTTTTAGGCTGGGGGGGCAATATCCAAGGCCCCTTACCAGCCTGAAAAAAGCAGCCCCCAGCTGTGAGCTTTAGCACGGCTGGTTGTCAAAAATGGGGGGGACCCCACACTGTTTTTTAATCATTTATTTAAATAATTAAAAAAAACAACAGTGTGGGGACCCCTCTATTCTTGATAACCAACCTTGCAGAAGCCGACAGCTGAGGGTTGCAGCCCCCAGCTGTGAGTTTTGCCTGGTTGGTTCAACAAAATAGAGGGGAATCCACGTCGGGTTTTTCATTCATTAATTTCATTATACCGCAGGCGGCTGCTGTGGAATACCCCCATCATCCGCACCTACTGTCATTGTTATTAGCGACAGCGGGTGTCAGATGATGGGGGATAGAGTCCCAAAAGCTCCCACCTACTGTCATCGTTCGGACATCATTCTCCTCTGCTTGCGCCGATCGCCAGCAGAGCAGGGTAGAATGATGAGAGCCGGGTTCACCGCCAGCCGCTGGGGGACAGCGCTTACCGTAGCGCTTCTTCCCCAGCGGCTGTCCATGTGGTTGTGATGCGGCACACGGGTGGCACACCGTTGCCACTCGTGTACCGCATGTAGTACACACATGGACATCTCCGGTACTGGTTTTTCCAGTACTGTAAATATCAGGACGTGTGAAACCGGCCTGAGATGGTTCTACTCGCACACTGGAGTCCAGCTATGTTTAATTAAACTGATAGGACTTGATTTGGAAAGGTGCACACGTGTCTACATAAGACTTCACAGCTCACAGTGCATGTCAGACCAAATGAGAATCATGAGGTCAAAGGAACTGACCAAGGAGCTCAGAGACAGAATTGTGGCAAGGCACAGATCTGGCCAAGATTACAACAGAATGTCTGCAGTACTCGAGATTTCAAAGAGCACATGTGGCCTCCATAATCCTTAAATGGAAGAAGTTTGGGACCACCAAAAGTCTCCCTAGACCTGGCCGTCCAGCCAAACTAAGCAATCGTGGGAGAAGAGCCTTGGTGAGAGAGGTAAACAAGAACCCCGCGATCACTGTGGCTGAGCTCCAGAGATGCAGTAGGGAGATGGGAGAAAGTTCCACAAAGTCAACTATCACTGCAGCCCTCCACCAGTCAGGCCTTTATGGCAGAGTGGCCGGATCGAAGCCTCTCCTCAGTGCAAGACATATGGTGGTGGCACCATCAGGCTATGGGGGTGTTTTTCAGCTGCAGGGACAGGACAACTGGTTGTCATTGAAGGAAACATGAATGCGGCCAAGTACAGAGATATCCTGGATGAAAACCTCTTCCAGAGGGCTCTGGACCTCAGACTTGGCTGAAGGTTCACCTTCGAACAAGACAATGACCCTAAGCACACAGCTAAAATATCAAAGGAGTGGCTTCAGAACAACTCTGACCATTCTTGACCGGCCCAGCCAGAGCCCTGACCTAAACCCAATTGAGCATCTCTGGAGAGACCTGAAAATGGCTGTCCACCAACGTTCACCATCCAACCTGACGGAACTGGAGAGGATCTGCAAGAAAGAATGGCAGAGGATCCCCAAATCCAGGGGTGAAAAACTTGTTGCATCATTCCCACAAAGACTCATGGCTGTACTAGCTCAAAAGGTGCTTCTACTCAATACTGAGCAAAGGGGCTGAAGACTTATGACCATGTGATATTTCAGTTTTTCTTTTTTAATAAATTTGCTAAAATTTCTACATTTCAGGGTTTTTTTCAGGCAAGATGGGGTGCAGAGTGTACATTAATGAGAAAAAAAAATGAACTTTTTTTGAAATTACCAAATGGCTGCAATGAAACAGAGCAAAAAATTTAAAGGGGTCTGAATACTTTCCGTATCCACTGTATCTATCATCTATTTATCTATCGATTATCAATCTATTATCTACCGTATATCTGTCATCTATCAATCATCTATATCTATCTATTATCTATCATCTATATCTATCTATTATCTATCTATTATCTGTAATTGATGAGACATTATTTTTCATGCTTTTTAAAATCTCTTTATTAGTTGCAGGCAAAAAGGACAAACCGTATCACAGAACAAATATTACAGGAAAGTGAGGAGTGAGGCTGAGGGTCCGGCCGTACGTTTCTCTCCATTCTCTTACCCGTCAGTCTATAATCTACGTAGGAGGAATTAAGCTTGTAGGGATGTTCTATCAGAAGCATGGAGTGAGCGAGTCTCATATCACAGACTGTATTACCCTTCACAATATGACATTCCTACACGGCCCCTCGTGGGCGTTTCCTTCCTGGATATTATTTACATGAAATACATAAATTAGTGATAATAAGTTAAAGTCGCAGTCCAGGCCTTAGCCTCACCCCTTCTATCTAGAAACATAAATATCTCTTTATATATTATATATATAGGACGGAACCAAACTTGGACACTTAGGTTGCTACACACAATAAGGATGCAAGCATTCATTTCCAAGTAGTGGGGCAGGACAAGCTCACTCAAATACAGAAACACACATTTCCTGAACAGATAACAAATTGGGGGTTGGGGTCGAGGGTCGGGAAGGGTCAGTTGGGGCTTTTTTTGGCTAGGTGGAGTAGAAGAGCATTGGTTTCAGCATGTTCTAGACTGCAGTGGAGCGAGATGGCATCACCGGTTGGGCTTTGCCACATGGGGGGCAATGCTCCTCTGCCTGTCTAGCAAAAACAAAAAAGCAAAGTGCCTTGTGGGGAAACTGCATAAAAGACATAAATGGAAGCAATATATGATGCCGGAATATGTTTCAGTACACATCGAGAAGGGTCATGGCTGCAAAGCGTGCGCGGGAGGCGACACGTGTACACATACAGTGTGCTGGACCCCGGATGTAACCCATTAAAATTAAGCAAGAAATCCAAAAATACAAGAGTCAAAATTCACTGGTGTCATTACAAGTCCAGGACGAACAGATACAATCTCCACAATGGGGGACAGATTGGGTGAGGGGAAGTACAAAATGGCCAAAAATACATCCATGCCTTAATGTTAAGAAGCCTCATTCAAAGGCCAAAAAAATTAGGTATAGAAGAAGGGTAGGGCTGAGAAGAGTGTTTTGGGGGTGGACACTCCCTTTGTGCTGGTGGGGCAAAGAACTGAAGAAGACCGATCCTCAACAGCTTGGGTGGGCAGGAACGGTTAAGACGAGATCGGGGGAAAGCTATGACAGTTTGGAGAGTTTCGGGGGGGGAACCTAACTGCTGATTTCATCGTCTGTCTTATTCAATCTCTTCAGGGTGTCCAGGAGTTTCTGAGGGGTGAGGATATGGGTGGAACCTGCAACAGAATAAAGTGAGAAGAAAGAGAGGGAAAAACAAGTAAGTATAGAGCAGGAGAGACGTCTGCTGACGTTACACTATGCAACCTCTAGGAGTGAGGGCATGACATCCTGGACAGTGGTGAAACCACCTAATCTAGAGGCCCCCCAGACACATTAGATTAAGGGTGGCCTGAAGAAGCCTCCCCCCATACACTTTAGATAGCTGTCGGACGAACAATGGTTCCTCTCGGCTCACTCATACAGAGGAGCACTCGCTCTGCCAAAAGCTGTCTTCTCCGAGAGGTCCACTGCTTCAGTGGTAGCTTATCTCTTGGAGAAAAAATAAGGATTGGCACTCCAAAATCAGACATGCTGGATCCCTATATCCCCCGGACATCCTATGTTAGGGCCCCCACACACACATTAGACTGCCAGCCAAACCCGACCGACATGGGCGAGTTTGGCTAATATTAGTCTAATGTCTACGGGGGCCTTTTTTGAGACCATCCAACCATCTAATGTGTATGGTGGCCTCCACACATGATGTCGGGAGAGAAAAGGAGCAAGCTGTTAAGGCCCCGTCACACATAGCGACGCTTAAGCGATCCCGACAACGATACGACCTGTCAGGGATCGTTGCTGCGTCGCTATGTGGTCGCTGGTGAGATGTCACACAGTGCGATCTCCCCAACGACGCAGCAGCGATGCGGCGACCTGTAGCGACCTGTACAACGATGCTATTTCATGATGATTCAATGGGACGTCCTGTCAACGAGGTCGTTGGTAAGGTGTCAAACACAGCGATGTGTGCTACCCAGCGGGACCTCAACGATCAAAAAATGGTCCAGGCCATTCCGACACGACCAGCGATCTCACAGCAGGGGCCTGGTCGCTGCTACGTGTCACACTTAGGCTACGTTCAGATTAGCGTTTCCCGACGCTGCGTCGGGAAACGCAGCGGCGACGCACGCGTCATGCGCCCCTATGTTTAACATGGGGGACGCATGCGTTTTTCTTGTTGCGTTTTCCGACACGTGCGTCGTTTTTGACGCTAGCGTCGGACGCAAGAAAATGCAACAAGTTGCATTTTTCTTGCGTCCGATTTTCGTCAAAAAACGACGCACGCGTCGCAAAACGCAGCGTTTTTGCGTGCGTTTGCACGCGTTTTTTCGTGCGTCGTGCGTTGCGTCGCCGACGCAGCGGCGCGCATCGCTAATCTGAACGTAGCCATAGCGAGATCGCTACTGAGGTCGCTGTTGCGTCACAAAACTTGTGACTCAGCAGCGATCTCGCTAGCGATCTCGCTATGTGTGACGGGGGCTTTAGACTTTCAAAGCCAATCCTGCTGCTTTCACAGGAGATAAGCCTCTGTTAGAGGAGCCTATCAAAGGCTTTCACATGAGAGCTGAGCTGTGTATGGGGAGAATCAGAAGAGAGAGCTATCTGACAATCGAACGTTCGACCGACAATTATCTGAAGTGTACGACCAACTTAATACTGGATAATATCACAGAAAGCAGGGCTGATCCAAAAACTTGGAATCTGTATTTTTTTTTTTAATGAACCATTTTCCTTGAAGGTTATTTTTAAAGGGAATGTGTCAGCCCAAATCGACATGGAAAACTAAGCACAATGTCTTGTAAGGAATATAGCCCCTTTAAAACCTTTAGTGCTCTAATTGTGACCTTCGATCTGCAGAAATATTGAGTTTCGCATATTTGATTAATTACGCTCAGTGCACCCTGGATGTGACCAAGAAGCTTGGTGCACCGCTCCGCCCACTGGATTTGCATGCCTTGCCTTCCTCACTGATGATTGACAGAAGTGGTTTGCAACCTACACCTACCGGTAGTACGCGTTACCTATCGGCAATGTAGCAGCAGTGCTCATCCAACATGCCATACCTCTGCTCCATTCATTCTCTATGGTGGCAGTAGAGAACGAAAGACGAAGCAGCAGTCAGGAGTCCAACCTGCTGATTCATTATAATGGTGATAAAAGTGCCCCGCTAGGGATAAAAATTAGTTGTGTTGCCGATCGGTGCAGGTCCCACCAATCAATTACAATTACCTATAAATAAATCATTGTTGGCAGCACATCTGCCCACGACACAAATGTTAATCCCCGTTTTGGACTTTAAAGCGTAACGATCGGCTTGTTACACCCCCAAACCGTGCACATTATGGGCATAAGTCTGCCCCTACAAGTGTGTCGTATTTGCATGGGATCTATTATCTTCAGAGGAAGAAGCCTTAGATAATGAACTAAATGGGCTTCTGTCAACTCTTATACGAACTTGTAAGTAGTTCTCCATCTATTTTCTTTTTATATGATTAATTAGACAGCCACTTTTTCCTTCTGTGGTATTATCACAGTGCCAGTTAGGAATTTATTTTTAACGTACGATACTATGTAGTTGAACCTGGTATCCCCCTCTAGACATTTATAAGGGATGTCATAGTTCAAAACTGAAGATCACAGGTCATGTATTATAGTAGGTGTCAGACTCACTTAGGACCACATTGTACCACAAATCAGCAATAAATGGTTTCCTCGGCCATATGTTCAATTTTCATTAACTGAGGAAAAACTACTTCTAAGGGCTTGTGATCATAGCTGCATTGCAAGATGGTTTTATATGGATCCATAACATGGTACTGAGGGACCGCTATGGGCTAATACAGCATGCCTTCTGATGTGGCTTGTTCCATATCATGTGATATTAAACTCTGAAGGAACTGTACAGCAGTGCATGGACAACCTATGGAATCCTTACGGGTTGCATATTGATAGGATATGCCATAAACGTTAAATTTTTCTCAAGTGGGGCTCTGGTGCATTTTGTATGACAGAGAGGTGGTTGCGAATGTGCGTCTCTTTCTCTATTCGTTTCTACGAAAGATCCAAAAATTGCTAGATAAATGAATGAGCTGCACACGGACAGGCACTTCTGTAATCTACACAGTGCGCCAAGCCCCTGTTCTCAATATAGATGAAGAACCCAGAAGTGGGACCCCATCTGCTGGACATTTACAGCATAACCAACTGGTATATTCAACTGAGACAACCCTTTTAGGACCCTGAGCTCTGTAATTTTCCATTTCCATAAGCCCTTAAAGGGAATTACCTATTGTTTAAATCAGGTTTTGTGATACATGGATTTTTTTTAAATATATTTGCAATGTTGTTTATTAATAATTAGAATGAATAATCTTACAATTTTCCACGGACCACTAGGGCTATTTTCGTCTCATATGTCCTGTCAGGATTACAATTACTGGTAACATAGGTCTACCCAGCTCATAACACAGGATCTATCAGTCACAATAGGTGATCTCAGGGCTGACCTCCTCCCCCTTTCTTCACAATGACTTTGCACACGCTCATTAAATGCGTCAGTACAAAAGATACAATCTGATTATTGTGGCTAATGTACATGTATTGTTTCCTGAAAGAACATGAAAGAACAGTATAAAAAAAGCTCTAGTGGCCAGTATTAGAATTGCAACATTTTTCATTTTTAATAGATTGTGAAATGGAAAAAAAAAAAAAACCTCACCAAAAATGATTAAAAAATCCATTTAACACAAATACTTAATTTAAACAATGGGTAGTTTTTTGATGACACATTCCCTATAAACAATTGCAGGTGTCCACAGAAAATTATCAGAACTTGCATAGGAGGTATCTCACAAAACACCCCAAACTTTGACTGTGCTTTTTGCTCCTTTGTGGCCAGGATAATGCATTTTATATGTCCTAAGTGTGGCTGACAGCGTCATATACAAACCACATAACTAGGTGAACGTTAAAAGCCTTCCCATAATTCCCAGCATGCAATGTCCTTTTGGATATCCCACCCAACTCCCCTATAAGATAAAAAATACAAAACATTTTTTTGTGCCAAACCAACCACCACCCCCACCATCACCCTCAATAAATCCAATGCTTGCTGACGTGGAATCCATGACATGCACAGATCCCGTGAACGAGCGAAAAACGTAAGAAGTGACTTGCGTGAGCCCAAAACCTGCCACCTCCCCGTGGAGAGAAGGGGTTAATGTAACAGATGTCACTGGGTAAATGAGGAGATGGTAGCACGAACCAGGCGAATGGCACCTTTACCGGCAAACTTGGCCATGATTCCTCCCTCGTGGGTTACGACTATATATATATTTTAGACCAGATTATAATATATTATTAATATCAATGCATACAAACAGGTTGTGTAAGAAAAGGTGACATTCGGTCTAGCTTTCATTAACGGGGACCAATTAAAATGCACCCGTCACCGCGCATCGGCGACCGTCATGGTCCCGCTACTAATTCACCGAGGACGGACGGCGTACTCGTCACTGATGTCATTAGTCCTTATTAAATCCTCCGAAGAATAAAATTTGGTGCCGGTCCGTTTCCCTCCTTATTCGCGCAGGCGACAGGCGCAGGTTAGACCGGTCTCGTACTGACTACTCGGTCATTAACCCCTTCTCTGCCATAGCAGGTTAAGAGCGAGCGTTCCTTGCCTTGATTGGTGAAACATGACTTCATGCAACCAGTGGCAATGCGTTTTGGTTGTTTTTTGGGGGGAGAGGGGGTGCTGCATCCGCCCCACTGTATATTAAAACTTACAGAGATTGTTGTGGGGCTGACAAGTGAACCGCTGGCTAAGCAAAATGCTTGAAAATGTTTGTAAAGGATGAAACAAGGGATCGCGGATGAAAGATGGAGAAGGGATGGTAATGGATATAGGCAGGAAGGAGACCATACGTTACATTGGCGGAGAGTCATCAATAATATTGTTGAGTATATGCTTTCCATAAATGTGTGAACGGCGGGGGTCCGACTGCTGGGACCCGTCACCAGTCAACCCATTAGCTGATCTGTGGAGGTCCAAGTGATCAGAACTGATCATATATTGATGGCCTATCCTTAAGATCTCCCCCCCAAAGAACCCTTTATAGTGTGGATACACCGAGAATGTTTGCAGAGTTTTGGAGCAAAGATGCAAAATTCCTCAAAAACAGTTCCGAAAACTCAGTGTACACATATCCGAACACAGGTTTGACTGCAGAAACTCCCACGATCCAGAGAATGGGGGGTCCCAAAGACACTTGTAGGGCATACGTGCACCACCAATCCAGTTACTTTTATGGGACTTGTGGACTTCGCGTTCTGACAATTCCACAGAAGTAAATGGAGCGGTGGACGACCCCTGTAAGATGGAGATGGACATAATTTTCTCAATTTGACAGATCTTATGAATTTCCTTGCTCCTGGCAAAGAGGCATGAACTAAAGGTAAGAAGGTAAATCACTTAGATTTTGGGTATGATTGTGTATTTTCATTGCCTTAAAGGGGTTCTCCACGTTTAAGGTAAATTCGGCAGTGGACAGTCAAGGAGTTAAAACAATAAAAGAATCCCTGCGGGATTAGTGACATCATGAACCACCAGTGAAAAGACTGCTGCTGCCGACTGAGCGTCTGCAGCGGTCAGGTAACAGGTCACCAATCATGGCTTGGCAGCGCTGGAGTCACTAAGACAATCCGGGGTGAGTATACATGATTTTATTCTTACTGCTGAATTTACCAATTGACCAGTAAAACCCTTTAAGGTACCCATATATATTGGACAAACAGTCATCTAATTTTTATGGGGACCACAAAATCTCCCCCAGATGTCAAGAGAACACGGATAGGGCATGTTTGATTTCAATATGCCTGATCGTTTTGCAGTAACTGGCGATAAGCTGCAGACAGAGGTGTCTAAAACACCGGATTATTCCCCTCTAACCTCAAAATAAATGTGCATGCGCGATGCTCCCTAGTGTGTAAGGCAGTCAGTTGGCCCAATAGATATCTTAAAGGAGTATTCCCATCTCCAAAATCCGATTCCAATATGTAGTATGTGAAATAATAATAATATTAGCAAATATCTCCAATTAGTAATGTGGAATAGTTTTTCTGATTCTCTGTGTCTTTCCTCATGTGCAGGACCTTAGGTATCCATGGTTACGACCACTGATATAGTGACAGTTAGATAACTATTGGTCGTAATCATAGATACCTAAGGTCCTGCAATGTCTGCACATGAGGAAACACATAGCAAATCAGAAGAACTATACTACATTTCTAATTGGAGAGATTGGCTCATATTATTATTATTACACCTACTACATATTGGGATAGGATCTTGGAGATGGGAATATCGCTTTTGAGTCTATGGCCAACTGTACTTACTTTAGACATCAATGGAAGGAAAGCTCAGAAATGGGACCACCCCTCCACTGATTATGGCGGTCTCTTCCAGCTGGTGAAAAGGGGTTATGAGATCCCAATGAAAGATACTATAGTGAGGAATGAATGATTTTATGGAAATGGAAAGTTCATATGATGGAGGACAGAAGCCATAGTGGAACAGCGACCTGAAAGCAGAGTTGGGGCAAGCGGTATGAGATCATGATCCAACAAGCACAATGGAAAGATGGCGGCACAGGTCAATCGCCAAGTGTCATGATCAGCGATGGATGGAAGGAAACATTTTCAATAGTTACCATAATGACATTTTCAAACACAAATTAACAAAAAATAAATAAAACCAGCAAGCATTTTCTTATTGTAAAAAAAAACAAGTGAAATTAATCGGTGATGTCCGAGCTGAGGGTGAGTGGGGCAGAGAAATCCACGAAGGGTGGGGTGTTTGGGGTGGGGGTTTTAAAGTCTCTCTTTACTTTTTTTTTGTCCCAGCTCGTTAGACCTCACTCCATGATGGGAGCCGGGTCCTCGAATGACACCCGACTGCTGTCTCGGAAGTCTGGGTGTCTGAGGTCTTGAAGGAATTTGATGGGTGTTAATATGTGAGTGGAACCTGTGAGAGAAGAGAGGGGGGCTGACAAAGGCCTAACACGGAGAGGGAGGAGCGGGGGAAGGGAAGGAGAGAGGGGCTGTGGAAGAAGTAGTAAGGTAATACAGAAAGTAATGGGCGACCAGAGGTCCAGAGCAATGATGGGACGGCTGCAGGTCGGATGACGGAGGAGAAAGAATGGAGAGAAAAATATTGGAGAAAGCGTAAAAGAAGAAGCTGGATGTAGAGATAAAGCTGAGAATGAAAGACAAAAGGAAAAAAAAACTATAGAAACCATGCAAAAAAGTAGTATAAATTCATGGAGGTACGTTACAGAAAACTCTAGGCTACTGCTATCTCCTTTTGACCGGCAAACTTCTTTACCGTTCCCATAGATGAATAGTCATCAGATGTCTAACGCTTATGGGGACCCCCCCGGGTCTCGCCCACTGTCAAGAGAAGATTGATCAGGAATTTTTATATGACCTGCAACTTCCTATTCGTCCCTACACTCATTATTCCATTGCTCAAATCTGTCTACGAATCTGTCTGCAGTGATGGATCAAATCACATGCTGCTATAAAACTGCATAGATAGGAAATGTAGGAGAAGCTGGAGGGAACCCAAAAGGAGAAACCCACAAGCTGAAACTACTGAGGCTTCCACTTTAGAGGGAATAACTAGATTTGGCAGCCGTTTGACTCCTGAAAACCGCGTCTTACCTGACGGCATGATGTTGTGCCAGGCCGACTAATTAAAAGATGAACCTGGCAGGTAAGATGTGGTTTTAAGGGTTCCTGTCCAGCGGCCACAGATTATACCAGGTCCTGCAAACTGATTCGTACCAAGACTAGAAATAACTGCAACCAATGCAGGTAACGAGTCACGTAATGGCCAGAAACAGTGTTACTCCTCATCTGCACCAACCGCTTATTCTGAAACTGCAGGGACACTTTAGGCCCGTCCCTATTATTTTCTGTCCAGTACCTCCAAAAGTTTTGGCACCAGTTACATTACTTTTTACATCATGTAGGGAAGCTCAAAAAAGAAGGTTAAGGCTTCAGGTCCCCATAGGATGAAGAAAAGGCAGCAACCCTGTGACTTCACAGTAAACAGGTGTGCAAGTGGCCCAAGACATGTTCTGGTTTCAGAAAACCCCGTTTACTCTCCCTCCTTGGGTCCAATGCTGAGCCCTAGCCCCTGGTCCTGACGTCTGTTATTGCAGCGCTGCAGCCAAATCAGTGATCTGAGAAGCTCGAGAGCTGCTGAGCTCACTGATTGTCTGCAGCACTGTCGATATCATGTCGGAGCTGCAGCCAATCAGTGATCTGAGAAACTCGAGAGCTGGTGAGCTCACTGATTGTCTGCAGCACTGTCGATATCATGTTGGAGCTGCAGCCAGTGATCTGAGAAGCTCGAGAGCTGCTGAGCTCACTGATTGTCTACAGCACTGTCGATATCATGTTGGAGCTGCAGACAATCAGTGATCTGAGAAGCTCGAGTGCTGCTGAGCTCACTGATTGTCTGCAGCACTGTCGATATCATGTCAGCGCTGCAGACAATAACCGACAGCGGAAACAGCGGTGGGGACTCGGCGCTGGATTTTAAAACCCATAGACGGGACAGGGATTTTCCAATACCGGGAAACCCCTTAAAGCCACTAAGGTGCAAACTCTAAGAGTATAGGGGTGCAGAAGAAGATGGGGGGCACACACGTAGGATAATATGTCAGAAGCATGGAAGACAAAAACAAAACTGCAGCAAAAAGGTGATCGATGATCAAAAGTGGAAGAAATGGTGATTAGCAGAGGGGGAAACGTGATTGAAACAGACAGAAGCGCACAAAGGACAGCGAAAGACGAAACTCTGCACAAAACAGAAAGGAACAAACAAGGGTCAAATAAGAGACTTCAGACAGACACTCCTCCGGAGGTGAGAAAACGGCGCTCTCCACAGGGACCCGACACTTTTCCACTTCTTACATAGTGGGAGAAAACTTTATGGATTTTCAGGTGGGAAATTTGCAGCTTGTTAGATAAAATTTTGCCAAATCATCCACACATTGCAGACAAAAATTTGCAAGGATTAAGTGTGTGAAAATGATAGTAAATCTGTAGGAATTCTCAATTTATGCTGAGCATTTTCACTGCAGATTGGGGCGATATCCACAGCAAATCTACAGTCAAATCCACGACGAATTCGCATGGATGTAATGCATTTGCTGTATATTTTTTTCCCTGCACCTGTATACTGAGGGAAAAAGACAACAACTTAGGCCTTGATCCCACCAATGCGTATTGTTATGCACCAAAATATACAATAGCTTCTTGCTTTGATTTTTTGCTGCTTTTTTCTGCATTTTTGCGCAGATTTGATGCAAAATTTTGATGGTTTTTAGTGCAGAAACGCTGGGATTCTGCACATAAAAATATATATTTTTTTACATGCATTTTTTTCAGAAGTTTACAGTGAGAAGAAAAAAAATCCTGCACAGTTCAAAGCGTCTTTAGAAGTACAGGGGGCACAAATTTTCATAAAATCACATAAATTTTGCCTGAAGTGTAAAATACAGCAGGTTTTCTGCATGAAAAAAACAACGGAAAAAAGGCGTCGTTTTCTCACCTCGTGAAAAATGTCAGAGACGGCAAAAGAGACAGTCAGAGACCAGAAGTAAAGAACAGACAGACTTCACACAGGAGCTTCAGTAAGAAAGAGACCAACATGGAGGCAGGCATGAGACCCGTACAGCACACACGCAGCTGGGCACATGCGCCAACATCCACCCATTCACCCTGCAGCTAGAGGCACACAAGTATCTCTGACACATCCGTGTGAATGGACTGGTAACAGTGCGCCCCCTGTGCGGCCCGTTCAGGAAATCTACTATTGAGAAAGCTGCAATATACTGGGGGGGGGGGGGGGTCCAGATACAGCGCCACCTTTTCTCCTGCGCCGTGCTTGGTATTGCAGCTAAGGCTTAAAGGGACTCTGCCACCTGAATTTGGAGGGAACAATCTTCAGCCATAGGGGCAGGGTTTTCGGGTGTTTGATTCACCCTTTCCTTACCCGCTGGCTGCATGCTGGCTGCAATATTGGATTGAAGTTCATTCTCTGTCCTCCATAGTACACGCCTGCGCAAGGCAAGATTGCCTTGTGCAGGCATGTACTACGGAGGACAGAGAATGAACTTCAATCCAATATTGCAGCCAGCATGCAGCCAGCGGGTCAGGAAAGGGTGAATCAAACACCCGAAAACCCCGCCTCTATAGCTGAAAATTGTTCCCTCCAAATTCAGGTGACAGAGCCCCTTTAAACTGCAGTTCCAGATACAGCCTGTAGATGAAAGTGGTGCTATTTCTGTAAAAAAAAAAAAAAAAAGTAAATCTTGTTTAGCAATGGCCAGAAATGGGAGTCGTATTCCATGTCATCTCATTAACATGGGGTCTAGGTGCTTGATGCTTAACATCATTAAAATCAGCCTTTTCATGAACAATCTGAAAAGGCAAAAGGGAAAGAGATGCCCAGCCGACCATCTGATGCGTATGGGGCAGAGTTGGTGCAAATCGATTGGGACAATCCAGTCCATTGACCACGACAATGGTCACTGGCTATTGAGCGGGAGAGCCGTCTCTTACCTGACGGCATCCGCACAAATCTACGAGCACGTCACAGTCCATCGGCCATAAGAGTGATCTGTGGCCGCTATACGGGAATAGCCAACCTGGCGAGACGGCACATGTAAGTCATGCTGCAATGATGACGTTGAGAAGAGTTGCGGACGGGGTTCTCCTGATCCCATTCAGCGGCCACAGACCAAAGTTTGGGCCGATTGGCTGTGACCTGTGAACAGGGGCTGACTGGCAAATTTTGGCCTGGGGGGCAAGCACACAGCAGTGGCCCATGAGTAGTGGCTCATCCTTAAAGGGGTTGTCGAATCTTATGCTACATGTCTACAGACACTATGTGTGAATCCTCATATCATGCAATATGAAGATTCTCTGGTGCCGGCAACAGGTGGTCTTGTGACTGCAAGCATGCGATATATATATTCCCAGCCACATTTCGACTAGACTGTTTTGGGCCTTGTTCAATACAGTTGCATTAGGCCATGCAAGTCTAGTCGGCATGTGACCGCATGTATGCAAATCACAAACTTACAGCCACACACCCGCCAAATGACCACAGCACTGCCAGCAATGTGAGAAGCACAAGTCTGCAGTCCAAAGAATGACAGAGTGAATGCACCAATGACACACACACACACACGCACAGCCCCACTGTATAATGACAGACACACGCACAGCCACACTGTATAATGACACACACACAGCCCCACTGTATGACACACACGCACGCACAGCCCCACTGTATGACACACACACGCACAGCTCCACTGTGTAATGACACACACAGCCCCACTGTATAATGACACCCACACAGCCCCACTGTATGACACACACTCAGCCCCACTGTATAATGACACACACACGCACAGCCACACTGTATAATGACACACACACAGCCCCACTGTATAATGACAGGCACATGCACAGCCCCACTGTATAATAACAGGCACACACAGCCACACTGTATAATGACCCACACACACAGCCCCACTGTATGACACACACACATAGCCCCACTGTATAATGACCCACACACACAGCCCCACTGTATAATGACCCACACACACAGCCCCACTGTATGACACACACACATAGCCCCACTGTATAATGACACACACACGCACAGCCACACTGTATAATGACACACACACAGCCCCACTGTATGACACACACGCACGCACAGCCCCACTGTATGACACACACACGCACAGCTCCACTGTGTAATGACACACACAGCTCCACTGTATAATGACACACACAGCCCCACTGTATAATGACACCCACACAGCCCCACTGTATGACACACACTCAGCCCCACTGTATAATGACACACACACGCACAGCCACACTGTATAATGACAGGCACATGCACAGCCCCACTGTATAATAACAGGCACACACAGCCCCACTGTATAATGACACACACACGCACAGCCCCACTGTATAATGACACACACACACGCACAGCCCCACTGTATAATGACTCACACACACAGCCCCACTGTATGACACACACACATAGCCCCACTGTATAATGACACACACATGCACAGCCCCACTGTATAATGACACACACATGCACAGCCCCACTGTATAATGACACACACGAACAGCCCCACTGTATAATGACACACACGCACAGCCCCACTGTATAATGACACACACGTACAGCCCCACTGTATAATGACACACACGCACAACCCCACTGTGTAATGACACACACGTACAGCCCCACTGTATAATGACACACACACGCACAGCCCCACTGTATAATGACAGGCACACGCACAGCCCCACTGTATAATGTCAGGCACACGCATGGCCCCACTGTATGACAGGCACACACACGGCCCCACTGTATAATGACACACGCACGCAGCTCACACACGCATGCAGCTCACACACGCATGCAGCTCACACACACACGCAGCTCACACACACACGCAGCTCACACACACACGCACAGCCCCACTGTATAATGACATACCCACACAGCCCCACTGTATGACGCACATGTACAGCCCCACTGTATAATGACACACACACGCACAGCCCCACTGTATAATGACACACATACACAGCCCCACTGTATAATGACACACACACGCACAGCCCCACTGTATAATGACACACACGCACAGCCCCACTGTATAATGACACACACACACAGCCCCACTGTATAATGACACACATAGCCCCACTGTATAATGACACCCACACAGCCCCACTGTATAATGACACGCACAGCCCTACTGTATAATGACAGGCACACGCACGGCCCCACTGTATAATGACAGGCACACGCACGGCCCCACTGTATAATGACACACGCACGCAGCTCACACACGCACGCAGCTCACACACACACGCAGCTCACACACACACGCAGCTCACACACACACGCAGCTCACACACACACGCAGCTCACACACACGCACAGCCCCACTGTATGACATACCTATAAAGCCCCACTGTATGACGCACATGTACAGCCCCACTATATAATGACACACACACGCACAGCCCCACTGTATAATGACACACACAGCCCCACTGTATAATGACACCGACACAGCCCCACTGTATGACACACACACACAGCCCCACTGTATAATGACACGCACACACACAGCCCCACTGTATAATGACAGGCACACGCAAAGCCCCACTGTATAATGACAGGCAGACGCACGGCCCCACTGTATAATGACACACACACGCATGGCCCCACTGTATAATGACAGGCACACGCACGGCCCCACTGTATAATGACTCACAAACGCACGCAGCTCACACACGCACGCAGCTCACACACGCACGCAGCTCACACACGCACGCAGCTCACACACGCACGCAGCTCACACACACACGCAGCTCACACACACACGCAGCTCACACACACACGCAGCTCACACACACAGCTCACACACACGCACAGCCCCACTGTATAATGACATACCAATAAAGCCCCACTGTATGACACACATGTACAGCCCCACTGCATGACACACACACACACGCACAGCCCCACTGTATAATGACACACACGCACAGCCCCACTGTATAATGACACACACACGCACAGCCCCACGGTATAATGACACGCACACAGCCCCACTGTATAATGACACGCACACAGCCCCACTGTATAATGACAGGCACACGCACAGCCCCACTGTATAATGACAGGCACACGCACAACCCCACTGTATAATGACACGCACACGCACAACCCCACTGTATAATGACACGCACACAGCCCCACTGTATAATGACAGGCACACGCACAGCCCCACTGTATAATGACAGGCACACGCACAACCCCACTGTATAATGACACGCACACGCACAACCCCACTGTATAATGACACGCACACGCACGGCCCCACTGTATAATGATGGGCACATGCAGCTCACACGCACATGCAGCTCACACGCACACGCAGCTCACGCACACGCAGCTCACACGCACACACAGCTCACACACAGACGCAGCTCACACACAGACAGCTCACACACACGCAGCTCACACACACACAGCTCACACACACACGCAGCTCACACACACACGCACAGCCCCACTGTATAATGACACACCCACACAGCCCCACTGTATAATGACACGCACAGCCCCACTGTATAATGACACGCACACACACACAGCCCCACTGTATAATGACACGCACAACCCCACTGTATAATGACACGCACACGCACGGCCCCACTGTATAATGACAGGCACACGCAGCTCACGCGCACGCAGCTCACGCGCACGCAGCTCACACGCACGCAGTTCGCACGCACACAGCTCACACACATGCAGCTCACACACACACACGCACGCAGCTCACAAACACACGCATGCAGCTCACACACACACGCACGCAGCTCACACACACACTCTCCTCACACACACACACACTCTCCTCATACACACACACTCTCCTCATACACACACTCTCCTCATACACACATACACACTCTCCTCATACACACACACACACACACTCTCCTCATACACACATACACACTCTCCTCATACACACACACACGCACTCTCCTCATACACACACTCTCCTCATACACACACACACACACACACTCTCCTCATACACACATCACACACTCTCCTCTGTGGTGCAGGGGCGGCTGATGTCCATGTGCAGCTCTTCAGTTTCTCCTGCTCAGAGCTCTGCACTGTCCCGGCACTTCCCCCGTCTCTCCTTCTCTGCCGGGATGGCAGATGAGAGCAGGAGAAGCTGAAGCTCCGTGCACACACAGGCCGGTATGCTGACCTTTCATCTTGGCTGCTGGCTCTCTCCCTCAGAGACAGTGGCAGTGACGCTTAGGAGCTTGCTCATCGCATACCCCTGCAGCCTGCATGTCAGGGCTGCTAGCGGGATGACACCACCGCGCACTACAGGTGCGCTATGTATTAGTCACTGCCAGTCCTCCAGCAGCCCTGTGCAGCTGCTTAGACACCGGCCCGGGGGGCATATGCATTTCTGCCACCCGGCCCAGCCCGCGCCTGCCTGTGAATTAAGTCGTATAATATGGGGTGCACAGGTTATGTTGGGGAGAATAGATGTTTTAAGGGGAGATAAGGCATTCTTACAGACCGAGCCAAGCATCCCATGTGTATGGGGGAGTCGGGACCGATATCCTGTATATGGCCATCTTATGGGGTCATTAGAAAGACATTAGAGTACACTGAGCAGCACAGCTGAGCCGGAGCCACTGATCATTGGTCTGTACTATGAGGAATGTAAACGGCATCATGTATGTTGCTGACGGGTTCGCAGTAGAGTATTGATATCCCTTGCAGCCGTATTATCCTCACATTCCTCTGGGCTCATGCAGAATTCTGTGAAACATGGTCCGGGCACGGGACACAATGCACGGACTGTCCACGGGTCTCCCAACCCAAGCCTAGACATCCTCCCAGGGTGGGAGACCTGCGGACAGTCCGTGATCGGTCCGACGTCTGCATGAGCCCCAAAAAAGAGTAATTCTGCTAACAAGGATATACACTGCTCAAAAAAATAAAGGGAACACAAACAACAGAATATAACTCCAAGTAAATCAAACTTCTGTGAAATCAAACTGTCCACTTAGGAAGCAACACTGACTAACAATCAATTTCACATGCTGTTGTGCAAATGGAATAGACAACAGATGGAAATTATTGGCAATTATCAAGACACACTCAATAAAGGAGTGGTTCTGCAGGTGGGGATCACAGACCACATCTCAGTACCAATGCTTTCTGGCTGATGTTTTGGTCACTTTTGAATGTTGGTTGTGCTTTCACACTCATGATAGCATGAGACGGACTCTACAACCCACACAAGTGGCTCAGGTAGTGCAGCTCATCCAGGATGGCACATCAATACGAGCTATGGCAAGAAGGTTTGCTGTGTCTGTCAGTGTAGTGTCCAGAGGCTGGAGGCGCTACCAGGAGACAGGCCAGCACACCAAGAGATGTGGAGGGGGACATAGGAGGGCAACAACCCAGCAGCAGGACCGCTACCTCAGCCTTCGTGCAAGGAGGAACAGGAGGAACACTGCCAGAGCCCTGCAAAATGACCTCCAGCAGGCCACAAATGTCCATGTGTCTGCACAAACGGTTTCTAAACCGACTCCATGAGGATGATCTGAGTGCCCGGCAATCCACAGATGGGGGTTGTGCTCACAGCCCAACACCGTGCAGGACGCTTGACATTTGCCACAGAACACCAGGATTGGCAAATTCGCCACTGGCGCCCTGTGCTCTTCACAGATGAAAGCAGGTTCACACTGAGCACATGTTACAGTGTGGAGACGCCTTGGAGAGCGATCTGCTGCCTGCAACATCCTTCAGCATGACCGATTTGGCAGTGGGTCAGTAATGGTGTGGGGTGGCATTTCTTTGGAGGGCCGCACAGCCCTCCATGTGCTCGCCAGAGGTAGCCTGACTGCCATTAGGTACCGAGATGAGATCCTCAGACCCCTTGTGAGACCATATGCTGGTGCGGTTGGCTTTGGGTTCCTCCTAATGCAGGACAATGCCAGACCTCATGTGGCTGGAGTGTCATCAGGTCCTGCAAGATGAAGGCATTGAAGCTATGGACTGGCCCGCCCGCTCCCCAGACCTGAATCTGAATGAGCAAATCTGGGACATCATGTCTCACACCATCCACCAACGTCACGTTGCACCACAGACTGTCCAGGAGTTGGCGGATGCTTTAGTCCAGGTCTGGGAGGAGATCCCTCAGGAGACCATCCGCCGCCTCTTCAGGAGCATGCCCAGGCATTGTATGGAGATCATACAGGCACGTGGAGGCCACACACACTACTGAGCATCGTTTACTTGTCTTGAGGCATTTACACTAAAGTTGGATCAGCCTGTAACTTCATTTTGCACTTTGATTTTGAGCATCATTCCAATTCCAGACCTCCGTGGGATATTAGTTGTGATTTACGTTGATTGTTTTTATGGTTTATTGTTCTCAACACATTTCACTATGTAATGAATAAAGATTTACAACTGGAATATTTCATTCAGTGATATCTAGGATGTGTGATTTTAGTGAACCCTTGATTTTTTGAGCAGTGTATATAAAAAGCCAGGAAGGAAGGAGAGCTGCTCCCTCTGGAGGAGAGTCATTTATGGCATTGGCCACTATCAGCTCTATTACATTATCGGGGAACAGGTTTAGTATTTTGCAGGTAAAGTGGGGGCGAAATGTAATCTATTAGCAGCCAGACAGAAGCAGAGCAGACTCACACATACGACATATAAAACAGGGGACACACAGCAGACACACGAGCGGAAGAACGCACACAGAACTTACATATACTTACATGGTGGGAAGCGCCAGGTGTACATTAATAGGCAAACATACGTAGTAACATACACACAGTAAAGGAAGCCTTATATACAGTCACTGGGAGACCCCATATACCGCCCGGTGTACGCAGATGATATATGTCCTCCACTCACCTATGAGCACTTCCCACTTGCCGCTGGCCTGTGATACCTCATATGCACAGCGCATTTCGCTGAGACCCACTCCTCCCAGGATGAAGATGATCAGACGAGGGCCGGCGCGGTACTCCCCCGGGGCCTTGTTCTTGTGCCAGTGTCCATAGCGGGCACTGCGAAGAGAACATTCATATATTGTGTCTTTATCTTCCATTATGAGATATTGTTTCCATTGCTCATAGCTAAGACCGGCACCCACCTTACAGCCGTTGTACTAAAAGAGGCAGAGGAGCGGGTGGAGATGTACGGGTAATGCTTGGTGTCCAGCTTGTCATCAATCGTGTCCTGGGTTAGCCGCATTTTGGAAATTAGAAAAATAAGGATAAAAAAAAATAACCAAAAATAATGTAATTCTTCTATTTTGCAATTGCTGATGGCAGCAGGTCCGACACTGGGAATCAGCAGCTATAGAGTGAGCTGGTCACGTTAGGGCTACGGCTATCCCCCACTAGCGGGCGCGGCATTGCTTCCTGCTTGTATTGGGGGGTGCGTAATCATTTTGTATGAGCTGCACACATAGCAGAAAATGGCACCAATTGAACGGATCGTGACTATGTTAGAGCTGAGATTTCTATTTCCATTCTTCAATCAAAGCTCCTTCATGGACACCAAGAGCCTCAGGGCACCATATAAATGATGGGGAAGATGGCCGTCTCTGCGCCCGTCCACTCACCTCCATGATGTCTTTCACAACCGGTGTCCATCTGGACAGCTGATAGGTCTGCTCACTGATCCTCTCCTTGCGGTCTGGTTTACTCCTGCGACGAAGTGTCGACTAAAGATCAAAGAAGTTGTTAATATTTGCCAAAGTGTCATTCAAGAAGATACTTAGAATTTCCCAAACCAAATACCTCCTCAGATTTTCCTCTGCCTCCAATTCTTCATTGCTGAATTGTCCAACTAATTACACCAGATAAACTAATCTATTGTAATAAAGGTGTCCGGAATATTAACCAGAAAAGTCTTATTACAATGTACAAATATATGAGGGGACGGCACAGAGATCTGTGGAATGGTCTTTTTACACCTAGGCTTGCGACTGGGACAAGGGGGCATCCTCTACGTGTAGAGGAAAGAAGTTTAATCATCATCATCACGGATGCAGATTCTTTACTGTACAAGCAGTGAGACTATGGATTCTTTGCAGTACAAGCAGTGACACTGGATTCTTTACTGTACGAGTAGTGAGACTATGGATCCATTACTGTACGAGCAGTGAGACTATGGATTCTTTACTGTACGAGAAGTGACACTATGGATTCTTTACTGTACTAGCAGTGAGACTATGGATTCTTTACTGTACAAGCAGTGAGACTATAGATTCTTTACTGTACAAGTAGTGAGAATATGGATTCTTTACAGTACAAGCAGTGAGACTATGGATTCTTTACTGTATGAGCAGTGAGACTATGGATTCTTTACAGTAAAAGTAGTGAGAATATGGATTCTTTACAGTACAAGCAGTGAGACTATGGATTCTTTACTGTATGAGCAGGGAGACTATGGATTCTTTACTGTACGGGCAGTGAGACTATGGATTCTTTACTCTGAAAGCAGTGAAACTGTAGTTTCTTTAGAATAAGCAGCAAGAATGTGGATTATTTTCTGTATGAGTAGTGAGACTATGGAATCTTTACAGTACAAGCAGTGAGACTGTGGATTTTTTACTGTAAGAGCAGTAAGACTATGGATTCTTTACTGTACGAGCAGTGAGACTATGAAATCTTTACTGTACTAGCAGTGAGACTATGGATTCTTTACAGTACAAGCAGTGGAACTATGGATTATTTACTCTGAAAGCAGTGAAACTGTGGATTCTTTAGAATAAACAGCAAGAATGTGGATTCTTTTCTGTATGAGTAGTGAGACTATGGAATCTTTACAGTACAAGCAGTGAGACTGTGGATTATTTCTGTGCAAGCAGTGAGACTATGGATTCTTTACTGTATGAGCAGTGAGACTATGGATTTTTTACTGCACCATCAGTAAGACTATGGATTCTTTACTATACGAGCAGTGAGACTATGGAGTCTTTACTGTAAAAGCAGTGCGACTATGGATTCTTTACCATACGAGCAGTGAGACTATGGATTCTTTACTATAAAAGCAGTGAGACTATGGATTCTTTACAGTACAAGCAGTGAGACTATGGATTCTTTACTGTACTAGCAGTGAGACTATGGATTCTTTGCAGTACAAGCAGTGAGACTATGGATTATTTACTGTACTAGCAGTGAGACTATGGATTCTTTACAGTACAAGCAGTGAGACTATGGATTCTTTACTCTGAAAGCAGTGAAACTGGATTCTTTAGAATGAGCAGCAAGAATGAGGATTCTTTCTGTATGAGTAGTGAGACCATAGAATCTTTACAGTACAAGCAGTGAGACTGTGGATTCTTTACTGTGCAAGCAGTGAGAGTATGGATTCTTTACTATACGAGCATTGAGACTATGGATTCTTTACTGTACGAGCAGTAAGACTATGGATTCTTTACTGCACGAGCAGTGAGGCTATGGAGTCTTTACTGTAAAAGCAGTGAGAATATGGATTCTTTATCATCTGAGCAGTAAGACTATAAATTCTTTAGTGTACGAGCAGTGAAACTATGAAATCTTTACTGTATGAGCAGTAAGACTATGGATTCTTTACAGTATGAGCAGTGAGACTATGGAGTTTTTACTGTAAAAGCAGTGAGACTATGGATTCTTTATCATCTGAGCAGTAAGACTATAAATTCTTTAGTGTACGAGCAGTGAGACTATAAAATCTTTACTGTACGAGCAGTCAGACTATGGATTATATAGAGTACGAGCAGTGAGACTATGGATTCTTTACTGTATGAGGAGTAAGACTATGGATTCTTTACTGTACGAGCAGTGAGACTATGGATTTTTTACTGTACGAGGAGTGAGACTATGGATTCTTTACAGTACAAGCAGTGAGACTATGGATTCTTTACAGTACAAGCAGTGAGACTATGGATTATTTACTTTGAAAGCAGTGAAACAGTGGATTCTTTAGAATGAGCAGCAAGACTGTGGATTCTTTTGTGTATGAGTAGTGAGAATATGGAATCTTCACAGTACAAGCAGGGAGACTGTGGATTCTTTACTGTGCGAGCAGTGAGACTATGGATTCTATGGATTCTTTACTGCACCAGCAGTGAGACTATGGATTCTTTACTATACAAGCAGTAAGACTATCGATTCTTTACAGTACAAGCAGTGAGATTATGGAGTCTTTACTAGACGAGCAGTGAGACTATGGATTCTTTACTGTACGAGTAGTGCGACTATGGATTCTTTACTGTACGAGCAGTGAGACTATGGATTCTTTACTGTACTAGCAGTGAGACTATGGAGTCTTTACTGTAAAAGCAGTAAGATCATGGAACTTGCTGCCACATGATGCTGTAACGGTTGACTCACTAAACAAGGAGGGCCTAGATGCCTTTCTTGATACATATAAGATTACAGGTTATGAATAATAGATTCTTTCATGGGACGTTGATCCAGGGAACTAGTCTGAGTGCCGTATGTGGAGCTGGGAAGGAATTTTTCTCCTAGTATGGGCAGTCAGCATCTGTTTCATGGGGTTTTGCATTCCTAGGTTATGGGTTGAACTTGATGGAGTTATGTCAACCTTCAACCTTAAAAACTATGACACTACATGTCTGTCACATGATTCCGGTTCTTCCGTTATGTTAGTGGCAGTGCCCGTTAGTCCTCTGTACCCTCCCAGCCGTTACCGCTGAGAAGTACACATACGTCAGTGATGATGGGAACACCCAAATGCCCCATGTTGGTGATGATCTCGCTATCTTCTGGAGGGATCTGTGCATGCTGGATCAGCTTGTTCAGATTTTCCTCAGTGATCCCTGAATTAAACATGACAACAAAAGGTTACAGGGTCTCCATGTAGTCATTCTCTCATTTATGGGCTTCATACAACATGGTGGTCTCACTACTGAGTAGGGTAAGAAGGCTCGCACTTACCATTCTTAAGGAAGATGTACAGAAGAATGATGCGGATCTTATCATATGTAGTGACATTTCCATCCAGCAGAATAGGAACGATGGCCCTCATTGGATCCTTAATCTTTTCCCCCTCTGCATCTGTACCCATCGCAAGGTCCTAAGGAAAGATGGCATGGCAAATTAAAGGTTTAAAAGTCTCCTCACCTTGGCATGTCACTCTCGGCAAGGAGAAACGTTATCCCTTGGATCCTTTACTGTGAGTCAAAGGATTAACATACCTCGCAATTTTTACATGTGACTTATGGCAGAAAAAAATCATGTAGGTATTGCAGTTTGTTAAAGGGGTTATTACCATTTTCATACATGGGTATTGTCGGACAGAGCTTCTAAATACAAGCAATTCTGCAATTTACTGCTTATTAAAATTTTCAGCCGTTCTTGAGATATTAACACTTTTCTTTTCTTTACAGCTCGTTGCCTTGGAGACCGACCGTCGCGGCTCGACAGCAGAACATGCACAGTGCTTACAAGCTCTTTTCTATTGATCTTGTGAGCACTGTCTTGAATCTGGGCCAGGATCACATTGTTTTGAAGCTGGGCCAGGAACACTGGAGTGCGTTGTTGCCTCCTAACCTCGGCTAGCTTCATTGCCATGCTTACAAGCTAGACAGCAGCGGCGGTCGGTCTCTTAGGCAACGAGTTGTATACAAAACAAAAAATCTTAATATCTCAAGAACACCTGCAAATTTTAATATGCAGTAAATTGCAAAAGTGCTTATTTTTACAAGCCCTATCCAAAAATATCCACACTTTAAATGACAATAACCCCTCCACTGGAGAAATTCATCATGTGTTATGTATGTGAGACATTGGTATTTCTCACCTGTTCCACACGGCAAAGTTTATCCACAGTTCCCTGATAGTGCTTCATGCAGTCCTCCGCTAGATGAAGGTGAGTGGAGTACTGTGAAGAGATGAATGGGTTAACTATGGCATAAGGATCTGTATACGGGCAGACCGTACAGTGCGGATACAGAGTATATATGTACCCACTGTATCTGGGATGAACAACGTCTAGAGAGTATCCTGGCCCAGGACAAGTGGCTATGATAGAAGCACTGGCTGGAAATGAGTGGGCTCAGCAAGTAGTCGTGCAAAATAACATATGAGGGTGGAATTTAGTAAAGGCTGGGCAAACATTTCGGTGGAGGAAATTCGCAAATTTTGCTTTCTGAAAAGCAATTTTTGGAGCTCTGGAATGGAAAGAGCAAAGTATGAGGTCAGCTCACTTGCGAAGTTGGGCACCATTCTCAAGATTAGGATCCCAGTGTCCCCTAACTGTAGTTTGTTAAAAAAAAATACCCTTACTCACCCTCCCCAGGTCCAACACACAGTCCCTGCCTCTGCTCCCAGTGTCTGTTATAGTTTGCAGCACTGACCGACAATGCTGCAGCCAATAATTTATCTCACTGACTGGCTGCAGCGTGGTTGACATGATGTCAGAGCTGCAGACAATAACAGACCCTGGGAGTGGTGGCAGAGACTCAATACTGGACCAGGGAAGGGTGAGTAAGGCATGGCTTTTTTTTGTTGTTTTTTTTGTTTTTTTACAAAGTTCTCCCGGGAACAGGGATGTTCTGAAGCTAAAAAAAATACCTTTAAACTATATCCTATCGATATAGCACAAATGTCCCAGATGGAGCAGATTTAATAAATATATGGAGCATAATTTATAATAAATGAGGCACATCTTACTCCAACACATCTTATAGATTATGACTGGAGTATGACACGCCGGCCTTAGTCAATTCCTCCCATACTTTCTATGTATGTCGATGGCTATGAACACTCACCTTGCTCAGCTCCTTCTGATACTGGGGCATCTTCTTCAGCATTTGGGAGAGATCTCTCATGGTGGTCTGGGGAAAGCAGAATCATATCCATTACTTGGCACTACCGTCCGGTGAAGCCCCCCATCTACAGGAATCAGAGACCACTGACCTTGTCGCCCGTGTTCATCCGCTTACTGGATGAGAAATCCTTTAGAGACCGCGTCACTTCTCTAGATAGGGGACAAGAGCAATATCTCATCATTTAATGAGTCTTTTTATCTTTTAATTTCAATTAAGTTTTATTTAAACAGTTTAAACTTAATACATTGTTTTGGCAAAGGAAGTGAAATGTATGTTATTCCCTCGCAGGGGAATTTAAATAAATCAATAACAATAACAGTGTAATTATCATAAAGGGGGACCAAAGACAAAGGGAATGTAAACAAGGGGAAGAAGACAGACAGGAATTCCATAGCATATTATTATGATGACTTATCCTTAAGAGATATATTAATCCAGACATACCATATTATATATATATATATATATATATATATATATATATATATATATATATATATATATATATATAGTAAAAAATAAAAAGGGGGGGTGGATTAAGGAGAGGGGCGCAGCGCTCGGTCTGATTAAATATTTGGCTCCAGTTCCATCCAATCCATACAAGGACTCCAAAGTTGGAAGAATAGATCCCAGGTGTCACCTCTGGTTGCTCCAATACGTTCAGATTGCATAATATTATTCATTCTTTCTTTAACAACTGATATAGATAGCGGGGATGATTTCCATTTGCTGCTATATGTATTTTAGTAGCCATAAAAAGGAAATTTGCTAATTTATTCATGTTCTTATTGAGTGCGGGGTGTTTTGCTCCCAGCAAAAAGATTGCCGGATCCAGATGAATTGTTTGACCAGACATTTGATCAACTAGGGATTTTACCCTTTGCCAAAGGTCTGTCATGAAAGGGCACGTCCACCAAATATGCATTATATCTCCTCGTTGGTTACAGCCTCGAAAGCATAAATCGGAAACTTGTAGATATATATTATGGAGCTTAGATGGAACAAAATATGTCCTATGAAGAACCTTTAGTGAGGTTTCTGCCAGGGATGATGGTGACTTCCTTTAGATAATGTATCTTCTATAGACATTTCAAATCCTATATCCCTTTCCCAGTTTATCATGTAATTCAGTTTTTTCTCGTCATGTGGAGGATTAATAATTGAATATATCAAAGAAATTGTTCCTCTTCCCATGGGGTCATTGATACATTTCTGTTCGAAACTAGAAATAGTAAGAGGATTGTTATTTGAAATAAGATTCTTAGCAAAATGGAAAATTTGGTTCAATCGAAAAAATTCCCTTACTGGGGGCTCATATTTCCGAATAAACTCCTGTTTATCCAATAATATATTAAATGGTGAGCATACATTTTTTAATGTAAAAAATCCCTTTAAGGCTACATTCACATTTGCGTTGTTGGGCGTGGCGTTGGCGACGGATACCTACGCATGCGTCATGCGCCCCTATCTTTAACATGGGGGGCACATGGACATGCGCCGGTATGCGTTGTCATGCGTTGTATGACGCATGCGTTTTTTTGGCGCACCAGACAGGGCATGGACGACGCTACAGGTTGCAGTTTTGATGCGTCACATTTCCGAAGAAAAACGCATGCAACGCACCTGCGTCGTAAATGCGGCAAAAAACACATTAGTGTCTATGAAAAACGCATAGGGCGCAGGTGCCTGCGTTGAAACGCGTCTTTTGACTTAATGTACCGTATATACTCGAGTATAAGCCGACCCGAGTATAAGCCGACCCCCCCTAATTTTGCCACAAAAAACTGGGAAAACGTAATGACTCGAGTATAAGCCTAGGGTGGAAAATGCAGCAGCTACCAGTGAATTTCAAAAATAAAAATAGATGCTCCATACGTTCATTATTGCCCCATAGATGCTCCATATAAAGCTGTGCCATATATAATGCTCTGCATCGTTCATTATTGCCCCATAGATGCTCCATAGAAAGCTGTGCCATATATAATGCTCTGCACTGTTCATTATGGCCCCATAGATGCTCCATATAAAGCTGTGCCATATATAATGCTCCATACCGTTGATTATTGCCCCATAGATGCTCCATATAAAGCTGTGCCATATATAATGCTCTGCATCGTTCATTATGGCCCCATAGATGCTCCATAGAAAGCTGTGCCATATATAATGCTCTGTACCGTTCATTATTGCCCCATAGATGCTCCACATAAAGCTGTGCCATATATAATGCTCTGCACCATTCATGGCTCCATAGATGCTCCATATAAAGCTGTGCCATATATAATGCTCTGCACCGTTCATTATGGCCCCATAGATGCTCCTTCTAAAGCTGTGCCATATATAATGCTCTGCACCTTTCATGGCTCCATAGATGCTCCTTATAAAGCTGTGCCATATATGCTCTGCACCGTTCATTATGGCCCCATAGATACTCCATATAAAGATGTGCAATATATAATGCTCTGCATCGTTGATTATGGCCCCATTGATGCTCCATATAAAGCTGTGCCATATAGAATGCTCTGCACCGTTCATTATGGCCCCATAGATGCTCCTTATAAATCTGTGCCCCATATAGAATGCTTTGCACCGTTCATTATGGCCCCATAGATGCTCCACATAAAGCTGTGCCATATATAATGCCCTGTACCGTTGATTATTGCCCCATAGATGCTCCTTATAAAGCTGTGCCCCATATATAATGCTCTGCACCGTTCATTATGGTCCCATAGATGCTCCATATAAAGCTGTGCCATATATAATGCCCTGCACTGTTCATTATGGCCTCATAGATGCTCCTTATAAAGCTGTGCCATATATAATGCTGCTGGTGCTGCAATAAAAAAAAATCACATACTCACCTCTTTTCGCTCAGGACGCCGGCACTTTCAATATTTACCTGCTCCTCGTGCGGCTCCGTCTCCAGCACTGACGCTCAGCAGAGGGCGCGCACTGACTACGTCACCGCGCCCTCTAACCTGAGCGTCACTGCCAGAGGACGCTGGAGACGGAGCCACACCGGAACGAGGAGCAGGTAAATATCGTGCAGCGCTCCCCTCCCCGTATACCTACCTGCTCCTGGCGCGGTCCCTGCAGTCCCGGCTTCTCCTGGCGCTGCATCTTCTTGCTGTATTGAGCGGTCACAGTTACTGCTCATTACAGCAATGAATATGTGGCTCCATCTCTATGGGGGTACCATGTGACCGCTCAATACAGGAAAAAGATGCAGCGATGGAAGAAGCAGGGACTGCAGGGACCGCGTCAGAGCAGGTAAGTATAACTAGACAGCCCCCGCCCCCCCTCCCCTGCCGACCCCCGGGTATGACTCGAGTATAAGCCGAGAGGGGGACTTTCAGCCCAAAAAAATGGGCTGAAAATCTCGGCTTATACTCGAGTATATACGGTATTTTTGGGGGGCATTTTCTTCAATTGTATAGGACAATGCATGCGTCAAAAAACGCTGCGTTGTGTATGCGTTTGACATGCGTTGTGCGTTGCATCGCCGACGCTGCGCCCAACAACGCAAATGTGAACGTAGCCTAAGATCCAGATAGAAAATAGGGGTGGATCTAAACCAGGAGCAAACATTGGATTATGGAAGAGATTGCTCATAGGGGGAGGAGTTGACTGAAGTCCAAACTTAAATCTAGCCTTTCTCCAAAGGAGCAAAGAGTGGGCTGTAAAAGGTGCTATGCTATTAATGCCTTTTGGAATTTTTCCCATTGTCCACAGTAGACCTGGTAATAAAAATGGTTTAATAAAGGACGACTCTAGTATTACCCATCTCGGTTTATTGGCATATGAACAAGTACTTGTTACCTGAGCTATTTGCACAGACCTATAATACAGGGCAAAATTTGGTAGTGAGACACCTCCTAGTTTTCTATGGAAAAACACAGTTCTTCGCAAAATTCTAGGCTTTTTTTTCTGCCAAATATAGTCAAATACTAAATTATGTATCTTAGTAAATGTTATAGCTGGTATAGCTATTGGTAGGGAAAGGAAAAGATATAGGAAACGAGATAGAGAGACCATTTTAATTGAGTGGATTCTTCCTAGCCATGATAAATTAGTCAATGACCACTTGGTAAGATCAGTGGGGTGTAATTCCACTTAAAAAGAGTAGACTTATTTGATGTTAGAGTAATACTTAACCCTTGTCAGGCTGCATAATTTTACAACCTTAACAGGCTGCATAGGTACAATTGTACCTTCACATATACCTCCACTGTGGGAAGACTTTACTTGGTTTCAGAAACTAAAGTTCATTCAGCTACAAAAGTTCATTCAGCTACAAATGTTATGCTGATATCTATTGTTCAGTGTTGTTACTGGTCACTTATGTTGCTGTCAATTAAGTTAATTCAAACTGGGAGTGGCTTCTACTTGTCTTCCTGCCTCCCTCCTCTCATTAGCCATTTTGCTGTTCATCTCATTGCTGTGAGCACACATTTCTAGGCTTGTGAAGTCTTCAATTTCTTGGAAACGAAGGTAGGAAAGTCTCACAGCATCTAACAGCCAGTTATACCTTTATTCTCATTATGTGGGGACAGAACAGTCAAATTGTCTTTCAGCCTGGACTTGGCTTACATATATTTTGTATGAAACTTATCACTATAGGTATAATTTTTATACGAAAAATGGATAATAATTAGTATCTACATATTGTTTTACGATGTTTTATTTATATTCAGCACAAAATACGAAGCCAAAATTCATCTAGCAAGTCATCATGAGTGATAGTAATGCTGGATCTAGTTTCCGCCATAATCCAAGAAAACGTGTTTGCAGGTTAGTATAATTTTGTGAAAAGCCAATAATGTAGTATTTCGGAAAATTATTTATTTTACATTTTTTCATATTTACAGATTTACGTCTGACGAAATAATGCGAATGCTAGAAGAATCTGATTCTGAGCATGAGGATGAACCATATGTTCCATCTGATGATGAAAACTATGTACCACAAGTGGATGTTACTGAAGAAGATTCAGACATTGAACAAGAAATGGTCATAGAGCATGAAAATGAATACGAATCAGACGAAAGTGTTGAGGATGATTCTGTGCCTCAAAGTGCAGGCGACATTTGGACTGCTAAGGATGAAACTCAATGGTGCAGTAATCCACTGCCAAATGCACAAACAAAATCTCGTAATGTCCTACGACAAAGAGGTGGCCCTGCAGCAATCAGCAACCTATATACAGCAAAAGAGCTATTCAAGTCCATCATGACTCCCGAGAGGTGTGACATCATATTACGGGAAACGAATCGAAAGGCCAAGAGAGTTTGTGATGCTTACAACAACGAACTGGTACAACGTTTTCCTGATTCTTCCAAACGGCCACCACAAAAAACATTCAAGCAATTTACTGAAACTGAACTTCATGCATTTTTGGGCATACTGATTGCTGCTGGTGTGCACAGAGCCAACAAAGAGAATCTGGAGGAAATGTGGAATGTTGCTGCTCTGCCTCTTATACGTGCAGCCATGTCTCGTGACCGCTTCAAGATGATACTCAGATTTATCAGGTTTGACAACGAAAATACACGTGCAGAACGTGTGCAAACAGATAAAGCTGCACCAATACGGGACATCTGGACAATGCTGAACAGTAATCTGGAGAGAGCCTACAAGCCATATCATTGTATCACCGTCGACGAGCAATTATTTCCATTTAGAGGTCATACTAAATTTACCCAGTATATACCTTCAAAACCAGCTAAATATGGCATAAAGATTTTCTGGGCTTGTGACTCATCAAATGCCTACCCTTTACAAGGTCAGCTCTACACTGGGAAACCAACTGATGGTCCTCGACAAGTAAACATTGGAGAACGAACAGTATTGGACCTAGTGAGCTCGTATAAAGGCTCTGGAAGAAATGTCACCACCGATAACTTCTTTACAACCATGGAACTAGCTAAGGTATTGAACTCCTGGAACATGACACTAGTTGGTACAGTGAGAAAAAACAAAAGGTTCCTACCTAACAACATGCAGCCTGCCAAAGAAAGGCCTGTATACTCGACAAATTTTGCCTACAATCATGATGCAACAGTCTGTTCATATGTACCAAAGAAGAACAAATCAGTCGTGCTTCTATCATCTATGCACATGACGGGAGAAGTTGAAGAGACACTAGCAGCCAAGCCAGAGATAATAAAATACTACAACATAACAAAAGGTGGCGTTGATGTTATGGATAAAATGTTGGGAGAGTACACTGTGAAACGACGAACATCACGTTGGACTTTGGCATTTTTCTACAATATGATTGATGTCAGTGGGTTAGCATCCTACATCATCTACAGAGAACACAATCCAAGCTTCAGGGCAAAGGATCAACGAAGAAAGTTCCTGAAAGATCTCGCAAATCAGCTGTGTATGATTGCAATTGAAGATCGTAGTACAAACAAAATGATAATGAGAAACCATTTTCTTCGAGGTGCAGTAGAAATGGTGCTTGGACGATGCATTGTGGTAGCATCGCAGCCAGCAGCTGGCCCCAAAATACCTCATGGTAGTCGTGGACCCTCCCCTGTTGTTGGTAGTTGCTATGTCTGCAGAGACCTGAGGCGAAAACAACGCAAGACTAGAAAGTCTTGTGTGGTTTGTGTGAAACCCATTTGCGATGAACACTCTGTAGCAAAGCCAACATGCATTACTTGCAAAGAAAATCAATAAAAAAAAGTTTCTTACATTTTCTTTTATAATGTAAATGAACAGTTTTTTACTTGTTTATAATAGTTAAATAGCATTATCATTAAAAAAAAATTTATGCTTTTTCCCTTGCATTATCTTCATTCAAAATATATGAGGTACATTTGTACCTATGCAGCTTGTTATGGATGCAAAAAGATCTCGACCCCTTATCTCGGAAGCGGGTGGAGATATTTTATTGAAATTTGGCCAATATATTCTGGACCAAAAATGTAGAGATGTCACGAAATTTCAGCCCTCTACGTCTTTTCAAAAAAAAGTTATTGCAATTTTAAAACGGAATAGTTACAATTGTACCTATTCAGCCGGATAAGGGTTAAATATGTAATGTAATTATCCTTTTTTCTAAAAATTGAAGTGAGATATTATATTGTCTTGTGTCTCCTTAGGCGTGTTTATAATGAGAGCTTCTGACTTATCTACATTTATTTCGAGTCCAGAGATAGTTTCAAAATCAAGAAGTAAGGAAAATAAATTAGGAAGAGTGGTATGGGGGTTGGTGATTGTTAGAAGAAGATCATCTGCAAATAGACTGACCTTATATTGGTCTTCTAAATTTGAGGGACCTGTCATATTCGGATTCCTTCTTATGGCTTCTGCAAGCGGTTCCATAGCTAATGCAAAAAGGGTCGGGGACAATGGGCAGCCTTGTCTTGTACCTCGTTGTATTTGGGTGCATTGTTGGGAGTTTTAAATATGCCATCGGGTTGTCGTAGAGAAGGCAAATGCATGAAATAAATTGAGCTGGAAAGCCCAATTTTGTGAGAACAGAAAATAGATAACGCCAGGATAGTGAGTCAAATGCCTTTTCAATATCTAAGATGTGGTGCAAGAGCATCTTTAAATTTTTTATAGTACATTGCTGTAAGGCCATCTGGCCCAGGCGATTTCCCTTTTTTAAGTTTTTAATAGTAAAATTTATCTCTTCCTCAGAGACATCTGAATATAGCTGTTGGGCCATAGATTCCGAGACTTTATGAAGTCCTAGATTTTGGAAAAAAATCATCCATGAGTTTTGGGGGAGGTGGTTGAGGGGCTGAATAAAGGTTTTGGTAATAGTTATGAAATGTGTTATAAATAAAATCTGGATGGGCTGAGACCTTCCCTGTATTATCTTTTATAGCAGAGATAAGATTATGTGATTCTGTCAGTCCCAATTTCCGTGCTAGTATTCTACTTGGTTTATTAAAATGTTTATTAAAAGTAGATTTAGTGCTTTTTCAGTCTTATTGGTAAGGATAGCGTCCAACTGAAATTTAAGGTCTCGGATTTGTATAGTAAGGTAGAGAGTTGTGGTTGTTTGGTTAGCTAGCTTTAGTTTACCAAGTCTATTGTCCAGTTTGGTTTGGTGTTCTGTTCGAGCTTTCTTTCTGTTAGCAGCTAACTTAATCAGGGTACCTGTAATGTATTTTTTATGAGCTAGCCAGATCATACCCGGAGAGGAATCTTCTGTGGTATTAATTTCGAAATATTTCACAAGGTCTTCTCTGATTGTATTCGTGGTTATAGGATCTGCTAGTAAAGATTCATTTATTCTCCATTTAAATAGTCTCGAGGAAATAATATTATAATTAAAGACCGATAGGGTGGCATCATGGTCTGACCAAGATGAATGTACATGACGAGTGTATAATAGCGATGGTAATGAAGTTGCTTTTGTTAATTGGAGATCAATCCTAGAATAAGTTTTGTGTGCAGAAGAGAAATAAGTGTAGCCTCGGTTATTCCCATGCAGCTCCCCCCATATGTCGACTAGATGGTGGGCTTTCATAAGGTGAAGAATCTTTTTTCGTTCTGATTTGGAAATATCAAAGCGCTTTGGGGTAGTACTATCTAAAGTTGTATTAATGAAATTGAAATCACCACACCATATTAAGTGTCGAAAAGAGATCAAGTCAAGTTTGGACAAAATTAGCTTAAAAACTGAAAACTGTAAGGAGGCAGGAAGGTAACAGTTTACTATACAGATGTCTTGGCCTTGTAGAGAGCCTTGTAGTAGAATGAATCTTCCTTCTGTATCGATTATAGAGTTAACAATTTGAAATGGGAAGCCATTTTTAAGTAAAATGGACACTCCTCTTGTCTTACGTGACCATGATGATATATGGAACCGAGAATGATTAGAATCAAAATACTTAGGGCAGGACGTATGTGCAAAATGAGTCTCCTGAAGGCAGATAATGTCAGGATCTTGTTTTTTATAATCCAGGAAGGCTTTTTTTTGTTTGAAAGGAGAATTGAATCCTCCGACATTATGGGATAACATCTTACACATGATGGATAAGATTCGGTTTGTAAAATAGCTCGCCCCTATCTCTGATCCAAAAAGCATGACACCGGAGGTACCAAGAGATAACATCTATGGATATTTCAATCAGGAAAAGACTGCAATTATTTAAAACCTTGTGGAAAAAAACAGAAAAGGGGAGAGAAGAGAAGGGCGGGAAGGAACATACAACATAAAACACAGATATATGAACAAGTGAGCAATTTGCTCAACAAACATAGTGGACTGGAGTCCCATATTAATCGAGTATTCCAGTAAACACTAAGGTCAGGCAACATGTGAAATCCCTGGGAGCCATGCCCCGGCTTATATTGGTTATCTATGATGTACAGGGTCAATAAGAACTATTGTTAAAAATAAAATGCTATTAAGGGTCATCATAGATGAATGTAAGGGATGGATCGCAACAGGTAATAAACATCCGCCTCAAAGTTTTAATTTTTCAGCTATCAATTCCAACGAGCCAGGAATAAAGATAAATCAAATTAATTATCCTCAGGTGACATTCTGGCGTTCTGTGAACTTCCGTCCACTCTCTAGTTGGTCTTGATTTCCGTTGTGGCGGTGGGTGTGTGGCTTCTGGAACCTGGATGCCGGCTTGATCTAAAATACTTTTACCTTCCTCCAAGGAGCGACATGTATCATTTTTTATTTTCAAAGGAAAAAGAGAGGGCAAATGGAAATCCCCACCGGTATTTTATTTGAGCCGCTTGTAAAGCCGTTGTAAGCGGCGCTTTAAGAGACCTTCTTCTAGCAAGTATGGCTGGTGCAATGTCCGCCAATAAATGCACAGAATCTGGTAGGTCAGGTAGTGAGGAAGTTTTTCGTGCTGCAGCTAATATAAGATCTCTAGTTTCTCCATGATGAAACTTAAGTAGCACATCTCTACGTGTATTGTCAGATCTTGGTTTTCCCAAAGCCCTGTGAATCCTGGCAATGTTTTCAAAATCTTCACATTTAAGCTCCAAATCGTTAATACGATCCATATGTTGTTTTATCATTTCTTGATCCTCTCCCAGTGCATCAGTCATTGAGTCCATTTTTTCCTCCAGAGAAGAAGTGCGCTGCATAATATCCTGTATTTGAGAGGTAACATTTTGCATTGCGCCAGCTAATTCTGATCTGAATGTTTCCTGCAGAGTTTTTATTCGTGTCGCTGTAGGTACAATGGAGTCCTCTTGAGGTTTCCCCCCCTCTGTGACAGAGCTCTGTAGGGCACTATGTGAGGAGGCTGCTGTGGTGACGGCGGCCATTTTGGTGCTATTTCCTTCAGTAAGGAGTTCGGCGATGGAGCGGCTTACCTTCTGCGCAGCACCTCCTTTTTTCGGCATCTCGGGTCACGGAGCTCTCTGGTGAGTGAGGAGTTCTCCGATATAAGTAATTGGGAATATTTTTAGCTCCACATGGAACGGAGCTCAGTGCCGCGCGTCAGCCGACATCAAGCCCCGCGCATGCGCCCCGTCTTTTTATCTTTTGATAGTGATGGAAAGGAAAATACTTACTGAGACACCTCGGCAATGTGCTTATGACGCAGGCCCACCCAGAGATCATCGTCTTCGTCTAGCAGGACCTCCTTGACACGCTGCTCACCGATACCACTGGTCTCGTACCTGTGGAAAGAACAGGGTTTGGGACCTAATAGCGGGTATATAATACATGTGCCGGTATATAATGTGTATGTATAGGGTACATTGTGATCTCAGATCCCGGCTGAGAAAAGCGGCGTAAATTATACACAAAAGGAGCCGGTTACAGATCAGTGCTAACATATTATAGATAAAAAGCAAAGAGCTTCTGCAGCGGCTGCAGCTACGAAGCATGAAATTAAAAACGACCTGGTTTATTAAAAGGTAAAGCGTCCTTTATATCAATCAATGTTGCATTGTATTGTATTAAAAATGAGGTTCTGCAGCAGCTTTGGTTCACCATGCTCCTTGCTCTGAGTGATAAACAGTGTAAGTCACCGAGACGTTCTCTGAGCTTTATAAAAGATATCAGTTTTTGCAATCACTGACATAAAGGGGTGTTCCCATCTGTGTTAATAAGGCAAATGGCTAGAAAATGCCACTGCCCACTTCACGCTGGGTCTGACCACCGGGCCCCCCAGCGATCCTAAGAATTTATGGGTCTCAGCGCTGTGTCCCATGCTCAGTTTTGCCTCTGCACAGGGGTGTTCCCATTTTTTTATGAGCATCGCTGCGAAAGAAAGGGGACGCAATGCTGAGGCACCTTCATTCTCAGGATCATTAGGGGTCCCACAGTGGTCATTAGGTGATCATATAGTCCAGTGATATAATATCACGTACTGAGATGAGAATATCCCTGATAGGTTGCTTAGATTAATGTCAGCTGAGCCTATTAATGTGATTGGGGGTTTCATGACTTTTCCCCGATAGCAGATATCGAGGGAAAGAAAGATTAGGCATGTTGGATTTAAACTTGCCTGATCCTTTTGGTCTCAGGAGATAAGTTGGCGCTGTAGGTGTCCGGCTGCAGCTGACTCCCCTCTCCCCATTAGAGCACAGGCATGCTCAGCTGGGCTGAGAGAACTGCTGGATGTGGAGGTGGGGAGGAATAGTAGTGATACACAGGCTTGCAATCCTGACTTAGGCCGGTGTCGGACACCATCAGAGCTACATCTACTAGTGAGAACCATTGGTTCTACAGGTCTGACATTTACAACCTCTACCTGGAGCAGCGGAGGGCCCGCTGACAGCCTCATACACACCTGGCTGTTGAGTTCGGGTTAGGAGCCTTGAGGCGGGGGCAGACATGCAGCTCATTCTCGGACTGTGAATGCCAGCCCTGAAGAACCAGCCTAAGGCCGGGGTCACACTAGACCGTAATACGGACGAGTGCAATGCGATAAAAAATCGCATAGCACTCGTCCCAATGTTAATCTATGGGGCAGCTCCCATCATCCGATATTTTCTCGGCCGTATTCAGGATCCGAGTGAAATCGCAGCATGCTGTGATTGTCAGCGTTTCTCGGCCGAGAATCGCCAATGAAAGTCTATGGGGGTGAGAAAAAATAGCACAGCACACAGACCATCAGTGTGACTTGCGAGAAATTCTCAGGCATTGGGCAGGTGACAGGAAAGGCTCAGCCATTATTTGCTCATTTTGCAAGTGTGTGAGAAAATCTCACCATACGGATGCCATACGGATGTCACACGGATGTCACACGGATCATTTGATGCGAGAAAATCGCATCCTCGCACTGCACACGGATCACTGTTTTGGTAACATTTGTGCGATTCTCGTCCGTCAAAAACGGACCTTTTTTTATACGTTGTGTGTGTCCCCGGCCTTAGGCCACGGTCACACTATCAGTATTTGGTCAGTATCTTACATCAGTATCTGTAAGCCAAAACCAGGAGTGGAACAATCACAGGAAACGTATAATAGAAACACGTCACCACTTCTGTATTTATCATTCACTCCTGGTTTTGGCTTCCACTCTCAATGGTAGATGGAGATTTGATGTTGTAGCTTGAGGCATACATTTTTACATTTTGATTTTCAATGGTCCAAGCAATTTCTGGCAGATATTTTACCATGGAGCAAAGAAAAAAAGAAAGATTAAAAAAAAAAAAAGAATCCACATGGTAAAACAACTGCTCAGTATGCCAATGTATGGCAGCCAGAAATGAGGACGTCCTGCCTTACTTATAGACATCGTTCTCCACTGGAAGAAGATCGTAGCTCATGGCCTGGAACGTTAATTCATGCAGGACTGGAGAGGAAGGATCGAAGCCACGATCCAAGATGATGAGCTGTGAGCGAGCTTTGTCCGGTCCCTGTGCACAGGAAAAAACAACAATCATAAGATCTACGGAGGAGAGTTATCAAAACCAGTGTAATGTCGAGTACTCGCTCCAGTACTAGCTCCAAAGCTCATTTCACAAAAGCCCTGACATACGTCCTGCCACAAGGGGGAGCTGTAATGGTGAGATAAGACTGGGATTCCCCGCTGTATAGGGTCGGACAATGCTGCACCATTTTCCATTTCTATGGATAAGATGTCAAGTTGGCAGATTTTACACCAAATTTTGGCTTTTTTTTTACCTTGGTCACCCCACCTGCATACCCACTTGTGAAGCCACAAGTGCTAAGAAGATCATGAAGACGAATCACACGATATATTATATATTAGGCGGGTGGTTTATGTCATGGAGGCTATGACTTTCATGTTGGCACACTGGTGGGCAGTGGTATGGCATTCTGTACTGAGACTTTTGTTGCATGCGCTGTATTAAAGGGTCATTTTCAGAATTATAGGCCACCCCGTATCCTAGGGAATAACCGACTGATTGCATGGTGTCTGACCCCCAGCAATCCCGAGATGGGAGTTCTGGATCCGGGGAACCAGTGTCCCATCTTGCACTGCATGGTGCGCCGGTGTGCGAGCTCGACCTCCTGACAGTGTGGCTCCCGGATCACAACAAGCTGAGCCCTTTATAGGGTATTGGCCCCTAAGTTACCGTATAGTCTTCTGCAGTAGTTGAATATTTAGTCAAACAATGACATAAGATTTAATAAAAATGCACAATTCTTTTTTTCCGATACATTTAGCAGAATCCATGCCTCACCTCCCCCATAGTGGGATCGTCAGCCTTGTACGCATCGAGCTTATCTTGGATCAGCTGTGCCAGCATTGCATTATCCTTATAATCTCTGCGGAGGAACACATGGGGTAATTACTGCCCTTATATAACCACCCGAGTTTACACATGAAACCATGGTGGTGCAGAGCTCCCACCATATCACGGGGTCCACGCTCACCCTCTGCCCCCACCCACATATATAACACCAGTGTTTTATTCTCATCCCATAGCCTGGTCATGGAGCTGTCATACGGCACGGAGAGCGAGCTCGGAGAAGATGCATCTGGGCTTCCAAAAGGACGAGAAGAACGGTCCTGCAAACACGGAGGGATGACCGACCAGACAGAAGGTCGATCTGCTCTACTATGGCCTCATTCACACACCTGTGTTTCGCCTACACGATCTATTCATGTTTTTTAAAAGGTCAAAATGTGAACCTCTTACCGATAATGGGAAGGTTCCCATGTCTGATTTTGATCATAATCTCCCATTCTAGTCAATGGGGTTATAACAAAAAATGGGACAGCACGCAGATGCCATCCATGTTGCATTGTGATGCTGAATGTTTTTTTACAGGTAGAAGAAGATAGGAAACTTTTTTAATGCTACCTGGACACATGGGCCCTAAAAAATCAGATGAAAAATGGTTAAAAAAAAACCAAACCTGACCCATGAATTGGGCCTAACCAAGAGGCAAGGAGCAAACAAACACTGGTTCTTTATGCCTTGAATTGGGGTAGTTTATGAGGGTGGAATCCAAAATGTCCAAGCACGGACTGTCCACGGGTCTCCTGACCTGAACTCAGTGGTCCCATATATGCCTATGAGGGTGATGAGTTCGGGTCAGGGGACCCGCAGCCAGTCCGTGCATTGTGGTCCATGTTCAGACCATATTTTATGGACAGCAGCTGTAATTCAGGTGCATCCAAGGTGGCATAGTGACCCCAGTTACTGTAGGAAGACCAAACAACTGACTTATTAAAAGGAACAATCCAACGGAAATATTGTATAGTTGACCTCTGATTACAAGGGAAAGCACACTCCTGGCTTTGAGCGCACACTCACCCACGGTAGCGTACGGCCGGATATTCTTTCAATGTAGCACACAAGGTGGCAAGTTGTTCTGCAAGACGTTCCAGGATGGGATTCTTCATCTGAGCCTTATGGGGGCTGTAAAAACTGTGGAAGGAGTCAGGGTAATCCAAAGAGAAAACCTGGAATAGAGAAAGCAGTAATTGAAATAATCATTTTTTTTTCTGCATCTTTGGCAGGAGAGTGACGGAAGGTGGGTGCTACCCAGCCAGAGGAAAGTTGCCTTGCCTAAAGGTCACCATACACAACAGATGAATGTCGTCTGAACCAGTATCTCCAAGATCAGCTGACCATTTAATATGTATGGTGAGGTCCTGACTCTCCACCCAGCGACAGATGTCAGGGGAGTAAAGGATGGAAAATGTTAAACTTCATGATGCCCAATCCTTTTGTTCTCACCAGAGGCAAGCTGGTGATATAGGTGTCTGAGAGCAGCTTTTTCCCCAATTGTCACATGTGTGGGGGTTCAGGAGGGATAGCGGTCATTTGTCTATATATCAGCCTAGAGGAAATCTGTCAGCAGGGTTTTGCTATTTTGGGGCAGAGAGCATGATTCTACCTATGTGTTACTTGCTCAGCAGCTTGCTGCAGTTTCAGTACAATCAGTGGTTTATCAGCAAGAGATTATCAATGCCGGACTAGTTGTTGCATGCCAGGCAGTCCAGATAATCTGTGTAACCCTGTCCCCACCACTGAGTGGCAGAACTATTTTTGTGTAAGGGCTCGAAAATGACTCATCCCTGATTACCAAGCCTGGAGATTAGAATATACTTTTCTCTTTTTGCTTGTGATATGAGGGTGGCATACAGCGCTTACCTGGGACTCGTATGGAAGGAAAGCAATGTTGATCTCAGTTAAGGTCTTGATGACCTTGGATGCTCGTGACTTCACCAGCTCATTGAACAGAGTGTCTGGACACGCTGAGGACAGAATATTACCCAAAGTCAACTCTGGAAGAAAACGCTGAGGAAGACACAATACAAGGACGGAGACAGAGGAGATCATGGGGAGGTGTTAGTGACGCACTTACAGTCAGTAAAGAAGACGTGTGCGGCTTTGTACTTAGCGGAAGGAGGATCTTTGAAGTCATTGATGAGAGAATGAACAGACTGCAAGAGAATGAGCAGTATAAGATAGAGCCAGGAGCACAAGGAAAGCATATGTCATCGGGGGCAAGGATTTGGGGCTGTGGGAGTTCACATCAGAAGCATCTCAATTTACAAGACATTTGTAACATCCATATTGGTATCTACCAACTCTTTTGCTGTTTATGATAGTGCTGCACTACCATTGTTCGCAACAACACGACTGTTCTGTTTAATTCTCTGGGATTTGTAGCGATGTCTAGACAGGAAGACGGAGGCTAATTCCTTGCCTTGATTCTTAATTACTTCCTTCTGTGTGCATATAGCAGAACAGCTCACTATATAATCCCCTGAGTCTGTCTACTTGCCAGTTATAAATTAAGCTTGACCTGGTCCACATCCCTGCTCTCTGCTCCTGTAGTGCTAATTTTGATTACCTGTATTCTGACCTTGGCTTGAATTCTGTCTATCCGCTTGCATTCCAATTCTATCCCTGACTTTGACCTCCTGGAAACAACTCAGCTTGGTCACTCTTCTTGTTGTCAGCTGGCTCCACCGGCCAGCAGATACTCTGTGGCCACAACCCACGGGTGCCTGTGTAAGGTGAGATCCCTGTACAGGGGTTAAAGGGTGAAGGATCTACTGGATGGAGTGACTAGCCCCAAGCCTGTCCGTGGAAACTCTTAATTGCTGTCAGGCTTCCATGCACAGAGCCCTTGTGACAAGTGAGTCGCCCACCAGGGCCGTGGGGTACTCGGCACCGGGTCTGGTCGCACTTAAAGGGGATGTCACGGTGGCTGTGACTCGGTCCGTGACCCTGGGCGCTCAAGTAGAAGGGTGGGGAAAGGTCTTTTAAGGGTTCAATAAAGTCTATATTCGTGATGCCACCTGTGGTGTTAGGTCAGAGGGGACCGACACAGCTTAAAGGGGTCCTCTGGGGTGGTGTTGTTGCAGCAAGATGGTAATGCTTCCCACAGGTGAAGCAGGGTCCCCAGGGCTCTAAAGGTGAATGGCAATGATGATGTATGCCGGTAAATAAGTGGAAGACACAGAGTTTGTAAAGTCTTTACCTGGTTTACTGGCAGTAACAGTCCACAGCTCAGGGTACCAGGAACAGGTGATGGAATGGCCCGGCCGGCCTGGAGGCAAAGGTAGATCCCTCTCCCAGGTGAGGTTCGTAATCCTTTCCTACTTGCGTCGATGTACGAGGTCCCTGCTGCCTGAAGCTTGCTGGCAAAGTACCCCTTCCTTCCCCTGTCCTGGGACAGGTACCTGTATGGCGGGGAGCTTGAGCTGTTTTACAGGTCTCTATCACGACCTGGGCTCTTCCGATGCTGCTTCGTCTTCAGGTGTGGTGTGGGCCAATTACGTACAGTTCAATGCCCTCCGGTTCCATCGCATGTCCTGGAGCACAACACGACCTCGGGCTCCCGGTGCCCGGTTACTGCGCTCTGGCTCTGAGGGTGCCCGGTCACAGTTCCCCTCTGAGCCCCATGCTTTCTCCACTGTGCTCCTTTCCTCAATTGCTCCACTACATTCAACAACCCCTCGGGTTCTCATCCTTCCCTGGAGCTGCAGCTCAGTCCTGGCTGCACGGTTCCATAGTCTGCTCTCTGCTCCAGACTTCCTTCTCTGTCCACTGTCTCTCTCAGACTGGCTAACTCCTCCTCCAGACCAGAATGCTTAAAGCTGAAGGAAGCTCCCCTGAATCCGGGTCCTGAGCTCCCCCTTCTGACCTGGATTCAGAATGTGTTGTGTGTAGGTGCTTACCTGGTAAAGAGAATCCCCCTTGCCTCCAAGCATGATATTACCTTCCCCGAAGGGAAAGCAACATCACTGTAACAACCGGTTACCTTGGGTGTTACACAAGTATGTTGGAAAAGACTTGAACTCTACATTTTCTATAAGAGACAGCCCTTCAGAATCATTTTATGTTTCTGCCTTCAGTTTCTGAGACAGGAAGAAACTGCATCAACTTCCTGTCAGCCATATTAGCTCTCAAGGGACTTATTTTTCTGTCACCTGGCCATCCAGAATTTCACTCACACTCTTGACATTAAAATATAAGAGAAATCTCTTCTTACTGTGCAGACATGTGACTGTAGGATGTGAAATGTGATCCTCTAGTATAGACCAAAGTTTATTTGTCCATCAGGGAGGAAGTAGCTAGCTCCTCCGATATCAATATAGCGGACAGCTTGGAACACCGTAACCACATGCAGAGAAAATCTCTCTCTCCTTCACGGATTTTAGTAAGTAACATCATCCATACACATGGATGTAAATGTAGATTCTAAAAAGAGTACATATATCAGATACACAGGAGAACATAAGAGTCACCGCCTTCCCAGGGTGTAGTGTCCCTTTAAATAGTGAAGATATTAAGTGAAAGTTAGTGAGGAGTCAAGACTAAAGTGTTAAACCGTGAGCAAAGATGAACACAAGACAAAATGGAGAACCAAAACAATGTAAAGGTCAGGCCAGAAGTGGCGCTTACATTGCAAATGTAACCCCATAGGAAATTTACAAAACTCAGAGATAGCCGGTGAGGGGAACACATTCCCAGATGGATCGTTTGTCTTTCGCCCGGCAGTCTTTGGCATGTATGGCCAGTATGACTGACTATAATGGACTAAATGTGTATGGCCTTATTGGTGCAACCAGGGTTCATCAGGCGAATGTTCATTTAATGATTATTTAAGTAATCTACCATGAGTGGCCATCTCTGGACAAGCAGTATGTAAACCACCGCTACCTGGAACCACAGACCAGGACCCTATACATAAGTGACAGTCCTACTGCTCTGCCTTCATGCTCAGTAATACAATTCTGTTTAAAGGGGTATTCCCATGTTATAATGTGATGGCATATCACAGACTGAATGAATGAGATGCATCCTCTTCATTTCGAGTAAAAGAAAATTTTAGGTACTCACCATAAAATCTCTTTATAAGGGCCTTCATTGGGGGGAAACAATGCTGTGTTCTCCAAGGAAGCGATAGCCTAAAGGAGATTTTGGGTACTCACCATAAAATGTCTTTCTTGGAGCCTTGATTGGGGGACATGGGAAGCTATTCTGTGCCCTACTTAATGAAGTGATAGAGAAAATAAGATTTTGGGTACTCACTGTAAAATCTCTTTCTCTGAGCCTTCACTGAAGGATGCAGCAAGGCTTATTTTGTCTCCCAATAAAGGCTCCAAAAAAGATTTTACAGTGAGTACCCAAAAATCTTCTTTTCTCAATCACTTCATTAAGTAGGACATAGAATAGCTTCCTGTGTCCCCCAATGAATGCTCCAAGAAAGACATTTTATGGTTACTACCTCAAATCTTCTTTCTCTATCACTTCATTAAGGGACACAGAATGGTTTCCTGTGTCCTCCAATGAAGAGATAGAGAAACAGGGCTGGTTGCAATTCCCAGCACAGCAGGTGGTCAGGATCGCTGCTGGAGAAGGAAAACTAAAGGTACCTTCACACATAACGATATTGTTAACGATATCGTTGCTTTTTGTGACGTAGCAACGATATCGTTAAGGATATCGTTATGTGTGACAGCGACCAACGATCAGGCCCCTGCTGGGAGATCGTTGGTCGCTGAATAAAGTCCAGAACTTTATTTCGTCGCTGGACTCCTGCTGACATCGCTGGATCGGCGTGTGTGACACCGATCCAGCGATGTCTTCACTGGTAACCAGGGTAAACATCGGGTAACTAAGCGCAGGGCCGCGCTTAGTAACCCGATGTTTACCCTGGTTACCATCCTAAAAGTAAAAAAAAAACAAACAGTACATACTTATCTACAGCCGTCTGTCCTCCAGCGCTGTGCTCTGCACTCCTCCTGTACTGGCTGTGAGCGTCGGTCAGCCGGAAAGCAGAGCGGTGACGTCACCGCTCTGCTTTCCGGCCGCTGTGCTCACACAGACAGTATAGGAGGAGTGCAGAGAAGCAGAGCGCTGGAGGACAGACAGCGGTAGGTAAGTATGTACTGTTTGTTTTTTTTTACTTTTAGGATGGTAACCAGGGTAAACATCGGGTTACTAAGCGCGGCCCTGCGCTTAGTTACCTGATGTTTACCCTGGTTACTGGCATCGTTGGTCGCTGGAGAGCGGTCTGTGTGACAGCTCTCCAGCGACCAAACAGCGACGCTGCAGCGATCCGGATCGTTGTCGGTATCGCTGCAGCGTCGCTTAATGTGAAGGTACCTTTAGATGGTGAACATAAATCAGTGGTCCTTTCATTCTCAGGATCAGTAAAGTTCCCAGCGGTTGCACCCCCTAAAGGTCTAGCGATATGCCATCACTATGAAACATAGGAATACTGCGTTAAGTATAATATAATTTTCACTTATAAATTCAGAGCACAGACCGTAGATTATATTAATGTTATAACCATTTGTTATTGTCAGGTTATTATATACGATCTTATTTTACCTTTTCAGAGGGTGTGATCAAGTACACGGCCTCCAGGCTAGGAAGAGGCTCCCTCCGCTTATTAATGTCTTCAACAACTGGAAAATAAAAAATTAGATCAAAATTACAAAAATTGTTTGCTAATGATTTTGGAGACCATACACAGCATAAGTGGCCGAACTGTGACCGGGACATGTCCCTTTAAGTCTGATGCTTTAGAAAAGTGTAACAGAGGGTATGCCTGCACCCACTACTCAGCTGCTTAGGCCGAAGTCGGGCATCCATGAAACATTGTCGTGTATGGGCCACCATGCAAGGACTGTCCGCAGGTCTCCTGACCTGAACTTCACTGCTTTATAAGAAGACATGAGGTTGTCGCAAACTTGGGTCAGGAGTCCTGCGGCCAGTCCATGAATTACAGTCCATACTAAGACAGACATCCAAATTCCTAAATTACGATATCTAAATTTCACTGTTAATATGCATTACGGCACTTTTGGTGTTTATAAAGGGAAGCCATTGTCAGAAAATGCTTTTTGTGTTAACTGCACCTTCAAAAAAAATTGGAAATGTTTTTTTTCCCCATATCACAATTAAAAAAATAAATAAAAATAAAATCTAACAATTTTCACAATGGTCATTGGGGGTTTAGACCATAACTTCCTATTGTTCCAGGAAACAACACATGTACAGTACATTAGCAACAATGGTAAGACCCATGACCTCATTTGTATTGATGCATCTAATGAGAGAGTGCAATAGTCATTGTGAAGAGACAAGGAGCAGTGTCAACTGTGACATGGCCCCTTGTGATTGGTGCATCCTGTGTTATCGGATGTGTAGAGAAGTGGTATCAGTCATTTTGATCCTGCCAGTGCTTATACAAAACATGCTGAAAAGCTTCTTGAAGTATAGGAAGTAAGCGTCTATAATGCCCTAATGGCCAGTGTGAAAACTGCAAAATTACTACCGTAATTTTCTTTTTTAATAAAGATTGTGATATTTGAAAAAAATTACAATTTTTTTTTTAAATACATTTACTACAAAAATGTAATTTACGCAGTAGGTAATTTTTTTATAAAAATTTCCCTGAAAGGGGTTATCTCAAGTTATGAAATGGGAAAAACTGCAAACCGCTTGTAAAAAAAAGAGCAACATTAGCAATTTATCTTATGGATGGAGCAATTTTTTAATGTTCTAGTTTTCTGTTTGTTGCCTGATTTACCGGCCACCTATGCAGTCTCTCACGCAAGGAGCACAGCACTTTCAAGCTGTTTTCTAGACCGTAGACGTCAGTCGAGGGAACTGTACACATGCTGGGCCATTTACCACTTCGTTTTTGCCTTGACTGCCATACTATGGTCATGGGACTCCCATAAGTATAGGGCCTGTGACAAATTCTCTGGCAAAGTGCTGGAGTGGAGATACGTTTCACTGAGGCTATTAGCTTCAGTGATTTGAATCCCAGAAGTTTGCTCCAGCACGCTATGTGGTGAGAGGGGTTAATCGGCCATTTTAAGGGCTGGCTTTTTGCGGACAGCCATAGAGCGGGTGGGAGGGTTTGTTTATGTTAACTATACCGAAACTGGTTGTTATATCCTGAGCGGGCGGATCCCAGCAGCTGCAGAGACTGGATACCATTCTGTATTGTATTCCTGTTTTGCCTGAAGGGCTGTGTTTATTTTTCACTTCACACTGGTTTATGCCACATGTATAGTAAACCAGTGGAAGATTTAAAGAGACAGTTTACCTTTGTCTACCTCAGTGTGCAGCCGAGTGAGCGGATATACCACAGGTCCCTGCTACTAAAAGGTACTACAGCCACTCTCTTAATCTGAAATAGCTGATAACAGGGAACTACAGATTGTAGTCACCCGCATAACAAGATGGACATAACGTAAAGGTTCGATTTCATGTGTCTTCGGTCCCTGTCAGCTTATGGTACGATCGTCTGATGCCACCACTCACTTGTAATTCCCTCCGTCATAATGTCAGTCATCTTGCAGCAGGAGGACAACATGCGTGTACTGAGCTGATCCACCACCAGAACCTGCGGGGAAAGGACGACAATATTATAAAAAGTAGAGGAAAATCACAAGTCACATAGCAGTAAAACGTTTAGTCCAACACTAATTTCCAGAATATAAGGGCTTTATACAGCAACCATACCCTTTGGCATGGCTTAGAGACTTCTGATACTGGAGAACAGAGATGTTCTCGCCATATGAAAATGTATGTTAGATTTCAAGTAGCAGAAATCTCTGTGCCATGTCAAAGTGGTCTGATTGATGTATAAAGCTTTTGGTTTTTGGAAATCAGGGTAGGTGTAGTATATTTCCTCCCCAAATACAAGCCTCTTAATTAGAATGTTACTGAAAGACTCACCTTCCACTCTCCTTTCTTCTTAACCTTCCGGATCACATCGTGCATAATCTCTGCAGGAGAAACAGATATTTGTGGTCATATCAAAGATGCGTGGATTCTACATACCGAGTGCTAAATCTAGGATGTTATACCAACACAAACAATATCCGTCAGTCATTGTGTCTCCATTAACAGTGCCATTACAGTGCCAACCCATGCCATGAGAGTGCCCTTCATAAATAGTGCCATCGGAATGCCATAAACAGGGCCATTACTGCCCGGGATAGATAGTGCCACAAGAATGACACCCCATAAACAGTGCCATCAAGATACCACCTCATAAGCAGTGCCATCAGACTGCCCCCATAATCCTTGCTATCAGACTGACACCCCAGAAATATTTCAGAGTGCCCCCCATGAACAGTGCCATTAAGATACCAGCCCATAAACAGTGCCATTAAGATACCAGCCCATAAACAGTGCCATTACACTGCCCCTAATAGTGCCATCAAGATACCACCCCATAAGCAGTGCCATCAGACTGCCCACATAATCCCTGCTATCAGACTGACACCCCAGAAATACTTCAGAGTGCCCCTCATAAACAGTGCCGTCAGAGTTCATCCATAGACCGTGCCATCAAAATGCCATCCCATAAATAATGCCAAACCATAACCAGTGTTCCACTCCATAAACTGTGCCATTAGAGTGCCACTTCATAAACTGCCATAAGAGAACTACCAATTAACAATGTCATCAGGGACCCCACAATAAACAGGTCAAAAAGAGTGCTCCATTATAAGCTGTGCCATCAGTCTCCTCCAAAAACAGTGCGCTCAAGGTCTCCTCCATAAACAGTGCCATCGCAGTGCTACAAAAGTTGTTTTGTCCAAAGTCCAAAACTCTTTCTCACTTCTTTTGGGATATAGAGTTCCAAATTCCCTTCAGTTTTTCCATACTTGTAAATTAAAGAGGTTGTCAGGTCATATATTTTATGGATGACTTATCCCTGATCTGCAGTACCCTGCTGCGGCCGTCAGACAGTGGAAAATGCTGCACATTACAGTTATTTTTATTATTATTATTATTATTTATTATTATTATTATTATTATTATTTATATAGCACCATTAATTCCATGGTGCTGTACATGAGAAGGGGTTACATCAAAATACAAATATCACTTACAGTAAACAAAACTAACAATAACGGACTGATACAGAGGGGAGAGGACCCTTACATTCTACAGGATTATGGGGAAGGAGATAGTAGGTTGAGGGTTGCAGTAGCTCCGATGGTGTTGAGGTGGCCGTGTGGTCTTTACAGGCTGTAAGCTTCCTTGAAGAGGTGGGTTTTCAGGTTTCTTTTGAAGGATCCAAAATTAGTGGATAACCGGATGTGTTGGGGCACTGAATTCCAGAGGATGGGTGATATTCGGGAGAAGTCTTGGAGGCGATTAAGTGAGGAGCGATTAAGCGTGGAGGAGAGGAGGAGGTCTTGGGAGGACCGGAGATTACGTGAGGGAAGATATTGAGAGATTAGTGTGGAAATATACGGAGGAGAAAGGTTACGGATGGCTTTGTAGGCCAGTGTTAGTAATTTAAACTGGATACGCTGAGAAATTGGGAACCAGTGAAGGGATTTGCAAAGAGGCGAAGCAGGAGTGTAGCGAGGAGAGAGATTAATTAGTCGGGCAGCAGAGTTAAGAATGGACTGGAGGGGTGTGAGAGTGTTAGAAGGTAGGCCACAGAGGAGTATATTGCAGTAGTCGAGGCGGGAGATGAATAGGGCATGCACGAGCATTTTGGTAGAGTGCGGGTTGAGGAAAGGACGGATTCTGAAAATATTTTTGAGCTGGAGGCGACAGGAGGTGGCGAGAGCTTCGATGTGCGGTTTGAAGGACAGGGCAGAGTCAAGGGTTACTCCGAGGCAGCGGATTTTAGAGACAGGGGAAAGTGTGATTTCATTTATTGTGATAGATAGATCAGGTAGGGAAGATATGCGTGATGGAGGAAAGATAATGAGTTCAGATTTGTCCACATTGAGCTTGAGGAAGCGAGAGGAGAAGAAGGCGGATATGGCTGATAGACACTCAGGGATTCTGGAGAGCATGGAGGTGACATCTGGGCCAGAGAGGTAGATCTGAGTGTCATCGGCATATAGATGGTACTGGAAGCCATAGGACCTTATGAGTTGTCCCAGGCCGAGTGTATAGATTGAGAAGAGTAAGGGTCCTAGGACAGAGCCTTGGGAGACTCCAACAGAGAGGGGGCGAGATGAAGAGGTGGTATGGGAGTAGGAAACGCTAAATGTGCAGTTGGCAAGGTATGAGGAGATCCAAGATAGTTAAGTAAACAAGGCAGCACACTGCAGCGCTAGAACATGCAAACTTGAAAACACGAAATTTGAACTGCATTACTGCACTAGAAATATGAAAAATGAGAGCGTTTAGCGCATAAAAATGGCCAATTTTATGTGTACCTGGTAGCCCCTTTACGGCATCTCTCTTATACCAGGTCCTAAACTTGCCTTACCTCGCTGAGAATAAACGTCTCCATCTGAACGGGTACATGTGAAACCTCTTCTTAGACTAAAATTCTCTCTCTCTGTGGAGGGGTATTGGACCTGCTGTAATTAAAACACCTGAAGCTAGAAGGCGGAGTGCACGATCAGAAGGCTAAAGAATACATTTCAAAAACCTGACCTGCACATCCAAACATAGACTCAGTGTGAACAGATGCTGAACCTAGAGTCGCCAACTCGTATAAGAGATCCAAGATAGGGCAAGGTCTTTCTTTGACCCCAAAGGAAGAGAGGATCTGTAGTAGGAGGCAGTGGTCAACTGTGTCGAAGGCAGAGGACAGGTCTAGGAGGAGGAGTATAGAGAATTGTTTGTTAGCTTTGGCTGTAAGTAAGTCGTTAGTAATTTTGGTCAGGGCAGTCTCAGTGGAATGGTGGGGACAGAAGCCAGATTGTAGGTTGTCAAAGAGAGAGTTAGATGCAAAGTGAGAGGAAAGTTCAGCATGGACATGCTGCTTAAGGAGTTTGGAAGCAAATGGGAGCAAAGATATGAGGCGATAGCTGGACATACCGCTTGGGTCAAGGGATGGCTTTTTAAGGATAGGTGTGATTGTGGCATGTTTGAAGGCAGAGGGGAAGGTACCAGAAGTTAGTGAAATGTTGAAGAGATGGGTTAGGAATGGGATTAGTGTGGTGGTGAGGTTGGGGAGGAGGTGGGATGGGGTCAAGTGCACAAGTGGTGAGGTGTGATTTGGAGAGAAGATGAGCAAGCTCCCCTTCAGAGATTTTGGAGAGAGAAGTTATGGGGTTTGGGCATTGGTCTCATACAAAGGGGTTGTGGTGGTTGGACAACAAAGACTTGCCTTGTTTGGTCTATCTTATTTTTGAAGTGCGTGGCAAAGTCCTCGGCAACGATTAGGGAACTCGGAGGGGGCAGTTGTGGGCGGAGGAGAGAGTTTAAAGTGTTGAACAACTGTTTGGGGTTGTGGGATAAGGAAGATACGAGGGTTGTGGAGTAGGCCTGTTTAGCAGAGGTGAGAGCTGATTTGAATGCCAGTGTTGCTTGTTTGAGTGCAGTGAAATCTAGACCCCAGTCCAGAGCCTCTCACCTAGCCAAATCAGTTCTCATGCTTCGCACTGACGAGGGCCAACAGCCCGAAACACCGTGTCTGCGAATTGAGATACTGATTTGGCTTTTATCCTAAGTCATATTGCATGACTTGTTAAAGGGTTGATTGTGACTTGTAGGATCGCTACTTCCAACAGGTGGGGCTATAGAGTTTAAGTCCTATTTTTCTCAGAAGAGGCAATTTGCAGTTCAATGTATACGGCCACCTAACAACAACTGATCAGTGGGGATACTGGGTGTGACTCCCACCAATCTGATATTGATGACAAATCCTGATCATAGGTCCTCAATTTCATTGTTATTCTGTTACATGCAGAAAAACTGAACCACATGATGTGGATCTGTGACTGTTGCTTGCTGTTTCAGCTGTGTGCAATTCCTCATCCTCTGCTATTTGGTGTTCCTCCCTTTACTCCCCGGTGTTCCTCTTTTTTGTCTGAGTGGATATTTGTATGTTTGGTATGTTCATTTATCCCTGTACATCCTCCCTTGTTAGTCTGGTTGTTGTATATGATACACTATTTACTTTCCACTTCCCTGGGTGGAGGAGGGGGACAGATATAGGGCTGATTCAGGAGTTCAGCAAGGTACATGGCCCTGGTGTATACACCATCAGAAGTAATCTGGGGAGTAGGGATAGCTAGGACACTACTAGTGTAACACCCCAGGGTCCTGGTTGTTACAGTGGCATTGCTTTCCTCACAGGGAGTGTGATGTTATGCTTGGAAGCGAAGGAAGATCTCTTTTATCAGGTAAACACAATGCACACAACATATTCACACTCCAGGCCAGAAGGGGGAGCTCTAAACTTGGTTTAGGGGGAACTTCTCTATTGATGTATTTTGGTCTGGAGGGAAAGTTAATTAGTTGGTGCCAGACAGCAGACTGGAGCAGTCTGAGGCAGAGAGCAGTGTGAGGGGCCGTGCACCCAGAGGTGCTGCAGCTCCAGGATTGAGAGAGCAAGAAGGAAGGACAGTGTTCAGTGAGCGTTCATGAGAACGAAGCACAGGAGAGAGACACCAGGGGAGCGTCGTTTGGGCTATCTCCCTGGCCGAGCGCAGAATCCGGTAGCAGGAAGACCGAGGTTGTATCGGACTTTAGGAGGCACAACAGAAACCGGCAGGACACCTGGATTACATATCACCTGTCTGCCCTAATACCCAGGAGGCACAGTGGCACATAGAGCCCGGGTCGTGATAGAGACCCTATAAAAAGGCTTGAGCCACCTATCATATGGGTTTGTGTCCTAACCTTCATGGAGGACAGAGAGAAATGTGAGGACCTTGCCAGAAGCCATAGGCAGTAAGGGACTACAACATCACTGCGCTAATAGGACGGCTTCTAACTCCACCTGATAAAGGGGACTATAAATTCGCTTCCAAGCCGGCCAGATCCTGCCTGTACCTGTGATCTGGTGCCCTGGACTGTGCCTGCCCAAAGCCTTCAGTAAACCAGGTAAAGAGACTGCAAACCTGTGTCATCCGTTCTTTACTGCACCAGTCACCATCCTCATCTATATACTGGGAGCCCTGGGGACTTACTTCATCTGTGGGAAGTTATACCATCTAGCTGCCATAAAACCACCCCAGAGGACCCCTTTAAGCAGCATCGGTCCCCACTGACCAAACACCACAGGTGGCGTCACGAACACAAACTTTACTAAACCCCTTAAAAGACTTTCCCCCTTTATTTGGGCGCCCAGGGCCACGTATTGGGTCGCAGCCACCGTGACATCCCCTTTAATTACGACTGGACCTGGTACCGAGTACCCCACGGCCCTGGCGGGCATCAAACTGGCGTTAGAGAAGGGAAGGAGCCCCTGGCTCCGGGTACTCCGACAGTAGGGCTGTGATAGCAGCGGTAATCGATGGACCTTATTAACTATTATTTTTCGCAAAAGACACTACTTTGCAAAGTCACCAATAATAGAACTATGTAAGCCCCTCGCCCCATAATAAAAATTGACCATGTATAGAAATTGTATGTATGGATTTACAAGAGATCCATAATGGAAAAAGATAGGACAATAGATAAAATGTGGGTAGATAAGGTCAGCATCCTGGGGACAAGTTTTGCCATCCTACCATAATAGACAGTATAGAGAAGGTGAAATTTCTGGCATTGTGATCCTCTAATCTGACTGTGCTGTGCAGATATGCTAATATGTGGCTTCATTATTTCTCATCCTGACTCCGTGTCTCTCCCACACAACCTAGAGATGACATAACATTTCTCTACGCTACAACTTACAATGCAGCTGGGTATCTCAGAGAGCTTATTATTTTAGGGTATTATTCCTACTAAGGAGGAATTCCATCTACATACAAAAATAATATGTTACCCTCCTACATTATAAAGTGCTTCAAATAATGCACTGTGAAAAATACAGAGCGCCAAATCTCCTGCACAGACAATTCTGTCTGCCTGCAGCCACCACTAGAGGGAGCTATGGAGCTGACAGTGTATTGTCTTATCCTTAAAGTTGTTGCCCATTACTGGACAAGTTCTTAAATAGACTAGTGGCACATGTAAAATAAGAACAAAGCATAATTCCCTAAATGGCGCCTTTCCTGGTGCTCGCTTGAAATTGTTGTATAATGTGAGCGCTGCAGCCTATCAGTTGACACTGATCAGCTGCAGCCATCACAATTTTGTCAGACGGAAGAGTTTCATATGACATAACCGTGAAGGCTGCGGGGCCCACCCAGGGACAGCACCAGCAACCAACCAACCTGGCCAGGTGCCATGCCCATGGTGTCTGGGAGACCCACTGGGCCCTGTGTGTACTGCATGCATGAAGCCGACTCAGGAGCTCCATAAAGCAGGAGTGTTGGCTGTGCTATACAGCCGGCACTGAGAACCTATCTATTGTGATTGGAGCTAGATCGAAATTAGTCAAATGATGTACTTAGCTCATACAATGAACACTAAAATGAATGAAAAAAAAAAAAAAACATCAAAATTGCCTTGTTGTTTTTCGGACATTTTGACTCCTCAAAAAAAAGAATAAAAAAAAAATTAAAAAGTCGTATGGACCAAACAATTGTACAAATAAAAATTACAGTTTGCATTGCAAAATAAGCCCTGCTACAACTCTATTGTTCCCCCAAAAAACTATGGTTCATGGAAGGTGAGGAATTAAAATCGAAAGTCAAGAGGGACCAATTCAGACTCAAAGTCCGCATAAACCTGGAGCTGATCCTGCCCTGAATTAATACTTCTAACATATGACTTTGAGGCTATGTGCACACGTTCAGGATTTTTCGCTTTTTTTTTCAGCCTTTTTCCACGATAAAAACACTTAAAAAACACATACATATGCATCCTATCATTTAGAATGCATTCCGCAATTTTTGTGCACCTGATGCGTTTTTTTTTTCCACGAAAAAAATGCATCGCGGTAAAAAAAGCAGCATATTCATTAATTTTGCGGATTTTTCGCGTTTTTCCTGCTATTTAATGCATTGGGAAAGCTCTGGAAAAAAAAGCGAAAAAAACGCATGCGGATTTCTGACAGAAATGTCCGGTTTTTGTCAGGAAATTTCTGCAAGAAATCCTGAACGTGTGCACATACCCTGATACGTCCAAATTTTGTATTAATTCATAGTTAAAAATCACTGTACAAACTATGGGGGGCATTTATTAACCAAATTAGCTAGACCGTTTTCTAGTTCTACCAAAATAGCAGATTTTGGTGCATATAATACTGCATTAAAGTTTACAACTTTTTGTTGTTTTAGGCTTTTTTTCACCACTTTTCAAAATTAACAAAAAATGTAGACTAAAGTAGTGGAGCCTTCCGTGGATCAAAAAATGTACTATAATTTATGCCGCTAATTGACGTACATTTAACAAAGCTCTGTCTGCTGATAGTACGTGTAGATTTCTAGTGTCTACACAGTGCGCCTCTTAAAAATTTGGCATCCAGGCCCCCTAGATTAGATTCACTTACTGTTTTTATTTTTTAATTACAGGAAAGATTACCGTAATTTCTTACAATTTTCACACCATACAGCTTCACAAACCACGGCGTGTGAATGCTGACGCCTTTGCAAAGGGAGGTTTAGCACTGTGAAAGTTAGAAGAATGAGGATTATTTTATATTCACTTGTTCCTAAAAAAAAATAATAGAAAAAAAATTAAAATGTGTAAAATCAAACAGTCGCTCTGGGCCAAAAATGGACACATCGTCACATAAAAGCCAGAATTAAATTAGCCGGATAAACCCACGTTAATTGTTTTAGTAGGTAATCTGAAGTAAACTGTGCCCAATCAATCAGAGTGCCCTACATTATCCAGCTCAGCAGACGTGGGCAAATCCATTTAGTGGCACGGTGAGTGACGGATATATACCCTGCCCACTGTAACGAGACAAGAACAGCATTTTTACGGCCTTTACAGATGATTTGTTGTTGAGTTTTACCACACACTATCCAATGCTTTATGAGGCATGCCACATTCCCGCTCTTGCCCTTTTCGTCATCTTATAACTGTATTAACTCATTCACATGTCAAATTTATTTTATTAGATCATTATTTATTTATTTTTTTTTACCACAGCACCTCTTTCAATGCTCTTGGGCCTAGTGTGTGCTATATGTAATTTGTAAGGCATCACAGCCTGACTAGACAAGAGGCGTCTTCTTGAAGCGCCCATAACAGTTTGGGTATAAAGATGCCTTAAATGTGGTTATTTGGTGACCGCAAGTTACTTAAAGGAATCGCCCAGCAAAAGTCGGGCCTACATGGTTTCACAGTTTCTCAAAATTATAAAACTGTGTCTGTTGCTCCTAGCAACCAATCACAGTGCAGCTTTCATTTCTAAAGCTGCTTTGGAATAATGAAAGCTTTGCTGTGATTGGTTGCTTAGGGTAACAGACAGTTCACTGTTAGACTAGTTTTAATTAAGCTGCCCCATAGTGTTTTTACTGTATTTTTCGGAGAGATTTTATATAATCCAATGTGACTGGTTATGAAACACTGGGGGAAATTTATTAAGACTGTCATTCTTTACATAGGTCTTAATAAAAAGAATGCTGGGGTAAGATGTGCCTAATTTATTAAAACATTACTTTTATTAACTTTTATTAAAAAGGCACGCTATACTGTTTAAAAATATTACAGTGATCCTGTATTTTTTAAATATTCAACCAGATTCCTACAAGTAGAAAACCTTCCCCATTTGGCTAAATGTATTAAACTCCTTACTGAGGTTATACTATCCTACCTACGCCATGGCTGCACTCCATGGATCTTAGCGATATATGGTTGTATATCTCTTTGAGCTCATACTCATCGCCATTTTAAAAAAAAGGTCCAATTTCAGTCCAGAAGCGTGTGACAAGCGTCATGCGATTATCATGCGACAATCCGATTTTTAACACATAGCATCCGATTTACATGTGTATGTGAACTGATTGCACTCGCAGCTCAGTGTCTCTGCTGGATGGCAGGCGGTATAGTCGCATCATGCAACAATGCACCCTGCCATCATTTGTTATAGGACAAAAGGATTTATCTTCTCGGCAGACAGGTGAGGAATACGGTTGTTTAGTATCTTAATTCTGTTACAGGAGACATTGGCTTCCGTGGCTTGGCCGTTGACGTATTGAGTATATGTGTTTTTGGTAAATGCAAATTCATTAAATGATTCTGTGTCATTATATAAATTAAAGGACTTTATTCTGAGTGTGTTTTTTATAAAATACCACTATGGGGTTAGTAATGGGGGCATCTTATAGATGATTCCCCATTACTAACCTCTGGGCTTGATGTCATCTGACAATACAAAGGTGACATCAACCCCCCAACTATCACCCCACTTGCCACCGCACTAGGGCAAGTGGGAAGAGTGAGGCTAAGTGCCAGAATTGGTGCATCTTATGGATGCACCATTTCTGGGGTGGCTGAGAGCTGATGCTTTAGTGTGGGATGGGGCCAGTATCCATGACCCTTTCCTAGGTAATTAATATCAAGCCATAGCTGCCTGCCTAGCCTTTGCTGGTTAATAATTATAGGGGGACTCTAAGTCAGGAAAGGCTAGGTAAAAAGCTGTGAGCCGATATTAATAGCTTGGAAAGCTCCGTGGCTATTACCCCCTTCCCATGCTATAAAGATCTACCCCAAGCTGTCTGCTTTCCCTCTGCTGGTTGTTAAAATGTTGGGGGATTGCATGCCATTTTTTTTCAGAAAATAATTTAGTAAGTAATAAAATAAATGTCCAGTAAGCTACAAATGCAATGTACTCATTATATAGGTCACTGACATCTTTATATATATCTATTCTATGTGTACATATCTATTATTTCGGGTCACGCTGTGACTTTACGGTACGAGGCTAATTGCCAGCTTTTCAAAGGACTCTCATGGTCCATGTGCCGTGTGATTTTTATTTTATCACACCTATTAACTTGCATTGGTGAGTCTTGCCAAAGATACAAGGACAATCACAGCATGCTACAATTTTTTTCTCATCCCGATCTGAGCTGAGAAAAAAAAAAAAAAAAAAACCGCAGAAGAGTAGCTACTCAGAGATTAACATTGGTCATAGTGCAGTCCAAATTTTTATCAGATTGTACTCATCCGTTTTCCTCGCCGATGAGTATGAGCCCTTAGTAGGCAGGATGGGATCATCTCAGTAAAGGACTGCTTATACTTGTGGGTAGTTAATAATTTATTACAAGGCACCTTTAATAACTAAGGCGCATCATTTGCGGAGGTGGAGATCTGCACCATGAGTAACTCCACTACCTATTGTAAACTGGTCCCACACATGGCCCCGTCACTTCCACTAAGCCCCGTCCAGTTTTTATAAAACGTGATGTGAGCTGTGAAAAACAACAAAAAAAAGTAATAAATTAAAGAATATAGTATGTGGTCCGACGCGGACACCACTGTGTGTGAACATAACCTATAGGTGATTTTCATCTGTGACACAGGTTATAAAAGGGACGTGTCTCTGTGATCCATTTGCGGACACATAGTCCACAAAAAAACCTGACTCATGAACAGCCCCATAGATTATTATGGTGCATGTTTTATTCGTGAAAAATAAGAGGGGAAAAACACATACGCGAAGAACACACGTCTGAATGAGGCCTTAGAAAGTCTTTCTAAATTCGTGCTATAGTCACTTACTTTAGACCGGGTTCTGACTGCCATATTAAAAATTGGGCCAGTCACAACCGCAAGTTAAGGATGTGACTGGCTCCATTTCTGTCCACGTAGACCATCGGTCCACGTAGAAAATCAACCATGTGCACTGGCGACAATGGGTCCATGAGCTCTCCGTATGCAATATGTAGTACACAAGGGCAGCAAACGGGGCGATGATACGTCCGTCTGTTCGAGCCCTTAGGACGGGTTCAGAGGAGACGATTTTGATACATATTGGCATCCGTTTTTTACACTGTACATCAGCAGTTAGTAAAATTTACCAAATACAATTTCCTATGTTAATAATGGCAATGTACTCATAAAAAAAATGTATGCAATATGGATGATCCGTATGGGATCCATTTTTTTTCTGCACTCCCAAAGACTTGAATGGGCAATTTTCATTCGAAACTCGGAAGAGACTTGTGCACACAGCGATTTCTTTCACAGGGACCCTCATTCCATCATCTGTACAGCCCTATTAAATAATATTAGTCAGCGTGCCACCCGGTGTTAGCACGGACAGAACACCTACCTATCAACTACTCGCTTGACATTGATCCAACCACATCTGTTCATTCCTATGTCACATGCAGCCGAGGGACGAGCTCCTTGTAAGAAATGCTGTCATTGCGCAGTGTTATTCGAGGCGGCCATGAGTGCAGGGACGGCCCTATATAAGTGATTAATCGCTCAGTCCTCTGAGAGCAAGCTGATTAACCGCTTACAATCCGTCATTAATGGGGTTGATGGAGGGTAATATGATTGTGTTGTGGAGAGGAGACTTGGACGCAGCTGTTCTTGTATTGTCTACCTACAAAGCAGCACATACAATGTTACACAAACAATAACTACATTAATGAACACATCCTTTCATAGATTTTTTTCAATGCAGAAATATCAAATCTGCTATGTGTGAACCCAGCCTAATAGAGGCCTCCATGCCTCGCTCTGGGGGCCTTCTCCATAGTCACAATGGCGTCACCCACAATATCATTTTACACACGGGCGTCACATTCCAGCTGCCGTCATATTGTCAATTACAGAATTCATCTGCTGCTCAGTTTTGGGAAATGTCATTCAGACAGAGTATACGGAGGTCACGGAGGCTGGTTAGTGGGGGTAGGTGATAAAGTCCTGACTGCTGGGACTCCCAACAACTTCGGATCCACCTTTCCTGCTCCCTGCATTGGGACTGATTGGAGTGGCATGGTTGTAAACGATTTTTAATCTAAGTCTGCGGGACCTGCGGAAAAAAACTAGTAAATCGCTTGTCCCATAGGTATTAAAAAAAATGGCAACGATCATGCAATGGCACTGATCAAGTCGTTCCCTATACAGATGAATGGGGGATGGAATCTCAAGTCAATTCTTTCAGCATTTTTGCAGCGTTTTACACCTGTTTTAATGAATGGGGAAAATACACAAGTAAAAGCGCTTGCATGTATTTTGCACAACATCTTTCCTGCCCATACTCTGGTTTTTGCAGCAAAAAAATCTGCTACAAATACTCAATGTGTGCACATACCTTTACTTAAGCCAATCTTTTTTGGTGCTATTTTTTATTTTAAAGGGGTATTCCGACCTAGGCCTGAAAAAAAAGCTATTCCATATATCTGAATGGGTTGATTCTGTAGTATGTGAATTTATTTATGCAAGTGCCATTCTGATACAAACAATTCTGTAACAAAATAGTTTTGTCCTAAGAGTGTTTTCAGAAAATGACCTAATATTTGTGTTGAATTTTTTATTTTTTTTTACATTTTTGGCTTCTGTTCCTGTTTCTTAAATTGTATTAAAATTAATAAATTATTAAAATATTAATAAAAAAAAAAATCAAACTTTTTTTGCATTGATTTTGATTTCTTTATGTCTTTTTTTTTTCCGTTGCTGCAAACCCCTGCTGACTGCCCTCAGAAATAGAGAGCAGTTTAGCTCCGCCCCATTGCCAGATATGTGACTGAGCCAATTAGGTTTAAATGTGTAAACGGTCACCTGAGCTCCCACAATGCATTGCTATCAGGATATAAGGAGATTTTAATTAATTATATTGATGAAAAAAAAAATTTACATAGCAAATATTGAAAAAAAAATTTTTTTATAAAAATGAGTGAGTTTTGCCTTTAAAGGGATATTCTAATCCAATACATTTATGACAATGTTTGATAGACATTGGTCTTATCTCTATTCTTTAGTATTATTTCTGGAGAAAGTTAATAAAAGAAAAGCAATCTCGAGATAAGGATACTGGATATGCTTAAAATGTCTGAGATGAGAGTAACCCTTTAACAAAGGGGGTTGACCATTAACTATAGAAGAAAATAGATGCAAAGAGTACTAGATAAATGCATACATGATTATAGTGACAGCGCACTGATTCCAAAGTGACTGTGTAATACCTATTTTCTCCTACGGGAGTGCTGTAGGAGAATCTAACACTTGAGGGAGGGTTCCTCCACAAATTATATCTGATTTAAAGACAGAAAGCAGAGGTCTTCAGACCATAAGAAATTGATGCACAAAGTAAATTGAAAAAACTGTATTACATTTTATTGTACAATAAATTAGATTTATTTGCCACGTCTGAAATACCCCTTTAAGACACTCTATTATGGAACAGAGCTCAGATGACAGTCTATCGATGTCACCATCCTCAGTGCCTCGTGGTGACAATCTCGTCATGTGCACACACTATCACTATACTGAACATGTTCTTCCCATGTAATAAATTATGAACAAGGAGAACATCTGTGTAACTTGCCTCCGCACCTGCAACTTTTGTGGAAAAAGTAAATAAGATCTGGGAGTGCAAGGATTGTCATAGTATTCTTCACTGAGGAAGACATACCGTAGGTGCATTCTGCGCAACTCACCAGAGCCCGAATAGGGGGGAAAGGAAGACATACCGTAGGTGCAGCCTGCGCAACTCACCAGGGCCCGAATAGGGGGGAGGGGAAGACATACTGTAGGTGCAGCCTGCGCAACTCACCAGGGCCCGAATAGGGGGGAGGGGAAGACAAACCGTAGGTGCAGCCTGCGCAACTCACCAGGGCCCGAATAGGGGGGAGGGGAAGACATACCGTAGGTGCAGCCTGCCCAACTCACCAGGGCCTGAATAGGGGGGAGGGTAAGACATATCATAGATGCAGCCTGCGCAACTCACCAGAGCCCAAATAGGGGGAGGGGAAGACATACCGTAGGTGCAGCCTGCACAACTCACCAGAGCCCGAATAGGGGGGAGGGGAAGACATACCATAGGTGCAGCCTGCGCAACTCACCAGGGCCCGAATAGGGGGAAGAGGAAGACATACCGTAGGTGCAGCCTGCGCAACTCACCAGAGCCCAAATAGGGGGGAGGGGAAGATATACCATAGGTGCAGCCTGCGCAACTCACCAGGGCCCGAATAGGGGGGAGGGGAAGACATACCATAAGTGCAGCCTGCGCAACTCACCAGAGCCCGAATAGGGGGGAGGGGAAGACAAACCGTAGGTTCAGCCTGCGCAACTCACCAGAGCCCGAATAAGGGAAGAGGAAGACATACTGTAGGTGCAGCCTGCCCAACTCACCGGGGCCCGAATAGGGGGGAGGGGAAGACATACCATAAGTGCAGCCTGCGCAACTCACCAGAGCCCGAATAGGGGGGAGGGGAAGACATACCGTAGGTTCAGCCTGCGCAATTCACCAGAGCCCGAATAGGGGGGAGAGGAAGACATACCGTAGGTGCAGCCTGCGCAACTCACCAGAGCCCGAATGGGGGGAGAGGAAGACATACTGTAGGTGCAGCCTGCCCAACTCACCAGGGCCCGAATAGGGGGGAAAGGAAGACATACCGTAGGTGCAGCCTGCGCAACTCACCAGAGCCCGAATAGGGGGGAGGGGAAGACATACCGTAGGTGCAGCCTGCACAACTCACCAGAGCCCAAATAGGGGGGAGGGGAAGACATACCGTAGGTTCAGCCTGCGCAACTCACCAGAGCCCGAATAGGGGAAGAGGAAGACATACTGTAGGTGCAGCCTGCCCAACTCACCAGGGCCCGAATAGGGGGGAGGGGAAGACATACCGTAGGTGCAGCCTGCGCAACTCACCAGAGCCTGAATAGGGGGGAGGGGAAGACATACCATAGGTGCAGCCTGCACAACTCACCAGAGCCCGAATAGGGGGGAGGGAAAGACATACCATAAGTGCAGCCTGCGCAACTCACCAGAGCCCGAAAAGGGGGGAGGGGAAGATAAACCGTAGGTTCAGCCTGCGCAACTCACCAGAGCCCGAATAAGGGAAGAGGAAGACATACTGTAGGTGCAGCCTGCCCAACTCACCAGGGCCCGAATAGGGGGGAGGGGAAGACATACCATAAGTGCAGCCTGCGCAACTCACCAGAGCCCGAATAGGGGGGAGGGGAAGACATACCGTAGGTTCAGCCTGCGCAACTCACCAGAGCCCGAATAAGGGAAGAGGAAGACATACTGTAGGTGCAGCCTGCCCAACTCACCAGGGCCCGAATAGGGGGGAGGGGAAGACATACCATAAGTGCAGCCTGCCCAACTCACCAGGGCTCGAATAGGGGGGAGGGGAAGACAAACCGTAGGTTCAGCCTGCGCAACTCACCAGAGCCCGAATAAGGGAAGAGGAAGACATACTGTAGGTGCAGCCTGCCCAACTCACCAGGGCCCGAATAAGGGAAGAGGAAGACATACTGTAGGTGCAGCCTGCCCAACTCACCAGGGCCCGAATAGGGGGGAGGGGAAGACATACCGTAGGTGCAGCCTGCGCAACTCACCAGAGCCCGAATGGGGGGAAAGGAAGACATACTGTAGGTGCAGCCTGCCCAACTCACCAGGGCCCGAATAGGGGGGAAAGGAAGACATACCGTAGGTGCAGCCTGCGCAACTCACCAGAGCCCGAATAGGGGGGATGGGAAGACATACCGTAGGTGCAGCCTGCACAACTCACCAGAGCCCGAATAGGGGGGAGGGGAAGACATACCGTAGGTGCAGCCTGCGCAACTCACCAGAGCCCGAATAGGGGGGAGGGGAAGACATACCGTAGGTGCAGCCTGCACAACTCACCAGAGCCCGAATAGGGGGGAGGGGAAGACATACCGTAGGTGCAGCCTGCACAACTCACCAGAGCCTGAATAGGGGGGAGGGGAAGACATACCGTAGGTTCAGCCTGCGCAACTCACCAGAGCCCGAATAGGGGAAGAGGAAGACATATTGTAGGTGCAGCCTGCCCAACTCACCAGGGCCCGAATAGGGGGGAGGGGAAGACATACCGTAGGTGCAGCCTGCGCAACTCACCAGAGCCCGAATAGGGGGGAGGGGAAGACATACCGTAGGTGCAGCCTGCACAACTCACCAGAGCCCGAATAGGGGGGAGGGGAAGACATACCGTAGGTTCAGCCTGCGCAACTCACCAGAGCCCGAATAGGGGAAGAGGAAGACATACTGTAGGTGCAGCCTGCCCAACTCACCAGGGCCCGAATAGGGGGGAGGGGAAGACATACCTTAGGTGCAGCCTGCGCAACTCACCAGAGCCCGAATAGGGGTGAGGGGAAGACATACCGTAGGTTCAGCCTGCGCAACTCACCAGAGCCCGAATAGGGGAAGAGGAAGACATACTGTAGGTGCAGCCTGCCCAACTCACCAGGGCCCGAATAGGGGGGAGGGGAAGACATACCGTAGGTGCAGCCTGCGCAACTCACCAGAGCCCGAATAGGGGGGAGGGGAAGACATACCGTAGGAGCAACCTGCACAACTCACCAGAGCCCGAATAGGGGGGAGGGGAAGACATACCGTAGGTGCAGCCTGCGCAACTCACCAGAGCCAGAATAGAGGGAAGAGGAAGATATACCATGGGTGCAGCCTGCGCAACTCACCAGAGCCAGAATAGGGGGAAGGGGAAGACATATCGTAGGTGCAGCCTGCGCAACTCACCAGAGCCCGAATAGGGGGAAGAGGAAGACATACCATAGGTGCAGCCTGCGCAACTCACCAGAGCCAGAATAGAGGGAAGAGGAAGATATACCATGGGTGCAGCCTGCGCAACTCACCAGAGCCCGAATAGGGGGGAGGGGAAGACATACCGTAGGTGCAGCCTGCACAACTCACCAGAGCCCGAATAGGGGGGAGGGGAAGACATACCGTAGGTTCAGCCTGCGCAACTCACCAGAGCCCGAATAGGGGAAGAGGAAGACATACTGTAGGTGCAGCCTGCCCAACTCACCAGGGCCCGAATAGGGGGGAGGGGAAGACATACCTTAGGTGCAGCCTGCGCAACTCACCAGAGCCCGAATAGGGGTGAGGGGAAGACATACCGTAGGTTCAGCCTGCGCAACTCACCAGAGCCCGAATAGGGGAAGAGGAAGACATACTGTAGGTGCAGCCTGCCCAACTCACCAGGGCCCGAATAGGGGGGAGGGGAAGACATACCGTAGGAGCAACCTGCACAACTCACCAGAGCCCGAATAGGGGGGAGGGGAAGACATACCGTAGGTGCAGCCTGCGCAACTCACCAGAGCCAGAATAGAGGGAAGAGGAAGATATACCATGGGTGCAGCCTGCGCAACTCACCAGAGCCAGAATAGGGGGAAGAGGAAGACATATCGTAGGTGCAGCCTGCGCAACTCACCAGAGCCCGAATAGGGGGAAGAGGAAGACATACCATAGGTGCAGCCTGCGCAACTCACCAGAGCCAGAATAGAGGGAAGAGGAAGATATACCATGGGTGCAGCCTGCGCAACTCACCAGAGCCAGAATAGGGGGAAGAGGAAGACATATCATAGGTGCAGCCTGCGCAACTCACCAGAGCCCGAATAGGGGAAGAGGAAGACATACCGTAAGTGCAGCCTGCACAACTCACCAGAGCCCGAATAGGGGGGAGGAGAAGACATACCGTAGGTGCTGCCTACGCAACTCACCAGAGCCCGAATAGGGAGGAGGGGAAGACATACCGTAGGTGCATCCTGTGCAACTCACCAGAGCCAGAATAGGGGGAAGAGGAAGACATACCGTAGGTGCAGCCTGCGCAACTCACCAGAGCCCGAATAGGGGGGAGGGGAAAACATACCGTAGGTGCAGCCTGCGCAACTCACCAGACCCCGAATAGGGGGAAGAGGAAGACATACCGTAGGTGCAGCCTGCGCAACTCACCAGAGCCAGAATAGGGGGAAGAGGAAGACATATAGTAGGTGCAGCCTGCGCAACTCACCAGAGCCCGAATAGGGCAAGAGGAAGACATACCGTAGGTGCAGCCTGCGCAACTCACCAGACCCTGAATAGGGGGAAGAGGAAGACATACCGTAGGTGCAGCCTGTGCAACTCACCTGGAATACATACCATAGGTGCAGCCTGCGCATCAGCACAAGGGTCTTACATTATAGGGGCAGACAAACGATAGGTGAAACCTGTGCATCTGGCCATTATAGGGGTGGACATGCCATTCATGCTGTGTGTTACACAGGTGGATATACCATACGTATAGCGTGTGTGACTGCACTAGGGCCATTATAGGGGTGCACAGACCACACATGCTACGTATGTAATTGCACAAGGGCCCTTATGGGCAAAGGGGGTCAATTAAAAAATAAAAATAATAAAAGAGGGCATAAATAACCCCTTGGATCAAAATGTTTCCCTATTGTCTATGTCCACCTCTTCAATAGCAGCAATTATTAAGTATCGCCATGTTGTGCCATCTGTTTATATTATAATTACATGGTTCCAGCTGCTGCAGAACCTCTTAACACAAAGAGCTTCACTTTAATCAAGAAGTAATTAACATGACCTATCATACCATCCTGTAAAGAAAAAAAAACATATATTAAGTAAAGAGTAATTGCCATAAAGCTTCACCTTCCTGATAAAAAAGAGGTTCCTCAGCAGCTGGGATATTAGAAGATATATATCTATATTAGTCAATGAAGTTAAACCTTCCTGATAAAAAGGTAATATAGCGCCTGGGGTTTTATATGAAATAAAATAATCCTTTTTTAACTTCCTACTAAAAAAGAGGTTCTGCAGCAGCTGGTAATATTGGGATGTCACCTCGGGCTTCTAATAATGGTGTAATAATCAGATGGGAGACATGTGAGTCTGCCGGTAATATAAGTGTCCATACATGGTAGCATTAGGACACCCCCTGGAGATTGGGGTGGGGGGCAGTGAGGCATCAGGAGGGATGCTGGGAATGAGGAGACAGGCATGGATGAGGAGGGGGGTGATGGGAGGAGTCAGGGCACATGATTGATGATGATGGGGGTGGTAGTATGATTTTATGCCATCACCAGGGATGATCACATAACGGCTGGCATCTTCTAGGGCACAGATAACTGCAGGGTGGCATGGAGTGTGGGGTGAGCCAGGGATGCATGGTGGGCTGGGGGAGGGGAGGCACGGATGAATGGCTGATGCTGCAGCACACACAGGGGATGATGGTGGTGCGTGCAGGGATGAGGGAGAAGGAGACAAGAGGCTGCGGACAGCTGCAGACACCTCCGCAGGACACAGGGAGGGGTCTCCCCGCCACGGACCCGCACCGCTATCCCCCGCACCTGTGCTGCGCCCACCCATCAGTGCCCACCAGCTTACTTTCTCCCACCACTGCCTTCAGCCCGCTGGGTGCCATCCTGATCCGATCCAAGAGCTAGAGCCGAACCGAGAGAGAGATCCGACTGCAGGGGAGAGGGAGGAGAGAGCTGGAGGTAGAGGAGGCTGAGGATGGAGGAGGAGGATGAGGCTGCTGTCAGCTGACCGGAGAGGAGGGGTGCTGCAGCAGAGCCGGGGAGGGGTGACAGCTGTACCAACACCCTGCCATCACCAGGACACTACTGCCCCCATCATCTGCATCCTGGACTGTGGCCCTGGACCACACATCCCCCGGAACATCATTGTGTTACCCACCTATTATCTATCTATCATTTATCTATTATCTATCATATATCATCTGTTATCTATCATTTATCTATTATCTATCATATATCATCTGTTATCTATCATTTAGCTATTAACTATCTATTATCATTTGTCTGTTATTATCTATCTATTATCTATCTACAGTATTATCTATCTATTATCTATCGTATATCATCTGTTATCTATCATTTATCTATTATCTATCAATTATCTATCATCTATCTATTATCTCTCTATTATCTACAGGCATGGCCAAAAGTATTGGCACCCCTGCAATTCTGGCAGATAATACTCAGTTTCTTCCTGAAAATGATTGCAATCACAAATTCTTTGGTATTATCTTCATTTAATTTGTCTTAAATGAAAAAACACAAAAGAGAATGAAGCAAAACGCAAAACATTGATCATTTCACACAAAACTCCAAAAATGGGCCAGACAAAAGTATTGGCACCCTCGGCCTAATACTTGGTTGCACAACCTTTAGCCAAAATAACTGCGACCAACCGCTTCCGGTAACCATCAATGAGTTTCTTACAATGCTCTGCTGGAATTTTAGACCATTCTTCTTTGGCAAACTGCTCCAGGTCCCTGATATTTGAAGGGTGCCTTCTCCAATCTGCCATTTTTAGATCTCTCCACAGGTGTTCTATGGGATTCAGGTCTGGACTCCTTGCTGGCCACCTTAGAAGTCTCCAGTGCTTTCTCTCAAACAATTTTCTAGTGCTTTTTGAAGTGTATTTTGGGTCATTGTCCTGCTGGAAGACCCATGACCTCTGAGGGAGACCCACCTTTCTCACACTGGGCCCTACATTATGCTGCAAAATTTGTTGGTAGTCCTCAGACTTCATAATGCCATGCACACGGTCAAGCAGTCCAGTGCCAGAGGCAGCAAAGCAACCCCAAAACATCAGGGAACCTCCGCCATGTTTGACTGTAGGGACCGTGTTCTTTTCTTTGAATGCCTCTTTTTTTCTCCTGTAAACTCTATGTTGATGCCTTTGACCAAAAAGCTCTACTTTTGTCTCATCTGACCAGAGAACATTCTTCCAAAACATTTTAGGCTTTTCAGGTAAGTTTTGGCAAACTCCAGCCTGGCTTTTTTATGTCTCGGGGTAAGAAGGGGGGTTTTCCTGGGTCTCTGTTATGATCTGGTGGTTAGGAGCACCAGGAATGACCTGATGGTTAAACTCACAGGACAAGCTCTGGGAAGTGGGAACTTTGCTGACCGCAATCCCTAATCCTATCACACACACTAGAAATAGCCGTGGAGCGTACCTAACAGGCCTAGACGCCTCGGACACAGCCTAAGAACTAGCTAGCCCTAGAGATCGAAAATAAAGCCTACCTTGCCTCAGAGAAATTTCCCCAAAGGAAAAGGCAGCCCCCCACAAATATTAACTGTGAGTTAAGATGAAAGTAACAAACACAGAAATGAAACAGGTTTAGCAAATGGAGGCCAGACTAACTAAATAGACAGAGGATAGGAAAGGTATCTTTGCGGTCAGCACAAAACTACAAAAGACCACGCAGAGTGTGCAAAAAGACCCCCGCACCGACTCACAGTGTGGAGGCGCCACCCTGCATCCCAGAGCTTCCAGCTAGCAAGACAAAATCATGAAAGCAAGCTGGACTACAAAACCATGAACAGAAAATAACAAACGGGGACTTAGCTTCTTGCAGGAAGAGACAGGTCTCCAGAAGATCCAAGAGCAAACTGAACCAGCACAGGAACATTGACAGCTGGCCTGGAGTAACGATCTGAGTGGAGTTAAATAGAGCAGCCAACCAAAGGATAAACCATGTCACCTGTGTAAGGAACCTCAGAAGCAGCAGCTTCACTCACAGCCACCAGAGGGAGTCCATGGACAGAACTCGCCGAAGTACCATTCACGACCACAGGAGGGAGTTCAACAACAGAATTCACAACAGTACCCCCCCCTTGAGGAGAGGTCACCGAACCCTCACCAGAGCCCCCAGGCCGATCAGGATGAGCCAAATGAAAGGCACCAACCAGATCGGCAGCATGAACATCAGAGGCAAAAACCCAGGAATTATCTTCCTGACCATAACCCTTCCACTTGACCAGGTACTGGAGTTTCCGTCTCGAAACACGAGAATCCAAAATCTTCTCCACCACATACTCCAACTCCCCCTCGACCAACACCGGGGCAGGAGGATCAACGGAGGGAACCATAGGCGCCACGTATCTCCGCAACAACGACCTATGGAACACATTATGGATGGCAAAAGAAGCTGGAAGGTCCAAACGAAATGACACAGGATTAAGAACTTCAGAAATCTTATATGGTCCAATGAAACGAGGCTTAAACTTAGGAGAGGAAACCTTCATAGGAACATGACGAGATGACAACCAAACCAAATCCCCAACACGAAGTCGGGGACCAACACAGCGCCGGCGGTTAGCAAAACGTTGAGCCTTCTCCTGGGACAATGTCAAATTGTCCATCACATGAGTCCAAATCTGCTGCAACCTGTCCACCACCGTATCCACACCAGGACAGTCCGAAGGCTCAACCTGCCCTGAAGAGAAACGAGGATGGAAACCAGAATTACAGAAAAAAGGAGAAACTAAAGTAGCCGAGCTGGCCCGATTATTAAGGGCGAACTCAGCCAAAGGCAAGAAGGACACCCAATCATCCTGATCAGCAGAAACAAAGCATCTCAGATATGTTTCCAAAGTCTTAGTTCGTTCGGTTTGGCCATTAGTCTGAGGATGGAAAGCCGAAGAAAAAGACAGAACTCGCCGAAGTACCATTCACGACCACAGGAGGGAGTTCAACAACAGAATTCACAACAGGTCTCCTACCATACAGTCCCTTTTCATTCAGACGCTGACGGATAATACAGGTTGACACTGTTGTACCCTTGGACTGCAGGGCAGCTTGAACTTGTTTGGATGTTAGTCGAGGTTCTTTATCCAACATCCGCACAATCCTGCGTTGAAATCTCTTGTCAATTTTTCTTTTCCGTCCACATCTAGGGAGGTTAGCCACAGTGCCATGGGCTTTACACTTCTTGATGACACTGCGCACGGTAGACACAGGAACATTCAGGTCTTTGGAGATGGACTTGTAGCCTTGAGATTGCTCATGCTTCCTCACAATTTGGTTTCTCAAGTCCTCAGACAGTTCTTTGGTCTTCTTTCTTTTCTCCATGCTCAATGTGGTACACACAAGGACACAGGACAGAGGTTGAGTCAACTTTAATCCATGTCAACTGGCTGCAAGTGTGATTTAGTTATTGCCAAAACCTGTTAGGTACCACAGGTAAGTTACAGGTGCTGTTAATTACACAAATTAGAGAAGCAGCACATGATTTTTCGAACAGTGCCAATACTTTTGTCCACCCCCTTTTTTATGTTTGGTGTGGAATTATATCCAATTTGGCTTTAGAACAATTCTTTTCGTGTTTTTTCATTTAAGACATATTAAATGAAGATAATAATACCAAATAATTTGTGTTTGCAATCATTTTCAGGAAGAAAATAAGTATTATCTGACAGAATTGCAGGGGTGTCAATACTTTTGGCCACTACTGTATCTATATGAGACTCCAGTCTCCCTTTTGGCAGCCATGTCCCTAGCGATCGGGGTTGATTTCCGTCTTCGCCAGAGACATAGGGAGACACCTCTGTGTACAGGAGGTCTGGGGTCAAGGGAGATCAGTACCGAGTCCCAGGGCTGCCATCAGGGCATTACTGCCCTGACTGGCATATGGGGCCAGATGGGCAGAGGGGGCCCGCATCGGGCCCCGGCTCATCTGCTCACCGGGCCCCTACCGGCATGCTAAACCGGGCCCTTAGCGGCGCTGCGGCAGTATTTACGCTATTGACGTGCGGGCCCAAAACAGGCGTACAAAACGGAGAGTCCCCTGAGAAGGATACCCACGGTTTCAAAAGAGCCTTATGGAATACACTGGGGATCTGCAGCGATGGGGCAAGCGCAGGCGAAGTGCAACAGGATTAACTACCTCCAAAATTTCGTAAGGTCCAATAAACTTGGGACCCAACTTAGCAGAAGGAATCCTCAGCCTTATAAACTTAGTCGATAACCATACCTTATTCCCCTCCTGGAAATCTCCATGCTTCATGAAAAGTTTCGACACAGTTTCCGCATTAGGCAGCCCTGCCAATGGTACAAAATGCACTTGCTTGCTGAACCTATCCACCACCACCCAGACCACAGTTTTGCCATTAGAAGGAGGAAGGTCTGTGATGAAATCCTTGGACAGATGGGTCCAAGGATTATCTGGAATTTGCAATGGCACCAATTCCCCGGTCGGCTGGTTACGGGAGGTTTTAGCGCGGGCACATGTGTCTCACAGGACGACACAAATACAGCGACATCAGAAGCAAATGAAGACCACCAAAACAACCTAGTGATGACTTTGCGCATGGCCTAGATTCCCGGATGCCCACTCAGACCCAAGTCATGGAAATGCCGGCACACCCTTAACTGATACTGGACAGGCACAAAAAACGTATTATCCGGCGTGGATGGAGAAGCAAGAAACTGGGCCTCCCGAATCTCCCGCTCTAACGTTGATTAAACTCCAGCCACAACCACCCCGTGCTGAGGAATGGAGGAAGAAGGTTTAGGAGGGGATATTGGATCCAAGCTGAGGGATAAGGCATCCACCTTCACTTTCTTGGTAAAAGTAATGGAAAATTGAAATCAAGAAAAAAAAAAAAGTGATCACCTTGCCTGCCTCGGGGTTAAATGTTTGGCTACCTCAATGATAGACAGGTTCTTGTGGTCTGTGATGACTGTGATTCGATGACAGCCCCCTCCAAAAACTCCCTCCATTCTTCAAAAGCCAATTTAATGGCTATTAACTCCCGGTTACCCACATCATAATTCCTTTCTGCAGAGGAAAATGTTTTAGAAAAGAAGGCACAGGGTCTTAAATTGGTTAACGTGGTGGGCCCTTGAGACAACACCGCCCCCACTCCCACCTCCGAGGCATCCACCTCCACGATACATGGCTTAGACAGATCAGGATGAATCAGTACAGAGGCAGACATAAAACATTCTTTTAAAGAAGAAAATGCTGCTAAAGCTGGAGCTGACCAATTTTTGATATCAGTCCCCTTGCGAGTTATACAACCCATGGCAAAAATTATGGAATCGCCGGCCTTGGAGGATGTTCATTCAGTTGTTTAATTTTCTAGGAAAAAAGCAGATGACAGACATGGCACAAAACTAAAGTAATTTCAAATGGCAACTTTCTGGCTTTAAGAAACACTAAAAGAAATCAAGAACAAAAAATGTGGTAGTCAGTAATAGATACTCTGTCCATTTATCAGGATGCCTGCATCTAGGGATCATCTGGTTCTATATTCTGCCTCCTGATGAACCGTGTTATGGGGAAACACGTAGAGGCTGGGGCTATTGGCTGGAAGCTAAGTTCTTTTGGGCTAACACCCTTCTATGCTTTCCGTTGTATTACCCACTAAGGCTGGATTCACATTGCGTTTACAGCAGCCCGTTCAACACATACGGTAACGGGCTGCTGTAAACGCAAGTGCCGGTATGGCAGCACGCTAGCGCAGATAGAGCATCTGCTAGCTCTATCTGCGCTAGCGGTGACGGACCCGGAAACGCTGCAGCCCGCGTCTCGGGGTCCGTCACTCAATGACGGCACATCCCTAGCGCACGCCCATTGTGGGCGTGCGCTAGCGATGCGCCTGACATAGGAATTAATGGCGGCCTTAACGGACTACGTTACACCACGTTTATACCACGGTGTAACGTAGTCCGTCTAACGGACGTCCATAACGAAGTGTGAACACCACCTTATGCTCACAAGGCTGCTATTGGTTGTAGTTTTTGTGTGAACTATGATGGGCTATTTATTATGATTTGAACCAGGCATTGTTTAACTATTTTGTTTCATTACTTCCCCTTTGTTTATGATATTTTGAGTCCTTTTGAATGTAGGTTCTATGTATTTCTGAAGTGGTTAATATAGCCAATATTATGTAGGACTCTTTAGGGCTATATGCCATTGCATTGTTAGGCTCCTTTCACACTGGCGTTTTTTGGAATACGTCGCAATGCGTTGTTTAGGGGAAAAAACGCATCCTGCAAAGTTGTTTGCAGGATGCATTTTTGCCCCATAGAGTAACATTATCGATGCATTGTGACTTATTGACACACGTCGCAACCGTCGTGCGACGGTTGCGCCGTGTCGTGGCAGACCGCCAGGAGCAAAAAACGTTAAATGTAACGTTTTTTGCTGCCGACGGACCGCTTTTTCTGACCGCGCATGCACGGCCGGAACTCTGCCCCCACCTCTCCGCACCTCACAATGGGGCAGCGGATGCGCCGGAGAAATGCATCCGCTGCACCCGTTGTGCGGCGCTAACAACGCTAGCGTCGGAATCTCGGCCCGACGCAATGCGACGGGCCGAATCCGACGCTAGTGTGAAAGTAGCCTTAGCTACAATGTATCTTTTGATATTAGCAATATATGTATGGGGAATGTTACTTATCTCTGTACTGAACCTTCTTTGTTAACAATTTAAGCACTTTCCTTTCATCTCTTCTTTTTGCTCATTGTTTTCCTACCTTCAGTGTGGCAGGTACTAACAGGGCTAGTTGGGGACAGCCGCCACGGAGTGGGGGCACCAAAAAATCGCTTCTATCAGGGTGCCAACCTCCACTGCTAGGAAGGGACAGCAGAAAAGTGCAGGGATACTGCTAGGTTACTGGTACGGTATAGATCTATTCGGAATTTCACTAGGATTGGTTATTTTTAAAAATTTATACAATAAATAATATTTTTAAGGGATTACATGTTACACACACATACTTTTTTAACCAAGCATAGGGGAAAAAATATGGAATCACTCAATTCTGAGGAAAAAATTATGGAATCATGAAAAACAAAAAAAACTCCAAAACATCCCTAGTATTTTGTTGCACCACCTCTGGCTTTTATAACAGCTTGCAGTCTCTGAGGCATGGACTTAATGAGTGTCACACAGGACTCGTCATCAATCTGGCTCCAACGTTCTCTGATTGCTGTTGCCAGATCAGCTTTGCAGGTTGGAGCCTTGTCATGGACCATTTTCTTCAACTTCCACCAAAGATTTTCTATTGGATTGAGATCCGGACTATTTGCAGGCCATGACATTGACCTTATGTGTCTTTTTCAAGGAATGTTTTCACAGTTTTTGCTCTATGGCAGGATGCATTATCATCTTGAAAAATGATTTCATCATCCCCAAACATCCTTTCAATTGATGGGATAAGAAAAGTGTCCAAAATATCAACATAAATTTGTCCAGTTATTGAAGATGTGATGACAGCCATCTCCCCAGTGCCTTTACCTGACATGCAGCCCCATATCATCAATGACTGTGGAAATTTGCATGTTCTCTTCAGGCAGTCATCTTTATAAATCTCATTGGAACCGCACTAAACAAAAGTTCCAGCATCATCACCTTGCCCAATGCAGATTCCCGATTCATCACTGAATATCACTTTCATCCAGTCATCCACAGTCCACAATTGCTTTTTCTTAGCTCACTGTAACCTTGTTTTTTTTGTTTAGGTGATAATGATGGCTTTCATTTAGCTTTTCTGTATGTCAATCCCATTTCCTTTAGGCGGTTTCTTACAGTTCGGTCACAGACGTTGACTCCAGTTTCCACCCATTTGTTCCTCATTTGTTTTGTTTTGCTTTAAGTTTCCGGTCTTGATGCTTTGATGTCTTCCTTGGTATACCAGTATGTTTGCCTTACCTACGTTCCCATGTTGTTTGGATTTGGTCCAGATTTTAGACACAGCTGACTGTGAACAACCAACATCTTTTGCAACATTGCATGATGATTTACCCTCTTTTAAGAGTTTGATAATCCTCTCCTTTGTTTCAATTGACATCTCTCGTGTTGGAGCCATGATTCATGTCAGTCCACTTGATGCAACAGCTCTCCAAGGTGTGATCTCTCCTTTTTAGATGCAGACTAACAAGCAGATCTAATTTGATGCAGGTGTTATTTTTGGTTATGAAAATTTACAGTGTGATTCCATAATTTTTTCCTCGGAATTGAGTGATTCAATAATTTTTTCCCCTATGCTTGGTTAAAAAAGTAACCATTACTGACTACCACATTTTTTGTTCTTGATTTCTTTTACTGTTTCTTAAAGCCAGAAAGTTGCCATTTGAAATGACTTTAGTTTTGTGCCATGTCTGTGATCTGCTTTTTTTCTACAAAATTAAACAACAGAAAGAACATCCTCGAAGGCCGGCGATTCCATAATTTTTGCCAGGGGTTGTATCAGTGAGGGGTTTAACCACCTGTGAAAACCCCTTGATGAATTTTCTATAGTAACTGGCAAAACCCCAAAATCTGTGAAGACCCTTGAGATCTTTGGGTTGTACCCAATCAACAATAGCCTGTACCTTTCCAGGGTCCATGTGAAACCCCTCAGCAGACAAAATAAACCTCAGAAAGGACAATTCTTGCACAGAAAGTTAGCACTTCTCCAGTTTAGCAAAGAGAGAGTTCTCCCTCAGCCTCTGGAGGACAGCACGGAGATGACCCATAGGTTTCATTTTATAAGCAGAATAGATAAGGATATCATCCAGATACACCACCATGAAGCGCCCAATGAAATCCGAAAAAACATGATTAATGAAATTCTGAAACACCACTGGTGTGTTAGTCAGACCAAAGGGCATAACCAGGTTCTCAAATAAACCCTCAGAGGTAAGGAAAGCCATTTTCCACTCGTCCCTCTCCAGCATGCGGATGAGATTATATGCTCCCCTGAGGTCTAAGAGAACCACCTGGCCCCGGACAATTGATTGTACAAATCAGGGATACGTGGGAGGGGTAAGTATTCCTCGTGGTGATCTTGTTTAATTCTCGAAAATCGAGTCATGGGTGTAAACCACCATCTTTTTTCTTCACAAAAAAATCCCACCACCACAGGAGACACAGAGGCGCGAATATGCCCTTTATGAAGACTATCGGAGATATACTCCTTCATTGCTGACAGCTCAGGGCCCGGAAAGATTGCATAAATAGGCCTTGGGCGGTTTGGCACCAGGGATGAGATTAACAGCACAATCGAATGGGCGGTGTGGTGGTAGAACCTCAGCCTTTTTTTCGGAGAATACATCCTCAAAATCCTTCAGGTACTCCAGAATACCCTCCAGACTGACGGATGACACAGACACATTAACAAGGCAATCTTTAGAACAATTAGGACCCCAAATAACAATGTCCCGAGATTCCCAATCAATGACTGGGTTATGTAACAGTAACCAGGGAAACCCCCAACACCAGTCCCGCAGGTAGATTGTCCATAATAAAACATGTAATACATTCTTGATGACAGGACCCCACCTTCAGGATAAACTCCTCAGAGATAAACTTAACAATATTGTTAGTGGGGGGTGTTTTATCAATGGCCACGATATTAATGGGAGTTTCCAACCTGACTGTCCCTATCTTACATTTGGCCACCAAATCAGAGTCAATCAAGTTCAAAGATGACCCACAATCCACAAAAGCTGAACCGTTCTTGACACAAAGTTCTACTTCCAACAGTAGTCTAACAGATGAGGACAAAGGTACCCGAGAGTCTGGGCAACCTCCTCGACAGTTACCCAGACTTAGGCGTTTTCCAGCACCTTGGGAGTCGGAGAACAGGAGGGTCAGTCCTTCTTCCAGTGTCCCGGACTACCACACGCCCCGGAAGAAGCAACAAGTGCGAAACGGTGCCCGTGGGGCGAGGGGATTGTCCTCAGCTTACCCCGTTTTGTGTGCACAGTCTCTTTACTGTCAAGTGCTGTGTGTCAGTCTCAGTGTAAGATCTATTTCACATGTACTATAACGTTTTTCTGTTTACATTATTATTAATACAGTATGAGTTTCTCACACAAATTAGCATTGGTAGTTTTTTTCAGGCACTTTTAAATGTGGCAATTGATTCATTTTGATTAATTTATTACTATCTTTCATGCACCCTATTTTGACATAGATTCTGAACTACCTTTTGCCCCCTACTATTTGACAATATAGTGGAATTAAGGGGCACTAACTATAATGCACACTTAGTGAATTTCTTCTTGTATATTATAATATATTACTTTCTTATTTAACCTAGGGTGCCTTCTTCAATAATTGCCTTCATTTATCCTTCCATATTTTGTTCATGTGCACTATTAACTCTACAAAGAAATTCTCTTGGCTGCAGGCTCTCCCCACCTCCATTTTTGGAGTTTCCCCATTTTTGTCTTTTTAATATGTACAGTACAGACCAAAAGTTTGGACACACCTTCTCATTTAAAGATTTTTCTGTATTTTCATGACTATGAAAATTGTACATTCACACTGAAGGCATCAAAACTATGAATTAACACATGTGGAATTATATGCTTAACAAAAAAGTATGAAACAACTGAAATTATGTCATATTCTAGGTTCTTCAAAGTAGCCACCTTTTGCTTTGATGACTGCTTTGCACACTCTTGACATTCTCTTGATGAGCTTCAAGAGGTAGTCACCGGAAATGGTTTTCAATTCACAGGTGTGCCCTGTCAGGTTTAATAACTGGGATTTCTTGCCTTATAAATGGGGTGGGGACCATCAGTTGTGTTGTGCAGAAGTCTGGTGGATACACAGCTGATAGTCCTACTGGATAGACTATTAGAATTTGTATTATGGCAAGAAAAAAGCAGCTAAGTAAAGAAAAACGAGTGGCCATCATTACTTTAAGAAATGAAGGTCAGTCAGTCCGAAAAATTGGGAAAACGTTGAAAGTGTCCCCAAGTGCAGTGGCAAAAACCATCAAGCGCTACAAAGAAACTGGCTCACATGAGGACCGCCCCAGGAAAGGAAGACCAAGAGTCACCTCTGCTTCTGAGGATACGTTTATCCGAGTCACCAGCCTCAGAAATCACAGGTTAACAGCAGCTCAGATTAGACACCAGGTCAATGCCACATAGAGTTCTAGCAGCAGACACATCTCTACAACAACTGTTAAGAGGAGACTTTGTGCAGCAGGCCTTCATGCTAAAATAGCTGCTAGGAAACCACTACTAAGGACAGGCAACAAGCAGAAGAGACTTGTTTGGGCTACAGAACACAAGGAATGGACATTAGACCAGTGGAAATCTGTGCTTTGGTCTGATGAGTCCAAATTTGAGATCTTTAGGTTCCAACCACCGTGTCTTTGTGCGACGCAGAAAAGGTGAACGGATGGACTCTACATGCCTGGTTCCCACCGTGAAGCATGGAGGAGGAGGTGTGATGGTGTGGGGGTGCTTTGCTGGTGACACTGTTGTGGATTTATTCAAAATTGAAGGCCTACTGAACCAGCATGGCTACCACAGCATCTTGCAGCGGCATGCTATTCCATCCGGTTTGCGTTTAGTTGGACCATCATTTATTTTTCCACAGGACAATGACCACAAACACACCTCCAGGCTGTGTAAGGGATATTTGACCAAGAAGGAGAGTGATGGGGTGCTACACCAGATGACCTGGCCTCCACAGTCACCAGACCTGAACCCAATCAAGATGGTTTGGGTGAGCTGGACTGCAGAGTGAAGGCAAAAGGGCCAACAAGTGCTAAGCATCTCTGGGTACACCTTCAAGATTGTTGGAAAACCATTCCCGGTGACTACCTCTTGAAGCTCATCAAGAGAATGCCAAGAGTGTGCAAAGCAGTCATCAAAGCAAAAGGTGGCTACTTTGAAGAACCTAGACTATAAGACATAATTTCAGTTGTTTCACACTTTTTTGTTAAGTATATAATTCCACATGTGTTAATTGATAGTTCTGATGCCTTCAGTGTGAATGTACAATTTTCATAGTCTTGAAAATACAGAAAAATCATTAAATGAGAAGGTGTGTCCAAACTTTTGGTCTGTACTGTATATACCTATACCTATTTCACTACTTCATTCCTAACCCTAATTCCATCCCTAACCCTAATTCCAACCCTAATTTCAACCCTAACCTTAATCCCAACCCTAACTTTAGCCTCAACCCTAACCCTAATGGGATTTACTATTTATAGCGGGTTTTTATGTTTGATAGCTGTCACACACTAAAAGACGCTTTTAATTGCAAAAAATAGTTTTTGCATCACCACATTTTGAGAGCTAGAATTTATCTATATTTTGGCCAACAGAGTTATGTGAGGTCTTGTTTTTTGCAGGACTAGTTGATGTTTTTATTGGTACCATTTTCAGGCACATGACTTTTTTGATCACTTTTTATTTAGATGTTTGGGAGGCAGAATGAACAAAAAACAGCAATTCAGGAATTTTTTTTTTTTTTTTAATTGATAAAGCAGCTTTATTCTTCGGGTCAGTACGATGACAGCGTTACCTCATTTCTATAATTTTTTTACGTTTTGGTGCTTTTACACAATAAAAACAATTTTATTGAAAAAAAGTTATTTTTGCATCGCTTTATTCTGAGAGCTAGAACTTTTTTTTATTTTTCTGCTGATAGAGCTGCATGGCAGCTTTTTTTTGCGAGACAAGATGATGTTTTCAGCGGTACCATTTTTATTTACATCCGTCTTTTTGATCGCGTTTTATAGTACTTTTTGTTTGGCAGTATGATGATAAAGCATTGTTTTTTCCTCTTTTTTTTTACGGTGTTCACTGAAGGGGTTAATTAGTGGGACAGTTTTATAGAGCGGGTCGTTACGGATGCGGCGATACTAAATATGTGTACTTTTATTATTCTTTTTTTCTTATTTACATAAATAAATGGATTTATTGGAAAAAATATTTATTTATTTTTTCTTTATTTGGGGATTATTATTTTTTTCAATATTTTTACACATTCTATTTTTTTTTTTTTAACTTTATAACATTGTCCCATGTTGGGACATTACTATATAAAGTCAGATTGCTGATCTGACACTTTGCATAGCACAGTAGGGTTGAGCGAAACGGGTCGTTCATTTTCAAAAGTCGCCGACTTTTGGCAAAGTCGGGTTTCATGAAACCCGATCCGACCCCTGTGCGGGGTCGGCCATGCGGTACGCGACTTTCGCGCCAAACTCGCGTTTCAATGACGCAAAATGCGCCATTTCTCAGCCAATGAAGGTAAACGCAGAGTGTGGGCAGCGTGATGACATAGGTCCTGGTCCCCACCATCTTAGAGAAGGGCATTGCAGTGATTGGCTTGCTGTCTGCGGCGTCACAGGGGCTATAAAGGGGAGTTCCCGCCGACCGCCATGTTACTGCTGCTGATCTGAGCTTAGGGAGAGGTTGCTGCCGCTTCGTCAGAAGCAGGGATAGCGTTAGGCAGGGTCCATTAACCACCAAACCGCTTGTGCTGTAGCGATTTCCACTGCCCAACACCACCTTCGGTGTGCAGGGACAGTGGAAGCTACATTTTTTTTTTTCCCCCCCTCAGCGCTGTAGCTCATTGGGCTGCCCTAGAAGGCTCCCTGATAGCTGCATTGCTGTGTGTACGCCGCTGTGCAAACCAACTGCTTTTTTCAAAGCACAAATCCTCTTGTTCCTTCCTTTCTGCACAGCTATCTTTTTTGTTTGTACACACTTTTTATTTAATTTGTGCATCAGTCCACTCCTTATTGCTGCCTGCCATACCTGGCTGAGATTACTGCAGGGAGATAGTAATTGAAGGACACTCCCTGTTTTTTTTTTTTTTTTGTGGGAGATTAAGATTGACATTTCTGCTAGAGTGCCATCCCTGTGTGTGTCATCTCTCACTCAGTGGGCCATAGAAAGCCTATTTATTTTTTTGCTTGATTTGGGTTATAAAATCTACCTGAAAAAATCACTACATCAATCAGTGGGAGAAAAATATTGGCCTCAGGGCTTGTGTGCCACTCTTGACTCCTGTGTGCATCATCACTCACTCAGTGGGCCATAGAAAGCCTATTTATTTTTTTGCTTGATTTTGGTTCTAAAATCTACCTGAAAAAATCACTACATCAATCAGTGGGAGAAAAATATTGGCCTCAGGGCTTGTGTGCCACTCCTGACTCCTGTGTGCATCATCACTCACTCAGTGGGCCATAGAAAGCCCATTTTTTTTTTTTTTTGCTTTATTTGGGTTCTAAATTCTACCTGAAAAAATCAATAAATCAATCAGTGGGAGATTAATATTGGCCTTTGGGCTTGTGTGCCAGTCCTAAGCGTGCCATCTCTCTCTCTCAGATAGTGGGCCATAGAAAGCCTATTTTTTTTTTTTTTATTGGGTTTATAAATTTTCCCTGGAACCAAAAAAAAAAAAGTGGGAGATTAATATTGGCCTCTGGGCTTGTGTGCCAGTCCTGAGCGTGCCATCTCTCTCACAAATAGTGGGCCATAGAAAGCCTATTTATTTTTTTGCTTGATTTGGGTTCTAAAATGTACCTGAAAAAATCACTACATCAATCAGTGGGAGAAAAATATTGGCCTCAGGGCTTGTGTGCCACTCCTGACTCCTGTGTGCATCATCACTCACTCAGTGGGCCATAGAAAGCCCTTTTTTTTTTTTTTTCTTTATTTGGGTTCTAAATTCTACCTGAAAAAATCAATAAATCAATCAGTGGGACATTAATATTGGCCTTTGGGCTTGTGTGCCAGTCCTAAGCGTGCCATCTCTCTCTCTCAGATAGTGGGCCATAGAAAGCCTATTTATTTATTTTTTTTTTATTGGGTTTATAAATTTTCCCTGGAAAAAAAAAAAAAAAGTGGGAGATTAATATTGGCCTCTGGGCTTGTGTGCCAGTCCTGAGCGTGCCATCTCTCTCACAAATAGTGGGCCATAGAAAGCCTATTTATTTATTTTTTTTTGGTTTTATAAATTCTCCCTTAAAAAAAAAAGGGAGATTAATATTGGCCTTTGGGCTTGTGTGCCAGTCCTAAGCGTGCCATCTCTCTCTGTCTCTCAGATAGTGGGCCATAGAAAGCCTATTTATTATTTTTTTTATTGGGTTTATAAATTTTCCCTGGAACAAAAAAAAAAAAGTGGGAGATAAATATTGGCCTCTGGGCTTGTGTGCCACTCCTGACTCCTGTGTGCGTCATCTCTCACTCAGTGGGCCATAGAAAGCCTTTTTTTGTTTTATTTGTTTTCTAAATTCTCCCTGAAAAAATCATTTTATTTTATTTGGTTTCTAAATTCTTCCTGAAAAAATCATTTTATTCTATTATTTTTTTTTTCCTAAAGTCTCCCTGAAAAACAAAAAAAAAAAAACAAATCAGTGGGAGATTAATATTGCCCTTTCTGCTTGTGTGCCAGTCTTGACTCCTGGGTGTGCCATCTCTCTCTCCAATTGTGGGCCATAGAAAGCCTATTATTTTTTTAGCTTGATTTGGGTTCCAAAATCTACCTGAAAAAATCAGTACATCAATCAGTGGGAGATAAATATTGGCCTCTGGGCTTGTGTGCCACTCCTGACTCCTGTGTGCGTCATCTCTCACTCAGTGGGCCATAGAAAGCCTTTTTTTGTTTTATTTGTTTTCTAAATTCTCCCTGAAAAAATCATTTTATTTTATTTGGTTTCTAAATTCTTCCTGAAAAAATCATTTTATTCTATTATTTTTTTTTTCCTAAAGTCTCCCTGAAAAAAAAAAAAAAAAAAACAAATCAGTGGGAGATTAATATTGCCCTTTCTGCTTGTGTGCCAGTCTTGACTCCTGGGTGTGCCATCTCTCTCTCTCTCTCCAATTGTGGGCCATAGAAAGCCTATTATTTTTTTAGCTTGATTTGGGTTCCAAAATCTACCTGAAAAAATCAGTACATCAATCAGTGGGAGATAAATATTGGCCTCTGGGCTTGTGTGCCACTCCTGACTCCTGTGTGCGTCATCTCTCACTCAGTGGGCCATGGAAAGCCTTTTTTTGTTTTATTTGTTTTCTAAATTCTCCCTGAAAAAATCATTTTATTTTCTTTGGTTTCTAAATTCTTCCTGAAAAAATCATTTTATTCTATTTTTTTTTTTCCTAAAGTCTCCCTGAAAAAAAAACCAAAAAAAAACAAATCAGTGGGAGATTAATATTGCCCTTTCTGCTTGTGTGCCAGTCTTGACTCCTGGGTGTGCCATCTCTCTCTCTCTCCAATTGTGGGCCATAGAAAGCCTATTATTTTTTTAGCTTGATTTGGGTTCCAAAACCTACCCGAAAAAATCACTACATCAATCAGTGGGAGATAAATATTGGCCTCTGGGCTTGTGTGCCACTCCTGACTCCTGTGTGCGTCCTCTCTCACTCAGTGGGCCATAGAAAGCCTTTTTTTGTTTTATTTGTTTTCTAAATTCTCCCTGAAAAAATCATTTTATTTTATTTGGTTTCTAAATTCTTCCTGAAAAAATCATTTTATTCTATTATTTTTTTTTCCTAAAGTCTCCCTGAAAAAAAAAACAAAACAAAACAAATCAGTGGGAGATTAATATTGCCCTTTCTGCTTGTGTGCCAGTCTTGACTCCTGGGTGTGCTATCTCTCTCTCTCTCTCCAATTGTGGGCCATAGAAAGCCTATTATTTTTTTAGCTTGATTTGGGTTCCAAAATCTACCTGAAAAAATCACTACATCAATCAGTGGGAGATAAATATTGGCCTCTGGGCTTGTGTGCCACTCCTGACTCCTGTGTGCGTCATCTCTCAGTGGGCCATAGAAAGCCTTTTTTTGTTTTATTTGTTTTCTAAATTCTCCCTGAAAAAATCATTTTATTTTATTTGGTTTCTAAATTCTTCCTGAAAAAATCATTTTATTCTATTTTTTTTTTCCTAAAGTCTCCCTGAAAAAAACAAAAACAAAAACAAATCAGTGGGAGATTAATATTGCCCTTTCTGCTTGTGTGCCAGTCTTGACTCCTCGGTGTGCCATCTCTCTCTCTCTCTCCAATTGTGGGCCATAGAAAGCCTATTATTTTTTTTAGCTTGATTTGGTTTCCAAAATCTACCTGAAAAAATCACTACATCAATCAGTGGGAGATAAATATTGGCCTCTGGGCTTGTGTGCCACTCCTGACTCCTGTGTGCGTCATCTCTCACTCAGTGGGCCATAGAAAGCCTTTTTTTGTTTTATTTGTTTTCTAAATTCTCCCTGAAAAAATCATTTTATTTTATTTGGTTTCTAAATTCTTCCTGAAAAAATCATTTTATTCTATTTTTTTTTTCCTAAAGTCTCCCTGAAAAAAAAAAAAAAAAAAAACAAATCAGTGGGAGATTAATATTGCCCTTTCTGCTTGTGTGCCAGTCTTGACTCCTGGGTGTGCCATCTCTCTCTCTCTCTCCAATTGTGGGCCATAGAAAGCCTATTATTTTTTTTAGCTTGATGTGGGTTCCAAAATCTACCTGAAAAAATCACTACATCAATCAGTGGGAGATAAATATTGGCCTCTGGGCTTGTGTGCCACTCCTGACTCCTGTGTGCGTCATCTCTCACTCAGTGGGCCATAGAAAGGCTTTTTTTGTTTTATTTGTTTTCTAAATTCTCCCTGAAAAAATCATTTTCTTTTATTTGGTTTCTAAATTCTTCCTGAAAAAATCATTTTATTCTATTTTTTTTTTCCTAAAGTCTCCCTTAAAAAAAAAAAAAAATCAAATCAGTGGGAGATTAATATTTACATTTGTGCTTCAGTGACAGTCCTGCGTGTGTGGCATCTCTCTCATTTGTTGCCACCAACAACAGAGTGTGTAACATTGTGCCTGATTTTCGTTGTGGTCTCACTCACCTGTAAAGGGGTAGCTAAATCATACTGAAGTTATAGCTCACCGTGTAATTTGTGTGACAGCAACAAATACCGTTAGTTTGTTTACGTTTTTAAAACAATGAGGAAGTATGGTGGAAGAGGTCGTGGCCGGGGGCGTTCATTGTCAGCTGGTAATGAGGGTAGTGGTAGTGGTGGAGCATCAGCTGGTCGTGGGAAAAAAAATATTGCACCTAAGTCTGGAGCTGTGGAGCCAGGTTCGTCGTCAGGCTACACAAGGCCTCGAACGCTCCCTTTTCTGGGAGTAGGAAAACCGCTTTTAAAGCCGGAGCAGCAAGAGCAAGTTTTGGCTTATCTTGCTGACTCAGCCTCTAGCTCTTTTGCCTCCTCTCGTGAAACTGGTAAATGTCAAAGCAGCGCGTCGTTAGTGGATGTTCACGGTCAGGGACAAGTCGCTTCCTTGTCCTCTTCAGCAAAAACAACAACAGAGAAGAATGCAGCAGGCGACACAACGGGTTACTCCATGGAGCTCTTTACACATACCGTCCCTGGCTTAGAAAGTGAAGCAGTTAACAGTCCATGCCCATTACAAGTTGAATCTGACATGGAGTGCACTGATGCACAGCCACAGCCAGACTACTATGCTGGTCCTTTGACTCAGACCACAACATTGCCCTCGCAGGGTGCTGATCAAGAATCAGACCCTGATGAGACTATGTTGCCCCATCACGAACGCTATACCACCGACCGACACGGTGACACAGACAAAGTTGCACACGAGCTACAAGAAGAGGTAATAGATGACCCAGTTCTTGACCCCGATTGGCAGCCATTGGGGGAACAGGGTGCAGGCGGTAGCAGTTCTGAAGCGGAGGAGGAGGGGCCGCAGCAGGCATCAACATCGCAACAGGTTCCATCTGCCGGGCCCGTATCTTGCCCAAAACGCGTGGCAAAGCCAAAACCTGTTGGAGGACAGCGTGGCCATCCGGTTAAAGCTCAGTCTGCAATGCCTGAAAAGGTATCCGATGCTAGAAAGAGTGCAGTCTGGCATTTTTTTAAACAACATCCAATTGATCAGCGCAAAGTCATCTGTCAAAAATGTTCAACTACCTTAAGCAGAGGACAGAATCTGAAAAGTCTCAATACAAGTTGCATGCATAGACATTTAACCACCATGCATTTGCAAGCCTGGACTAACTACCAAACGTCCCTTAAGGTTGTAGCACCCTCGGCCAATGAAGCTAGTCAGCAACGCAACATCCCTTCCGGCAGTGTAGGGCCACCATTTTCCGCACCACCTGCAGTATCTGTGCAGGTTTCTTTGCCAGGCCAAAGCAGTCAGGGTCAGGGAATCACCAGTTTCGTAGTAGGAAACACTGCATCTAGGGCACCGGCGGCAACAATACCATCTCCCACCGTCTCTCAGTCTGCCATGTCCACCGGCACCCCCGCTAGTTCCACGATCTCCAGCTCTCCAGTCCAGCTCACCCTACATGAGACTATGGTTAGAAAAAGGAAGTACTTAGCCTCGCATCCGCGTACACAGGGTTTGAACGCACACATAGCTAGACTAATCTCGTTAGAGATGATGCCCTACCGGTTAGTTGAAAGCGAAGCTTTCAAAGCCCTGATGGACTACGCTGTACCACGCTACGAGCTACCCAGTCGACACTTTTTTTCCAGAAAAGCCATCCCAGCCCTCCACCAGCATGTTAAAGAGCGCATCGTCCATGCACTCAGGCAATCTGTGAGCACAAAGGTGCACCTGACAACAGATGCATGGACCAGTAGGCATGGCCAGGGACGTTACGTGTCCATCACGGCACACTGGGTAAATGTGGTGGATGCAGGGTCCACAGGGGACAGCAAGTTTGGGACAGTTCTGCCTAGCCCACGGTCTAGGAAACAATTGGCTGTAGCCGTTCGCACCCCCTCCTCCTCCTCTTCGTCCTCCTGCAGAAGCGAGAGCTCGTCCACAGACCGCAGTCGCACAACCACTCCATCCGCAGCTGCCACTGTTGCACACCAGGTCTCCCATTATGGGGCAGCTACTGGCAAACGTCAGCAGGCTGTATTGGCTATGAAGTGTTTGGGCGACAACAGACACACCGCGGAAGTTCTGTCCGAGTTCTTGCAGAAAGAAACGCAGTCGTGGCTGGGCACTGTAGATCTTGAGGCAGGCAAGGTAGTGAGTGATAACGGAAGGAATTTCATGGCTGCCATCTCCCTTTCCCAACTGAAACACATTCCTTGCCTGGCTCACACCTTAAACCTGGTGGTGCAGTGCTTCCTGAAAAGTTATCCGGGGTTATCCGACCTGCTCCTCAAAGTGCGTGGACTTTGCTCACATATCCGCCGTTCGCCCGTACACTCCAGCCGTATGCAGACCTATCAGCGTTCTTTGAACCTTCCCCAGCATCGCCTAAATCATAGACGTTGCAACAAGGTGGAACTCAACACTGCACATGCTTCAGAGACTGTGTGAACAGAGGCGGGCTGTTATGTTTTTGTGGGAGGATACACATACACGGGCAGGCAGTAGGATGGCAGACATGGAGTTGTCAGGTGTGCAGTGGTCGAAGATTCAAGACATGTGTCAAGTCCTTCAGTGTTTTGAGGAATGCACACGGCTGGTTAGTGCAGACAACGCCATAATAAGCATGAGCATCCCCCTAATGCGTCTGCTGATGCAAAGTTTGACGCACATAAAGGATCAGGCGTCTGCAGCTGAGGAAGAGGAAAGCCTTGATGACAGTCAGCCATTGTCTGGCCAGGGCAGTGTACAGGACGAGGTAGCGGGCGAAGAGGAGGAGGAGGACGAGGAGGATGATGGGGATGATTATATTTTTAATGAGGAAGCTTTTCCGGGGCCACTGGAAATTGGTGGCGCGGCAAGGCCGGGTTCTGGTTTTTTGAGGGACACAAGTGACGTGGATTTGCCTGAAACTGCCCCTCAACCAAGCACAACCGCAGATTTGAGAACTGGAACTTTGGCCCACATGGCGGATTATGCCTTACGTATCCTCAAAAGGGACACACGCATAACTAAAATGATGAATGATGACGATTACTGGTTGGCCTGCCTCCTTGATCCTCGCTATAAAGGCAAATTGCAAAATATAATGCCACATGAGAACTTGGAACTAATATTAGCAACCAAACAATCAACTCTTGTTGACCGTTTGCTTCTGGCATTCCCTGCACACAGCGCCCGTGATCGTTCTCACACGAGCTGCAGGGGCCAGCAGACCAGAGGAGTTAGAGGGGCAGAAATCAGAAGTGGCGTTGGCCAGAGGGGTTTTCTGACCAGGTTGTGGAGTGATTTTGCTATGACCGCAGACAGGACAGGTACTGCAGCATCAATTCAAAGTGACAGGAGACAACATTTGTCCAGTATGGTTACAAACTATTTTTCATCCCTTATCGATGTTCTCCCTCAACCGTCATTCCCATTTGATTACTGGGCATCAAAATTAGACACCTGGCCAGAATTGGCAGAATATGCATTGCAGGAGCTTGCTTGCCCGGCAGCTAGTGTCCTATCAGAAAGAGTATTCAGTGCTGCAGGTTCAATACTAACAGAAAAAAGGACTCGTCTGGCTACCCAAAATGTAGATGATCTAAGCTTCATTAAAATGAACCACAACTGGATTTCGAAATCTTTTGCCCCACCTTGCCCGGCTGACACCTAGCTTTCCTATGAAAAGGTCTTGCCTGTGGACTATTATGAATGCCTTTTCCAATCTCGTAATTTTCTGCACCTGATTGTCCAGCATACGACATGTTTACACCTCACTAAATGGCCAAACTCCCCACGCGGGGCCGTGGTATCGACACTTGGCGACAGCACCCGTGAGAGTGCAGTTTGTCTGAAGAGGTGGGTGAGCCCGCTTTTGGTCGACGGCACTGCCACTCGGTCCCTCCTAGTACAATAAAGTGTCTCTGGCGGTGGTGGTGCGCACCCAACGTCAGACACACCGTTGTAATATGAGGGGCCCTGGGCCTGTACCGCCGGCCACAAGACAGTTCCCCCCCCAGCTCAAACAGTGCTCTACCACTTGCAAAATTATCTCACAGCTCCACCAATGTTTAGTCTATGCGCTGACATCCTTCAATGCCTGCCACTGACAATACCATTGTATTGACATTTTTGTTATGTTAGGCCTTCGATGCCTGTCTGTGGTCACTCCTTCCACTAGGCCTCCACTGACCACACCACTGCTGCCCGTGTACCCCTGGAACCAATTTAAAATTGCCTACAGCCAGCCCAATTTATTATGTTAGGGCTTCGAAGCCTGTCTGCGGTCCCTCCTTCCACTAGGCCTCCACTGACCACACCACTGCTGCCCGTGTACCCCTGGAACCAATTTAAAATTGCCTACAGCCATGTGTTATTATTTTAGGCCTTCGATGCCTGTCTGCGGTCACTCCTTCCACTAGGCCTCCACTGACCACACCACTGCTGCCCGTGTACCCCTGGAACCAATTTAAAATTGCCTACAGCCATGTGTTATTATTTTAGGCCTTCGATGCCTGTCTGCGGTCACTCCTTCCACTAGGCCTCCACTGACCACACCACTGCTGCCCGTGTACCCCTGGAACCAATTTAAAATTGCCTACAGCCATGTGTTATTATTTTAGGCCTTCGATGCCTGTCTGCGGTCACTCCTTCCACTAGGCCTCCACTGACCACACCACTGCTGCCCGTGTACCCCTGGAACCAATTTAAAATTGCCTACAGCCATGTGTTATTATTTTAGGCCTTCGATGCCTGTCTGCGGTCACTCCTTCCACTAGGCCTCCACTGACCACACCACTGCTGCCCGTGTACCCCTGGAACCAATTTAAAATTGCCTACAGCCATGTGTTATTATTTTAGGCCTTCGATGCCTGTCTGCGGTCACTCCTTCCACTAGGCCTCCACTGACCACACCACTGCTGCCCGTGTACCCCTGGAACCAATTTAAAATTGCCTACAGCCATGTGTTATTATTTTAGGCCTTCGATGCCTGTCTGCGGTCACTCCTTCCACTAGGCCTCCACTGACCACACCACTGCTGCCCATGTACCCCTGGAACCAATTTAAAATTGCCTACAGCCATGTGTTATTATTTTAGGCCTTCGATGCCTGTCTGCGGTCACTCCTTCCACTAGGCCTCCACTGACCACACCACTGCTGCCCGTGTACCCCTGGAACCAATTTAAAATTGCCAACAGCCATGTGTTATTATTTTAGGCCTTCGATGCCTGTCTGCGGTCACTCCTTCCAATAGGCCTCCACTGACCACACCACTGCTGCCCGTGTACCCCTGGAACCAATTTAAAATTGCCTACAGCCATGTGTTATTATTTTAGGCCTTCGATGCCTGTCTGCGGTCACTCCTTCCACTAGGCCTCCACTGACCACACCACTGCTGCCCGTGTACCCCTGGAACCAACATCAGAAAATATAAAAATAAGTATTTTGCTTATAAAAAAGAAAATACTGGAGAGATATCAAATGCAGACATTTTAACATTAAAAACAAACACATACAACAAAAATCTGGTACAGTACTAAAAATGACCACCAGCTACAATAACTTTCTCCTGCAAGTAGTTAACTGAAAGGTTTTTTCAATTTTAAACACAGATATGGCATCCACCGAGTGTTGTCCTGTCGCGTCTTCTTTATATTATTGCCAAGAAGATGCAAAACAATGAAAATAATAAAATCATTATTTACCAAAAAAATAGAGTAAGTCAAAACCACATTGCAAATAAACATTCATTACAAATAAAGAAGCAGGGCGCGTCCGAGGGTGAGTATATACCTAATAAGAATATAATCACCCTCGGACGCGCCCTGCTTCTTTCCGACAGCCTTCCTTCCTAAGAATCAGCCCTTCCGTGGTGTAGAGAGAGGGTTTGTTACACTCCAAGGTGTTCCCCAGGTTGCCTTTCCTGAGCTTCGATCTTCCGGCTCTCGTTTAGTAGTTGTTGGAAACTACGCTGCATTGGGCCTACAAATTGGGTATGGGGTGTAGAGAGATGGTGTGTTCCACTCCAAGGTGTTCCCCAGGTTGCCTTTCCTGAGCTTCGATCTTCCGGCTCTCGTTTAGTAGTTGTTGGAAACTACGCTGCATTAGGCCTACAAATTGGGTATGGGGTGTAGAGAGATGGTGTGTTCCACTGTAGAGAGATGGTGTGTTCCACTCCAAGGTGTTCCCCAGGTTTCCTCGCCAATGCTTCGATCATCATGCTCTCGTTTAGTAGTTGTTGGAAACTACGCTGCATTAGGCCTACAAATTGGGTATGGGGTGTAGAGAGATGGTGTGTTCCACTCCAAGGTGTTCCCCAGGTTTCCTCTCCATTGCTTCGATCTTCATGCTCTCGTTTAGTAGTTGTTGGAAACTACGCTGCATTAGGCCTACAAATTGGGTATGGGGTGTAGAGAGATGGTGTGTTACACTCCAAGGTGTTCCCCAGGTTTCCTCTCCATTGCTTCGATCTTCCGGCTCTCGTTTAGTAGTTGTTGGAAACTACGCTGCATTAGGCCTACAAATTGGGTATGGGGTGTAGAGAGATGGTGTGTTCCACTGTAGAGAGATGGTGTGTTCCACTCCAAGGTGTTCCCCAGGTTTCCTCGCCAATGCTTCGATCATCATGCTCTCGTTTAGTAGTTGTTGGAAACTACGCTGCATTAGGCCTACAAATTGGGTATGGGGTGTAGAGAGATGGTGTGTTCCACTGTAGAGAGATGGTGTGTTCCACTCCAAGGTGTTCCCCAGGTTTCCTCGCCAATGCTTCGATCATCATGCTCTCGTTTAGTAGTTGTTGGAAACTACGCTGCATTAGGCCTACAAATTGGGTATGGGGTGTAGAGAGATGGTGTGTTACACTCCAAGGTGTTCCCCAGGTTTCCTCTCCATTGCTTCGATCTTCCGGCTCTCGTTTAGTAGTTGTTGGAAACTACGCTGCATTAGGCCTACAAATTGGGTATGGGGTGTAGAGAGATGGTGTGTTACACTCCAAGGTGTTCCCCAGGTTTCCTCTCCATTGCTTCGATCTTCCGGCTCTCGTTTAGTAGTTGTTGGAAACTACGCTGCATTAGGCCTACAAATTGGGTATGGGGTGTAGAGAGATGGTGTGTTCCACTCCAAGGTGTTCCCCAGGTTTCCTCGCCAATGCTTCGATCATCATGCTCTCGTTTAGTAGTTGTTGGAAACTACGCTGCATTAGGCCTACAAATTGGGTATGGGGTGTAGAGAGATGTTGTGTTACACTCCAAGGTGTTCCCCAGGTTTCCTCTCCATTGCTTCGATCTTCCGGCTCTCGTTTAGTAGTTGTTGGAAACTACGCTGCATTAGGCCTACAAATTGGGTATGGGGTGTAGAGAGATGGTGTGTTACACTCCAAGGTGTTCCCCAGGTTTCCTCTCCATTGCTTCGATCTTCCGGCTCTCGTTTAGTAGTTGTTGGAAACTACGCTGCATTGGGCCTACAAATTGGGTATGGGGTGTAGAGAGATGGTGTGTTCCACTCCAAGGTGTTCTCCAGGTTGCCTTTCCTGAGCTTCGATCTTCCGGCTCTCGTTTAGTAGTTGTTGGAAACTACGCTGCATTAGGCCTACAAATTGGGTATGGGGTGTAGAGAGATGGTGTGTTCCACTGTAGAGAGATGGTGTGTTCTACTCCAAGGTGTTCCCCAGGTTTCCTCGCCAATGCTTCGATCATCATGCTCTCGTTTAGTAGTTGTTGGAAACTACGCTGCATTAGGCCTACAAATTGGGTATGGGGTGTAGAGAGATGGTGTGTTCCACTCCAAGGTGTTCCCCAGGTTTCCTCGCCAATGCTTCGATCATCATGCTCTCGTTTAGTAGTTGTTGGAAACTACGCTGCATTAGACCTACAAATTGGGTATGGGGTGTAGAGAGATGGTGTGTTCCACTCCAAGGTGTTCTCCAGGTTGCCTTTCCTGAACTTCTATCTTCAGGCTCTCATTAAATTGTGGTTAAACGGAACAACTGCATTTGGCGTACTAGTTGGTTTGGGGCCTACTATCGGTGTCTGCCGCTCCTTGCTGTTCTCCTGGTTTCCTGTCCTGAAATTCCGTTTTCAGGCGCTCGTTAAGTAGTTGTTAATGTTAGACTGCATTTGGCCTACTAGTTGGGTTGGGGCCTACTATCGGTGTCTGCCACTCCTTGCTGTTCTCCTCCACTGAACAAAGCTGTGCCGCCTGTTTACTACTGTTGCCAATTTTGAACTGCATTTCGACTACTTACTGATTTGGGCCTACTCTCTGTGTCAGCCTCTCATTCCAGTTGTCCTCCACTGCAATGCCCCCTGATTAGTCCTGTGTTACCAATTTTGAACTGCATTTAGCCCACTTTATTCTTTGGGCCTATATCTGTGTTTCCTCCTCATCCTGCCCATTGCCCAGCCAGTGATAGATGAGTCTGCTGGTACATTGACCCATAACACAACATTTCCCGTGCACGCTACACTGCAAGATTGTGACCCTGCTGAAAGTCAGGTCCCCCTTCCCGCATACCATACCACCTTACACGGGGACAAACAGGAAGGTGCAGATGAAAGTGCAGGTTCCTTCATCAGGTGGGGGGAGGAATACTAGTTGGCGACGTCACTGGCACAGGGCCTCTCATGGTACGCAAAAGTGTTGCTGCCGGTGGGAGGCGCCCCCGCCGTGCAAACACACTGCTGTACTTTGAGGGGCCCTGTGCCAGTGCCAATGCCAACGAGTGGGCCCCCCCTGCTTGCTCAGGTTCACAGCACTTGCAAAGTTGAAATACTTACCTCTCCCTGCTCCACTGCCGTGACGTGGTCCAGATTTCCTGGGCCCACTAATTACTTGAACCAGCCCTACCCACCACAACTTTAGCCAAATGAACCCCAATTTCAAATGCCTTCCTATTATTATAAGGTAAATTACGCTTGACAAGCTTCATTAAGAAGAATGGATGGTTTTGACATTAAAATGGGCACTCTAGGTGTTTTCCTGGCCCCCACTCACTGCCGACTATGCTGCCCCATTGACTTGCATTGGGTTTCGTGTTTCGGTCGATCCCGACTTTACGTCATAATCGGCCGATTTCACTCGACCCGACTTTTGAGATAGTCGGGTTTCGCGAAACCCGGCTCGACTCTAAAAAGGTCAAGGTCGCTCAACTCTATAGCACAGTGTCAGATCAGCAATCCGACTGGTAGTGTAAGGGGCTTGCCGACGCCTGCTTTCAGCAGGCGCTGACAAGCCACCTCACTCAAGGACTTGGAAGGACCCCGCGGCCATCTTGGAGCCGGGGATCTCCATGGAGACCACAGGAACAATGTGATCGTATCGCGCCACATAGAGCTGACACCTGCACGCGATCGCTGCGGCGCTCACCGTGAGACCGCGCGATCGTGTCGCCGTACTGGTAGTGCTGTTTGTGGGATGGCGCATGTCAGTAAGGGATAAAGTTTGTAAGCTACAGCATTAATCTGCGGAGAACCTCGAACGGACCGATGAGGACCCAGTTTATACGAGGGTAGCTTGAAATGGACATATTTTGACGAAAGCCACACCATATTCCCAGAGTGAAAGAGAAACGGATTCAGATGTCTCTTGTCTGCGTGTTTCTACATCCGTTAGGAAATTTCATTAAAGAAGTCTTGGTGTCTTCACAGATCTTAGAGAAGCCCTTTAGGCTATGTTCACACATGGCATTTTTGCTGCATTTTTTTCTGTAGCAAAACCTGCTCTCGTGGCAATAAAGAAGCTGCTTTTATTGTGCTTTTTTGTGCATTTTGTCATTCTACATTTGTGTCTGGCGCTGGATGATAAAGTTTAGTGACAAAAAAAAAAATCATATTCTACTTCATAATGTTTTGGCATAAAAAACGCAGCAAAACTTGATACCAGCATTTTTTTCAGCGTTTTTTTCTCCACCAACTATTACTTTCAATGGGTGAAAAACGCTGAACAAATGCTGAAAGAAGTGACATGCTCTATTGTGCAAAAATTAAGCAAAGCACAAAATGCTGAGGACAAAAAAACTAGCTGTGTATATGAAATCTCATGGACTTTACTGGTACTGTAAAACACAGCTGAAAGTTTGCATTAAAAATCATTAAAAAAATGCAGAAAAAAACACCAAGTGTGAACATAGCCTTAAGACAGTTTCAGTGGCAGGAATGTCGGTGGTAGCAGACACAGGAAATAGAATATTGGGGTCTTGACCATACACCACAGAAACATGGATTTAGCTGAGGACTTACATGGTTGTTGTATAAGAATGTGGCCCAATGCAGGAGTTAGGCCCAATCACTGTGGTGAGCATTGACAAAATGCCTCAGATAGTTGGTCAGAATCTGGTTAACTCGCTCAACTTGGCCAATGGACTGCAGATGGTGGGCTGAACAGTAGTCCAAGTTGACATTCTGTAGGTTCCAGGTAGCCTCCAGAAGTGAGATGTAAACTGGTGCCTCTATCAGAGACAATATGGAGAGGTAAACCATGGAAGAAAAAAAATGTTGAACGAACTTCTCGTCCAGCACATGAGCAGACGGGAGGCAGAACAGCGGAGTAAAATGGCCCATCTTAGAAAAGGGAACCACAACTACCCAGATGACGGTACTTCTGGAGAATACTGGAAAATCGGTGATAAGATCCATCGCGATATGCTGCCATGGAGCAGACGGTATGGGCAAGGGAAGTAACAAACCAATTGGAAGCTGTTTCAGAGTCTTATTCTGGGCACAGGAGGGACAGGTGGAGACAAAATCCGGAAAATCCTGGTGCAGTGATGGCCACCAATAGTGCTGTCAAATGAGAAGAGCTGTTTTCTTCTGCCCGGCATGACCACTCAATTTGGACGAGTGATCCCAGTGAAGTTCCCGCTTCTAGTCCGGTACAGAGACAAAGTCTTTCCAGGTGTGACCCGAGACAAGTTCAGTGAAGTGACAGTACGCATCTTGGAGGGTTCTATGATGCTCTGAGGCTCCTCCTGGTCAGAAGACAGAAAAGACCTGGAAAGTGAATCCGCTTTTATGTTCTTGTCTGCTGGACGGAAGTGGAGGACAAAATTAAAGTGGGTGAAAAACAAAGACCACCTGACTTGACATGGATTTAGGCACTGTGGAGACTGCAGGTAGGCCAAGTTCTTGTGGTCCATACAGATAATCACAGGATGAACTACTCCCTCAAGTAGAAAGCACCACTCCTCTAGAGCAAGTTTTATCGCCATCAGTTATTGATCACCTGATCACCTATTGAGTAGTTGTGTTTTAGAACCAAAAAGCCTTTAGAGAAGAAACCGCAGGTCACCATACAGCCAAAAGAAGACTTCTGGGTGAGGACAACTCCAGCATCGGAGGAAGAGGCATCCACCTCCAAAAAGAATTGCTTATTGCTGTCTGGTCGGTACAGCACTGAAACGGAGGCGAAGGCCTGTTTTAAGGAGACAAAGGTGCTTTCAGCCTTCGGAGTCCACACTTTGGGGTTGGCACCCTTGTGGGTCAGGGCAGAGATTGGAGTGGTCCGAGAAGAGAAATGCAGAATTAACTGATGGTAGTAATTAGCAAATCCGACCGTCAAGATGAGGCCACTTCAGAACAACGGATACCTTCTCGGGTCCCTTCTTAGTTCTGTCTCTTAGATTATGTACCCAAGGAACGGAAGAGAGGTTTGCTCGAAGAAACATTTTTCAAACTTGGAGTACAAACGATTCTTCTTTAGTCTCTGCAGAATCTGGCAAACAACCCTCCTGCCTGTGGGCAGATCGGGAGAGAACACTAATATGTGGTCCAGGTAAACTACCACTCACGAATAGAGAAGGTCCCGGAAGATATCGTTCACCAGTTCTTGGAAGCCTGCGTGGGCATTACAGAGTCCAAACGGCATTACACAATATTCATAATGGCCATCCCAGGTGTTATAGGCAGTCTTTCATTCGTCTGTCTGGTGTATGCAGATCAGGTTATATGCCTCCAGCAGTTCAAGTTAGGTAAAAAAAAAAAAGGGACAGCCAAATGGAGTGCTTTGAGCTTAAAAAGGTTATCTTGTATTCATACAAAAATACACATTAACCACCCCCCCAACCCCAAGTGTTTGAAAAAGAACACACAAGGGGTAAAAAGCACTGGAAGGCTAACATTTATGCAGATAGGTATTTAAACTAGGTGTTTTGAATTAGGCGAGACAGAAGGAAGGTTAAACAAACTTATCCATAATTGTCATAGTGGCCATTAAACTTCCTCCATAACTTTTTGCCATCTATATATATAATTGTCTAAGGGTTTTTCCGTCTGTCTGTCTTTCTGTCTGTCTGTCTGTCCTGGAAATCCCGCGTCTCTGATTGGTCGAGGCCGCCAGGCCTCGACCAATCAGCGACGGGCACAGTATCGACGTAGAAACCCGCGCCTCTGATTGGTCGAGGCCGCCAGGCCTCGACCAATCAGCAACGGGCACAGCAACGATGATGTAATAAAGGACGTAGAAATCTCACGTTTCTGATTCAGCGATGGGCACAGTATCGACATAGATGTCATAATGGTTGCCATGGCGATGATGATGTCATAAAGGTTGCCTCGACCAATCAGCGACGGGCACAGTCTGCCGCAAATTCTGAAATCATCATTGTCCATATACTATTGCATTATTCTGAAAATTTCATAAATAAACTACATACATATTCTAGAATACCCGATGCGTTAGAATCGGGCCACAATCTAGTACTTCAATAAGTATCCTCAATGCAAAAAATGATTCTTACCTATACAGCCAAAAGTAACCCCCCAGCACACATGCAGGCGAATCCCCAACTCGCACTTCGCTTGTTGATACCCTGTTTTCTCAAGGGGAAGAAAAAATAATGATCCCTGCAGGATCTTTTCAACATGTGAAAGTGTCACATGATTGCTGGCCTACGAATAGGATTGGATTATTGGCACATGTGCAGATTGCTGTGCGTGCACCGCATCCACCCCAGCCATCAGATTAGCAGCACACATGTCAGGAAGGAAAGGCAAAGGTTGTGTCATGATCCAGACTGGGTTTTGAGTCCTGTTTTCCCTTTTTCCCAGTCTGGTCATGTCAAGAGTTAACCTTTCTCAGACTCTGTCTGGGTTCAGGTTGGCTATTTATCACCGCTGCTTCCTGCAGGCGATGGCAGTTATAGTTATTGCCTATTGCTGCTGTAGCTGACTCTGATTGCTCTGATTTGTCCTCCTGCGTTTGCTGTCTGAACCTGTGTCTCTGTTTTCCCCTATTCCCTTTTTTTCTCCGTGTTTCCCTTAAGAGTGCTGACTCCCTGGTTTTAACTTGGTTTGTATCCTGACCTGCTTCTGTCTTTTGTATTTTGTCTTATCCACTCCTGACTGTTACTGACTCCCTGGCTTGTCTCTGACCATGAGTTTGCTTATTCCTTTGGTACTGCGGTGCAGTCTAGGATTTGACCCAGCTTGTTTGACTATTCTGCTGCCACCTGTGGTAGCCTCACTGCTGCACTGCAGGTCAGCTCTGGTTAGGTGCAGTCATTCTTCCACTCCACTGCCATCTAGTGGAGCCTGCACTTACCTGCATTGCAGCAGCGTGACATTATAACTGACCAGAAACAGAGTTTTTTTTTATCTCTGCTCTACTTTCTATGGATCCGCTCCATACCTTGGTGGATCAAATGACTAGTTTGACACAAATGATGCAAGATCTGTCTGTGGAACAGTGGAACATAGAGCCTGAACCACATCTCATAACCACTTGCAAAGAGAGCTTTCTGACACGGTAAAATCTTTGCAGGGATCTTCTTCCCAGTCTGTCTGTAAGCACTCTGACACTGTTGATGTCTCATTGCAATCTCTTGAACCTACGGTCAGGCTCCCAGATACCTTCTCCAGGGAAAAGGAGAGGTTCCGTACGTTTAAGGAGTGTTGCAAGCTATTGTTTTCTCTTAGACCCCAATGTTATAGAGATGAGAGTCAGCGAGTGGGGATAATCATTTCCTTACTTCGGGAGGGACCTCAATCATGGGCTTTCTCTTTACCTGCTTCTGCCCCTGAATGGATGTCTGTGGACAGGTTTTTGAGGCCCTAGGACTTATTTTTGACAAGCCTGACTGGGTCAGAGTGGCAGAGGACACAATCATGAGTCTCGTTCAGGGTAAGCTCTCGGTTTAATGGTATAGCTCTGAGTTCCGTCGATGGTCCACTGAGGTGTCCTGTGATGACTCTGAGCTGAGATGTCAGTTCAGGAAAGGATTGTCAGATCACCTGAAGGACGCTCTGGCTCTCCATCCACCACCCAGCTCATTGGAGGAGGCTATGGCTCAGGCTATCCATATGGATCGGAGGCTGCGGGAGAGAGGTGTTACACAGCGAGAGGTTCAGTTGCTCTCTGCTAATCCTGTTGTTTTGCCACCGCCTGAACCTATGGAGGTGGGGGCCACCAACCTCAATGAGAAGGAGAGGAGACAGCGATGTGAAGGAAAGCTGTGTTTTTACTGCTTAGATCCAGGACATTGGAAAAAGGACTGTTCCTCCTGCTCACCGACTAATGTGGCACCTCTGAGGGTCCAGTCGTCACAGAGGTACTGCACCTCAGCCAGAGGTGTGGTACTCCACTCTCGGGTAAGGAGGGGACACTACCCAGTACCCACACACTAGCATCCAACAATAGACCTCTCCAGGCCAGGGAGGGACTAGGTAGAAGTTGTGGGTGGAGAGAGTAGAGTTGTCATGGAAACAAGAGGGAGGAGTTAGTTAGGGAGTTCAACAGTTGGAGCTGGGAACTTGAGCAGTGAAGAGCTAGTCCCAGCACCAGAGGACAGAGAGAGAGAGAAGTTCCAGAGAGCGAGAGGAAGAAGGGGTCCTAGGGGCAAGGGCAGTGAGAAATCCACCCGTTGGGCCCGAATCCACATTGACCGTAGTTGGGTGGAGGGACCAGGTCGCAGTAGGGGACAGGCCACAGACTAGTGAAGAACTACAAGGCTCAGCTAGCCAACAGGAGGCTGTGGCATCCGTATGTGCCACAGCCACACAAATTTGCCGAAAATGCAGCCATACAGGATCCAGGGGATCAACAGAGAGCATCTGGCTTGGGACACTGTGTGTGAAGGTGAAGATGAGTCGCACCGCAGGCTAGGGGTACTCGGTACCGGGTCCTGCGGTTCACAGGGGGATGTAACGGAGGCTGCGACCCGGTCCGTGGCCCAGGACACCCATGTAAAAGGGGAAAGGTCTTTAAATGGATAGAGTTTATGTTCGTGACGCCACCTGTGGTATTCGGTCAGGGTGACCGACACTGCTTTAAGGGGTCCGCTGGGGTGATGTTATGGCAGCTAGATGGTATACCTTCCCACAGGTGAAGTGTGTCCCCAGGGCTTCCCGATGTGTAGATGGTAGGATGGTGAGAGGCGCAGTGAAGAATGAGGATACAAGGTTGCAGTCTCTTTACCTTTACTGAAGACTTCAGTATCCACAGTTCAGGGTACCAGACCACAGGGCAGGTAGGGTCCGGCGAGTTTGGAGGCAAGTCCAGAGTCCCCTTCTCCAAGTGCAGAATAAAAGCCTTCCTTGGCGCTGTAGTCCCTTACTGCCTATGGCTTCACATAAGGTCGTCACAGATGTTATCTCTCTCTCTGTCCCCCAGATAGGATAGGTCAAAACCTGTATGACTGGTGACTTGAGCCTGTTTATAGGAATATCTTAAGATGACCCGGCTCTGTGGGGTGTCACCATGCCTCCTGGGTATAAGTGTGGACAGGTAACGGGCAATTAGCTGTCCTGCCGGTCTCTGATGTAAGGTGTAGAGGTCCTCACAACCTCGGTGTTCCGGCTACCGGCGTTTCTGTGCCTCAGAAGGAGGCAGCCTGCTCGGGGCTGGTCCCCTTCTGGTATCCTCTCCTGTGCTTCCTCTCCTGCACGCTCGCTGCAAACAATTCAGCCTTCACTGTCTCTTTCTGGGAGCTGCAGCTCTGGGGTCATGCACAGCTCCGTGAACCTTCTATCCTCCTCAGATGGCTGTCTGGAGCTACCTGAGCTGAACATAGCCAGCAACTAACTAAATCTTTCCCTACAGACTACCAGTTATATATATATATATATATGGGGAGTGACCTAGTAAATAGGAGCAAAAGCTCCTCCTGGTGGCCTGGAGTGTGAAGTGTTGCATGTTTGTGGTACCTGGATGCAGTTATACTTTCTTGCCTCCAAACGTAGCATCACTCTCCCCAGGAGGAAAGCGACACAACTGCGATGACCAGGACCATGGGGTGCCGCAAAGGCGCAAGGCAGGAGAGGCCGAAGCCAGCACAGTGAGACTGCTAGGAAAGTAACATAAGAAGGGGGTCCTGGCAAAGTATACCCCAAATTACCTGACAGCTGGCTGGACCACAGACCCGGAGGAAGCAGCACCCAGCTGGGGATTGCATAAAGATCTGAGTAAAGCATGGAAACAACACCCTGCTGTGTCCTCTGAATTATTACTGCGCCACCTGCCCTGCATTACGACCACCATCACATTTAACCCTATATCTGCCCTGGGGTCTACCTCTACCTGTCGAGAGCTGTAACAGCTCTGCTGCGTCCCAACTGCCCCAGTGGACCTGAACCACAGCGTCAGCCATCCATTACCGAACACCACAGGTGGCATCATGAACAATCTTCCCATAAACTTTATTCCCCTTTAATTTCAATCCATTGTGTTGGACGCCCAGGGACATGGACTGGGTCTTTGCTGCTGTGACCACCCCTTTAAGAACAGTCGGACCCGGTCCGAGTACCCCACGGCTCTAGCGGGCGCTCCACTAACAAGCGGCTGAGTCTGGGTGATTCTCGAGGAGGTCGCCCAGACTCCCAGGTACCTTTTTCTTCATTCTCAAAAGTATTGTCTGAAGTTGAACTTAGTTGTGGGAGTTGCTTCACGCGAACTTCTGCTTTTGTGGACTGTGGTCATCCATGAACTTTATGGAGTCTGACATGGTGACCAAGTGTAAGTTAGGGACAGTTAGGTTGGACACTCCTATTCATATTGTTGCCATTGACAAACCGCTGGCTAAGAATATCATAAAATTTGTCTCAGATGAGTTTCTCCTTAAAGTGGGTTCCTTGCACTAGGAACATATTTCATGTTTTGTTCTGGACAATCTGCCTGCGGTACTGGTGTTGGGGTTCCCCTGGTTACAGTTACATAGCCCTGTGATAAGTTGGGAATCTCAGGACATTGTCAAATGGGGTCCTAATTGTGTCAAAAATTACCTTACTACTGTACTTGTGTCATCCGTTAATCTGGAAAGTATTCCGGAGTACCTGAAGGATTTTGAGGATGTTTTTTCCAAAAAGGAGGCCGAGGTCTTACCACCACACCGCCCTCTTGACTGTACTATTAATCTGGTTCCGGGTGCCAAATTGCCCAAGGCCCATTTGTACAACCTCTCTGGCTCAGTACGAATGCTATGAAGGAGTATATTTCTGAAAGCCTACTTAAAGGCCACATCCGTCCCTCTGTCTCTCCTGTGGCAGCTGGATTCTTTTTTGTTAAAAAAAAAAAAGATGGTGGTTTGCGCCTATGCCTCGATTTTTGGGAATTAAATAATATCACAGTGACAAATACCTATCCCCTCCTCATTCCTAATTTGTACAATCAATTGTCGAGGGGCAAATGGTTTTCTAAATTGGACCTCAAGGGAGCATATAATCTAATCCGTATTCAAGAGGGGGATGAGTGGAAAACAACATTTCTCACTTTTGAAGGGTTATTTGACAATTTGGTTATGCCCTTTGGTCTCACTAATGCGCCAGCTGTTTTTCAGAATTTTATCAACCATGTTTTTTTCAGATTTTTATCGGGCGCTCTATTGTGGTATATTTAGATGATATCCTTGTGTTTTCATCTAACAAACAAGTTCACATGGATGATCTACGTGCGGTTCTCCAGAGGTTATGGGAGAACTCGCTTTTCGCGAAACCTGAAAAATGCACATTTTTTGTCCAAGAATTGTCCTTTCTGGGATTCATTCTGTCTGACAAGGGGTTTCGTATGGACCCTGGGAAGGTACGGGCCATTGTGGATTGGGTGCAACCCAGAGACTTAAAGGGTCTTCAACGTTTTCTGGGGTTTGCAAACTATTATAGGAAATTAATTAATGGGTTTTCACAGGTGGTCAAGCCACTCACTGATCTGACTTGTAAGGGGGCTGATCTCAAAAACTGGTCAGCTTTGGCTCTGGAGACGTTTACTTTATTAAAGAAATGCTTTATGTCTGCCCCTGTTTAGGTCCAGCCTGATCCGTCTGAACCGTTCATCGTTGAGGTGGACGCGTCGGAGGTGGGGGTGGGGGCAGTGTTATCCCAAGGACCCGCCACTTAGACTAACCTGAGGCCCTGTGCCTTCTTCTCGAAAATATTCTCTCCTGTTGAAAGAAATTATGATGTTGGGAATCGGGTGCTTTTAGCTAGAAAGTTGGCCTTTGAAGAATGGAGGCACTTTTTGCAGGGGGCTGTTCATCGGATCACAGTGATTACGGACCATAAGAAGCTGTCTTATATTGAGTCGGCCAAACGTTTGGCTCCCAGACAGGCGAGGTGGTCATTTTTTTTACGGTTTAATTTTTCTATTATCTTTCAGCCTGTTTCCAAGAATGTCAAGGCGAATGCCTTATCTCGCAGCTTGGATCCAATATCACCTCCCAAACCTCCTTCCTCCATTCTTCAGCACGTGGTGGTCATGGCAGCAGTGTCCTCAGAATTGGAGCAGGAGATTCATGACGCTCAGTCTCTTGCTCCTCCGTCTTTGCCTGACAACAATCTCTTTTCCCTGGTTCAGTACAGTTCAAGGTTGCTCCAGGAGTTCCACGATTCTGCTCTTAGTGGGCATCCTGGGATCTTGGCCACTCGTAGAGCTATTGCTAGGCTGTTTTGGTGGTCCTCTATGGCTTCTGATGTCGCCGTGTTTGTGTTTTCCTGTGATACTTGTGCCCGTGCTAAAAGATCTCATAACCGATGCCATTGCCAATTCTGGATAGACCTTGGACTCATTTGTCCATGGACTTTATCACTCATCTCCCTCCTTCCAATGGCAAAACTGTGGTCTTTGTGGTGGTGGATATATTCAGTAAACAGGCACATTTTGTACCTTTGGTGGGACTTCCTAATGCTGAAACACTTTCTAGGTTGTTTGTTGAGCACGTGATGCAATTGCATGGTGTGCCTTTGAATGTGGTTTCAGATACGAGGTACAATTTGTGTCCAAATTTTGGAGAGCTTTTTGTAAAAGCTAGGTATTACTAGGTATTACTTTGGCCTTCTCCTTGGCCTATCATCCCAAAAGCAATGGTCAGACGGAGAGGACCAATCAGTCTCTTGAACAAATTTTGCGGTGTCTTGCCACATCCTAGTAGGATGATTAGTGTTCTTTGTTACCAGTGGCTGAGTTTGCCTTTAATAGTCATATTAATCAGTCCACAGGCACCTCTCCGCTCTTTTGTAATTATGGCTTTCACTCCCATTTTGGAGAGTTTTCCAGGATGGACTCGGGGTGTCCAGGGGCTGATTCGGCCATTCAGCGGCTGAGGGAGGTATGGAGTGAGATCCAGAGGAACATTGGGGAAGCTCAAGTCAAACAAACAGTTTGCAGAAACGCAACGATCTACAGGACACATATTCCTGGTTGAAGATAAAGTATGGTTGTCTACCAAGGACATTCGGCTGAAAGTTTCTTCCGCTAAGCTAGGTCCCAGGTTTACATGTCCTTATGAGGTAATTGAGGTTATCAATCCAGTTGCCTTTAGCTCACATCTACCTCCGTCACTTTGGATCCCTAATGTGTTCCATAAGTCTCTCCTGAAGCCATTTGTACCTTCCTCTGATGGGTCTCAATCTCATGCTCCTCTGGTTTCTGTGGATGGGCAGATCGAGTATGAGGAGGAATGGATTGTCGATTCGCGCATGATCCGCAGTATACTGCAGTATGTGGTCCATTGGAGGGGTTACGGTCCTGAGGATCGATCCTGGGTCCCGGTGCGATTGGTTCATGTCGATCGATTGGTTCGGGTGTTTCATGCGCGGTATCCTGGAAACATGGGGTTCTGGTGGCCCCGCTTGAGAGAAGGGTACTGTCATGATCCAGACCGAGTTTTGAGTCCTGTTTTCCCTTTTTTCCCAGTCTGGTCATGTCAAGAGTTAACCTTTCTCAGCCTCTCTCTGGGTTCAGGTTGGCTATTTATCGCTGCTGCTTCCTGCAGGCAATGTCATTTATAGTTTTTTGCCTAGTTCTGCTGTAGCTGACTCTGATTGCTCTGATTTGTCCTGCTGCATTGCTATCTGAACCCATGTCTCTGTTTTTCCCTATTCCCAACTTGACTCCGTGTTTCCGGTAAGTGTGCTGACTCCCTGGTTTTGACTTGGCTTGTATCCTGATCTGCTTCTGTCTTTTGTCTTTTCCGCTCCTGACCGTTACGGACTCCCTTGCTTGTCTCTGACAATGAGTTTGCTTATTCCTTTGGTACTACAGTCTAGGATTTGACCCAGCTTGTTTGACTATTCTGCTGCCACCTGTGGTAGCCTCACTGCTGCACTGCAGACTAGCTCTGTATAGGTGCAGTCCTGCTTCCACTCTACTGCCATCTAGTGGAGCCTGCACCTACCTGCATTGCAGCAGCGTGACAGGTTGCCTTTGGGCAGGTCTTACCTTACCCCATAACATCAGTGGACTCTGTAAATGTTGTCACACCCAGTGGACAGCCGTTGCACTAGATGGAACACGGCCTCACTTAATACAAGTGTATGGAGCGAGACCTCGATGACTGGCTGGGTTCTGGCCTGAAGTATGCAAAACACTTACATAACCCACCAATCCCAGCTCAGAAACCGGCGTATCCCTGCATTGCGTGCGCTGGGTGAATTTATAAGTCTGCAATGTTGAAAGCAATCTGTTATATGTGAAGAAACTTACAAGACAAGGAAATGAAGTTACATTTAAAGATTCTATCATCGGAAAAGAAAAGTCATACACTGGCAGAAGGACGCATCAAAGAGGAGTTCCACCAGCTTAAATGTAAGGAAAGTGCATACACTGCTAATCATGAACATAACAAAAATTGTATACATGCATGGCACCTATGCACATAGAAACCAGAAGCAATAAGAAAGTTAAAAAAAACAACTTCATTATGGTATTAGAGTTGATCTGTGTAATCAGACGATGAAGCGTGCTAGCTGTCTCAAAGGGAAAATGTCAAGAAAATCCTTTCCTAAGAATAGTATTATAGTATAAAATCAAAACAGCTTCTAGACTTAATATACACTGATGTTTGTGGTCTAGTGAGTGCTCAAACTGCTCAGAAGAAGAGATATTTTCGCACATATTTTGATACATCTAGATAACTGTATATCTTTAATAATGTTCATACCAAAAATGAAGTTCCAGAGAACATTAAAATATATCTTCCTGAAGTATATAACAAATTTGGGAGAATGGCGAAAATTCTGCATGCAAATAACGGAACTGGATATATAAGTAATGAGACACAAGCACTTTAAGGAAAAATTGAATCGTGTTTCAGACCACTGTGCCATACAACCCTGAAGAAAATGTGCTAGCGGAAAAAAGGAACCGAACACTTTGTGAAAGTGGAAGAAATATGAAGTATGCTATATGATGCAGATTTGCCAACCATATATAGGGGTGAAGCAATCATGACAGTTTGCCATCTTCAAAACAGACTACCAGGTAAAGCTATTGAGAAAACTGCATTTGAGCAGTGGGAATCTCATGCAAAAGAAGATATCTTGGTGGACTACAGTGAAACCGAGAAAGGATATAGAATCTTGCACCCAGAAACAAACAAGGTCACAATAAACATATACAGTATGTAATGATTGATGAGAATTTTGTGTCGCTCAAGTTTCATGACATCATACCAGTAGTCCAGCAGAAGCAACAACAATCTCAGTCACAATTTCAAAATAACAATGAAAAGGATGTAGAAGTTTGGTTAGGTTCTTTAATTACTGAAGAAGTAACAGAAAAATAAGGTGAACCTGAAGTCAGGACATTATTGAGATCAAACAAGGGTATACCAGCTAAGCGTCTATCCTCCTTTGTCAAAACGCTACCCGAGTCAGAATCGCAGTCATGGGATGAAAACAACAACAACCTGTCAATGAAAAACTTTAGTGGATTAATGCTGCTAATGAGGAAATGAAGTCCCTTCATCAACGTCAAACTTGGAAACTCACCAAACTACCACAAGGCTAGAAAGCAATCAAATGTAAATGGAATAGAAATATGGTGAAGGTTATGGAACCACATTTTCTCCAGTGGCTAAGCAGACCACATTCACGACTTTAATGGCTATAGCTGTGGTACAAAAGATGTTTGTCAGACATTTGGACTTCAAAACTGCCTTTTTAAATGGTGAGATTGAAGAGGACTTGTACATGACTCAACCTGAGGGTTATATGAAAGAAGGTGAAGAGCATCCCATTTGCAAACTACAAAAATCTCTTTATGGTCTTAAGCAATCGGCAAGAGCATGGAACGCCAAAATTAACAAAGTCTTATTGGAAGGATTTAAAAGAGGTCAAGATGATCCGTGTTTATAGACAAAATGTACAAAGGAAAAGTGGATGTATATTCTCTTATATGCGGACAATCTGATTATAATTCATCAAGAGGAAAGGGTAATTGAAAAATGACTGAAATTCTGACCCGGCATTTTGAAACTAAAGACTGTAGAAATGTGACATATTATCTAAGAATCCAGGTCCAAAGAGAAGAAAATGGAAGCTTTCTTCTTAAGCAAAGTGAAAAAATCAATTCAATTCTGAATCAGTTTGGAATGTCAGAAGCCAAAGGTAAATCAACCACAATGAAGTCATCCTACTTAACATTGGAAGAAGAAGAAAAAGATCTGTTACCTAACAATGAGAAATACAGACAGGCACTGGAGGCCCTTCTATACATAGCAACTATGACTCGGCCAGATATCACAACAATTGGAAATCTCTGTAGATACGTGGAAAAAAAACGCACCAAAAAGACTTGAATGCCATTAAGAGAGTTATTTGATATGTGAAAGAGATTTAAGAAATACATTTAAGGATATCTGTAATAGGAGATCTAAATCTCACAGGCTATGTGGATGCAGACTGGGCTGATGATTTAAGTGACTGTAAATCGACAAGCGGTTATTTGTTCAAGTGTGGAGAAAGTTCAATTTCTTGATCTAGCAGAAAACGGGTGTCTGTAGCCTTACCAGCTACAGAAACTGTGTGAAAACAAAAACATTAAAAAATGGAATAACGTGAACCACCAAGCCAAAATGTTAGCTAAAAAATTCTTTTTTTTAATTAATTGAATATTAAAATGCCATCAGAAATTCCAATATATACAATGTAGACAGGTCTAATAAGAAGGAAGTAGATAAAGGTATATCACAATCCAGAATAAAGCATATAATCATTAGTATAACCCCACCCCAAAACACTACAAATATTGGCTGGTGACTATCTCATGCTGCCTTTTTCTATTCCCTGGTCCCTCAAGATGGCTGGACAATCATTGTAAATAATCACCTGTACTTTGTGTTTCCCTCCACCTTATTAAAGACTGTAAACTCTTATGGGCAGGGCCGTCATTATTTTCGCTTTAATTATTGTATTATCTTTTACTTTGTTACTTATGACTGTTGTATATGAACCTCTGAATTGTAAAGAGCTGTGGACTATGTTGGTGCTATATAAATAAAGATTATTAATATTAACAACTAACACTTATATAAATAAGTCCCAGTAGTAAACCATTTTGGCTGAAAATGACAATGTCAAGTCATTTAGATGTAAACTACAAGTGAAGTTAAAGTGGCATGTGCTATTCAGTACCAAATGTCATGCTTACCCATGAATAGGGAAGGATTGGATGGACCCATCACAGCTGCCCAATGTTCAAGCTAGGAGAAAGTTCAATTTCTTAATCTAGCAGAAAACAGGTGGCTGTATCCTTGTCATCTACAGAAGCAGAGTATGTGTCTGCAGCCCACGCAAGTCAAGAGGTCATTTGGTTAAACCAATTCTTAGGAGATCTTGGTAAGCCATCATGTCAACAGAGTGTGATTTATGAAGACAACCGAAAAGGCATTAAACTTGCATGCAGTGAGAAGATCAATGTGAGAACCAAACACTTTGACGTTAAACATCATCATCTCCATGATTTCATAGAACGGGGCATAATTGAGTTTGTTTATTGGGAGACTGACCTGATGAATGCTGTTGTTATGACAAAGCCATATTTGAAAAATTCAGAACCACTATGGGACTAACAGGATAAGTAGTTGTTCAGTGGAGTTGTTGGAATAATGCTTATTACTGTATATATTGCATCAACTACTATTTACTACTGTTTAATAGTGAATGAGCTTCTGTCTCCAGTAATAGTGTTATTTTGCCAAAAATTCATTGTTTTAAAAAAAAGGAACCAAAAAGTTCCTGCTTACCGTGTGTGTAGTTGGAGCACATTTTACTTCCACTTTGCAAGCTGACAGCTAAGATCCTAAGCTAAAAGAAATACCAGTTATGAGCTGTGTTACCTTTGTTCCTAAATAAACATATCTTCACTGCTGAACGGCTGGACAGTACAGAGATTAATCCACAGTCAACAAGTGGAGTCAGCGTTACCTCTGCAGTATGGCAGAAGCAGGGGCATTGAAGCTGGCAGGAGGAGCACGTGCAGCCTGTATAGCAAAAAGTCTGCAATCCCATGCTTGTTGCCTTGGAGACCGGCCACCTCTAAGGTGGCCCCAAACCTTATCAGCGAGCTGCACACTACTTAGGAATCCCTTTTTCCTTGAGAACGGGGAGAATTTTAAATGAGAGATAAATTGAAAAGCTGCTTGTTTTTAAGTGGACTTTGCAATTTTAGTCATATAATGCCATGAAAGTACACTATTAAGAACACTAGGGTTGTACAAATGGGTGTGGTCTTCAAAAAGAAATGTAGACCACAAAAAGGGCTGGGGTTGAGCCAAAAATTTGTTGTCATTGGCTGCTGCATTGCTGAATCTCAGTGAAGGAAATTTTCAAAAGTTTACAAATAAGATTTAAGGGGTCCCACTACTGTCCCAGCGAGTGACAGCCAAGAAACATTCAGGACTTGGAAAAGTATATTATTGTAAAGTTAACGTCAGTGAGATATTACTAGGACTTCCATATGCCACCAGCAGAGGGCAGCACATCACACCAGTGTGACATCTGTTTTTACTTGTATGCTAATAAGAAAATTAAAGATTGAAAGTCATTTTAATTTTTATTTAATAAGTTAATAGTACACATAAAAATAAGTAACTTTATAATATATCTTTTAAATAAAATCTGCTTCCTTCTCTTCCCAGACTGTTGGTTCAATCTCAGTTTTCTCAATTTATGAGTACACCAGATGGTGGCCCGATTCTAAAGCATCGGGTATTCTAGAATATGTATGTATGTATGTACATCGCGCTGTGAGTGGGGGTTAAATTCCGCGCTAATATCGCTGATTGGTCGCGGCCGGCTGGCTGATCAGCGAAGCGAGGTTCAAATCAGGTGCCAATTCGTGGCCGGACTGCGCCTGTCGCTGATTGGTCGCGGCCGGACCAAAGCGGTGTTTAAATAAGGCGCCAATATCAGAAACTATATACCTCCCCACAGATATCCTCGCCACAATCTTTATCCTCTTTCCTAGATGAATTAAAAATACCTAAAATCCCCAACTCCACTGTAGATCAACTCCTACGCCAATATCTGAAGATGAAATCTCTGCAGTAATTAAAAACCTAAAGAAAAACAAAGCCCCCGGACCCGACGGACTCACGGCACTATGTTACAAGAAATTTACAAACATCCTCACACCACACATTAAAAATTACTGTAATGCTCTACTAAATGGCACCCAGATGCCCCCTGAATTCTATATTGCCCATGTGACGGTAAAACCAAAGAAGGACCATCTCCTTCCCAAGAATTATAGACCTATATCGTTGTTAAATGTTGACCTCAAACTCTTTACATCCATCATTACTACTAGACTCAACAAATTATTACCTACCCTTATTCACCGTGACCAAGTGGGGTTCATACCTAGTAGACAAGGCCCCGACAATATTAGGAGAAATCTAAATATTATACATTCAGCAAACTTCCACAAACAACCCCTGCTACTATTAGCTTTAGACATAGAGAAAGCTTTCGACTCGATCTCATGGTCCTACCTATTTGAAGTCCTATCCAGATTTGGCATCCCTCGCACCCTTATTTCATGCCTCCAACTACTGTATGACAGCCCTACAGCTTATTTGAAACTCCCGTCAACTAGACCTACTCCTATCAACATACAAAGGGGGACGAGGCAGGGCTGCCCACTTTCTCCAGCCCTGTTTACCATGGCCATGGAGCCACTAGCTGAGGCAATAAGGCTTAACCCGAACATACTTGGGCCTGTAGGACTTGGCGCACAATATAAGGCAAGCTTATTTGTGGATGATTTATTGCTGAGTCCAGTCCACTTACCACTCTCCCAAATTTGTTTTCAGTCCTACGTAGATTTGAGTCGATCTCAGGACTCAAAATTAATGTTGACAAATCCGAAGCTCTATTTCTTAACACCACTAAGGACATGCAAACAAATATTATTTCCCAGTTTAAATTTACAAAAAATGAACATTATATAACTTACCTCGGAGTCAATCTCACCTCTCATAAGTCGACCTTATTCAAGTGGAACTATCTCCCGTTAATAAAAAACCTCCGAGCTGACTTAACTAGATGGTCTGCCATGGAGTTGACCTGGTTGGGCAGATTGCATGCAATTAAAATGGTCTCCCTGCCCAGATTTCTGTACTTATTCCGCTCTCTCCCCATTCCGTTGCCCCATAAGACTTTACACGAGATTCACTCTATGATTTCAAAATTTATTTGGCAGGGAAAAAAACCCAGAATCCGTCAAAAAACAATGTTCATACACAGAAGGTTAGGGGGGCTTTCCATGCCCAACTTCACACTGTATTACAAGTCGGCTCAGTTGGCCCAATTGACTAATGCCTGCGCTGCCAACCATGCTCCGAGATGGGTTGGCCTAGAATCGTCCTTCTTACTTCCGTTTTCCTTGCCTGGCCTTATGTGGTCCACACAAAAACTACCAAAAGGCTTACACATTACAGCACCTTTCACAGCACATTCCCTGATCCTTTGGAGGAAGGAAAGGTTTAAATTTGATCTCCAATCTAAGTCCTCCCCACTGACCCCCCTCTTCTGTAACCCCATGTTCCCACCAGGACTTGACCCACGTTCTTTGCTTGGTGGAAAGTTAATAGAATTACCACTCTAAAACACCTCTGCTCACCCTTTAATATAATTTGATCTAGACAAGAATTCCTCCATAAATACAATCCATCCATTAACGAAACCTTTCGTATCCATCAGGTTTTCCATTTTGCGGATCAGTTTCTACAACATAAAATCCCTTTTCACGCGACTGGCTTTGAACAGAGGTGTATGGACGACCCACTGGGAAGGGGAACTATTTCTCTGCTATACAAATCTCTCAATGCGGCACATGGAGTCGAAAAATTACATTATATGAAACAGTGGGAGGAAGACCTGGGTATTCAATTAACTTTGGAAAATTGGAGGCGATGCTGTGACACAGTTTCCAGGGGTAGTCATCCCTGGCAGAGACATCCATTAAAGTCATGCACAGAACATACCAAGTCCCAAGTAAACTCCACACTATATACCCCAACATTTCAGATAAATGCTTTAGAGGATGTGGCGCAGTGGGAGATATGAAGCATATTTGGTGGGAATGTCCGATAGCCTCGACTATGTGGCGGGAAGTAGGATTAATAATTGAAAAAATGTATGGCGGGGCAATACAACTTGATCCGGCCATATTCCTTTTGGGAGCCAAGTACCCAGGCTTTTCTAACAAATTCCACAGGTTGATAGGCCAGCTGCTTATGGCCGCTAAGCTACATATAGCTACCAACTGGAGGTCGCCATTTCTCTCTGTCCAATCAGTTAGAGATAAAATGAATACAATCCTCTTATATGAACGTATACATGCGACTAGGGAAGATTTGTGGGAGGCCTTCTACCAAATTTGGAAACCGTGGATGGATCTTAACACGAACTTGAATCTTGAACAAACCTTGACTTTATCTATTTGAGACTTCATTATCCTGTGAGAGATTCTGATGACACTGGGGTTGAGCCTACGTTGGGTGGGGTGCGGGGAGATGGGAGGCGGAACTCATAAAACGGAGCAAAGTATAATCCTGACTTGTAAATGTACTGCAGCTTACCATAAAGTAAAGTGCAGAATCTAATTTCCTTCCCCATTTTCCCTCTTTTATGTCCCCCCATGTTCTTGTCTCGTCATATCTGTATTTTCGAATTTGAGTTATTATATGTATGGTTTTTCCTCTTTGTTTAGATTTAAGCTTATTGAACTCCCTTGTAAGGGAATCTGTTGTTCAATTGCTATGTTATTGAAAATAAAAAGTTATTGAAACTAAATAAGGCGCCAATATAGCTGATTGGTAGCTCACGGCCGGCCGCGACCAATCACTAAAGCGGTGTTTAAATCACGCGCCAATATCGCTGATTAGTCGTGGCCTGCCTGGCAAGACCAATGACCAAAGCGGTGTTTAAATCCCGTGCCAATATCGCTGATTGTTCGTGGCCAGGCGCGACCAATCAGCGAAGCATGGCTTAAATCCCGTGTCAATTCGCGGCTGGACTGCATCTGTTGCTGATTGGTCGCAGGATGTCGGGGGTTCGGGGCGCTGGATGTTGGGGGATCGGGGTGAAGGATATAGTACAGCCACGTAGTATATAACACAGCCACGTAGTATATAGCACAGCCACGTAGTATGCAGTATATAGTGTCGGGGTCGTCACGACAATACCCTTCCTTCACCAGTCATTCCAAATCAGAATAAGAGCATTGGTACCGGATAAGAATGAGTCAGACAAAGGCTGGTTCAAACTCATTGCATGCTCGTGTGTCTACATAGTGTAGCAACGTCACAGCAACTAACTTTATTTTCTAATACACAACATTATATGATCTATTGGGGGAAGGTGTGCAGAGGGCGGGGTTAGGCGGGGTTTAAGCAATATGTCTAGTATTCAGTCCCTCTGGTTGGTCTGACGTCATCTGATGGATCCTCCTTCCTCCACGTCACTTTAAGTTTCCATTTCAAGAGAAATGATACTTGGCTTCTGGAATGTGTAACTTGCTTCTTTAGCAGAATCAGAATTTAGGGCAAAGGTGAATACTGGCAGCCATGTTAAATACAGTTAAATTTGCATTAGCAAGCATAAAGGGGAAAAACTTATTGTTTCACAGCATAAGAATACATAAAGTACAAAAGAGTATAAAGAAAATATATTTTCACCTTGACAATCCCCCCTAAACACTAAGTTTTTCCCTAAAAAGAAAGATCCTTCGAGACTGTCCATGTGATGGGGAAAGGGGAGGTGGATTTCTTCATCCAGACACCTCAGAAGCTCTCCCCTTGTGAGAGGCCTCCAGGCAGCTGAACCCTTCACTAGTCTCACATGGAGTTCTCCTACTGTCCCTAGACTAAATCTCTTAGCGTCATCTGAGAATAAGGGGTATTGTCTAACTTCTTGAGGGGGGGGCATACTTAGGGATCTCCCCTGGATCAGTGCCATCGCACTCTGGTGGGTCTACTTCTTGGTTGAGGAAGGTGCCAGTCGGAGTTGCCTCAGTGATAACCTTTTTATACAGGGGAATAACACAACAGAGAATTATCGATCCAACTACAAGGAGAGCAATCAGTACTAGACAAGCTTGTTGAAGAAATCCTTTGAGCCCACCCAATCAACCGGAAAAGAAAGATGTGTCTACTCCAACATTAGTTTTTAATTCTGCTGCTAACCCATTTATCTTTTTAAGAGCTATCATGGTCTTTCCATTTACCCCAGAGTTCTGAGGGATATAGGTACAACACTCCTCTCCCACCATCCCACAGACTCCTCCTTTCTCAGCTAAGATCATATCAAGGGCTAGTCGGTTTTGGAGGGTCATTCTAGTGTTAGGGCCCAACTCCTCAACTATACCCTGGAAAGCATCACAGGTAAAATTGACAAACCTTTGTTCACTGTAATATATGTAATTGATCCAATCAACATTTTTATTAATCTGCACTTGTGGATTAAAGAAGCAAAGCTAGCATAGATCTGGTTCTGGGCTTTAAATTGGTCAGGCACCCCCCTTGGCACTCCAATGCCATCGACATATACCAATGGATCTTCTTCATAACTCATATGGAGCTGATCGAGACTTCTCCTCTTTCTGGTATATTCATCAGGTGTCTCTGGATCCCAAGGTAAAATCTTGAACTGCATAGCTAGTTTAACAAGGGTGCATTGACCTGTCCAGGCATTAGGCAACCTAGGACGGAGCTTACCATCTCCACATAACCAATAAATGTCGTACATATACTGTGTATGATTAGCTAGCAAGTCAGTATCTAGGGAACTGTTCTCTTTGCAGAAACCTTTCTCGAAGACCCCTACTGGTGTACCTGTAGTGTCGTGGGTATTATAACAGGTATAATTATCAGCTAATACGGTTATCCCTCCTGGGACCTTTAGTTTGGGTTCTTCATGAATTAGTGGGACATAATCTGAGCAATCAGTGGACTTTAGACCCTTCAACAGATTCATAACACAGGCAGTAGTATTAAGTATATCCAATATATTCCAAATTTGATCATCTGGATAATCTGTGGCCCTAACCAATTTATCCCACATTTGTATAACTGACAATTTTATTGGCTATACCCATCTGTACTACTAATCTTTCATGATATTGTACAAACTTATTATTCAAGGATATTTGGGAATTTAGACTGTCCCATGCGGTTACCAATATTATTTTATGGAAATACGAAAAACTAAAACATTATGTCCCCTTATTTGCTACTAGTCTGTTTGTCCAGCTTGCAGTGCGATACATGGATCCATGTCGGCCTTCCTTCCAGCTTTACTGACATAGCAGTAATGAGGAGGACCTGGTAGGGACCGTCATACAAGGGTTCTAGTCCGTGTTTTCTGACATAGCTTTTCACGACCATAAAACCACCAGGCTTCAAGTTGTGACAAGTGTCGGTTTCTGCTGGATCTGGAAGGGAAGAAGAAACTAAAACATGGGTGTTAGCAACATTTTTACTAAACTGAATAACATATTGAACAGCACAGTCAGTTTCTTCTGACAACTACTGAGACTGAAAATTTACAACTGAGAACCTAGCACCAAACAATATCTCATATGGGGACAGGCCATGTTTTGCAATAGGGGTAGTATGAATGTGTAAGAGCCCTGGCCATGGAGCCGTAGTCTCCTGCATCAATTTGGTCAATTGTCCCTTCAGTGTGCCGTTCAGCCTCTTAACTTTCCCACTAGATTGTGGATGGTACGGAGTATGGAGGGCTACAGTGGATCCAAGCATTGTCAGAACCTCCTGATACGATACACATGAGAAGAAAAGGCCGGGCCTTGGTCACTTTCTACGACTTCTGGAACACCATATCTGCATATAACTTCCATCACCAGTTTCTTCGCTGGGGCCAATTGGAGAACATATCGACAACCACCAGACAATATTCATACCTTCCAGACTTAGGCAACGTGATATGGTCCACCTGGAGCCTCTGGAAAGGATAGTCGGGCTTAGCAAGATACTTCGGGGGTACACGTTGAAGTTGACCGGGATTGCAGGTCTGACCGATATTACATGCACGGTTGAGTGCTGTCAGGACTGTAGAAATACCTGGAGCCCAGTAGAATTTTTGTACCAGGTAAAGGGCCTGGTCTTTCCTCGGTGTGTGGGCCCATGTGCCCACATGGCAATAGCAGGGTACATCCGCTTAGGGAGACACACAAGTTGGTCCTTTTTCCAGCGACCATTGTCCATACGTGCTCCATCAGCTTTCTACTGCTTCACTTCTTCCTTTGGAGACATTCTCTGCATCGTCATTAAGCGGTCTCTCGGGGTCCGGCAGAAAAACTCAGTCTGGCGTAGATCATCAGGTTCCTGTAGAGTCAGTGTTTCTTGTAACTGTTTACGCTGAGAGCGTGTGGTCACCATAGCTGGTATGGTCAGTTCAATGGGTAGAAGAGCAGGGGCTTTTGCTTGCATATCCGCAAAGGCGTTACCAACAGTCTGTGTACTGTTCCTAGGACCGTGCTCCTTAACTTTGATAATGGCCACCTGAGTAGGTAATTTGATTGAGTCCATGAGGGCTTTAACAGCTTCAACATTCTTCACTGAGTCCCGGCGGTAGTAACAAATCCTCGATTGACCCATAGGGCTCCGAAATCATGAGCAATACCAAATGCATACTGTGAGTCCGTGTATATATTAGCCCGCCTGTCTTTGGCCAGAACACATGCAGTAGACAGATCCCGAAATTCTGCTTCTTGTCCTGACAGTGAGGGAGGGAGTGCAGCTGCGTGCACTACAGTGTCTTCCGCAGTAACAGCGTATCCGGTGTGGAATCTGCTAAAATCATCATATCTTGAACCGTCTTTCAGGGCATTGTAGAGAGGTTGCATTATGCGGGATGCGTCCGGTATTCACTGACAACAATAAGTACATAGTCCAAGGAAACGCTGGAGCTCAGTCTCATCTTTTGTAGCTGACGGCCATTTTTCTTTCTTCTGTGAGGTGTCTGGCACCCTGAAGGAGACAGTGACCCAAAAATATCACTTGACCAAGGCAGAACCGAAGTTTTGAAGCCGAAACCCGACAGTTCAGATCTGCCAGATACTTGCGAAAACTAACAGTGGCAACTAGGGTTGAGCGAAACGGGTCGAACATTTTCAAAAGTCGCCGACTTTTGACAAAGTCGGGTTTCATGAAACCCGATCCGACCCCTGTGCGGGGTCGGCCATGCGGTACGCGACTTTCGCGCCAAAGACGCGAAAAGCGCCATTTCTCAGCCAATGAAGGTAAACGCAGAGTGTGGGCAGCGTGATGACATAGGTCCTGGTCCCCACCATCTTAGAGAAGGGCATTGCAGTGATTGGCTTGCTGTCCGCGGCGTCACAGGGGCTATAAAGGAGCGTTCCCGCCGACCGCCATGTTACTGCTGCTGATCTGAGCCTAGGGAGAGGTTGCTGCCGCTTCGTCAGAAGCAGGGATAGCGTTAGGCAGGGTCCATTAACCACCAAACCGCTTGTGCTGTAGCGATTTCCACTGCCCAACACCACCTTCGGTGTGCAGGGACAGTGGAAGCTACATTTTTTTTTTTTTCCCCTCAGCGCTGTAGCTCATTGGGCTGCCCTAGAAGGCTCCCTGATAGCTGCATTGCTGCGTGTACGCCGCTGTGCAAACCAACTGCTTTTTTCAAAGCACAAATCCTCTTGTTCCTTCCTTTCTGCACAGCTATCTTGTTTGTTTGTCCACACTTTTTATTTAATTTGTGCATCAGTCCACTCCTTATTGCTGCCTGCCATACCTGGCTGAGATTACTGCAGGGAGATAGTAATTGAAGGACAGTTCCTTTTTTTTTTTTTTGTGGGAGATTAAGATTGGCATTTCTGCTAGAGTGCCATCCCTGTCTGTGTCATCTCTCACTCAGTGGGCCATAAAAAGCCTATTTATTTTTTTGCTTGATTTGGGTTCTAAAATCTACCTGAAAAAATCACTACATCAATCAGTGGGAGAAAAATATTGGCCTCAGGGCTTGTGTGCCACTCCTTACTCCTGTGTGTGCCATCTCTCAGTGGGCCATAGAAAGCCTATTTATTTTTTTGCTTGATTTGGGTTCCAAAATCTACCTGAAAAAATCAATAAATCAATCAGTGGGAGATTAATATTGGCCTTTGGGCTTGTGTGCCAGTCCTAAGCGTGCCATCTCTCTCTCTCAGATAGTGGGCCATAGAAAGCCTATTTATTATTTTTTTTATTGGGTTTATAAATTTTCCCTGGAAAAAAAAAAAAAAGTGGGAGATTAATATTGGCCTCTGGGCTTGTGTGCCAGTCCTGAGCGTGCCATCTCTCTCACAAATAGTGGGCCATAGAAAGCCTATTTATTTTTTTGGTTGATTTGGGTTCTAAATTCTACCTGAAAAAATCAATAAATCAATCAGTGGGAGATAAATATTGGCCTCTGGGCTTGTGTGCCACTCCTGACTCCTGTGTGCGTCCTCTCTCACTCAGTGGGCCCTAGAAAGCCTATTTTTTGTTTTATTTGTTTTCTAAATTCTCCCTGAAAAAATCATTTTATTTTATTTGGTTTCTAAATTATTTCTGAAAAAAATCATTTTTTTTGTATTTTTTTTTCTAAAGTCTCCCTGAAAAAAAAAAACAAAACAAATCAGTGGGAGATTAATATTGCCCTTTCTGCTTGTGTGCCAGTCTTGACTCCTGGGTGTGCCATCTCTCTCTCTCCAATTGTGGGCCATAGAAAGCCTATTAATTTTTTTGCTTGATTTGGGTTCCAAAATCTACCTGAAAAAATCACTAAATCAATCAGTGGGAGATAAATATTGGCCTCTGGGCTTGTGTGCCATTCCTGACTCCTGTGTGCGTCCTCTCTCACTCAGTGGGCCCTAGAAAGCCTATTTTTTGTTTTATTTGTTTTCTAAATTCTCCCTGAAAAAATCATTTTATTTTATTTGGTTTCTAAATTATTCCTGAAAAAAATCATTTTTTGTGTATTTTTTTTTTCTAAAGTCTCCCTGAAAAAAAACAAAACAAAAACAAATCAGTGGGAGATTAATATTGCCCTTTCTGCTTGTGTGCCAGTCTTGACTCCTGGGTGTGCCATCTCTCTCTCTCCAATTGTGGGCCATAAAAAGCCTATTAATTTTTTTGCTTGATTTGGGTTCCAAAATCTACCTGAAAAAATCACTTAATCAATCAGTGGGAGATAAATATTGGCCTCTGGGCTCGTGTGCCACTCCTGACTCCTGTGTGCGTCCTCTCTCACTCAGTGGGCCCTAGAAAGGCTATTTTTTGTTTTATTTGTTTTCTAAATTCTCCCTGAAAAAATCATTTTATTTTATTTGGTTTCTAAATTATTCCTGAAAAAAAATCATTTTTTTTGTATTTTTTTTTTCTAAAGTCTCCCTGAAAAAAAAAAAACAACAACAAATCAGTGGGAGATTAATATTGCCCTTTCTGCTTGTGTGCCAGTCTTGACTCCTGGGTGTGCCATCTCTCTCTCTCCAATTGTGGGCCATAGAAAGCCTATTAATTTTTTTGCTTGATTTGGGTTCCAAAATCTACCTGAAAAAATCACTTAATCAATCAGTGGGAGATAAATATTGGCCTCTGGGCTTGTGTGCCACTCCTGACTCCTGTGTGCGTCCTCTCTCACTCAGTGGGCCCTAGAAAGCCTATTTTTTGTTTTATTTGTTTTCTAAATTCTCCCTGAAAAAATCATTTTATTTTATTTGGTTTCTAAATTATTTCTGAAAAAAATCATTTTTTTTGTATTTTTTTTTCCTAAAGTCTCCCTGAAAAAAAAAAAAAATCAAATCAGTGGGAGATTAATATTGCCCTTTCTGCTTGTGTGCCAGTCTTGACTCCTGGGTGTGCCATCTCTCTCTCTCCAATTGTGGGCCATAGAAAGCCTATTAATTTTTTTGCTTGATTTGGGTTCCAAAATCTACCTGAAAAAATCACTAAATCAATCAGTGGGAGATAAATATTGGCCTCTGGGCTTGTGTGCCACTCCTGACTCCTGTGTGCGTCCTCTCTCACTCACTGGGCCCTAGAAAGGCTATTTTATGTTTTATTTGTTTTCTAAATTCTCCCTGAAAAAATCATTTCATTTTATTTGGTTTATAAATTCTTCCTTAAAAAATCATTTTTTTTTTTTTTTTATTTTTTCTAAAGTCTCCTTTTTAAAAAAAAAAACACAAATCAGTGGGAGATTAATATTTACATTTGCGCTTCAGTGACAGTCCTGCGTGTGTGGCATCTCTCTCATTTGTTGCCACCAACAACAGAGTGTGTAACATTGTGCCTGATTTTCGTTGTGGTCTCACCCACCTGTAAAGGGGTAGCTAAATCATACTGAAGTTATAGCTCACCGTGTAAGTTGTGTGACTGCAACAAATACCGTTAGTTTGGTAACGTTTTTAAAACAATGAGGAAGTCTGGTGGAAGAGGTCGTGGCCGGGGGCGTTCATTGTCAGCTGGTAACGAGGGTAGTGACCACAACATTGCCCTCGCAGGGTGCTGATCAAGAATCAGACCCTGATGAGACTATGTTGCCCCATCACGAACGCTATACCACCGACCGACAAGGTGACACAGACGAAGTTGCACACGAGCTACAAGAAGAGGTAATAGATGACCCAGTTCTTGACCCCGATTGGCAGCCATTGGGGGAACAGGGTGCAGGCAGCAGCAGTTCTGAAGCGGAGGAGGAGGGGCCGCAGCAGGCATCAACATCGCAACAGGTTCCATCTGCCGGGCCCGTATCTTGCCCAAAACGCGTGGCAAAGTCAAAACCTGTTGGAGGACAGCGTGGCCATCCGGTTAAAGCTCAGTCTGCAATGCCTGAAAAGGTGTCCGATGCTAGAAAGAGTGCAGTCTGGCATTTTTTTAAACAACATCCAATTGATCAGCGCAAAGTCATCTGTCAAAAATGTTCAACTACCTTAAGCAGAGGGCAGAATCTGAAAAGTCTCAATACAAGTTGCATGCATAGACATTTAACCACCATGCATTTGCAAGCTTGGACTAACTACCAAACGTCCCTTAAGGTTGTAGCACCCTCGGCCAATGAAGCTAGTCATCAACGCAACATCCCTTCCGGCAGTGTAGGGCCACCATTTTCTGCACCACCTGCAGTATCTGTGCAGGTTTCTTTGCCAGGCCAAAGAAGTCAGGGTCAGGGAATCACCAGTTTCGTAGTAGGAAACACTGCATCTAGGGCACCGGCGGCAACAATACCATCTCCCACCGTCTCTCAGTCTGCCATGTCCACCGGCACCCCCGCTAGTTCCACGATCTCCAGCTCTCCAGTCCAGCTCACCCTACATGAGACTATGGTTAGAAAAAGGAAGTACTTAGCCTCGCATCCGCGTACACAGGGTTTGAACGCCCACATAGCTAGACTAATCTCGTTAGAGATGATGCCCTACCGGTTAGTTGAAAGCAAAGCTTTCAAAGCCCTGATGGACTACGCTGTACCACGCTACGAGCTACCCAGTCGACACTTTTTTTCCAGAAAAGCCATCCCAGCCCTCCACCAGCATGTTAAAGAGCGCATCGTCCATGCACTCAGGCAATCTGTGAGCACAAAGGTGCACCTGACAACAGATGCATGGACCAGTAGGCATGGCCAGGGACGTTACGTGTCCATCACGGCACACTGGGTAAATGTGGTGGATGCAGGGTCCACAGGGGACAGCAAGTTTGGGACAGTTCTGCCTAGCCCACGGTCTAGGAAACAGTTGGCTGTAGCCATTCGCACCCCCTCCTCCTCCTCCTCGTCCTCCTGCAGAAGCGAGACCTCGTCCACAGACCGCAGTCGCACAACCACTCCATCCGCAGCTGCCACTGTTGCACACCAGGTCTCCCATTATGGGGCAGCTACTGGCAAACGTCAGCAGGCTGTATTGGCTATGAAGTGTTTGGGCGACAACAAACACACCGCTGAAGTTCTGTCCGAGTTCTTGCAGAAAGAAACGCAGTCGTGGCTGGGCACTGTAGCTCTTGAGGCAGGCAAGGTAGTGAGTGATAACGGAAGGAATTTCATGGCTGCCATCTCCATTTCCCAACTGAAACACATTCCTTGCCTGGCTCACACCTTAAACCTGGTGGTGCAGTGCTTCCTGAAAAGTTATCCGGGGTTATCCGACCTGCTCCTCAAAGTGCGTGGACTTTGCTCACATATCCGCCGTTCGCCCGTACACTCCAGCCGTATGCAGACCTATCAGCGTTCTTTGAACCTTCCCCAGCATCGCCTAATCATAGACGTTGCAACAAGGTGGAACTCAACACTGCACATGCTTCAGAGACTGTGTGAACAGAGGCGGGCTGTTATGTTTTTGTGGGAGGATACACATACACGGGCAGGCAGTAGGATGGCAGACATGGAGTTGTCAGGTGTGCAGTGGTCGAAGATTCAAGACATGTGTCAAGTCCTTCAGTGTTTTGAGGAATGCACACGGCTGGTTAGTGCAGACAACGCCATAATAAGCATGAGCATCCCCCTAATGCGTCTGCTGATGCAAAGTTTGATGCACATAAAGGATCAGGCGTCTGCAGCTGAGGAAGAGGAAAGCCTTGATGACAGTCAGCCATTGTCTGGCCAGGGCAGTGTACAGGATGAGCTAGCGGGCGAAGAGGAGGAGGAGGACGAGGAGGATGATGGGGATGATTATATTTTTAATGAGGAAGCTTTTCCGGGGCCAGTGGAAATTGTTGGCGCGGCAAGGCCGGGTTCTGGTTTTTGGAGGGACACAAGTGACGTGGATTTGCCTGAAACTGCCCCTCAACCAAGCACAACCACAGATTTGAGAACTGGAACTTTGGCCCACATGGCGGATTATGCCTTACGTATCCTCAAAAGGGACACACGCATAACAAAAATGATGAACGATGACGATTACTGGTTGGCCTGCCTCCTTGATCCTCGCTATAAAGGCAAATTGCAAAATATAATGCCACATGAGAACTTGGAACTAATATTAGCAACCAAACAATCAACTCTTGTTGACCGTTTGCTTCTGGCATTCCCTGCACACAGCGCCCGTGATCGTTCTAACACGAGCTGCAGGGGCCAGCAGACCAGAGGTGTTAGAGGGGCAGAAATCAGAAGTGTCGTTGGCCAGAGGGGTTTTCTGACCAGGTTGTGGAGTGATTTTGCTATGACCGCAGACAGGACAGGTACTGCAGCATCAATTCAAAGTGACAGGAGACAACATTTGTCCAGTATGGTTACTAACTATTTTTCATCCCTTATCGACGTTCTCCCTCAACCGTCATTCCCATTTGATTACTGGGCATCAAAATTAGACACCTGGCCAGAATTGGCAGAATATGCATTGCAGGAGCTTGCTTGCCCGGCAGCTAGTGTCCTATCAGAAAGAGTATTCAGTGCTGCAGGTTCAATACTAACAGAAAAAAGGACTCGTCTGGCTACCCAAAATGTAGATGATCTAACCTTCATTAAAATGAACCACAACTGGATTTCGAAATCTTTTGCCCCACCTTGCCCGGCTGACACCTAGCTTTCCTATGTAAAGGTCTTGCCTGTGGACTATTCTGAACGACTTTTCCAATCTCGTAATTTGCAGCACCTGATTGTCCAGCATCCGACATGTTAACACCTCCCTAAATGGCCAAAGTCCCCACACGGGGCCGTGGTATCGCCACTTGGCGCCAGCACCCGTGAGAGTACTGTTTGTCTGAAGAGATGGGTGTGCCCGCTTTTGGTCGACGGCACTGCCACTAGGTCCCTCATAGTACAATAAAGTGTCTGGCGGTGGTGGTGCACACCCAACGTCAGACACACCGTTGTAATATGAGGGGCCCTGGGCCTGTACCGCCGGCCACAAGACAGTTTCCCCCCACCCCAGCTCAAACAGTGCTCTACCACTTGCAAAATTTTCTCTCACAGCTCCACCAATGTTTAGTCTATGCGCTGACATCCTTCAATGCCTGGCACTGTCAATACCATTGTATTGACATTTTTCTTATGTTAGGCCTTCGAAGCCTGTCTGCGGTCACTCCTTCCACTAGGCCTCCACTGACCTGTCTACTGCTGCCCGGGTTCCCCTGGAACCAATTTTAAATTGCCTACAGCCAGCCCAATTTATTATGTTAGGGCTTCGAAGCCTGTCTGCGGTCCCTCCTTCCACTAGGCCTCCACTGACCTGTCTACTGCTGCCTGGGTTCCCATGGAACCAATTTTAAATTGCCTACAGCCCGCCCAATTTATTATGTTAGGGCTTCGAAGCCTGTCTGCGGTCCCTCCTTCCACTAGGCCTCCACTGACCTGTCTACTGCTGCCCGGGTTCCCCTGGAACCAATTTTAAATTGCCTACAGCCAGCCCAATTTATTATGTTAGGGCTTCGAAGCCTGTCTGCGGTCCCTCCTTCCACTAGGCCTCCACTGACCTGTCTACTGCTGCCCGGGTTCCCCTGGAACCAATTTTAAATTGCCTACAGCCCGCCCAATTTATTATGTTAGGGCTTCGAAGCCTGTCTGCGGTCCCTCCTTCCACTAGGCCTCCACTGACCTGTCTACTGCTGCCCGGGTTCCCCTGGAACCAATTTTAAATTGCCTACAGCCAGCCCAATTTATTATGTTAGGGCTTCGAAGCCTGTCTGCGGTCCCTCCTTCCACTAGGCCTCCACTGACCTGTCTACTGCTGCCCGGGTTCCCCTGGAACCAATTTTAAATTGCCTACAGCCCGCCCAATTTATTATGTTAGGGCTTCGAAGCCTGTCTGCGGTCCCTCCTTCCACTAGGCCTCCACTGACCTGTCTACTGCTGCCCGGGTTCCCCTGGAACCAATTTTAAATTGCCTACAGCCAGCCCAATTTATTATGTTAGGGCTTCGAAGCCTGTCTGCGGTCCCTCCTTCCACTAGGCCTCCACTGACCTGTCTACTGCTGCCCGGGTTCCCCTGGAACCAATTTTAAATTGCCTACAGCCAGCCCAATTTATTATGTTAGGGCTTCGAAGCCTGTCTGCGGTCCCTCCTTCCACTAGGCCTCCACTGACCTGTCTACTGCCGCCCGTGTTCCCCTGGAACCAATTGTAAATTGCCTACAGCCAGGCCAATTTATTATGTTAGGGCTTCGAAGCCTGTCTGCGGTCCCTCCTTCCACTAGGCCTCCACTGACCTGTCTACTGCTGCCCGGGTTCCCCTGGAACCAATTTTAAATTGCCTACAGCCAGCCCAATTTATTATGTTAGGGCTTCGAAGCCTGTCTGCGGTCCCTCCTTCCACTAGGCCTCCACTGACCTGTCTACTGCTGCCCGGGTTCCCCTGGAACCAATTTTAAATTGCCTACAGCCAGCCCAATTTATTATGTTAGGGCTTCGAAGCCTGTCTGCGGTCCCTCCTTCCACTAGGCCTCCACTGACCTGTCTACTGCCGCCCGTGTTCCCCTGGAACCAATTGTAAATTGCCAACAGCCAGGCCAATTTATTATGTTAGGGCTTCGAAGCCTGTCTGCGGTCCCTCCTTCCACTAGGCCTCCACTGACCTGTCTACTGCTGCCCGGGTTCCCCTGGAACCAATTTTAAATTGCCTACAGCCAGCCCAATTTATTATGTTAGGGCTTCGAAGCCTGTCTGCGGTCCCTCCTTCCACTAGGCCTCCACTGACCTGTCTACTGCCGCCCGTGTTCCCCTGGAACCAATTGTAAATTGCCTACAGCCAGGCCAATTTATTATGTTAGGGCTTCGAAGCCTGTCTGCGGTCCCTCCTTCCACTAGGCCTCCACTGACCTGTCTACTGCTGCCCGGGTTCCCCTGGAACCAATTTTAAATTGCCTACAGCCAGCCCAATTTATTATGTTAGTGCTTCGAAGCCTGTCTGCGGTCCCTCCTTCCACTAGGCCTCCACTGACCTGTCTACTGCTGCCCGGGTTCCCCTGGAACCAATTTTAAATTGCCTACAGCCAGCCCAATTTATTATGTTAGGGCTTCGAAGCCTGTCTGCGGTCCCTCCTTCCACTAGGCCTCCACTGACCTGTCTACTGCCGCCCGTGTTCCCCTGGAACCAATTGTAAATTGCCTACAGCCAGGCCAATTTATTATGTTAGGGCTTCGAAGCCTGTCTGCGGTCCCTCCTTCCACTAGGCCTCCACTGACCTGTCTACTGCTGCCCGGGTTCCCCTGGAACCAATTTTAAATTGCCTACAGCCAGCCCAATTTATTATGTTAGGGCTTCGAAGCCTGTCTGCGGTCCCTCCTTCCACTAGGCCTCCACTGACCTGTCTACTGCTGCCCGGGTTCCCCTGGAACCAATTTTAATTGCCTACAGCCAGCCCAATTTATTATGTTAGGGCTTCGAAGCCTGTCTGCGGTCCCTCCTTCCACTAGGCCTCCACTGACCTGTCTACTGCCGCCCGTGTTCCCCTGGAACCAATTGTAAATTGCCTACAGCCAGGCCAATTTATTATGTTAGGGCTTCGAAGCCTGTCTGCGGTCCCTCCTTCCACTAGGCCTCCACTGACCTGTCTACTGCTGCCCGGGTTCCCCTGGAACCAATTTTAAATTGCCTACAGCCAGCCCAATTTATTATGTTAGGGCTTCGAAGCCTGTCTGCGGTCCCTCCTTCCACTAGGCCTCCACTGACCTGTCTACTGCTGCCCGGGTTCCCCTGGAACCAATTTTAAATTGCCTACAGCCAGCCCAATTTATTATGTTAGGGCTTCGAAGCCTGTCTGCGGTCCCTCCTTCCACTAGGCCTCCACTGACCTGTCTACTGCTGCCCGGGTTCCCCTGGAACCAATTTTAAATTGCCTACAGCCAGCCCAATTTATTATGTTAGGGCTTCGAAGCCTGTCTGCGGTCCCTCCTTCCACTAGGCCTCCACTGACCTGTCTACTGCTGCCCGTGTACCCCTTGAACCAACATCAGAAAATATAAAAATAAGTATTTTGCTTATAAAAAAAGAAAATACTGGAGAGATATCAAATGCAGACATTTTAACATTAAAAACAAACACATACAACAAAAATCTGGTACAGTACTAAAAATGGCCACCAGCTACAATAACTTTCTCCTGCAAGTAGTTAACTGAAAGTTTTTTTCAATTTAAAACACAGATATGGCATCCACCGAGTGTTGTCCTGTCGCGTCTTCTTTATATTATTGCCAAGAAGATGCAAAACAATGAAAATAATAAAATCATTATTTACCAAAAAAATAGAGTAAGTCAAAACCACATTGCAAATAAACATTCATTACAAATAAAGAAGCAGGGCGCGTCCGAGGGTGAGTATATACCTAATAAGAATATAATCAGCCTCGGACGCGCCCTGCTTCTTTCCGACAGCCTTCCTTCCTAAGAATCAGCCCTTCCGTGGTGTAGAGAGAGGGTGTGTTACACTCCAAGGTGTTCCCCAGGTTGCCTTTCCTGAGCTTCGATCTTCATGCTCTCGTTTAGTAGTTGTCGGAAAGTAGGCTGCATTAGGCCTACAAAATGGGTATGGGGTGGAGAGAGATGGTGTGTTACACTCCAAGGTGTTCTCCAGGTTTCCTCGCCATTGCTTCGATCTTCCGACTCTCGTTTAGTAGTTGTAGAAAACTACACTGCATTAGGCCTACAAAATGGGTATCGGGTGGAGAGAGATGGTGTGTTACACTCCAAGGTGTTCCCCAGGTTGCCTTGCCATTGCTTCGGTCTTCCCACTCTCGTTTAGTAGTTGTAGAAAACTACACTGCATTAGGCCTACAAAATGGGTATGGGGTGGAGAGAGATGGTGTGTTACACTCCAAGGTGTTCTCCAGGTTTCCTCGCCATTGCTTCGATCTTCCGACTCTCGTTTAGTAGTTGTAGAAAACTACACTGCATTAGGCCTACAAAATGGGTATCGGGAGGAGAGAGATGGTGTGTTACACTCCAAGGTGTTCCCCAGGTTGCCTTGCCATTGCTTCGGTCTTCCGACTCTCGTATAGTAGTTGTAGAAAACTACACAGCATTAGGCCTACAAAATGGGTATGGGGTGGAGAGAGATGGTGTGTTACACTCCAAGGTGTTCTCCAGGTTTCCTCGCCATTGCTTCGATCTTCCGACTCTCGTTTAGTAGTTGTAGAAAACTACACTGCATTAGGCCTACAAAATGGGTATCGGGTGGAGAGAGATGGTGTGTTACACTCCAAGGTGTTCCCCAGGTTGCCTTGCCATTGCTTCGGTCTTCCGACTCTCGTTTAGTAGTTGTAGAAAACTACACAGCATTAGGCCTACAAAATGGGTATGGGGTGGAGAGAGATGGTGTGTTACACTCCAAGGTGTTCTCCAGGTTTCCTCGCCATTGCTTCGATCTTCCGACTCTCGTTTAGTAGTTGTAGAAAACTACACTGCATTAGGCCTACAAAATGGGTATCGGGTGGAGAGAGATGGTGTGTTACACTCCAAGGTGTTCCCCAGGTTGCCTTGCCATTGCTTCGGTCTTCCGACTCTCGTTTAGTAGTTGTAGAAAACTACACTGCATTAGGCCTACAAAATGGGTATCGGGTGGAGAGAGATGGTGTGTTACACTCCAAGGTGTTCCCCAGGTTGCCTTGCCATTGCTTCGGTCTTCCGACTCTCGTTTAGTAGTTGTAGAAAACTACACAGCATTAGGCCTACAAAATGGGTATGGGGTGGAGAGAGATGGTGTGTTACACTCCAAGGTGTTCTCCAGGTTTCCTCGCCATTGCTTCGATCTTCCGACTCTCGTTTAGTAGTTGTAGAAAACTACACTGCATTAGGCCTACAAAATGGGTATCGGGTGGAGAGAGATGGTGTGTTACACTCCAAGGTGTTCCCCAGGTTGCCTTGCCATTGCTTCGGTCTTCCGACTCTCGTTTAGTAGTTGTAGAAAACTACACTGCATTAGGCCTACAAAATGGGTATCGGGTGGAGAGAGATGGTGTGTTACACTCCAAGGTGTTCCCCAGGTTGCCTTGCCATTGCTTCGGTCTTCCGACTCTCGTTTAGTAGTTGTAGAAAACTACACAGCATTAGGCCTACAAAATGGGTATGGGGTGGAGAGAGATGGTGTGTTCCACTCCAAGGTGTTCTCCAGGTTGCCTTTCCTGAGCTTCTATCTTCAGGCTCTCGTTAAATTGTGGTTAAATGGAACAACTGCATTTGGCGTACTAGTTGGTTTGGGGCCTACTAACAGTGTCTGCCGCTCCTTGCTGTTATAATAATAATAATAATAATTTTTATTTATATAGCGCCAACATATTCCGCAGCGCTTTACAAATTATAGAGGGGACTTGTACATACAATAGACATTACAGCATAACAGAAATACAGTTCAAAACAGATACCAAGAGGAGTGAGGGCCCTGCTCGTAAGCTTACAAACTATGAGGAAAAGGGGAGACACGAGAGGTGGATGGTAACAATTGCTATAGTTATTCGGACCAGCCATAGTGTAAGGCTTGGGTGTTCATGTAAAGCTGCATGAACCAGTTAATTTTTTTTTTTTTTTTTTTTTTTTTTAATATAGGCCACACAGGGATCGTTAGGTTAATGCATTGAGGCGGTAGGCCAGTCTGAACAAATGAGTTTTTAGGGCACGCTTAAAACTGTGGGGATTGGGGATTAATCGTATTATCCTAGGTAGTGCATTCCAAAGAATCGGCGCAGCACGTGTAAAGTCTTGGAGACGGGAGTGGGAGGTTCTGATCATTGAGGATGCTAACCTGAGGTCATCAGCGGAGCGGAGGGCACGGGTAGGGTGGTAGACTGAGACCAGAGAGGAGATGTAGGGTGGTGCTGAGCCATGGAGTGCTTTGTGGATGAGGGTAGTAGTTTTGTACTGGATTCTTGAGTGGATGGGTAACCAGTGTAATGACTGGCACAAGGTAGAGGCATCGGTGTAACGGTTGGTGAGGAATATGATCCTGGCAGCAGCATTCAGGACAGATTGGAGCGGGGAGAGTTTGGTAAGAGGGAGGCCGATTAGTAGAGAGTTACAATAGTCCAGACGAGAATGAATAAGTGAAACAGTAAGAGTTTTTGCAGAGTCGAAAGTAAGAAAAGGGCGAATTCTAGAAATGTTTTTGAGATGCAGGTAAGAAGAGCGAGCCAGTGATCGGATGTGGGGGGTGAATGAAAGGTCAGAATCAAGGATGACCCCAAGGCAGCGGGCATGTTGCTTTGGAGTAATGGTGGAACCGCAAACGGAGATGGCAATGTCAGGCAAAGGTAGGTTAGTAGAGGGAGAAAACACGAGGAGTTCAGTTTTTGACAGGTTTAGTTTCAGATAGAGGGAGGACATGATGCTAGAGACAGCGGTAAGACAATCACTGGTGTTTTCTAATAAGGCAGGCGTGAGATCAGGAGAAGAAGTGTATAGTTGGGTGTCGTCAGCATAGAGATGGTACTGGAAGCCAAATCTACTGATTGTTTGTCCAATAGGGGCAGTATACAAAGAGAAGAGGAGGGGGCCTAGGACTGATCCTTGAGGAACCCCAACAGTAAGGGGAAGGTGAGAGGAGGAGGAACCAGCGAAACATACAGTGAAGGATCGGTCAGAGAGATAGGAGGAGAACCAGGAGAGAACGGTGTCCTTGAGGCCGATGGAGCGGAGCATAGTGAGGAGGAGCTGATGATCCACAGTGTCAAATGCTGCAGAGAGATCCAAGAGAATTAGCATGGAGTAGTGACCATTAGATTTAGCTGTTAGTAGGTCATTAGAGACTTTAGTGAGGGCAGTTTCAGTAGAGTGTAAAGAGCGGAAACCAGATTGAAGAGGGTCGAGAAGAGAGTTATCTGAGAGATAGCGGGTAAGACGGGAGTGGACCAGGCGTTCGAGGAGTTTAGAGATGAAGGGAAGATTAGAGACAGGTCTATAATTAGCGGCACAGTTTTGGTCGAGGGATGGTTTTTTAAGTAATGGATGTATGATGGCATGCTTAAATGAGGAGGGAAAAATACCGGAAGTGAGGGAAAGGTTGAATATTTTTGTTAGGTGAGAGGTGACAGCCGGGGAAAGGGACTGGAGGAAATGGAGGCTGTTCTCCTGGTTTCCTGTCCTGAAATTCCATTTTCAGGCTCTCGTTAAGTAGTTGTTAATGTTAGACTGCATTTGGCCTACTAGTTGGGTTGGGGCCTACTATCGGTGTCTGCCACTCCTTGCTGTTCTCCTTCACTGAACAAAGCTGTGCCGCCTGTTTACTACGGTTGCCAATTTTGAACTGCATTTCGACTACTTACTGATTTGGGCCTACTCTCTGTGTCAGCCTCTCATTCCAGTTGTCCTCCACTGCAATGCCCCCTGGTTATTCCTGTGTTACCAATTTTGAACTGCATTTAGCCCACTTTATTATTTGGGCCTATATCTGTGTTTCCTCCTCATCCTGCCCATTGCCCAGCCAGTGATAGATGAGTCTGCTGGTACATTGACCCATAACGCAACATTCCCCGTGCACGCTACACAACAACATTGTGACCCTGCTGAAAGTCAGGTTGCTCTTCCCGCATACCATACCACCTTACACGGGGACAAAGAGGAAGGTGCAGATGAAAGTGCAGGTTCCTTCATCAGGTGGGGGGAGGAATACTAGTTGGCGACGTCACTGGCACAGGGCCTCTCATAGTACGCAAAAGTGTTGCTGCCGGTGGGAGGCGCCCCCGCCGTGCAAACACACCGCTGTACTTTGAGGGGCCCTGTGCCAGTGCCAATGCCAACGAGTGGGCCCCCCCTGCTTGCTCAGGTTCACAGCACTTGCAAAGTTGAAATACTTACCTCTCCCTGCTCCACTGCCGTGACGTGGTCCAGATTTCCTGGGCCCACTAATTACTTGAACCAGCCCTACCCACCACAACTTTAGCCAAATGACCCCCAATTTCAAATGCCTTCCAATTATTATAAGGTAAATTACGCTTGACAAGCTTCATTAAGAAGAATGGATGGTTTTGACATTAAAATGGGCACTCTAGGTGTTTTCCTGGCCCCCACTCACTGCCGACTATGCTGCCCCATTGACTTGCATTGGGTTTCGTGTTTCGGTCGATCCCGACTTTACGTCATAATCGGCCGATTTCACTCGACCCGACTTTTGAGATAGTCGGGTTTCGCGAAACCCGGCTCGACTCTAAAAAGGTCAAGGTCGCTCAACTCTAGTGGCAACAATGGCTTCCTGCTCTGTCTGTGCACACAAGAAAAGATTACCCACATACTGAAGCAACGTGACATAGGGATATTCTAACTGCCAGGGTAAAGACACTCGCCCATATTTTTTATTTTTTTTTAAACTGATTGGGAAAGGGCGTGTAAGATACACATCTCATTATATTCATCTGCATTGGGGTTATATAACATAAATACCACTTGACCATCATCTTGGAATTATATTCTGGAGCCGAACTGTGATAATAAATCTGCCCCCAGTAAATTTACCGGACATGAGGGAGAGATTATGAACTGAGCAGTAACTTCAGGGAAAGGTCCCACAGTGATGGGTTTTGTAAGAGTATATTTATTGGGTCTGCCATCTACTCTAATTAAAACAAGCTCTTGATCTGAGAATTAACATTGCAAGGGAGATTTCCGGACACAGGGTTAAAATGGATATTAGAGTATGAGACTGGATTTGTGTAGGGGAGGGGGCTGGAGCCTGGGCCACTGATAAGGAACGAACTGTGTCCTTGTACTGCGGGGGCTACAGAGCGCAGCTGCTGATTTAACCTCTAATCTCACTGCCGATACAGAATGGGTTAAGTTCTTCTGGAAACTTTGTACTACTTTTAATGCATCGTCCGGAGTGGAATAAATCTCTCGATTCGCTGCTATTTGTCTATAGAAGGCCATGGGGGATGATTCTGGCTGATAAGCTGTCAGCGTTTACCAAGGGAAAGGTGGGGGCTACAACTCCGGATCTTCTTGCTTCACAACTGTAACAGACGTCTCTCCACTGAGAATTAGTAACTCTGCATACATCACAAATCCACCCGGCAGGATCATAGGGTGGGGACGCACTAAGTTTTGGCAACCCAGGATATATTGGAGCTTTGGGGTTAATGTTGTGAATTCTGTGGCAGAGCTCCCTCCTGTGGTCACAAGTGGTACTTCGGCTGATTCTCTCTGGGAGTTTCCGTTTGTGGAGGAAAGTGGTACTGCGGCTTCTGAGTTTCCTCCCTCAGGTGATCTGGTGTGGTCGTTAGGTGCTTCTCTACTTAACTCCACCTAATGCTTTGATCCTGGCTTCCTGTCAATGTTCCAGTGTTGGACTTGTTTTTCCCTGGATCATTCCTGTGGCCTGCTGCTCTTCATAGCTAAGTTCTTCTTTGCTATTTGTTTGCTATTTTTTCTGTCCAGCTTGTCTATTTTGTTGCTGGAAGCTCTGGGACGCAAAGGGTGTACCTCCGTGCCATTAGTTCGGTACGGAGGGTCTTTTTGCCCCCTTTGCGTGGTTTTCTTTAGGGTTTTGTGTAGACCGCAAAGTTATCTTTCCTATCCTCGCTCTGTTAAGAAAGTCGGGCCTCACTTTGCTGAATCTATTTCATCTCTACGTTTGTCTTTTCATCTTAACTCACAGTCATTATATGTGGGGGGCTGCCTTTTCATTTGGGGTATTTCTCTGAGGCAAGGTAGGCTTATTTTCTATCTTCAGGCTAGTTAGTTTCTCAGGCTGTGCCGAGTTGCATAGGCAGAGTTAGGCGCAATCCACGGCTGCCTCTAGTGTTGGTTGGAGAGGATTAGGGATTGCGGTCTGCAGAGTTCCCACGTCTCAGAGCTCGTTCTATGATTTTGGGTTATTGTCAGATCACTGTATGTGCTCTGACCGCTATGTCCATTGTGGTACTGAATTGCCTCTCATAACAGTACAGGAAGCCAAAAGTACTAATGATTCTCAATAGAGGGAAAAAAGAAGTTCTGAGACCATTTTTTTTTCTTTGCACTGTGTTTTGCCTTTTTTTTCCCCTAGACATTTGGGTGGTTCAGTACACAGGTGTAGCGATGGACATTAGAAGTCTGTCTTCATTTGTGGATCAGCTCTGGGCAAGAGTACAAAAGATTCAAGACACTATTAATCAGAAATCTATGTTAGAACCAAGAATTCCTATTCCTGATTTGTTTTTTTGGAGATAGAACTAAGTTTCTGAGTTTCAAAAATAATTGTAAGCTATTTCTGGCCTTGAAACCTCGCTCCTCTGGTGATCCAGTTCAACAGGTTTTGATTATTATTTCTTTTTTTGCGCGGCGACCCTCAGGACTGGGCATTTTCTCTTGCGCCAGGAGATCCTGCATTAAGTAATATCGATACGTTTTTCCTGGCGCTCGGATTGCTGTACGATGAGCCTAATTCAGTGGATCAGGCAGAAAAGAATTTGCTGGCTCTTTGTCAGGGTCAGGATGAGATAGAGGTATATTGTCAGAAATTTAGAAAGTGGTCAGTGCTCACTCAATGGAATTAATCTGCGCTGGCAGCTATGTTCAGAAAGGGTCTCTCTGAAGCCCTTAAGGATGTCATGGTGGGATTTCCTATGCCTGCTGGTTTGAATGAGTCTATGTCTTTGGCCATTCAGATCGGTCGACGCTTGCGTGAGCGTAAATCTGTGCACCATTTGGCGGTATTACCTGAGCTTAAACCTGAGCCTATGCAGTGCGATAGGACTTTGACCATAGTTAAACGGCAAGAACACAGACGTCTGAATGGGCTGTGTTTCTACTGTGGTGATTCCACTCATGCTATCTCTGATTGTCCTAAGCGCACTAAGCGGTTCGCTAGGTCTGCCACCATTGGTACGGTACAGTCAAAATTTCTTCTGTCCGTTACCTTGATCTGCTCTTTGTCATCGTATTCTGTCATGGCGTTTGTGGATTCAGGCGCTGCCCTGAATTTGATGGACTTGGAGTATGCTAAGCGTTGTGGGTTTCTCTTGGAGCCCTTGCAGTGTCCTATTCCATTGAGAGGAATTGATGCCACGCCTTTGGCCAAGAATAAGCCTCAATACTGGACCCAGCTGACCATGTGCATGGCTCCTGCACATCAGGAGGTTATTCGCTTTCTGGTGTTGCATAATCTGCATGATGTGGTCGTGTTGGGGTTGCAATGGCTACAAGCCCATAATCCAGTATTAGATTGGAAATCCCTGTCAGTGTCCAGCTGGGGTTGTCAGGGGGTACATGGTGATGTTCCATTTCTGTCAATTTCGTCATCCACCCCTTCTGAGGTTCCAGAGTTCTTGTCTGATTACCGGGATGTATTTGATGAGCCCAAGTCTGATACCCTACCTCCGCATAGGGATTGTGATTGTGCTATCAATTTGATTACTGGTAGTAAATTCCCAAAAGGTCGACTGTTTAATTTATCCGTGCCTGAGCACGCCGCTATGCGCAGTTATGTGAAGGAATCCCTGGAGAAGGGGCATATTCGCCCGTCATCGTCACCATTAGGAGCAGGGTTCTTTTTTGTAGCCAAGAAGGATGGTTCGCTGAGACCTTGTATAGATTACCGCCTTCTAAATAAGATCACGGTTAAATTTCAGTACCCCTTGCCATTGTTATCTGATTTGTTTGCTCGGATTAAGGGGGCTAGTTGTTTCACCAAGATAGATCTTCGTGGTGCGTATAATCTGGTGCGTATGAGGCGAGGCGATGAATGGAAAACTGCATTTAATACGCCCGAGGGTCATTTTGAGTATCTAGTGATGCCATTCGGACTTGCCAATGCTCCATCAGTGTTTCAGTCCTTTATGCATGACATCTTCCGAGAGTACCTGGATAAATTCCTGATTGTGTACTTGGATGACATTTTGATCTTCTCGGATGATTGGGAGTCTCATGTGAAGCAGGTCAGAACGGTTTTTCAGGTCCTGCGTGCTAATTCTTTGTTTGTGAAGGGATCAAAGTGTCTCTTTGGTGTGCAGAAGGTTTCATTTTTGGGGTTCATCTTTTCCCCTTCTACTATCGAGATGGATCCTGTTAAGGTCCAAGCCATCCATGACTGGACTCAGCCGACATCTCGGAAAAGTCTGCAAAAGTTCCTGGGCTTTGCTAATTTTTATCGTCGCTTCATCTGCAATTTTTCTAGTATTGCCAAACCATTGACCGATTTGACCAAGAAGGGTGCTGATTTGGTCAATTGGTCTTCTGCTGCTGTGGAAGCTTTTCAAGAGTTGAAGCGTCGTTTTTCTTCTGCCCCTGTGTTGTGTCAACCAGATGTTTCTCTTCCGTTCCAGGTCGAGGTTGATGCTTCTGAGATTGGAGCAGGGGCTGTTTTGTCGCAGAGAGGTTCTGATTGCTCAGTGATGAAACCATGCGCTTTTTTTTCCAGGAAATTTTCGCCTGCTGAGCGAAATTATGATGTGGGCAACCGAGAGTTGCTGGCCATGAAGTGGGCATTCGAGGAGTGGCGTCATTGGCTTGAAGGAGCTAAGCATCGCGTGGTGGTATTGACTGATCATAAGAACTTGACTTATCTCGAGTCTGCTAAGCAGTTGAATCCTAGACAGGCTCGTTGGTCGCTGTTTTTTGCCCGTTTTGACTTTGTGATTTCGTACCTTCCGGGCTCTAAAAATGTGAAGGCGGATGCTCTGTCTAGGAGTTTTGTGCCCGACTCTCCGGGTTTGTCTGAGCCGGCGGGTATCCTCAAGGAAGGAGTAATTGTGTCTGCCATCTCCCCTGATTTGCGGCGGGTGCTGCAAAAATTTCAGGCTAATAAACCTGATCGTTGTCCAGCGGAGAGACTGTTTGTCCCTGATAGGTGGACCAATAAAGTTATCTCTGAGGTTCATTGTTCGGTGTTGGCTGGTCATCCTGGAATCTTTGGTACCAGAGAGTTAGTGGCTAGATCCTTTTGGTGGCCGTCTCTGTCGCGGGATGTGCGTGCTTTTGTGCAGTCCTGTGGGATTTGTGCTCGGGCTAAGCCCTGCTGTTCTCGTGCCAGTGGGTTGCTTTTGCCCTTGCCGGTCCCGAAGAGGCCTTGGACACATATCTCTATGGATTTTATTTCAGATCTTCCCGTTTCTCAAAAGATGTCAGTCATTTGGGTGGTCTGTGATCGCTTTTCTAAGATGGTCCATCTGGTACCCTTGTCTAAATTGCCTTCCTCCTCTGATTTGGTGCCATTGTTCTTCCAGCATGTGGTTCGTTTACATGGCATTCCGGAGAATATCGTTTCTGACAGAGGTTCCCAGTTTGTTTCGAGGTTTTGGCGAGCCTTTTGTGGTAGGATGGGCATTGACTTGTCTTTTTCCTCGGCTTTCCATCCTCAGACTAATGGCCAGACCGAACGAACCAATCAGACCTTGGAAACATATCTGAGATGCTTTGTTTCTGCCGATCAGGATGACTGGGTGTCCTTTTTGCCTTTGGCTGAGTTCGCCCTTAATAATCGGGCCAGCTCGGCTACCTTGGTTTTGCCATTTTTCTGCAATTCTGGGTTCCATCCTCGTTTCTCTTCAGGACAGGTTGAGTCTTCGGACTGTCCTGGTGTGGATACTGTGGTGGACAGGTTGCAGCAGATTTGGACTCATGTAGTGGACAATTTGTCCTTGTCCCAGGAGAAGGCTCAACGTTTCGCTAATCGCAGACGCCGTGTGGGTCCCCGACTTCGTGTTGGGGATCTGGTTTGGTTATCTTCTCGTCATATTCCTATGAAGGTTTCCTCTCCTAAGTTTAAACCTCGTTTCATTGGTCCGTATAGGATTTCTGAGGTTCTTAATCCTGTGTCTTTTTGTCTGACCCTCCCAGATTCTTTTTCCATACATAACGTATTCCATAGGTCATTGTGGCGGAGATACGTGGCACCTATGGTTCCATCTGTTGACCCTCCTGCCCCGGTTTTGGTGGAGGGGGAATTGGAGTATATTGTGGAGAAGATTTTGGATTCTCGTGTTTCTAGACGGAAACTCCAGTATCTGGTTAAATGGAAGGGTTATGCTCAGGAAGATAATTCCTGGGTTTTTGCCTCTGATGTCCATGCTCCCGATCTTGTTCGTGCCTTTCATGTGGCTCATCCTGATCGGCCTGGGGACTCTGGTGAGGGTTCGGTGACCCCTCCTCAAGGGGGGGTACTATTGTGAATTCTGTGGCAGAGCTCCCTCCTGTGGTCACAAGTGGTACTTCGGCTGATTCTCTCTGGGAGTTTCCGTTTGTGGAGGAAAGTGGTACTGCGGCTTCTGAGTTTCCTCCCTCAGGTGATCTGGTGTGGTCGTTAGGTGCTTCTCTACTTAACTCCACCTAATGCTTTGATCCTGGCTTCCTGTCAATGTTCCAGTGTTGGACTTGTTTTTCCCTGGATCATTCCTGTGGCCTGCTGCTCTTCATAGCTAAGTTCTTCTTTGCTATTTGTTTGCTATTTTTTCTGTCCAGCTTGTCTATTTTGTTGCTGGAAGCTCTGGGACGCAAAGGGTGTACCTCCGTGCCGTTAGTTCGGTACGGAGGGTCTTTTTGCCCCCTTTGCGTGGTTTTCTTTAGGGTTTTGTGTAGACCGCAAAGTTATCTTTCCTATCCTCGCTCTGTTAAGAAAGTCGGGCCTCACTTTGCTGAATCTATTTCATCTCTACGTTTGTCTTTTCATCTTAACTCACAGTCATTATATGTGGGGGGCTGCCTTTTCATTTGGGGTATTTCTCTGAGGCAAGGTAGGCTTATTTTCTATCTTCAGGCTAGTTAGTTTCTCAGGCTGTGCCGAGTTGCATAGGCAGAGTTAGGCGCAATCCACGGCTGCCTCTAGTGTTGGTTGGAGAGGATTAGGGATTGCGGTCTGCAGAGTTCCCACGTCTCAGAGCTCGTTCTATGATTTTGGGTTATTGTCAGATCACTGTATGTGCTCTGACCGCTATGTCCATTGTGGTACTGAATTGCCTCTCATAACAGGTTAAGGGGCACAGAGCTTACAGTCGGGAGAAGAGACTTAATTTCCTGGGGAGGGATCATATTACCCAACAGGGAGCCCCCCTGTTTCAGATTATTATTTTTAATTATTTGTCTTTCTAACACATTACCCTCAATCACTTTCTCAGTTCCTTCCTGCACCACAAACATCCAGTTTTTGTCATAGCAATAGACAATTTTCCTTTTTCAACGTAACAAAAACAAATCCAAATTCACGTCCTTTGTTAATCCTTAATTAGCTATATATCAACCATTCAACTTGAAGCAGATGAATCTTTTACCAATCTTTCAATCACACTGATAACCAAACAATCTCTTACAAGTGCCTTCTAACACAAAACACCATATTTTACTTTAAACTTACAATAATTCTTACAACACAAGGAGAGGACGCAGCGACTCGCCCCCTCCATACCAGAAACACGGAATAGATAAGAACATCACAGCATTCCTCAACACAAAAGAAAGCAATAGCGCAGCGGTTTGACCGCTCCCATCGGGTGTCTCGGAAAACCACACAGAGTAACGGAATACAGCAGTTCTCAGACTTAATTAATTTCTACAAAACCTTCACACAACTCATATGCCAGAACACCCTAGAAAAACTAATGATCGAGACACCCTACAACCAAACACGGGCTCTGCATCCTATGATCCTCCCTCTCCATCAACCTCTTTCCATCCCTCGTTCTTTAAGCCTTGCGCAACTCGCAGATGAGCTTGCGCTTGTTCTAACAATCCTTTGTCCTTCAACATGCCCCTTTTGTTCTCTATGAGATTGTGCCATATAGACGGCTGCAATCTCCCTGTCGAGGGCAATCCTACATGCTCGTACAACCTCTCAACATTCTTGACTGCCTTCTTGCCCTCCCGTGACTCTACTATTGTCTTGACTTCCACAGCATCCTCACTTAACTCGTGGGGCACGGACTTCTTCTGCTATAAGAGACGCAACATGACTCACAGAATACTACGCCCTTCTGCAGCAGGCCGCTGACAGCGACAACAACACTTGTGTCCTAAACACGGAGCCTCACGTTCGACGTGCTATGAATAAAGAGCCTCGCACTCAATATTTTTCCCTAACCTGAACACCAGTGATTAACAGTCTGCCCTGTCACGATATTCTAAACGTTGGGAGGCGGTCTCCTAGTGAGAGCCCTCCCCGGAAATGCAGGTGGTCCCCTCTCGGGACGTCTTAATTACCTATCTGGACAATATCACAGAGGATGCGTCTCCTATCCCTTTCTCTAAGCCGCCCTCAATCTACAACTTTCTCAATCTTTCACTCTATCACTACTAGGCAATAGTCACGGGTAGGGTGGTTGAATGGAGTACAATGACCGGTGGAGGAGGTGTGGTGTACACGAGGACGCGCAGAATGCGACGTCTATCAGTTGCTGGTTCGAAGCGTGGCACGAGATCGCGCTCGGTCTCACCACTCGACCGGTCACTCCCCAGACCCTAGGAGACCACAGACTAACCAATAACGGCTGAAACACTAGCAAGTGTGACACATACAGAATGTATGATCTCCACTTACCGTGTTTGGAGGGTGATCAGTCCTCGAGGTCAGCCACTACGGGTGTCGTCCACAGACGTCCAGGTATGTGTCCAGGGGGTCTCGGATAGCGGGCAATGCCCCACGTTGGTTGCGCCAAATTGTCGGGGTCGTCACGACAATACCCTTCCTTCACCAGTCATTCCAAATCAGAATAAGAGCATTGGTACCGGATAAGAATGAGTCAGACAAAGGCTGGTTCAAACTCATTGCATGCTCGTGTGTCTACATAGTGTAGCAACGTCACAGCAACTAACTTTATTTTCTAATACACAACATTATATGATCTATTGGGGGAAGGTGTGCAGAGGGCGGGTTAAGCGGGGTTTAAGCAATATGTCTAGTATTCAGTCCCTCTGGTTGGTCTGACGTCATCTGATGGATCCTCCTTCCTCCACGTCACTTTAAGTTTCCATTTCAAGAGAAATGATACTTGGCTTCTGGAATGTGTAACTTGCTTCTTTAGCAGAATCAGAATTTAGGGCAAAGGTGAATACTGGCAGCCATGTTAAATACAGTTAAATTTGCATTAGCAAGCATAAAGGGGAAAAACTTATTGTTTCACAGCATAAGAATACATAAAGTACAAAAGAGTATAAAGAAAATATATTTTCACCTTGACAATAGCACAGCCACGTAGTATATAGCACAGCCACATAGTATATAGCAGCCACGTAATATATAGCACAGCCACGTATATAGCAGCCACATAATATATAGCACAGCCACGTAGTATTTAGCACAGCCACATAGTATATATCACAGCCACGTAGTATAAAACACAGCCCATGTACTATATAACACAGACAGCCACATAGTATATAGCACAGCCATGTAGTGTATAGCACAGCCACGTAGTATATAGCACAGCCACGTAGTATATAGCAGCCACATAGAATGTAGCAGCCACATGGTATATAGCAGCCACATAGTACATAGCAGCCACATAGTATATAGCACAGCCACGTTGTATATAGCAGCCACGTAGTATATAACACATCCCACGCAGTAAATAACACAGCCCACACAGTATATAACACTGCCCACGTAATATATCAGTTACGCAGTATATAACACAGCCCACGTAGTATATAGCAGTGTGGGCACCATATCTCTGTAAAAAAAAGAATTAAAATAAAAAATAGTTATATACTCACCCTCCACCGATGCACGCGAGCGGCTAGGCTACCGCCAGCTTCCGTTCCCACTTCCGCAAAGTCATCTGGGTAATTTCGCAATGCATCTCTGCGAGCGGAAGCTGGCGGCAGCCTAGCCGCTCGCGTGCATCGGTGGACGGTGGAAGGCGAGAATAGCACCATTTTTTTTTTTATTATTATTTTTAACATTATATCTTTTTACTATTGATGCTGCATAAATAGTAAAAAGTTGGTCACACAGTGTTAATAGCAGCGTTAACAGACTGCGTTACACCACGTTATGCCGTGGTGTAACGCAGTTGGTTTAACGGTCTGCTAAAACGCTATGTGGGCGGCGGGCGCTGACTGGGGGGGAGGGATGGAGTATGGAGGGGGCACTGACTGCAGGGGAGTAGGGAGCGGCCATTTCGCGGCCGGACTGTGCCCGTCGCTGATCAGCGACTTGGGATTTCCGTGACAGACAGACATACAAACAGTCGGAAGTGCCCCTTAGACGACTATATATATAGATTCTGTGAATACAGATTTTCCCATTACTGAGACAGATGACAGTTGGTGCTCAAAGATCTATGTAACAGCCGGGGTTGGAGCTAGACGCCGACATAGATATTCTGCTGCAAGTTTTTCTGAAATAACCATTACAGTTCTACATAGAACATTATGAGCACCAACCGTCTTCTCCTATCAAACAGTTTAAAGGGAACCTGTCACCCCCGTTTTTTCAAGATGAGCTACAAATACCGTTAAATAGGGGCAGAGCTGGTCTATACATTAGTGTATTTTGGAGCCTTTATTCCCCACCTATGCTGCCAAAATACCTTTGTAAAGTCGCCGTTTTGGGCTGTCACTCACGCTGGTCAGGTCATATAGGCGTGGTGACAGCGCTGTTTCTCCCCCAGATCTCCGTTGGTGGCGTAGTGGTGTGCACATGTCCAACTGGCGAATCCACTGCGCAGCTTGAAGGAAAATAGCGCGATCTGCGCTATTCAGCCGTTTATCGGTGGGCGCGGCCATCTTTGTGAGGCCGCGCGTGCGCAGATGGTTCTTCTCGGCTTCCCGGGGCTTCAAGAAAATGGCCGCGGGATGCCGCGCGTGCGCACATGGAGATCTCGGCGGCCATTTTCCTGAAGCTGAGTTCGCATCTCGGCTGCAGGAAAATGGCCGCCGCGATCGCCATCTGCGCACGCGCGGCATTCCGCGGCCATTTTCCGGAAGCCGAGAAGAACCATCTGTGCACGCGCGGCCTCACAAAGATGGCCGCGCCCACCAATAAACGGCTGAATAGCGCAGATCGTGCTATTTTCCTTCAAGCTGCACAGTGGATTCGTCAGTTGGACATGCGCACACCATTACGCCACCAACGGAGATCTGGGGGAGAAACAGCGCTGTCACCACGCCCATATGACCTGACCAGCGTGAGTGACAGCCCAAAACGGCGACTTTACAAAGGTATTTCGGCAGCATAGGTGGGGAATAAAGGCTCCAAAATACACTAATGTAAAGCACAGCTCTGCCCCTATTTAACGCTATTTTTAGCTCATCTTGAAAAAACGGGGTGACAGGTTCCCTTTAAAAACAACATCACTGAGAAGATACAGGGATGAGATCAGAGTGTTGTTCATTTTTTGATGGAACAATTCACCTGAATGAGAGCAGCTCAAAAATCCACATTGAGAAACCGTAAGACTGTGTTCCCATGATGAGTTTTTTTATGCTGTGTATTTTTGAAAAAAATGCAAGTGACCTATTTTACTTAATGGGTGCAGAAAGTCTGCAACATGAAGAAGCTCATGGTGGGAAAGTTGCCGAGGGGTATGTTCAGATTGGGTGTTTTGAGCATTCTTTTGGAGTGGGTCAGTTCCAAAAATGGCTGAAAAGACGCTCAAAAATACTTATTAATTACTTTCTATTCCTGTTCATACATTCAGTCTTTTAACCTCTTCAGATTTCCAAAGACATCACGCAGTGAAAAGAGATAACCTCATTTAACGTCACGAAAAACTTAGAATTTTATTTAATGCTTATTGGATTTCAAAAGGTGTGAAAAATCCACACACCCCCCCCCCCCCCCACAAAAAAATGTAAAAAGAAATTCTAAAATAAGTTAGAAACAATTTCAGAGACATTATGAGAAAGCAGGAGAATGAAGAAACACTTAGCAAATGCTACATGAAAGGAAAAACTCATTTTTATGGCCCTGTTAAAAACAGTGTGAGCATAGCTTTAGTTTATTTTCTTCTTTTTTTTGAGTTTTTTTAAAAGGTGGTCAAAAACAAAAACTTTTCCAAGTGGAAACCATTCCAGCAAATGTTCCTTTGAGTTTTTGGAAGTTTTTCTAGTTTCCTATAAAGCACTTTTCGGCTATGAGCACATGTGGGTCGTGAGATTTCAGAGCAGAAAATAAGCAGAAACTCCAAGTTTTTGAATTTTGAGATTTAGAGGAGGATTTGGAGAGTTTCCGTTCTGAAAGCGCAGCAGCAAGATTTTTTTTGCACTATATGGCAGTTCTGCAGTACTTCTTTCTGACACTAGAGGGCAGCAATAATACGCTTTGTTTGCGTAAGTGACAAACAGCGATTACGCCCAGATACCTGGCGTGACGCCATCGTTGCCAGGCTGCGCTATATTTAGTGCACTAAGCTGCTTTGCAAGAAAAAAAAAATCAGATCCAAGGCACAGACAAGTGCTTCCTGAGCCGAGGCCACGTGCCCGGGAAAACGGAGAAACGAAACATCACTTTGATTATATTATTGCCCGTGAGCTTGGAGATGCGTAGTCTGAACAGGCGCTATAGAGACAGAATGATTGGGAATTTTTTAATTAACACTTACTGCAAAGTTGCTTCATTTTTGCATAATAAAAAATGTAGCATTAAAGGGGCAGATACTATTTAAAGAGGATCGCCATCTCCTTACGCATCCAGCTTATATCAGATTTTTACATTTATTTATTTTTTTACAACATATCACTTTTGTATATAAAAAAAACCCTGAAATCTTGCAGTCTTCCATTCCACATATTCTCACCAATCTGTACAGATGACTTTTCAGTAGCCTCATTATCTTTACAGGCAGGATTACAATGATAGGTAACACAGAAGATAACACAATATGTGCAGTTTCCCTCAGGTGATCACAGCTCACCTTCTCGCCCTCCCTGCACTATGACTTTTGAACATGAGTGGTAAGTATAGTAATACAACTCAATAGGGTCAGAGCCAGTCTACTGCTATTTACGTCCACGTGGCTAAAAAGAACCGGAAGTGTGAGTCTAATATTAGGCGCCCAGTGGTCATTGTGAAAATTGCAAGATTTCAGATTATTTTTATTATTATTTTATTATTATTTTATGGGGGGGGTTTAGACTGATGGGGAAAGCATCAAAATTTTTAAAATTCACCTTGGATTAACTGCGTCCCTATACATTGAATGGGTGAAATTTCTCTTGCGGAGATTTGCGTCTCCGCAAGATAAATAGACATGCTGCAGTCTGGAAAGACGCGCCACATGTCTGTCTCCGCAGGTGATCGGCGGGTGTCTCTGCACGCAATAGTGAAACCTGTGATTTCTTGAAATCCCATCCACTATGCTATAACATCTGGACGCTGTGGATGTACGGAGCATCCAACCCGCAGCTTTTACTGATCGTGTGCACATACCCTAAAGCCGCTCCGCACATGGCAGCCTGTATTCTGCATTACTGAAGAGAGCCACCACTAGGAACTATACCAGGACCGGAAATAATCAGATCAGCGAGATCAGGAAACTGCTAAAGCCAAACCGTGAATGCCTCCCTGTCATTACACGTGTAAAGTGTGGGCTGCCAATGTACGTAACTGACCTACCAGTACATAATAAATATAATAAAATAATCTGTATTATATATATTAATTTTTTTATATATGTTAATGTGAGTAACTAAAAGTATATCTACCGTTTTATACATATATATGTATGTATGTATATATATATATATATATATATAAATATATATCTAAATATATATATATATATATATATATATATATATATATTAAATAAAAAAAGATGGCAGCACTCCAAAGTAAATACAAAAAGATCTTGGACTCAGTTTCAGTTTCTAAAAGCCTAAACACAAACATATATAATTAGTATTTTTCAGATATATGATATTTAAAAAATATATAATGAATAATAAACTAATTTATATTCTTATTATTCTGTGTTTTATTAATATAATACAATTTTATTTTCATACATGAAAAATTAATAAAATGATATATACATATACATTATTTTATGCATACATATACTGTATATACATATATATTTCATAAATATATATATATTTCTATATATAGAATTAGAATGATAAGTACCGATATGAATTGAATACATTTTTTGCATTATACTACACACCTTTCAATTACTGCTTTCTTACACTAGGGGGCAGTCTGTTCACAGCTCCCTTGACCTCAAGGAGAGCCATGGAATTCAATGCACTATGCAGTACAGGTATATTAGGACAATATATTAGGCCATGTGATTTTTGCTACTGGTTATATAACAAATAGTAATTATTGGTCTGCATAAAATTGACTGGTTACATTATAAATAGTGCAGTAGTAAAAAAAAAAAAACAAAAAAAAAAACTGCAGAGCCATTATCACCATCATCACCATCATCACACACAGCAATATGCTCCAGCATAAAAATGTTAATGTCCCTATGATAGAAATCAGATTAGAAAATTAAAAAATAAATAAATCAGCATGGGCGTTGTATCAGATCCATGATAGAATCTTGACAATTAGAATAATTTAGGGATTGGCAGGATCATACAGGTAAAAAAGGTGCAACGAGGAACAAAGGAAGGGAGGGAAGAACCAATCCTCCCAGGTCACAGCGAGTGCAGTGGGCAGCGCCGTCCTGGGCCGGATGCACACGTCACGCCCTGATTTACATAACTCGGGATCATTCATACAGCTATAGATCTCCTCCTAATCAGATCGATTACGACCTTGGACTAATCTGGCTCTCCAGATTACAGGGATGTTGTGCTGGGATACAAGTAGGAAAATAATAACTGGAAAATAAACAATTCCCTTAAAGGGGATTTGGCACATCACTACTTAGATGCGACATAAACAATTTTTTTTTTCAAAAAAGGTAGATGATCGCCCACATCATCTCTCTAGGGGCTCATTCAGACAGCATTCTGTTTTTACCATCAGTTTGTTTAGAAATATAGCATAGAATAAAAATGACAGAAGCTTCCAGCTTCTCCTATAAAACAGTCAGTAAAAAAAATACTTCTTAGACAACCCCTTCTTAAATGTTCACCTCCCACCATCGATGCTGTTCCAGCGTTGCCTGCGCCAGGTCTCTTGAGGCTTGTTTAACCCCATTATGTCATGCAAGCCCTGCGGCCAATCAGCGCTGGCTTAGGCTTCACTCTTCCTTCCCTCGGACATAATTCTTCAGCCACAGCTCTCACTTCCTCTAGATGCCTAATTGATCAGAAAGAAGGGAGAGCAAAGCCAGCGATTTTTGTCCTCAGTTATGTCACGTGAGCCCCTGGAGAGCTGGTGCCAACACTGCTGGAACAGCGCCGGCAGAGGCGAATATACCGTATTTTTCAGAATTTAAGACGCTCTGCATTATAAGACGCACCCCAAATTTTGAGGAGAAAAATAATTTTTTTTTAAATAAAATGGTGGTGTTTCTAATCCATGCGTCTTATTGCTTACTGGGGGTGGTGGCTGCGGTGAAGTGGGGTCCCAGCATTGCTGCTGGAGGAGCCACGAGTGGGGTGATGCGGCAAGCTGCAGGCTGGGGTGAGGGGGTGTTTCGGATGCGGAGGTATCCGGCGGTGCTGCAGGTGTCTCCAGTGCTGCGGGGAGCTCTGCCGACATTTTGTGAAAGGCCAGAGCCCCCACAGTTCCATGATTTCCTATGCGGTGGACTCCGGGAAAATGGCCGCCGGGGGGGCGACGCATGCGCAGATTGAGATCTCAGCACCAAAATCTTGGGAGATCATCTCCCGGGATCTTGGTGCCGAGATCTCCATCTGCGCAGGCGCTGCCCCCTGACTGGCAGTCATTTTCCCGGAGTCCAGTCCACCACATAGGAAACCATGTCACTGCAGGGGCTCTGGCCTTTTACAAGATGTCAGCAGAGCTCCCCGCAACACTGGAGACACCGGCAGCAGCACCTGACACCCGCAGCAGCACCGGACACCCCCACAGCACCACCGGGCACCCGCAGCACCGCCGGACACCCCCTCATCCCAGCCTGCGGCCTGCAGCAACGGTACCGGTAAGGTATATCCGCATTATAAGACGCACTCGCATTTCCACCCCCCAAAATTTGGGGGGAAAAAAGTGCGTCTTATAATCTGAAAAATACGGTAAGTGTTATTTTACAGGTGGGAAACAGGGATTGAGAAGGGGTTGTCTGAGTAGTGGACAACCCCTTTAGATAATTTACATTTTGATAGATCAGCTACTAAATATCATTTTTTAAGTTATACATGGCACACATATAAGAGTCACCTGTCTGAAAGTGGTTAAAATAGTTACTATATATATATACCATGACTGTATATATATATATATATATATATATATATATATATATATATATATATATATACATACAGGTCCTTCTCAAAAAATTAGCATATAGTGTTAAATTTCATTATTTACCATAATGTAATGATTACAATTAAACTTTCATATATTATAGATTCATTATCCACCAACTGAAATTTGTCAGGTCTTTTATTGTTTTAATACTGATGATTTTGGCATACAACTCCTGATAACCCAAAAAACCTGTCTCAATAAATTAGCATATCAAGAAAAGGTTCTCTAAACGACCTATTACCCTAATCTTCTGAATCAACTAATTAACTCTAAACACATGCAAAAGATACCTGAGGCTTTTATAAACTCCCTGCCTGGTTCATTACTCAAAACCCCCATCATGGGTAAGACTAGCGACCTGACAGATATCAAGAAGGCCATCATTGACACCCTCAAGCAAGAGGGTAAGACCCAGAAAGAAATTTCTCAACAAATAGGCTGTTCCCAGAGTGCTGTATCAAGGCACCTCAATGGTAAGTCTGTTGGAAGGAAACAATGTGGCAGAAAACGCTGTACAACGAGAAGAGGAGACCGGACCTTGAGGAAGATTGTGGAGAAGGACCGATTCCAGACCTTGGGGAACCTGAGGAAGCAGTGGACTGAGTCTGGTGTGGAAACAGCCAGAGCCACCGTGCACAGGCGTGTGCAGGAAATGGGCTACAGGTGCCGCATTCCCCAGGTAAAGCCACTTTTGAACCATAAACAGCGGCAGAGGCGCCTGACCTGGGCTACAGAGAAGCAGCACTGGACTGTTGCTAAGTGGTCCCAAGTACTTTTTTCTGATGAAAGCAAATTTTGCATGTCATTCGGAAATCAAGGTGCCAGAGTCTGGAGGAAGACTGGGGAGAAGGAAATGCCAAAATGCCTGAAGTCCAGTGTCAAGTACCCACAGTCAGTGATGGTGTGGGGTGCCATGTCAGCTGCTGGTGTTGGTCCACTGTGTTTCATCAAGGGCAGGGTCAATGCAGCTAGCTATCAGGAGATTTTGGAGCACTTCATGCTTCCATCGGCTGAAATGCTTTATGGAGATGAAGATTTCATTTTTCAGCACGACCTGGCACCTGCTCACAGTGCCAAAACCACTGGTAAATGGTTTACTGACCATGGTATTACTGTGCTCAATTGGCCTGCCAACTCTCCTGACCTGAACCCCATAGAGAATCTGTGGGATATTGTGAAGAGAAAGTTGAGAGACGCAAGACCCAACACTCTGGATGAGCTTAAGGCCGCTATTGAAGCATCCTGGGCCTCCATAACATCTCAGCAGTGTCACAGGCTGATTGCCTCCATGCCACGCCGCATTGAAGCAGTCATTTCTGCCAAAGGATTCCCGACCAAGTATTGAGTGCATAACTGAACATTATTATTTGATGGTTTTTTTGTTTGTTATTAAAAAACACTTTTATTTGATTGGATGGGTGAAATATGCTAATTTATTGAGACAGGTTTTTTGGGTTATCAGGAGTTGTATGCCAAAATCATCAGTATTAAAACAATAAAAGACCTGACAAATTTCAGTTGGTGGATAATGAATCTATAATATATGAAAGTTTAATTGTAATCATTACATTATGGTAAATAATGAAATTTAACACTATATGCTAATTTTTTGAGAAGGACCTGTATATATATATACAGTCATGGTCAAAAGTATTGACACCCCTGCAATTCTGTCAGATAATAATCAGTTTCTTCCTGAATATGTTTGCAAACACAAATTATTTGGTATTATTATCTTCATTTAAATTTGTCTTGAATGAAAAAAACACAAAAGAGAATGAAGCAAAAAGCAAAACATTGATCATTTCACACAAAACTCCAAAAATGGGCCAGACAAAAGTATTGGCACCCTCAGCCTAATACTTGGTTGCACAACCTTTAGCCAAAATAACTGTGACCAACCGCTTCCGGTAACCATCAATGAGTTTCTTACAATGCTCTGCTGGAATTTTAGACCATTCTTCTTTGGCAAACTGCTCCAGGTTCCTGATATTTGAAGGGTGCCTTCTCCAAACTGCCATTTTTAGATCTCTACACAGGTGTTCTATGGGATTCAGGTCTGGACTCATTGCTGGCCACCTTAGAAGTCTCCAGTGCTTTCTCTCAAACCATTTTCTAGCGCTTTGTGAAGTGTGTTTTGGGTCATCGTCCTGCTGGAAGACCCATGACCTCTGAGGGAGAACCACACTGGGCCCTACATTATGCTGCAAAATTTGTTGGTAGTCTTCAGACTTCATAAGCCATGCACACGGTCAAGCTGTCCAGTGCCAGAGGCAGCAAAGCAACCCCAAAACATCAGGGAACCTCCGCCATGTTTGACTGTAGGGACCGTGTTCTTTTCTTTCAATGCCTCTTTTTTTCTCCTGTAAACTCTATGTTGATGCCTTTGCCCAAAAAGCTCTACTTTTGTTTCATCTGACCAGAGAACATTCTTCCAAAACGTTTTAGGCTTTTTCAGGTAAATTTTGGCAAACTCCAGCCTGGCTTTTTTATGTCTCGGGGTAAGAAGTGGGGTCTTCCTGGGTCTCCTACCATACAGTCCCTTTTCATTCAGACGCTGTCGGATAGTACGGGTTGACACTGTTGTACCCTCGGACTGCAGGGTAGCTTGAACTTGTTTGGATGTTAGTCGAGGTTGTTTATCCAACATCCGCACAATCTTACGTTGAAATCTCTTGTCAATTTTTCTTTTCCATCCACATCTAGGGAGGTTAGCCACAGTGCCACGGCCTTTAAACTTCTTGATGACACTGCGCACGGTAGACACAGGAACATTCAGGTCTTTGGAGATGGACTTGTAGCCTTGAGATTGCTCATGCTTCCTCACAATTTGGTTTCTCAAGTCCTCAGACAGTTCTTTGGTCTTCTTTCTTTTCTCCATGCTCAATGTGGTACATACAAGGACACAGGACAGAGGTTGAGGCAACTTTAATCCATGTCAACTGGCTGCAAGAGTGATTTAGTTATTGCTAACACCTGTTAGGTGTCACAGGTAAGTTACAGGTGCTGTTAATTACACAAATTAGAGAAGCATCACATGATTTTTCGAACAGTGCCAATACTTTTGTCCACCCCCTTTTTTATGTTTGGTGTGGAATTATATCCAATTTGGCTTTAGGACAATTCTTTTTGTGCTTTTTAATTTAAGACAAATTAAATGAAGATAATAATAACAAAGAATGTGTGATTGCAATCATTTTCAGGAAGAAAATGAGTATTTTCTGACAGAATTGCAGGGGTGTCAATACTTTTGGCCATGACTGTAAATATAAATATTATATATATAGATATATATACATACATTATATATATATTGTAAAGGGTTGACACTCTTGGCTGCTTCCTCAGGTAGACACAGGAACCACTCTGGTAGAGAATCACCTGATGGGGTTTATTGTGGATAGCATAAACCTCGGCAGGGTTCAGCAAAATAAACAGAGCCTTGCTGGCATAATGGTAGACAAAACAAAAACACAGTCTTTGGCTACGTTCACACTAGCGTTGTGCGCCGCTGCGTCGGCGACGCAACGCACAACGCACGCAAAAACGCGGCAAAACGCACGCAAAAACGCTGCGTTTTGCGACGCATGCGTCGTTTTTTGCCGAAAATCGGACGCAAGAAAAATGCAACTTGTTGTGTTTTCTTGGTCCGACGCTTGCGGCAAAAAAGACGCATGCGTCGCACAACGCAACAAACAAAAACGCATGCGTCCCCCATGTTAAATATAGGGGCGCATGACGCGTGCGTCGCCGCTGCGTCGCCCGACGCACACTAGCATAACGCTAGTGTGAACGTAGCCTTTATGAGTCCATTCCCTGCAGGGTTCACCTGCAGTTATCCCGCACAGTCCTTAGCTCCTCCTGGAGCTATGTGGGAGTTCCTGCTCTCCCTATACACCACACACACTGACTCTCATTTAACACCCATGTGATGATCACAAGACCTTGACCTCACACAGGTCCTGACAGGACTCTGCATGTGGAGATGCAGTGGACCTCCGCCCACCTGCTCTATGAAGGTCCAGTAAAACCAGCCCATGATGTAGGTTCCTATTAACCTCTCAGCACTTAGCATGCTGGAGGCAAAAACACTGGTTTTATATTAACTGACCGCAGTATGCGCAGTGACACGTATCTCCATTCATGCACTGTGCCAGTGACTCTGTCACACTAAATATACAGTACAGACCAAAAGTTTGGACACACCTTCTCATTTAAAGATTTTTCTGTATTTTCATGACTATAAAAATTGTAGATTCACACTGAAGGCATCAAAACTATGAATTAACACATGTGGAATTATACACTTAACAAAAAAGCGTGAAACAACTGAAATTGTCTTATATTCTAGGTTCTTCAAAGTAGCCACCTTTTGCTGTGATGACTGCTTTGCACACTCTTGGTATTCTCTTGATGAGCTTCAAGAGGTAGTCACCGGAAATGGTCTTCACTTCACAGGTGTGCCCTGTCAGGTTTAATAAGTAGGATTTCTTGTCTTATAAATGGGGTTGGGACCATCAGTTGTGTTGTGCAGAAGTCTGGTGGATACACAGCTGATGGTCCTACTGAATAGACTGTTAGCTGCTTTTTTCTTGCCATAATACAAATTTCAAGTAAAGAAAAACAAGTGGCCATCATTACTTTAAGAAATGAATGTCAGTCAGTCCGAAAAATTGGGAAAACTTTGAAAGTGTCCCCAAGTGCAGAGGCAAAAACCATCAAGCGCTACAAAGAAACTGGCTCACATGAGGACCGAGCCAGAAAAGGAAGACCAAGAGTCACCTCTGCTTCTGAGGATAAGTTTATCCGAGTCACCAGCCTCAGAAATCGCAGGTTAACAGCAGCTCAGATTGGAGACCAGGTCAATGCCACACAGAGTTCTAGCAGCAGACACATCTCTACAACAACTGTTAAGAGGAGACTTTGTGCAGCAGGTCTTCATGGTAATATAGCTGCTAGGAAACCACTGCTAAGGACAGGCAACAAGCAGAAGAGACTTATTTGGGCTAAAGAACACAAGGAATGAACATTAGACCAGTGGAAATCTGTGCTTTGGTCTGATGAGTCCAAATTTGAGATTTTTGGTTCCAACCACTGTGTCTTTGTGCGACGCAGAAAAGGTGAACGGATGGACTCTGCATGCCTGGTTCCCACCATGAAGCATGGAGGAGGAGGTGTGATGGTGTGGGGGTGCTTTGCTGGTGACACTGTTTGGGATTTATTCAAAATTGAAGGCCTACTGAACCAGCATGGCTACCATCATCTTGCACCGGCATGCTATTCCATCCACTTTGTGTTTAGTTGGACCATCATTTATTTTTCAACAGGACAATGACCCCCAAACACACCTCCAGGCTGTGTAAGGCCTATTTGACCAAGAAGGAGAGTGATGGGGTGCTACGTCAGATGACCTGGCCTCCACAGTCACCAGACCTGAACCAAATCGAGATGGTTAGGGGTGAGCTGGACCGCAGAGTGAAGGCAAAAGGGCCAACAAGTGCTAAGCATCTCTGGGAACTCCTTCAAGATTGTTGGAAGACCATTCCTGGTGACTACCTCTTGAAGCTCATCAAGAGAATGCCAAGAGTGTGCAAAGCAGTCATCAAAGCAAAAGGTGGCTACTTTGAAGAACCTAGAATATAAGACATAATTTCAGTTGTTTCACACTTTTTTGTTAAGTATATAATTCCACGTGTGTTAATTCATAGTTTTGATGCCTTCAGTGTGAATGTACAATTTTCATAGTCATGAAAATACAGAAAAATCTTTAAATGAGGTGTGTCCAAACTTTTGGTCTGTACTGTATATATGTGTATGTATATAAACACACAGTACATTCACTTTTTGTTACATGAGTAATGCCTATAGGTGATGCAAGCTGTAGCTGTATACATCAACCGCGTGGCATAATGAAGGACTAAGAACGCTAATCTCAGGTTTTCCATCCATATGAAATGAAGGTCATTGTAAAATAAAATGTATGCATGCTACCACATTCTGTATACTTCCTCTAAACATCAGTGCCATCATAGCAACAATGTATATATGAATAAAGCACGAGTGACTCATCTAATTGGGAAACCTCAGTGACGCAGCCTGTACGTGTGTTACTTTGTTACATGCAGTTTCTGACTTTAACCTTTCTTTAGTTTCTGACTTTAACCTTTCTTTAGTTTCTGACTTTAACCTTTCTTTCTTTTTTTTTTTAATCGTCTCAAGTTGGAAGAATTTTCCTTTGTTGTGATGGCAGCAAGTGTTCTCCTGGATGTGGATATTTACTAGTAATGGAAAAGGGAGATCTGCCCTTAACCACAACAAGACCGGCACTTCCTTTCTTGGTCTATGTCGATCATGCATCTCACAATACTGTGGCTGGCGGGGGCACGTGTTCGATGGTAATGGGGGTAGCAATAAGAGAAGCTTTCAGTTTACTATTTTACTTTTAATTCTACAGAATTCCAAATTAGCTGAATTTTGATCCTATAAAATCTGAAATTTGGCATTACCTAGGCTTAAATCATAGCTATGGAGATGGATTAAAGTGATGGCATCTGGTTTTGGAATTCTAGAACCCGTTATGCGGAGAGGACAAGATGGTTTGAGTTGGAAATTTGTACTGCCTTGTTTGCTCTAGTACTATGTAAATCGGAAAAATAAAAAATTACAACCCTTTTTTTCCTCTCATTGTCACAGACCGGCATGGATGGTTTATTTTCCAGTTTGTCACACTTGGTAGGAAAATTGGGACCCGAGTAATGGGCAGAGAGACAAGCTTATTTTTAAGTTGCCCATACACTGTGCAGTAAAGTGGATGAAGTTCACTGATTTTAACAGGATGGTTGTAACGCCCATTGCCGGCATCCCTGCGTGGTTCCCCTACTTTCTTCATGCGGGGATGCCGACATATTCACAGCCCCGGCTGCACCTCCCTCCCTTATACACACTGCACAGGCTTCCAGCAGCGCGCTAAGTGCACGCGCGCTCCCCTATTCTACAAAGATGCCCCCAGACACTATCTAGGAGGCATCTTTTATAAAAGGCACTCTCCCCAATAGGGAGGTGCCTGAGCAACCCCTATAGTTACTTAGTAGTAGTTTGTGTGTACAAGTGTATGTTGTCAGGTCCCCCATCCTTAGCCTATTATAATTATTCCCTAACCCAGTGTCATCGCGGTAGTCTTGTTTCGTGTGTACGTGACCCTGAAGCCGCTCCTGAGGTACCTGAACACTGTAGAAGCATCGGCAGTACTTGGACCGTTTTCCGAGACATGAGTGTCTGAAGGAGAAACTACCCCTGAAGACCACATTGTTTGTACTGTCAGTCTCCAAATCCCTATTGTCTGTGACTCCACTCCTTTGTCCCGTCCAGTGAACCCGACCTCTGGGATCGGCAGCTGCATTAATCGGGACTGCCTAGGAGTGGTACCTGGTGGCTACCTGCTGCTCAAGCCTGACTCCACCATCAGGAGCTCCAGTGAGCACCAGGTAGCCACTTAGCTACCTCCCTCATAGGCAAGGCCGGTCCTGTGACACAGTGGATCCCAGAACAACGTATGCCAACAGCGAGCATAACAATGGTCGGACCAGCTTATGTGCATGGTGGTCATCAGACTATACCCCAAGTCGTGGGACGGAGGATTTCTATTCACAATACCCTAGTCCAGCATCCAGTCCTGTGTTCCGTGGCAGATGGTCTCCACTTCTGCAGACGGCATCCTCGGTGTGGCATTCTTGGTTCCTCTTGCACTTACTGGGACCTACGATGCGCAGAAGTGAAAACCAACTGCTACGGAAGACCGGACCGAACACCGGACCAGGGCAGCGAGAATCAATTGCTCATCTTTAATCAGACATGGTGAATATTAGTAACTAATAATTTTATGCTCAGAGGGCTCTACCAGACGCGTATACATCTCTCCCCATTGAGAAAAAAAAAAGCACACTTGGCTAAACCGAGCATGCATGGTCAAAGAGCTATAGGCGGTAATAAAATCTGTCTAAACAGTTATTAAAGTGGTAGGGTCACACACCAAGGTACTGTTATTTGCACTATATGGGTTCGGATGGTTCGAATGTACCAGTTATGACTTGTATTGTTTAAGATTATTGTACTTGTACATATTATGTATACCCCATATTATTGTACTTGTTTTTATTATGTATACCCCTCCTCACATGTAAAGTGCCATGGAATAAATGGCGCTATAACAATAACTAATAATAATAATAATAATAATAATAATGGAAGCCTCCTAAAGGAGCAATTATGTAGCCACCGTCACAGTCTGAACCTGACCTTAGAGAAAGGCAAACTATTATTTAGAAAAATGTATCAGTTTCACTACTTGTTAAAAAGCGCTGGTTCTTCTATTGTTCCTTATTCTGGTCAGATCAACATTTTACAATTTCACAAGGTCCGAAAGCAGATAAGAGGAAGAGAACTTGTTCAATGTCCAAGTGCCTCAGAAAGCCACATTACAGTATGCTGGCTACTGCTTCATTACTTCTTGGAAGTTTTTCACTGGTCTGCATTGCCACCCTGTTAAGGTAGGTGTACATGGTGTCGTTTTGGGCGGATTGTGCCTAAAAAAAAAACAATAAAAAAATAAGTACAGCCACCACCATTAAAGCCTTTTCTACGGCATACTGCATTGCTGTAAAAAAGTGCCCAATCCAGTCTGCAGATTCCAAAAAAAGAGTTTTTATTATACTCACAGATCGGGTCAACCAGTCTGATGAGCATCTCTGGTCTTCATCTGGCAGCTCCACTTTTATTTTAAATGTCATCCTCTATCCCTGCTTTGTGTGGATGACGCATCCAACTTCATCCCCCCATTAACTCTCAGACCCCTAATAAAGGAATAAGTCTGAGTCTAAAGTAAAAGAAGCCCTAACGCACCCAATCACCATCCGATGGGTCAAGTACCAAGCGCTGACAACCAAATCCACTACAATTGTTACCTTTTTCACCAAATAATACAGTCAAAAGAGAAAAAAGGTGTTGTATTTTATCCCAATCACCATCCGATGGGTCAAGTACCAAGCGCTGACAACCAAATCCACTACAATTGTTACCTTTTTCACCAAATAATACAGTCAAAAGAGAAAAAAGGTGTTGTATTTTAGGGGTGAGACTCAACAGAGAATGCATTTTCAAAGTTAGATATAGAATCATTGATTGTTTGTGGACCATTTACACAATACCAAAGACAAAAAGTGATATTCATCCCTGACGTTTTATATTTTATATGTCAGACACAAGAACAATTATGGAAACTAATATAACAACTATAATGGGGCCAATTGGTTTCAATCAAGGTGTCCAGATACCCTAATGGAAGCTAAACAGACCCAATTATAGATAAAGGAATACTTATGATGGTTTTATGTCCGTCATGCAACAAATACAGTATACAACAAAATTGATGGTGGTTCTGGTGCTGTATTCCTGTACTGATGGTTGTTCTGTTGCTATATTCCTGTACTGATGGTGGTTCTTATGTCGTATTCCTGTTCTGTTAGTGGTTCTGGTGATATATTCATGTAGTGATGGTTGTACTGGTGCTGTATTCATCACCAAAAGCATCATCAGTACATGAATACGAAAGAAAAAAAAAATCAGTACATGAATAGAACACCAGAGCCATCCATAGTACATAAATACAGCACTAGAACTATAATCAGTAAATAAATAAATCACTAGAACAACTATCACTACATGAATATGGCACCAAAACCACCATCAGTACATTAATACATCACGAGAACATCATCAAAACATTAATGAGTCATCAGAACCTCAATCAGTACATGGATACATCACGAGAACCATCTTCCGTAAATAAATACAACACCAGTACATGTATACGCCAACAGAACCACCATCTGCGCATGACTGGAATTTCAGAAGATGGCTTCCGGTCATGCACAGTGCGCGCCTCTGAAACCAAGAAGCGAATGCCAGGCTTCAGAGGTGCAGTGATGCTGCCACAATGAGCGGCGAGCATGCGCTAGATATGCATGAGCGGCAATTATGCATTTCGTGCAAATTATATTATCACACCAACAGGGGCGTGATAATATGGAAAGAGGACTGACTACTCTGGGGAAACTAATGCCCCGTCAACTAGTCAAAGCCCTAATTAGCGTAGGAAACAGAGACAATATAAATGCAGGGCAGGGAATTTACTAATAAATAAGTGAATGCTGCTGGGTTGGAGGGCACGGGGGACTGGACAGGTTCCCTTTAAGTAAAGAGCCTATGTTTGAACAGAAGTCTCCTTGATTGATCTATGGTCCTGGTCGGCTAACATAGGCGGCCTGCATGGGCACAAGGCCCCCACAGCACCAATTCCCAGCCAGAACCCACTTTTTCATGTAGCGCATCAGGGTGACACAGGAGAACATCAGTGCCTCGACAGCGGCTACCGCCTTGCGCTGCCGTCCTACTACTCCTACACAGACTATGACCAATCCATGGTAATAGACAAAACATTCTATATAGTGTATTACTGCAGGCCCTGCAGTCTTGTAGATTTGTTCCTTCTTTCATCTGTCCCCTGCTTCATCCTAAGATGCCTGAAATAGAGGACAAATACAAGGGAGCGTGACTTCAGAATTGCACTATTGTTTGTTTGCTGTTTGTGGGCATGGAGATGCTTCGTCTGTATAGGAGCTGTAGAAACTTAATTTTTAACATGCATTAAGAGGATGGAAAAAAAAGTGTTAGTGAAAGGTAGACATAGCCTGTAAAAGGAATCTGTCAGCAGGTTCTTGATACCTCATCTGAGAGCGGTATAATGTAGAGAAATAGCCCCTATTTCAGCGATGTATCTGATACAATCAGAATTTTTAGATGTAGTAGAGCTCAGAAAGCTAACCCCGCTCACACCACTGAGTGGCAGCTTACTGTATAAGCTGTCAATCAGTGATGGGGGAGAGGTTGGACTAGGAGGCACGAGGCACCTAGTCCTGTAGTGATAATCTCCTGCTGATAAAATACTGATTGTATTGAAAGAACCGCAAACAGCCTAATAAATAGCACGTTGCTGAAATCTGTCTTAACCCCTACTGCATGCTGTCCTCAGATTACATAGTAAAAACCTGCTGACAAATTCCTCTTAAAAACTGGTCTAATAAATGCATACATCTATCTACATGTGTACCTATGTATCAGGCTCTAGATAATCCAACAGGACAGAAAAAAAGCACCAAAATACAAGTAAAATATTTATGTTTAACTGCAGTTATCTAATTGTCAGCAGAGGAAAATGTCTATTTCTGTTTTGCCCTTTAGTCATCAGTCTCTAGGGCGTCTGTATGAAATTCCCCTGTGAGCATCTCCGAGGCAGCCTCTTAGATAGCAGGTGAACATGGCACTTGGGAGTCATCTTTTGGGAAGAGGATCTTACAGGTCTCCAAAACACAGGAGTCGCAGGAAGTAAAGGTGCAGACAGATACCACAATCATTAAAAATATGGCTGGATGAGCGATCAATCATCAGCCGCTCCTAGCTGTCTTATCAGTCATTACTGATGAAATGCATCTTATCTGTTATGTTACAGGAAAATACCAGCACATCAGTACGAGCAGATTATACTAAGTGTCCTAAAGGGAATGCTGCTCTGATCATGGAATGTATATGGATAGTTTAGTACTTATAAATGAAACTAGGAGACTTCTCATCGGTGAGGATAATCTATCGGTGTAAGGCACTTTAGCCTCATATTTTACGCACTCGATCACTTAGATAATCTTTTTGCGTTAAAGACAACTCATTCTCAATAATACGCCAAATAGACATTCTATTTTTAAAAAATTTTTTATTTAATATCCTTCAGCTCAATCTCGAGCCATGGCGACTTGATGGGTGAATGATCTGTAGGACGATCGATCTTGTGCAAGCCTAGATAGATCCACCATAGCCTTCTCCGCAGTTATCTTCATAGTATCAAGCCATCGGGTTGCTCGTCTTCCTCTTCGCCTTGTTCCTTCTATTCTTTCCACCATGATGTCCTTCTCCGGTGATTGCTCTCTTTGTATGATGTGTCCAAAGTAGGCAAGTCGTAGCTGGATGATCTTTGCTTCGAGTGACATGTCTGGCTTATTTTGTTCAAAAATTGATTTGTTTGTATTTCTTGCCATCCATGGTATTGATAAATGCCTTCTCAGAACCAATTTTAGACAAAGTGGGGCCCCACATGCTGACATATTTCTCCACCACACTCAAGCATTTCGGTTCTATTTACATGCGCTAAATGAGCACGATCGACGGTAATGAAGTCGTTTGGTTCTTGTTTCCTGGCCTCTTTACAATGGCTAATAGATCAAGCTGTCCCCATATACAGTAGTATCATATAGAAATGTTGAACTTAATGCATTGTAAGTTCTGACTGATAACTGTCTACACATTAGGAATTATGGTGGTACCCTAATCCTAGTTACATTTTATAGATATGATTTTTTTTTTTAAGTTTTTTAGTAAACCCATTATTAACATCTGAAGAATGAAGCCTGCAGGGGGCATTCTTGCTGCTATTATAGGGTATTTTAAGAATTTCACCCCAAGTGATTCTTCTTTTTTTTTTGCTTTTTCCTTCCCTTCTTCCAAGAGCCATAACTTTTTATTTTTCAGGCCACATAGCTATATGAGGGCTTGGTTTTTGCGGAACAAGTAGTACTTTTCAATGAAATCATTCATTTTACCATTCATTTGTCCGGTGCGCCCAAAGCGCTGCCGGCTTTTGAACTCATGTGATCACTGAACCGTGCGGAGTCACCGCATCTAATACATAGTATGGGTGACATTTAGCTTGCGGAGACTCCTTAACGCCGGTCATGATCCTTCTCCAGCACCACGTTTATCAAACGTTGAATCTTTTTCTGTCTTGTTTCTTTATCCTCAAGGGTTTGCATCCATACGTTACCACAGAAAAGACCAGACCATGTAAGAGCCATGTCTTCGTCACCAGTGAAATGTTCCTCGTTTTGAAGGCCTTGCCCAGTGACATCATTGTTGATTTGCCCGTAGCTTTACTCCTATTGACTTCCGGTGTCATCACTGCATCTTGAGTGACAAGTGATCTCAATAGGTTGAAGTTCTTTACAATTTCCAGTTTGCCGTCCATCTCAGTGTGTACCTGGGAGTAGTTAATATCTTTCTCCTCTTTGTATTGAGCAGCAGTCCCATGTTCCAGCTTTCTATCTTGACACTCCGTAATAAGTCCTTCATTCCACCTATGCTTGTTGATATCAATGTTGTATCATCTGCGTACTTAAGATTGTTGATGATTCGTCCAGCAATTTTGATTCCTTCTTTTTCGACAAGTCCAGCCTCCCTGAAAATAGCTTCTGCATATATATTGAAGAGAAATATTGACACGTCGCTTTGCTTTTAACCATGCCGTATCTCCCTGCTCCATTTGGACTGTTACTTCTTTGTCCGTGTTAGGCTATATTCACACTTTGCGGATTTTGCTGCGGATCCGCAGCGGATTTGACCGCTGCGGATCCGCAGCAGTTTCCCATGAGTTTACATTTCAATGTAAACCTATGGGAAACAAAAAACACTGTGCACATGCTGCAGAAAAATCCGCGCGGAAACGCTGCGGATTACATTCCGCAGCATGTCACTTCTTTTCTGCGGATTTTCAGCTGCTCCAATAGAAAACTGCAGTTGAAAATCCGCAGAAGAAAACGCAGTAAAAACCGCGATAAATCCGCAGTGAAAACGCGCTGCGGTTTTCACTGCGGATTTTGGAATTCTGCTGCGGAAAAATCCGCAGTGGAATCTGCAAAGTGTGAACATAGCCTAAAGGTTCCTGATGATGCTGATCAGATGGTTCAGCACACCCATATCCTTCATGCTATTCCAAAGTTTCTGATGATCAACACAATCAAAGGGTTTACTGTAGTTGATGAAGGAAAAATAGATCTCCTTGTATTCTTTGGCCTTTTCCATTATCTATCTGTTATCAATCACATCTGCTGTTCCTCTGCCTTTTCTGAATCCTGCTTGTTCCTCTGGCAGCTCACTTTATATAAAGGATATAAAGGGAACCTGTCACCTAATCTGAGAGCAGCATAATATAGAGGCAGAAACCCTGATATCATTGATGTGTCATTTACTTGGTTGCGCGCTGTAGTTTTGATATCATTACTATTTTATCAGCAGGAGTTTATCACTAGAGGACTAGTAAACCTGCAGTCATGTAGTTCTCCATATTCATGAGCTGTTTAATTCCTCCCCCACCAATGATTGGCAATTGTCTGTGAAACACCCGCTTTTGCCGTGGGGTACTCGGAACCAGGTCAGATGTTCTAAAAGCGGTGGTCATGACAGCGGTGACCCAGTCCGTGGCCCTGGCCGCGCAATAAAAGGGAGAAGGGAAATGTTTGTAGGGGATTGTTCATGACGCCACCTGTGGTGTTCGGCTATAAATGGCCGACGCTGCTTAAGGAGTCCACTGGGGCTGATCGTGGTGCAGCTTAGATGGTTTTGCTCCCCACAGGCGGAGCGAAGACCCCAGGGCTACCAGAACAGTCTATGAGGGGTTGTGGATGTTGGGATGCAGGAATAATTGGAGGACACAGGGACTGTAGTTCCTTTACCTTTAATTGTAGGTGAAGTCCGGGGCACTGGTGACAGGTGGTGTTGGAGATCCGGGAAGCCTGGAAGCATTTCAGAATCCCCCTAGCCAGGTGGATTTGGAGGCCTTCCTACTGCACTGCTCACGAGGTTTTTGATGCCTTATGCTATATTCAAGTCCCTCTCTGTGTCTTTCCGTTAAGTGAAACTCTACCCGCATGGCAGGCGGCTCGAGCCTTTTCCAGGTGTCACTCCCTCGTGGTGACTCCAGACTGTAGTCTGCTGCTGTGCCTTCGGGTGTCAGTTGTGGCCAGGAGACCTGCAATCTCCTGTCCTCTGGATTCAGTTGTGGGGCCTGCAGTCCTCACACAACCACGGACTCCAATGTTCGGCTTTTTTGCGCTCAGTCCTGAAGGGAGCTCAGTCGCAGCTCCACTCCCAGGCTTTCCACACTTATTTCCTCTTCCTTCACTGTGTGCTTCCTCTCTCTCTCTCTCTCTCTCTCTCGGATTTAGACTCCCTAACCCCGCCTCCAGACCAGAACTTATAGGGCAGCTCTCTTGAAACTGGGTTTAGACTCCCCCTTCTGGTCTGGAGTCAGGAAAGTGTTGAATCCCAGTGTTACCTGCTAAGGGGATCCCTTCTTGATTCTAGGCATGGCATCACCCCCTGTGAGGGAGGCAATGCCACTGTGGCAACCAGACTTCTGGGGTGCCACATCTGCGTATGCACAGTATACACAGAAAGCTGCCAATCAGTGGTGTTAGCAGGGTTATATAGGGCTCAGCATTCAGAAAACTCAGGAGCTTGATCAAAACTGCAGCAAGCAGCCCAGTAAGTGACACATCTCTGGAATCAGGGCCTCTTCTCTACATCATGCTGCTCTCAGAGTTTTTTTCTTATCCAAAAAAAGTACTTATAAAGTGGCGGCCACTAGGTGTTCTCCTTTGGTGAAAATTGTATGTCCACTGCCTGTTGTCAAGTGTAATCATCTTGCAAAGAGATGGATTACAGGAAGTGGGGGCAGGTCATTGTCTAGACGGATTACAGGAAGTGGTGGCGGGTCTTTGTCTAGACGGATTACAGGAAGTGGTGGCGGGTCATTGTCTAGATGGATTACAGGAAGTGGTGGCGGGTCATTGTCTAGACCAGAGGTCCCCAACGTTTCTGACCTTGAGAGCCACAGTCAGCTCTGAGAAAGGGTCGCGAGCCACATCCAGCCTTGAGAGAGGGTCGTGAGCCACATTGAGCTCATGCCCCCCTCAAAATAGTGGCAACCAAAGCCCCCATTACAGGCATAATGGTAAAAAAAGCTTTTCCACAAAAATCAATCACCCCAAAGCAGTATACAAAGATCCAAGGGTTCCTACAATAGCCCCCATTCAGTATTCTCCTATAAAGCACTCCCAAGACACTGTCACATCCAGCTTCAAACATCTCCTCTGACAGGTGGTGTCATCTTGTCTCCAGCGTGCCATACTTAAATCCTCTCAAAACCCTAAGACCAGGATATGTGCGTCCAGATCTGCTCTTCTGTGCAGGGCTGCTCACAAAATTCAGATGTGCTCTTGATACCTATTTGCTAGAACTGGAGCTAATGCACCAAGCTGACAGTCGCGAGCCACAATTCATGGGACCGCGAGCCACATGTGGCTCCCGAGCTACAGGTTGGGGACCCCTGGTCTAGACGAATTGCAGGAAGTGGTGGCGGGTCATTGTCTAGATGGATTACAGGAAGTGGTGGCGGGTCATTGTCTAGACGGATTACAGGAAGTGGTGGCGGGTCATTGTCTAGATGGATTACAGGAAGTGGGGGCATGTCATTGTCTAGACGGATTACAGGAAGTGGGGGCAGGTCATTGTCTAAATGGATTACAGGAAGTGGGGGCAGGTCATTGTCTAGATGGATCACAGGAAGTGGTGGCGGGTCTTTGTCTAGACAGATTATGGGATGTGGGGGGCGGGTCTTTGTCTAGACAGATTACAGAAAGTGGGAGGTGAGTGTGTTTTTCTTCCTACCTTCATGTCTGTGAAGCAGTATACAAGCATAATAGAGAGCCGATCATTCAGCTCAGGGTTGGCAATCCATTGTACATTTTCAGGAGCAATGTATGCTGGGAAGTTAGTGAAAGGAAGTTCCAACACCCATAGTGCTCACCTATCGCTACCTGAAAATCTTTCATCTGTATCTAGAACATTTTAAAAGGGGTTGCCTTAATGAGACAACCTGTTTACACGTATTACATAGTAACTGAATTAAATTACAGCGTACATGCAAAATATTGAGCCACATGCCACACCTTAATTATGGATCTAGTACCCATAGTGCTCCTATTATGCATTTATGCTATTATGTCACCATACGATCTATTTCATTTAAATGGGAGAACTATGCAGCAATAAATAATACTAGGCTTATTCATGCTGCTTGAAACCAACACTGGATTTTATTCATTCCTTCCTAGTATCAGGGTAGCAGCGGTGACAGACATTCCTCTCCAGGTATTTATATAATCCTCTGTTGATGCAAAGTAAAGAGCAAGGAAGTAATCCTCTCCGAAGTGAACATGTCACAGAAATGACAACCTTATTAAGTAGTGCTCCGCATCACTGCACATTGCAGAATCCTCTGATGTTTTAGTATTATTTGTCTTTCAGTTTCTTAGCATTTCCTAGGTCACGATTCCCCTTACTGATGATTGGTGCAGATCCTCCACCGATCACTTAATTATCACTTATGATAATAGGTGATAACTTGCTTTCATTGGACTGATAAACAGAGATGTATCCAGAGGGTCCCGAGTTCAGCCTCACTGTTTTCTCCTACGACCCCTCAAGTCAATGCTGAAATTTCATAATTCCATGGACATTTGGTCTTGGAGCACTAAGCATTAATTGTGTGCAAGGTCTGTAAGGAAAAATATCATCTGCACAGAGATCGCAACAAGCCCTTTCACATGCAAACTCATAAGTTTTTATGACATGAGATCATGTTTTGCACTATCTGCCCAAAAAAACATGTTGAAACAGAGGTGACATGACTTCTGCCCTCCCTATGGAGCTGATAAAGATCGCAGTCTTACTTGGAACCTCTCCATTTGTCTTTCATTTTATAAGTTATGTCAGTGTAAGTGCAGAGGGAGGATGAGGGAATGTCAGAGTTTGGAAATTACATTTTGATGTATGCGACTTGCATTGTGAGAGAGCATACACACACTCAGTATAGTGGCACATGGACCCGTAGGTTTGCCATGTGTTGCCTTATAATGGCATTGCATTCTGCTCTACATGCAAATGAAGATTGTGCAAAAATCAATTAAAACATTTGTCTGCCTTGGTATAAACTCAAAATCATCTGGAGGCGTTTTATGGGTCCGCAGTAGTCTATTCTTTATAGGGCCATGTAAGCAGGTGATCAGATGCAACAGCACAGAAGATGAGGTCACAGTGGTAGCCTAACCAAAGATTATTTATTAATCTAACAGAACAGTTTAGGTGATTAAGATACTGAAATAATAAGGTTTGTGGAATTATTGAAATGCAGTGAAGTATTTTACAATTGTAGCTGGGAAGGACAGGGTTAAAACCCAGCTCTGCAGTGTTTGATTAGAAGCACCAGCATGGTTTCTCTAAGAAGAAGGAAGTAGATTCATTGTGGGATAAGCCAAGATGTGAGTTGTAGCTGAGAAATACGTGCTGGGCTTGTTCTATATAGTAAGTGCCTGGACAAGGCTGGGGATTTATGTTTATGAGTTTGTTTTGGTGCTGTGCAACCTGTGGAAAGCAATAAAAACTGCACGTGTTTGGGCCAAAAATGCACTGTCTATGTGAACGCTACCTAAGGCCTAATGCCTAACAGAGAGTGAATCCCTACAATTGGAAATGTATATCCCTTTTGAGGGTGGAAGCTGCTATAATAATTCTAACAGTAAAACTTTATCATATAAGGCAACAATGATGGGTAATGGTGTCTCAGTCCTAATACCCTGTCTGATAGTGCACCACAGTAAGTCTAGGACTTTTCACCATCGTCACTTAGTCAGTACGTCTGTAGTAACAATCGCAGTACAGGCCCTAACAGGAATCAGTGATACTACTCCATCAGGCTGCAAGTCTCTCAACTAGTCGCTTCAGCGATGCCTTTACTCCAGTCCCTCCATCTCCTGAAGCGCGGTCCTAAGTTCCCTCTGTACTGTAATTTATACCACAGTCGCCTGAGTTCCTCTGGTTGTCACTCTCTATTTCAATTCCTTTGATCGGCTCTCTTTTTCAGGTTGTCTCCATTTCTCTGGTCATCTCTCTTTCTCTCTTGTGTTGTCTTGATTTCTCACTTAAAGATGAAGCGATGCTTCACTGGTCTGGCCCGTGCTGGTTATTCTGGATATAAGCCAGCTCAGCTACTTATACATCATGTCCTAAAACATGTTAAGCTGTTGACTCCTCCCTTTCTGTGCCCTCCTGGGCCTTTTATCATTCCTAACTGCAACACAGCTATCACCTGACCTGGTGTCTTCTCCAATCTCTTCCCCCAGGGAACATGCACTTCACTCTACAGTTCCTACTAATGCAATTCTCCCTGTTTTCCCCTTTTCCTATAATCTTTGACCAGCAGATGGCAGTGTTCGCTTGCATACGGTTTGTTATGCATTAAGTGTGTGGGTCTTCTCACTTTTCCATCTCCTTACAGCCATATACCCAGGCTCTAACAAGCTCTCACCTCCCGTACCACAGCTAATCTTCAGTATAAGGGCATTTGACGATAGTTGGTTAAAGCTGCATCCACACATCCGTGTGACACGTCCTAGTTCTGTCCATTTTTTTTTTCTCAGACAGCACATGGAGTCAGAGTTTCACTGATCCATACACACATCAGTTTTAAAAAACGAATACATGAGACTCAGTTCGCGCCCTATTCTCATCTGTTTTGAAGATCGGACTCACCTGTTAAAGTTTATAGGGATCAGTGACACACGGATGAAACCAGAAAGACTTTGTATTTCAGAGTTCCATCCTAGTGCCATATACATTCTGTATGGGACTGCAGAGATAACCTAGCGCTGTGTTGACCATACAATCTATTGCAAGTCTATAACTTTTTTTTATTTAATTATTTTTTTACTAGAACTAACTCCATTCACAATATTTTATTCTTCAGAGCTGAAATCTTTGAACATTTCTTGCTGACTGGCTAACATTTATCAAAAAAGAAGTAATTGTAGCCAATGTAACAATATAAGGAATAACAGTTCATTCAATCATAAAAAGGGAGAGAAAAAAACTGAATTAAAAAAAAAACAGCATTGCAAACATAACAAATAGTCCTGGCCCCAGAGCAAGAAAATTGTTCATTCCTTCTTCACAATGTGTTGGACCCAGTAGTAAGATGTAGCTGGGGGGACTAGAGTGAGGAAAGAAGAATAGATGGGAATGCAATAGATACTAAAGCCAGAGAAAACAAGTTTTATCAACAATGGAACAGTTTTAATTAAGGATGTTATCAAGTATTATAGGTACGTGATCTCACTAACCAGGGGCAACCACTGTGAGATAGTTGGTGGAGATGAGGATTTCCAGAGGGCCGGCATGCATGGCTTAGTGACAGTCAGGGGTGGATTAAGGGTAGCCAGGGCCCCGGGCTGTTCAGACACTGTGGGCCCCCCGGGTCATGTGACAGGGGTCATGTGACGGGGGTCATGTGACGGGGGTCATGTGACGGGGCCCGGGGGTCATGTGACGGGGGTCATGTGACATACCCGAGCCAGATTATTCCAGAAAAATGGCCGGGCCCTACTCTACTGTAACCTATTAAATATTTGTTAAAATCTGCAATACAATTTAGGTATATTTTGACCAATAATATCACATACAAGGAACCAATACCACCGCACCATGACCAGACCACAAATTACAACCCCAGTGATCGAATAATATCACATACAAGGAACAAATAGCACCGCACCATGACCAGACACCATATTACAACCCCAGTGATCGAATAATATCACATACAAGGAACAAATAGCACCGCACCATGACCAGACCACAAATTACAACCCCAGTGATCGAATAATATCACATATAAGGAACAAATAGCACCGCACCATGACCAGACACCATATTACAACCACAGTGATCAAATTATATCACACACAAGGAACAAATGCCAGACCACATATTACCACCAGTGACCGAATAATATCACATACAAGGAACAAATACCGCTACACCATGTCAAGAGCACATATTACCACCACTTGGTGACCAAATAGCACACACAAGGGACAAATACCACAACACCATTTCCAGACCACATATTACCACCACATAGTGACTGAATACTACAATCCTGACAGTAATAAATAAATAAAAAAAAACAAAATACTGTCACCATAACTGCCAGTATTCACAGGAGATCTGTAATTGGTATGCAGTGTCTGTGTAGAGGTTATACAGCGATCACTGGCGACATTATACACAGGAGCTCTGTATATGGTTTACAGCAGGGGTGTCAAACTGCATTCCTCGAGGGCCGCAAACAGGTCATGTTTTCAGGATTTCCTTGTATTGCACAGGTGATAATTTAATCACCTGCACAGAATGATCCCAGCGCCTTGTGTAACGCAAAGGAAATCTTGAAAACACGCACGGTCTGAGCTGAGGCCCTCGACGAATGCAGTTTGACACCCCTGGTTTACAGTGTATAGTGTCAGTGTATAGATAACACTGACTCACCAGTGACGTCTCTAGCGGTGAAGTCCTTCATCTGTCATGAAGCACAGACCGCCATCATTTATTCCAGCCAGGGCTTGTTTGTTGTTTCTGCAGGAAATAACACAGTTATCTCGAGCTCCGCTTGCAGAACATTACTTAAATTTTCACAATTTCAACATTACACCACATGAAGAAAAAAAGGCAATATAGTGTCACTCTGCACAGTAACAGGACCGCCCCCCCATTTAAAAAAAGTATACGCAAAAAATAAAATAAATACATCACTGCAGTAATAATATCCCTTAATTAGCCCCTACGGAAATAATATTCCCCACCCTGGCCCCGTTTATCTCATTCCTGGCTCCTGCAATATGTTCTCGCATCCTGCACTCATGAGTATCCATCCTGCCCCATATGATTTACCCATCCTGCCCCATCTGTCTCCATCCTGTCCCATGACAGTATGTTCAACAATCTGCCCCAGTGTGGCCAGCATATTACCCCCAGTGTGTCCAGCATATTACCTCCACACAGTGTATCCAGCAATCTGCCCCAGTATGTCCAGCATTGCCCCCAGTGTGTCCTGTCCAGCAATATGCCCCAGTATGTCCAGCAATCATCTGCCCCAGCCAGACTGTGTCCTCAGGCTCCAGCATTGCCCCAGTCAGTGTCTCCAGCAATCATCTGCCCCAGACTGTGTCCTCCTCCAGCATTGCCCCAGTATGTCCAGCAATCATCTGCCCAGCCAGTCCCCAGACTGTGTCCTCCAGCATTTCCCCCCCAGTGTCTCCTGCATTGCCCCCCCCCCCCAGTGTCCAGCAATAGCAATGCAATCATTTGAGGCCCCCAGTCCCGACTGTGTCCTCCTCCTCCAGCATCATTGCACCAGTATGTCCAGCAATCATCTGCCCAGCCAGTCCCCAGACTGTGTCCTCCAGCATTTCCCCCCCAGTGTCTCCTGCATTGCCCCCCCCCCAGTGTGTCCAGCAATAGCAATGCAATCATTAGAGGCCCCAGTCCCGACTGTGTCCTCCTCCTCCAGCATCATTGCACCGTGACCAGTATGTCCAGCAATCATCTGCCCAGCCAGTCCCCAGACTGTGTCCTCCAGCATTCCCCCCCAGTGTCTCCTGCATTGCCCCCCACCAGGCCCCAGTGTCCAGAAATAGCAATCATTTGAGGCCCCCCCAAGTCCCGACTGTGTCCCCTCCTCCTCCAGCATCATTGCCCCCCCAGACCCAGTGTGTCCAGATATCAGACTGCCCCAGTCCCAGACTGTGTCCTCCTCCTCCAGCATCATTGCACCAGTATGTCCAGCAATCATCTGCCCAGCCAGTCCCCAGACTGTGTCCTCCAGCATTTCCCCCCCAGTGTCTCCTGCATTGCCCCCCCCCCCAGTGTGTCCAGCAATAGCAATGCAATCATTAGAGGCCCCAGTCCCGACTGTGTCCTCCTCCTCCAGCATCATTGCACCGTGACCAGTATGTCCAGCAATCATCTGCCCAGCCAGTCCCCAGACTGTGTCCTCCAGCATTCCCCCCCAGTGTCTCCTGCATTGCCCCCCACCAGGCCCCAGTGTCCAGAAATAGCAATCATTTGAGGCCCCCCCAAGTCCCGACTGTGTCCCCTCCTCCTCCAGCATCATTGCCCCCCCAGACCCAGTGTGTCCAGATATCAGACTGCCCCAGTCCCAGACTGTGTCCTCCTGCTCCCAGGTCCCAGCATTCTGCACCTGCCACCCCCCCCCCCCCCTAATCACACACCCCCATCACCCCCACTCCCGACTTCTCCACCGTTATATTTATTATATCTCCACTCAGATTATTAAAAAAAAAAAAAATTCTCCAGTCCTCACCTTACCAACGATCCAGGCGGTGAGCTCCCTCCCCTCCAGCAGCGCGCACTCGCCAGCGACGTGTGCGCTGCGCCTGCGGCCGACGTTAACTATTGCCGTGCGGGCGCGCCCGCACGGCAATAGGAAACTAACCGACGCAGGCAGCGCCGCTAGGGGCCCGGTGAGCAGATGAGACGGGGCCCGATGCGGGCCCCCTCTCTCTGCCCACCGGGTCCGGGGGGGCTCCCGGCACGGCATGGGCAGTGTCCTCAGTGATCGAGAGTGACGGCACGGCAGGAGCACGGCGGACGGCCGCATGGGCCCGGCACTCGCGCCGGCGGCGGCAACACATACAAACAAACCAGTCTTCTGACAGGGGCAGCAGGCGGGCGGCTGGGTGGGTGGGTCACGGCCGGGGGTGCCACTGCACTGTGTCAGTGAGACAGTGACTCACTGTGTGCACTGTGCTGAGTCACTGTCATATGATGATGAGACTTGCTGCGAGTGCCCTGATGATGGCGGCGGCCAGCGGGCAATCTGTGTGCGGTAGCCCAGGGCCCCCCCACACCACTGGGCCCTGGGCTACCGCCCAGATTGACCCTCTTATAATCCGCCCCTGGGACAGTGAGAATATTTCTGAGAAAGGAACAACTATATTTTTGTTGGCTAGTTTTGTTGTGATGGAGAAAGATGAGCAACCAATGATCTGATTCTTGACTAAGAAAGAGCAAGGGTGGAAAAAAAAGACTAGAAGATATGCAAGATGACACCTTCTTTTATTTAGAATAGTAATAATTTTTATTACTATAGCGCCAACATATTCTGCAGCACTTTATATTTCAGAGGTGACTTGTACAGACAATAAAGACATAACAGAGTAAACGCATAATTATAGAATAGAGCTGTCACCAGGAATGTCAGGGCCCCATATAGGCAAAATTTCCATCCCCCTTGAGAATCCGCCCACGCTCCACCCCTTGAACCTTCCACAGTTCCACTGCCCACTCTAGGAAAAACTCCACGTCTGCACCACGTCCTCACCTTAACAACTGCCATCAAACACCATATTACATAGCAATCAGCTTGTGTTTTGGGCAAAAGATTTTTTTTAAGCTGTCACCACAAGGTAGACTCTTGTGGCGGGGCCCTACACTACTCTAACCTATTAAACATTTGTTAAAATACCCAATACTTGTTTAGGTATATTTTTAGCCATTTCGTTTAAGGGAATGTGTCACATAAATTTTTTTCCGTGATCAATAATACCAGGTACAAGGGAATAATACTGTCACACCATGGCTGCACCACATATTACTTCCACAAACTGTTATGAACTGGTGGCCTAGGAGCAATATGAGACGTTCTCTGGAGAAGGTGGCACCTGTACTGACCGCAGACCTGAACTTAACGCCACAACTAGCAGTAGCCGTGGAATGTACCTAACGCTCCCTAGACATCTCGACACAGCCGGAGGACTAATTAACCCTAGAGATAGAAAAGGGAAAACTATCTTGCCTCAGAGAAAATCCCCAAAGAATAGACAGCCCCCCACAAATATTGACTGTGAGAGAAGAGGAAAATAACATACGCAGACTGAAATCAGGTTTTAGCAAAGGAGGCCATTCTAGCTAGATAGAAAGGACAGGACAGAGTGCTATGCGGTCAGTATTAAAACACTAGAAAATATCCACCACAGAAAATACAAAAATCTCCACAACTAACTAAAGGCATGGAGGGTATATCTGCATCTCCAGAGATACCAGCTTGGATAAACAAATCCTTATACAGACCAAGCTGGACAAAACACCAAACATGAGGAAGCACTGAACAATAAGGCCCACAGCATGTGGACTGCAAAAATCAAGGCCAGAACTTAGCTTAGATGAAATGAACAGCAAGCAGCAGAGACCAGGCAGGGATGTGAATCCTCCAGGAACAATGGACAACTGGCACTAACTGAAGGGTAAAGCAAGACTAAATAGCCCAGTTAGAATTACCATAAGTGGACACACCTGATGGCTGCTGCGATCCAAAAACAGCAGCGCTACCACTTATAACCACCGGAGGGAGCCCGAGAGCAGAATTCACACCATGCCCCCCCCTTGAGGAGGGGTTACAGAACCCTCATCAGAGCCCCCAGGCCGATCAGGACCAGCCAAATGAAAGGCACGAACCAAATCGTCAGCATGAACATCGGAGGCAACAACCCAAGAATTATCCTCCTGGCCATAACCCTTCCATTTGACAAGATACTGAAGCTTCCGCCTTGAAAAACGAGAATCCAAAATCTTCTCAACCACATACTCTAACTCCCCATCAATCAACACCGGGGCAGGAGGATCAGCAGAGGGAACAACGGGCTCCACATATTTCCGCAACAAAGATCTATGAAAAACATTATGGATGGAAAAAGAGGCTGGAAGGGCCAAACGAAAAGACACTGGATTGATAATCTCAGAAATCCTATAAGGACCAATAAACCGAGGCTTAAACTTAGGGGAAGAAACCTTCATAGGCACATGACGGGAAGACAGCCAGACCAAATCCCCAACCCGAAGCCGGGAACCAACACGCCGGCAACGGTTAGCAAAACGCTGGGCCTCCTCCTGAGACAACACCAAATTGTCAACAACATGAGCCCAAATTTGCTGCAACCTGTCCACCACAGAGTCCACCCCAGGACAATCAGAAAGCTCAACCTGTCCCGAAGAAAAACGAGGATGAAAACCAGAATTACAAAAGAAGGGTGAAACCAAGGTAGCAGAACTAGCCCGATTATTAAGGGCAAACTCGGCCAATGGCAAGAAGGCCACCCAATCATCTTGATCAGCAGAGACAAAGCATCTCAAATAAGTTTCCAAAGTTTGATTAGTTCGCTCGGTTTGGCCATTTGTCTGAGGATGAAAGGAGGAAGAAAAAGACAAATCGATGCCCAGCTTGGCACAAAAGGCCCGCCAAAACCTAGAAACAAACTGGGAGCCTCTATCGGACACAATATTCTCCGGAATGCCATGTAAACGAACCACATGCTGAAAGAACAATGGCACCAAATCAGAAGAGGAAGGCAATTTAGGCAAAGGTACCAAATGAACCATCTTAGAAAACCGGTCACAAACCACCCAGATAACAGACATCTTCTGGGAAACCGGAAGATCTGAAATAAAATCCATAGAAATATGCGTCCAAGGCCTCTCAGGGACCGGCAAAGGCAAAAGCAACCTACTAGCGCGGGAACAGCAAGGCTTGGCCCGCGCACAAGTCCCACAGGACTGCACAAAAGAACGCACATCCCATGACAAGGAAGGCCACCAAAAGGACCTACCAACCAAGTCTCTGGCACCGAAAATCCCCGGATGACCAGCCAACACAGAACAATGAACCTCAGAAATCACTTTACTAGTCCATCTATCAGGAACAAACAGTTTCCCCACAGGACAGCGGTCAGGTTTATCAGCCTGAAATTCCTGAAGAACCCGTCGCAAATCAGGGGAGATGGCAGAAAGAATCACCCCCTCCTTCAGAATGCCGACTGGCTCAAGGACCCCAGGAGAATCAGGCAAAAAGCTCCTAGAGAGGGCATCCGCCTTAACATTCTTAAAACCCGGAAGATACGAGACCACAAAATCAAAACGGGAGAAAAACAGGGACCATCCGGCCTGTCTAGGATTCAGCCGTTTGGCAGACTCGAGATAAATCAGATTCTTATGATCGGTCAAGACCACAGTACGGTGCTTAGCCTCCTCAAGCCAATGTCTCCACTCCTCAAATGCCCACTTCATAGCCAACAACTCACGATTGCCGACATCATAATTGCGTTCCGCAGGCGAAAACTTTCGAGAAAAGAAGGCACACGGTTTCATCACGGAACCATCAGAATTCCTCTGAGACAAAACAGCCCCTGCTCCAATCTCAGAAGCGTCAACCTCAACCTGAAATGGAAGAGAAACATCAGGCTGACGCAACACAGGGGCAGAAGTAAACCGGCGTTTAAGCTCATGAAAGGCAGAAACAGCCGCAGAAGACCAATTAGTCACATCAGCGCCTTTCTTGGTCAAATCGGTCAGGGGTTTAACCACACTAGAGAAGTTGGCAATGAAACGGCGATAAAAATTAGCAAAGCCCAAAAATTTCTGAAGGCTTTTCACGGATGTGGGCTGTATCCAATCATGAATGGCCTGGACCTTAACCAGATCCATTTCTATAGATGAGGGAGAAAAAATGAAGCCCAAAAAAGAAACCTTCTGTACTCCAAAGAGGCACTAAGACCCCTTCACAAACAAAGCATTATCACGAAGGATCTGAAATACCATCCTGACTTGTTTCACATGAGACTCCCAAACATCTGAAAAAATCAAAATATCATCCAAATATACGATCATGAATTTATCAAGATAATTCCAAAAGATATCATGCATGAAGGACTGAAACACAGATGGAGCATTAGAGAGCCTGAATGGCATCACAAGGTATTCAAAATGGCCTTCGGGCGTATTAAATGCAGTTTTCCATTCGTCACCCTGCTTAATACGAACAAGATTATATGCCCCTCGAAGGTCAATCTTAGTAAACCAACTAGCCCCCTTAATCCTAGCAAACAGATCAGAAAGCAAAGGTAAAGGGTATTGGAATTTGACCGTGATCTTATTCAAGAGGCGATAATCAATACAGGGTCTCAAGGAACCATCCTTCTTGGCAACAAAAAAAAAACCTGCTCCCAATGGTGAAGAAGATGGCCGAATATGTCCTTTCTCCAAAGACTCCTTAACATAGCTCCGCATGGCGGCATGTTCTGGCACAGACAGATTGAAAAGTCGGCCCTTAGGGAACTTACAGCCTGGAATCAAGTCAATCGCACAATCACAGTCCCTGTGCGGTGGGAGGGAACTGGACTTGGGTTCATCAAATACATCCTGAAAATCAAACAAAAACTCAGGAATTTCAGAAGAGGGGGAGGAGGCAATTGACATCAAAGGAATGTCCACATGAACCCCCTGACAACCCCAACTAGTCACAGACATAGATTTCCAATCCAATACCGGATTATGCATCTGTAACCATGGGAAACCCAGCACAACAGCATCATGCAAATTATGCAACACCAGAAAACGACAATCTTCCTGATGGGCTGGCGCCATGCACATGGTCAGCTGTGTCCAAAACTGAGGTTTATTCTTAGCCAAAGGTGTGGCATCAATGCCCCTCAAAGGAATAGGATTCTGCAAAGGCTGCAAGGGAAAACCACAACGTCTGACAAATTCTAAGTCCATCAAGTTTAAAGCGGCTCCTGAATCCACAAATGCCATGACAGAAAAAGACGATAATAAGCAGATCAGGGTCACAGACAACAGAAATTTAGGTTGTACAGTACTGATGGCAACGGAACTAGCGATTCTCCTGGTACGCTTAGGGCAATCAGAAATAACATGAGCAGAATCGCCGCAGTAAAAACACAACCTATTCTGACGTCTGAATCCTTGTCGTTCAGCTCTAGACACAGTCCTATCACACTGCATAGGCTCAGGACTCTGCTGGGAAGACAACGACACAGTATGCGCAACTCTGCGCTCACGCAAGCGCCGATCAATCTGAATGGCCAAAGACATAGAATCACTCAAACCAGCCGGCGTGGGGAACCCCACCATACCATCTTTAACGGACTCAGAAAGACCCTTTCTGAAAATTGCCGCCAAGGCATCCTCATTCTATTTAGTCAGCACAGACCATTTTCTAAATTTCTGGCAATATGATTCTGCCGCTTCTTGACCCTGACACAGGGCCAACAAGGTCTTCTCAGCATGATCCACTGAATTAGGTTCATCATACAATATTCCTAGCGCCTGAAAAAATGTGTCAACATTAAGCAAAGCTGGATTCCCAGATTCTAGGGAAAATGCCCAATCCTGAGGATCACCACGCAGCAGAGAGATGACAATCCTAACTTGCTGGGTGGAATCACCAGAGGAACGGGGTTTAAGAGCAAAAAACAGTTTACAGTTATTTTTAAAGCTAAAAAATTTGGATCTGTCCCCAAAAAAACAAATCAGGAGTTGGAATTTTAGGCTCTAAAACCGGAGTCTGAACGATATAATCGGAAATACCCTGTACTCTAACAGCAAGTTGATCCACACGAGAAGCCAATCCCTGAACATCAATGCCAGCGCCAAACTCCTGAGCCACCCAGAGGTAAAGAGGGAAAAAAAAACACAGCAGACTACAGAACAAAAAAAATGGCTCAGCACTTTCCTTCCCTTCTTTTGAGATGCGATTAACTCATTGTGGGCCAGTTGTACTGTTATGAACTGGTGGCCTAGGAGCAACATGAGACGTTCTCTGGAGAAGGTGGCACCTGTACTGACCGCAGACCTGAACTTAACTCCACAACTAGCAGTAGCCGTGGAATGTACCTAACGCTCCCTAGACATCTCGACACAGCCGGAGGACTAATTAACCCTAGAGATAGAAAAGGGAAAACTATCTTGCCGCAGAGAAAATCCCCAAAGAATAGACAGCCCCCCAAAAATATTGACTGTGAGAGAAGAGGAAAATAACATACGCAGACTGAAATCAGGTTTTAGCAAAGGAGGCCATTCTAGCTAGATAGAAAGGACAGGAAAGAGTGCTATGCGGTCAGTATTAAAACACTAGAAAATATCCACCACAGAAAATACAAAAATCTCCACAACTAACTAAAGGCATGGAGGGTATATCTGCATCTCCAGAGATACCAGCTTGGATAAACAAATCCTTATACAGACCAAGCTGGACAAAACACCAAACATGAGGAAGCACTGAACAATAAGGCCCACAGCATGTGGACTGCAAAAATCAAGGCCAGAACTTAGCTTAAGGTACCGTCACACTAGACGATATCGCTAGCGATCCGTGACGTTGCAGCGTCCTGGCTAGCGATATCGTCCAGTGTGACACGCAGCAGCGATCAGGATCCTGCTGTGATGTCGCTGGTCGGGGAACAAAGTCCAGAACTTTGTTTCGTCGCTGGATCTCCCGCTGACATCGCTGAATCGGCGTGTGTGACGCCGATTCAGCGATGTCTTCGCTGGTAACCAGGGTAAACATCGGGTTACTAAGCGCAGGGCCGCGCTTAGTAACCCGATGTTTACCCGGGTTACCAGCGTTAAAGTAAAAAAAAAAAACACTACATACTTACCTACCGCTGTCTGTCCCCGGCGCTCAGCTTCTCTGCACTCCTCCTGCTCTGGCTGGGAGCACAGCGGCCGGAAAGCAGAGCGGTGACGTCACCGCTCTGCTTTCCGGCTGGCCGGCACTCACAGCCAGTACAGAGAAGCACAGCGCCGGGGACAGACAGCGGTAGGTAAGTATGTAGTGGTTGTTTTTTTTACTTTAACGCTGGTAACCAGGGTAAACATCGGGTTACTAAGCGCGGCCCTGCGCTTAGTAACCCGATGTTTACCCTGGTTACCGGCATCGTTGGTCGCTGGAGAGCTGTCTGTGTGACAGCTCTCCAGCGACCAAACAGCGACGCTGCAGCGATCCGGATCGTTGTCGGTATCGCTGCAGCGTCGCTAAGTGTGACGGTACCTTTAGATGAAATGAACAGCAAGCAGCAGAGACCAGGCAGGGATGTGAATCCTCCAGGAACAATGGACAACTGGCACTAACTGAAGGGTAAAGCAAGACTAAATAGCCCAGTTAGAATTACCATAAGTGGACACACCTGATGGCTGCTGCGATCCAAAAACAGCAGCGCTACCACTTATAACCACCGGAGGGAGCCCGAGAGCAGAATTCACAACACAAACTGACCGAATAATACCACATACAAGGAACAAATACCAGCACACCATGACCAGACCACATATTACCAACACATAGTGACCAAATAATACCACATACAGGGAACAAATACTGCCACACCATGACCAGATCACATATTACCACCACATAGTGACTGAATACTACAGGGTGCGCCATTTATATGGATACACCTAAATAAAATTGGAACGGTTGGTGATATTAAACTTCCTGTTTATTACACATTAGCATATGGGAGGGGGAAAACTTTTCAAGATGGGTGTTGATCATGGCAGCAATTTTGAAGTCAACCATTTTGGATCCAACTCCAATGGGAAGAGGGTCATGTGACACATAAAACTTATTGATAATTTCACAAGAAAAACAATGGTGTGCTTGGTTTTAACATAACTATTATTTCATAAGTTATTTATAAGTTTATGACCACTTATAAAATGTGTTTAAAGTGCTGCCCATTGTGTTGGACTGTCAATGTGGATCGCCCCCAGTTTAAGGGCAATGGGGTACTCGGTACCGGGTCCCTCGGTTCGGGGAATGGGATGTCACGGTGGCCTGACCCGGTCCATGGCCCTTTGAGGGGCGTCCAATATAAGGTGGACAGTTTATAGAGATAGTGTTCGTGACGCCACCTGTGGTATTCGGTCAGGGTGACCGACGCTGCTTAGGGGTCCACTGGGGTGATGTTATGGCAGCTAGATGGTATACCTTCCCACAGGTGAAGTATGTCCCCAGGGCTTCCCAGAGTGTAGGTGGTGGATGGTGTGAGGCGCAGTGAATAACGAGGACACAAGGTTGCAGACTCTTTACCTTTTACTGAAGGTTCAGCATCCACAGTCCAGAGTAGGGACCACAGGGTAGGCAGAGTCCGGCCGGTCTGTAGGCAAATCCAGAGTCCCCTTGTCTAGGAGGAATTCAATAGCCTTCCCTTTGCGCACAGTAACGTAGTAGGTCCCTACTTGCATAAGCTACCATAAGGTCCTCACTGTTGTTAACTCTCTCTCTGTCCCCCAGATGGTACGGATAGGACAAAACCCGTATGACTGATGGCCTGAGGCTTGTTTATAGGGACCCTAGAGATGCCCCGACCCCAAGTTGCCACTGTGTCTTCTTAGGTATAAAGGTCGGACAGCCAACTTGGAATTAACTGCCCTGCCAGTCTCTGAAGTAACGGCATAGAGCTCTTTACTCTCTCGGTATTCTGGCCACCGGATCTGAGCTTTAGATGGAGGCAGCCTGCTTCTAGCTGGTCTCCCACTGATGTTTCACTCCTGTTGCTATGACGTCTTTTCTCACTCACTACAGCACAATTCCTTTCTTGTCCTTTCTTAGGATGCTGCCGCATGGGTTGCAGGCGCAGCTCCGTGTCCTTCTTTCCTTCCTCCTCAGACTTCAGTCTGGATCTGACCAGGGATCACCCCAGCCAGCTCGACCAGGATACCTTTCCTCGTCGGTCCCCAGCCAGGAACTCTCCTCTTCTCTCCTCTTTCTGATACTGACTAACTTCCTAACTAACCCTCCAGTTTTACCCTATGTGAGGAGTGGCCTAATAGATAGAACCCTTAACTCCCCCTGGTGGACTGGTGTGTGAAGTGTGTGTGTGGCTGTGATACCTGGACAGCAGATCTCCTTCATTGCCTTCAGAAGCAACATCAATCCCCCTGGTGGAAGAACAACATTACTGCAACGAACCAGGACTCTGGGGCGCTGCACATGCAACCCTCTTCTCCCACTCTTGACAAACTGATAGCAACACTGCAGAAGAAATGCTAGCACAGGCTTCCAGTATCCGTTGTTTCAGATGATGCACATCTCGTATCTTCACAGCATAAAATTGCCTTCAGATGACTCCAAAGATAAAAGTCTAAGGGAGTCAGATCGGGAGACCTTGGTGGCCAATTAACTGGCCCACGACAACCAATCCACTTTCCAGGGAACTGTTCATGTAGGAATGCTCGGACCTAACATCTGTAGGAGGGTGGTGCTGTTATGAATAGTAAGGAACACGCTGCACCCCCTTGTCTGGCGTGATGGAATGTTCTGCTTGTCCCCTGCAATAGACTGTATGAATGGACTGGACTGTGCAGATGGCAGGGGTGGAGCCTGAACTGTGTGGGTGAGCTGAGGCTGCTGCAGAGAGAACTTTGTGCTGATAGCTGCAAGAGAGAACTGTGTCCTGATATAGCTGCAAGAGAGGACCCCCAGCCTGTAACGGAGTGGGCTTGTGAGATTTGACAGAATTTTCCGGGTGCAGCGAGAGTGAGTGTCCTGTATTAGTTCGAGGAGCCACGAAGATACCGAGAGAGGAATTTACAGTCTCCAGGAGCACCCCCAGGACCCAGAAGCAAGGAGAAGACAACGTTTCACGGAGCTGGCAGAGAGCCATGCGCACCATCGTACTAGACTGCTGGGGGCCCCCCGGGACTGGATCTGAGTCCCCAACATCACCGTAAGTTTGTTCCTGTCTTGTGCACATGTAAGGGTCTAGTGTAGGCTTCAATAGTCAGAACACGGCAGCCGTGTGGCCTGCTTAGTAAAGGCCAGGGAGGTTATACGTAGAGTAGCATAATGCATTTACTTGTGTAACATATATCGAGTCTGTAACAGTTGGAGCACCGTGCTATTTTACGGACAAGCTAAAGAATATAACTCTTGTAAATTATCTTTTGCCATTGCATACCCCTGTTTGCATCATCCTCATCCACTTCATTCCTTGCCTTCCAATAAATCTACACTTCACACCCATAATTGATGGTATGGTGTGGTTTATGGGGAACGAAGATAGTGGAGCCCCTCCATCTCGACTCATATACATCAGCTCCTCTCTCCTTCCCTCACACATGTATCACATGTACAGCTCCCATGCACTTTTCCCCTTCCTGAAAAACATCAGTCCATCTTACCCAAACACACTGCACAAAAAACTTCATACAATTCCAAAAACTACTTGCTCTTAAGTTTCCTACTCCTACTGATTTCAGGGGACATCTCCCCCAACCTTGGTCCACCATCCACCAACCTCAACCCCTACCCCACCTCACATCGAAATCTTAATAATCTTATTAATATTAGTTGCACTCCATCTCCTTTTAATTGTGCCCTTTGGAATCCACGGTCTGTATGTAACAAGCTTCCTTTCCTACACAATTACTTTCTGAAAAACTCAATTTGTTGGCCCTCACGGAAACATGGATTCAGGATACTGACATGGTCTCTCCTGCTGCCATTTCCCATGGTGGCTTACAATTCTCACATTCCCAGAGACCCACAAACAGACATGGTGGTGGAGTCGGCATACTCCTGTCCCCACAATGCACTTTCCAGGTCATCCCCCCAGCTCCATCACTCTGATTTTCTTATTTTGAGGTCCACACCATCAGGCTCCTTCTTCCCCTCTCCCTCAGATTAGCGGTCATATACCGGACCCCCAGGCTCGCCCACCCACTTCCTGGACCATTTCTCTGCCTGGCTGCCACACTTCATGTCCTCAGAACTACCAACCCTTATCCTGGGGGACTTCAACATCCCCATTAACAGCCTCACTTCCACATCTGCATCCCAGCTTCTATCACTAACCACTTCCCTAGGCCTCTCACAGCTCTCAACCTCTGAAACACACAAAGACGGTAACACCCTGGACCTGGTCTTTGTCCTGCTCTGTTCAATCTCCTTCCTAGATAACTCACCGCTTCCCCTCTCTGATCACAATATTCTATCCATCACACTCACAATTCCTCGCCCACCCCAGCACTCTCCTACCTACCACACATTCTGAAATCTACATGCCATTAACGCTCATACACTTTCAGACTCCTTACATTCATCACTGTCCCCAATCTCCTATTTTTCCTGTCCTGATCTGGCTGTACACCACTACAATGACACTCTTAGAAGCACCCGGGACCAAGTAGCTCCCCTCACCCTCAGAATCTCCAAATACAGTAAAACAGCCCTGGCTCACATCACAAACCCAATTTCTCCAGAGATGCTCTAGGTGTGCTGAACGCTTAAAAACCTTTAATTCTGCCATTCACCTCACCAAACAGACCTACTTCACCAACCTGATCTCCTCACTATCCAACAACCCCAAGAAACTTTTTGACACCTTTCACTCCCTCCTCACTCCAAAAGCACCAGCCCCTATCACAGACATTTGTGCTGATGACCTGGCCTCCCATTATAGAGAAAATAGGTAATATCCATCAGGAAATTAGCTCCCAGACACCAAGTGCAGTGACTGCCATCCCTACCTGCATCTCCCCTGGCTCACTCTCCACATTCGATCCCATCACAGAAGAAGAAGTCTCCAAACTCCTCTCTTCTTCTCATCCGACTACATGCACCACCGACCCCATTCCCTCACATCTCCTCCAGTCTCTTTCTCCAGTTATCACAACTCATCTAACTACAATCTTTAATCTCTCCCTCTCCTCGGGCATCTTCCCATTCTTTAAACACTATCATTACTCCATTACTAAAGAAACCAGCCCTCGACCCATCCTGCACAAATAACTACAGACCGGTCTCCAATCTTCCCTTCATCTCTAAACTCTTGGAGCGCCTGGTCTACTCCCACCTTACCCGTTACTTCTCCACTCATTCCCTCCTAGACCCTTTACAGTCCGGTTTCCGCCCCCTACATTCGACAGAAACTGCCCTCATCAAGGTGACCAATGATCTTCTGACAGCAAAATGCAACGGTGACCACTCTCTGCTCATTCTTCTTGACCTTTCTGCAGCTTTCAACACTATTGACCACCCTCTCCTACTCTTTAGGCTCCAGTCACTAGGTATTAAGGACATTGCTCTCTCCTGGTTCTCCTCCTATCTTTCTGACCGCTCTTTTAGTGTTCTGTTCTCTGGCTCCACTTCATCTCCTCTTCCTCTCACTGTCGGGGTACCTCAGGGCTCAGTTCTTGGCCCCCTTCTCTTCTCCCTCTATATGGCCCCAATTGGACAGACCACCAGCAAATTTGGCTTTCAGTACCATCTTTATACTTATTGATACAGAGAAGACAGGCTAACAGAGCGCCAGGCTGGCGGTCAGGGGAGATGTTGACTGAGAAAGGTCCGATGCAGCTCCTGCCGGGTGCCTCAGGAGAGGAATAAACAGTGAGTAGCAGGATACTCCGGTCACATGGGAGCGCACAGGACACAGATGAAAGGATTAAAAGTTTCTTTGTTTATTGAAATAAACAATGCGTTTCGACGGAACAGCTCCGTCTTCATCAGGTGGCAGTATACCTTGTGACCGGAGTATGCTGCAACTCAATCTTTATGCTGATCACACACAACTATACACGTCATCCCCTGACCTTACCCCCCACTGTACTACAGAACGCCACTGACTGTCTGCAGTCTCAAACATCATGTCCGCTCTCTATCTGAAACTCAACCTCTCCAAAACTGAACTTCTTCTGATCCCACCTTCTACTATCCTCCCTAAATCTTACATTTCCCTCTCTGTGGGTGGCACCATAATAACACCCCGGCAGCAGGCACGCTGTCTGGGTGTTATGTTTGACTCCGATCTCTCTTTCACATCCCATATACAATCTCTTGCCCGCTCGTGCCGCTTACATCTAAAGAACATCTCTAGAATCCGTGCTTTTCGCACCATGGAAACAACAAAAACCCTCACTGTTGCCTTGATCCACTCCCACCTGGACTACTGCAATGTTCTATTAATTGGCCTCCCCCTCACTCGACTTTCCCCTCTCCAGTCCATCCTTAATGCAGCAGCCAGGGTCATCCACCTGGGTAATCGGTATTCAGAGGTGTCCGCTCTTCGCCAGTCGTTACACTGGCTGCCCATTCATTATAGAATCCAATTCAAAGTACTTGTTCTCACCCACAAAGCTCTCCACAGTGTGGCACCCCCTTACATCTCCTCCCTCATTTCGGTCTATTGGCCTAACCAACCACTGCGCTCTACAAATGACTTTCAACTAACCTCTGCACTAATCCGTACTCCCACTCTCGACTCCAAGACTTCTCCCGTGCTGCACCAATCCTCTGAAATGTTCTACTCCAAGATATTAGGGCCATCCACAATTTGCATAGTTTTAGGCGCTCGCTCAAAACACATTTGTTCAGAGCGGCCTACCACGTTAACTAATCAAAGTCATTTTATGTTTGTGTGTGTGTGTAGCCCATTCACAATCCCCATCTATCCTCTACCCCCTGAAGATGGCTGGACCATCATTGTAAATACACACCTGTGCTTTGTATCTCCCCCACCTCATTGTAGATTGTAAGCTCTCACGATCAGGGTTCTCTTATTTTGCTTTAACCCCTTTACCCCCAAGGGTGGTTTGCACGTTAATGACCAGGCCAATTTTTACAATTCTGATCACTGTCCATTTATGAGGTTATAACTCTGGAACGCTTCAACGGATCCCGGTGATTCTGACATTGTTTTCTCATGACATTGTACTTCATGATATTGGTAAAATTTCTTTGATATTACCTGCGTTTATTTGTGAAAAAAAATGGAAATTTGGCGAAAATTTTGAAAATTTCACAATTTTCCAACTTTGAATTTTTATGAAATTATATCACAGAGATATGTCACACAAAATACTTAATAAGTAACATTTCCCACAAGTCTACTTTACATCAGCACAATTTTGGAACCAAATTTTTTTTTGTTAGGGAGTTATAAGGGTTAAAAGTTGACCAGCAATTTCTCATTTTTACAACACCATTTTTTTTTAGGGACCACATCTCATTTGAAGTCATTTTGAGGGGTCTATATGAGAGAAAATAACCAAGTGTCACACCATTCTAAAAACTGCACCCCTCAAGCTGCTCAAAACCACATTCAAGAAGTTTATTAACCTTTCAGGTGTTTCACAGGAATTTTTGGAATGTTTAAATAAAAATGAACATTTAACTTTTTTTCACAAAAAATTTACTTCAGCTCCAATTTGTTTTATTTTACCAAGGGTAACAGGAGAAATTGGACCCCAAAAGTTGTTGCATAGTTTGTCCTGAGTACCCCATATGTGGGGGTAAACCACTGTTTGGGTGCATGGCAGAGCTCGGAAGCAAAGGAGCTCCATTTGACTTTTCAATGCAAAATTGACAGGAATTGAGATGGGGCGCCATGTTGCGTTTGGAGAGCCACTGATGTGCCTAAACATTGAACCCCCCCCACAAGTGACACCATTTTGGAAAGTAGACCCCGTAAGGAACTTATCTAGATGTGTGGTGAGCACTTTGACCCACCAAGTGCTTCACAGACGTTTATGATGCAGAGCCGTAAAAATAAAAAAATCATTTTTTCACAAAAATGATCTTTTCGCCCCCCAATTTTTTATTTTCCCAAGGGTGAGAGAAGAAATTGGACCCCAAAAGTTGTTGTCCAATTTGTCCTGAGTACGCTGATACCTGATATGTGGGGGGTAACCACCGTTTGAGTGCATGGCAGAGCTCGGAAGGGAAGGAGCATCATTTGGAAAGCAGACTTCGATGGATTGGTCTGCAGGTGTCACATTGCGTTTGCAGAGCCTCTAATGTACCTAAACAGTAGAAACCCCCCACAAGTGAACTTATCTAGATGTGTTGTGAGAACTTTGAACCCCCAAGTGTTTCACTACAGTTTATAACGCAGAGCCGTGAAAATAAAAAATCTTTTTTTCCCACAAAAATTATTTTTTAGCCCCCAGTTTTGTATTTTCCCAAGGATAACAGGAGAAATTGGACCCCAAAAATTGTCGTCCAATTTGTCCTGAGTACGCTGATACCCCATATGTGGGGGTAAACCCCTGTTTGGGCACATGGGAGAGCTTGGAAGGGAAGGAGCACTGTTTTACCTTTTCAACGCAGAATTGGCTGGAATTGAGATCGGACGCCATGTCGCGTTTGGAGAGCCCCTGATGTGCCTAAACAGTGGAAACCCCCCAATTATAACTGAAACCTTAATCCAAACACACCCCTAACCCTAATCTCAACCCTATTCCCAACCGTAAATGTAATCCAAACCCTAACCCTAACTTTAGCCCCAACCCTAACTTAGCCTTAACCCTAGCCCCAACCCTAACCCTAGCTCTAACCCTAACCCTAATGGGAAAATGGAAAAAAATACATTTTTTTTAATTTTTTAATTTTTCCCTAACTAAGGGGGTGATGAAGGGGGGTTTGATTTACTTTTATAGCGGGTTTTTTAGCGGATTTTTATGATTGGCAGCTGTCACACACTGAAAGACGCTTTTTATTGCAAAAAAATATTTTTCGCGTTACCACATTTTGAGAGCTATAATTTTTCCATATTTGGGTCCACAGTGTCATGTGAGGTCTTGTTTTTTGCGGGACGAGTTGACGTTTTTATTGGCAACATTTTCGAGCATGTGACTTTTTTGATCGCTTTTTATTCCGATTTTTGTGAGGCAGAATGACCACAAAACAGCAATTCATGAATTTCTTTTGGGGGAGGCGTTTATACCGTTCCGCGTTTGGTAAAATTGATAAAGCAGTTTTATTCTTCAGGTCTGTACGATTACAGCGATACCTCATTTATATTTTTTTATGTTTTGGCGCTTTTATATGATAAAAACTTTTTTATAGAAAAAATTATTTTTGCATCGCTTTATTCTGAGGACTATAACTTTATTTTTTCGCTGATGATGCTGTATGGCAGCTTGTTTTTTGCGGCAAAAGATGACGTTTTCAGTGGTACCATGGTTATTTATATCAATCTTTTTGATTGCGTGTTATTCCACTTTATTTGGTGGTATGAGAATAATGCGTTTTTTGCCTTTTTTTTTTTTTTTTTACGGTGTTCACTGAAGGGGTTAACTAGTTTTATAGGTGGGGTCGTTACGGACGCGGCGATACTAAATATGTGTACTTTTATTGTTTTTTTTATTTAGATAAAGAAATGTATTTATAGGAACAATATATATACATATATATATTTTTTTTTTTTTTACACATGTGAATATTTTTTTTTTACACTATAACATTGCCCCAGGGGGGGCGCATCATGTTATAGTGTACGATCGCTGATCTGACACTTTGCTGTGCACTGTGTCAGATCAGCGATCTGACATGCACTTCTCCATGCTTCCCGGCGCCTGCTTTGAGCAGGCGCAGTGAAGCCACCTACCTGCAGGACCCGGATGTCGCGGCCATCTTGGATCCGGGCCTGCTGCAGGGAGGAGGAGGTAAGAGGCCCTCGGAGCAACACGATTACATCGCGTTGCTCCGGGGGTCTCAGGGAAGCCCGCAGGAAACCCCCTCCCTACGCGATGCTTCCCTATACCGCCGGGACACTGCAATCATGTTTGATCGTGGTGTGCCGGGGGTTAATGTGCCGGGGGCTGTCCGTGACCGCTCCTGGCACATAGTGCCGGATGTCAGCTGCGATACTCAGCTGACACCCGGCCGCGCTCCCCCCGTCGCGCTGGACGTACTATTCCGTCCTTGGGAATTAGGGCCCACCCCACATGGACGGAATAGTACATCCAATGTCAGAAAGGGGTTAATTATTGTATTGTTAACGTTGTTACTTATGGCTGTTGTGTTTGAAACTGTTAAACTGTAAAGCGCTGCGGAATATGTTGGAGCTGTATAAATAAAGATCATTATTATTCTTCATCAATGGAAACCTCAATGCCACTGGATATCTGAAATTGCTACATGATGATGTGTTGCCCTCTTTATGCACTGAAGATGGCACGTTCCCTGAGTTTTTCCAGCAAGATGGCGCACCACATTATGGGTGTTAGGTCCGAGCATTCCTACAAAGAATCTGACCCCCTTAGACTAGCATTTCTTCTGCGGTGTTGCTATCAATGTGTCAAGAGTGGGAGAAGAGGGTTGCATTGACATTCCAACACAATGGGCAGCATTTTGAACACATTTTATAAGTGGTCATAAACTTGTAAATAAATCATGAAACAATAAAGTTACGTTAAAACCAAGCACACCATTGTTTTTCCTGTGAAATTCTCAGTAAGTTAGATGTGTCACATGACCCTTTTCCCATTGGAAAAATAAAGCTGGATCCAAAATGGCTGACTTCAAAATGGCCACCATGGTCACCACCCATCTTGAAAAGTTTTCCCCCTCACAAATACTAATGTGCCACAAACAGGAAGTTGATATCACCAATCAATCCCATTTTATTTAGGTGTATCCATATAAATGACCCACCCTGTACAATACTGATCATAAATAAAAAACTTCTCTGAAGAGGCAATTTGCATATAAAATTTCCCAGAGGAGCATTGCACGGCGAATAAACCTCCTTACCTTGACAAGCCAGAGCTGGTATGTCACTCTCCACAAGGAGAAACCTTACCCCCTTAATAAAAAAACACACAATACTATTATTACCATAAGTGCCACTATACTCAAGAGCTCTGTACATAGTATACAGCGTATAGTAGCAGTATACAGGTAATATAGGGATCACTGGTGACATTATACACAGGAGCTCTGTATATATACCAAATAGTGTATAGTGTAAGTGTACAAGTAACACACTGACTTACCAGTGATATCTCTAGTTAAAGGTATTCATCTTCGCTTTTCTTCTTCATCTAGTGCAAACCGCCGTCACTTCTTTCAGCCAGAACTCGTCTCTGCAAAAAATAACAGTTATGTAGAGCACATTACCCAATTTTTAAGCAACTTCTACTCTACGCCAGATGAAGAAAAAAAGTGACAGTTCAAAAATAAAATTCATCACAGCAGTAATAGTATCCCTACATAATGTCCTACATCCTGGCTCCTTGCTGTAATAACATCCCCCATCCTTGCCTCCATGTGTGTCATTCTTAGCCCCATGTGCCTCCATACTGCTCCCATTTGTCTTGCCATCATGGCCCCATGCGTCTCCATCCTGTCCCCCATGTCTCCATCATGCCCCCATATGTCTCCATCCTGTCCTCGCTATGTCCTCCCATCCTGTCCCCATATCTCCATTCTGCCCCATATGTCTCCATCCTGCCCCCCTATGTCTCCATACTGCCCCCTTATGTCCTCCCATGCTGCTCCATATGTCCTCCCATCATGCCCCCCCATATGTCTCCATCCTGGCCCCCATATGTCTCAATCCTGCCCCCCATATATCTCAATTCTGCCCCCCTATGTCTCCTTATATTGCAGATTTCACTACCAAAAAAAGTTTCTCCTTACCTGGCCACAGTTTAGCGATGTCCTCTTCCTCAACCAATTACCTTGTACCATGACCGTGATGTCATACGCTGAAGTGCCTGCCGACATCAGCTGCCAGCCTCTGATTGGCTGATGACTCCTATTGCAGTGTAGTGAGTCCACCATGGCACAGATTTCAACTGAATGTGCCAAGAAGAAAAATGTGCGTCCCAGAAAGCAGGTTCAGTTACTGAGGGAAGAGCCGAATTCTACCCCTGGGGATCCATACGCCAGTATAGCATAATTCTAATAGATAATAGAGAAGGTGCGCACTCAGCAAGGTGGGGGGTGTTGGCTGGACTGGAATAATCCAAGGCTTCAATAGAAGTGAAGTAGCTGTACTCACAGGTGAATGCAAATAATAGTACAGTGCTCAAAAAAATAAATAAAGGGAACACTAAAATCCCACAACCTAGATATCACTGAATGAAAAATTCCAGTTGTAAATCTGTATTCATTACATAGTGGAATGCGTTGAGAACAATAAAACCTAAAAATTATCAACGTAAATCAGAACTAATATCCCACGGAGGTCTGGAGTTGGAATGATGCTCAAAATCAAAGTGGAAAATGAAGTTAAAGGCTGATTCAACTTCACTAGAAATGCCTCAATACAAGGGAATGATGCTCAGTAGTGTTTGTGGCCTCCACGTGCCTTTATGACCTCCCTACAATGCCTGGGCATGCTCCTGATGAAGCGGCAGATGGTCTCCTGAGGGATCTCCTCCCAGACCTGGACTAAAGCATCCGCCAACTCCTGGACAGTCTGTGGTGCAACGTGACGTTGGTGGATGGTGCGAGACATGATGTCCCAGATGTGTTCAATCAAATTCAGGTCTGGGGAATGGGCAGGCCAGTCCATAACTTCAATGCCTTCATCTTGCAGGACCTGATGACACACTCCAGCCACATGAGGTCTGGCATTGTCCTGCATTAGGAGGAACCCAGAGCCAACCGCACCAGCGTATAGTCTCACAAGGAGTCTGAGGATCTCATCTCGGTACCTAATGGCAGTCAGGCTACCTCTGGCGAGCACATGGAGGGCTGTGCGGCCCTCCAAAGAAATGCCACCCCACACCATTACTGACCCACTGCCAAACCGGTCATGCTGAAGGATGTTGCAGGCAGCAGATTGCTCTCCACGGCGTCTCCAGACTCTGTCACGTCTATCACATGCGCTCAGTGTGAACCTGCTTTCATCTGTGAAGAGCACAGTGTGCCAGTGGTGAATTTGCCAATCTTGGTGTTCTGTGGGAAATGCCAAGCATCCTACATGGAGTTGGGCTGTGAGCACAACCCCCATCTGCGGACGTCGGGCACTTAGACCATCCTCATAGAGTCAGTTTCTAACAATTTGTGCAGAGACATGAACATTTGTTGCCTGCTGGAGGTCATTTTGCAAGGCTCTGGCAGTGCTCCTCCTGTTCCTCCTTGCACAAAGGCTGAGGTAGCGGTCCTGCTGCTGGGTTGTTGCCCTCCTACGGCCCTCTCCACGTCTCCTGGTGTACTGGCCTGTCTCCTGGTAGTGCCTCCAGCCTCTGGACACTACGCCGACAGACACAGCAAACCTTCTTGCCACAGCTCGCATTGATGTGCCATCCTGGATGAGCTGCAATACCTGAGCCACTTGTGTGGGTTGTAGAGTCCATCTCAAGCTACCACGAGTGTAAAAGCACAACCAACATTCAAAAGTGACCAAAACATGTGCCAGAAAGCATTGGTACTGAGATGTGGTCTGTGGTCCCCACCTTCAGAACCACTCCTTTATTGAGTGCGTCTTGATAATTGCCAATAATTTCCATCTGTTGTCTATTCCATTTGCACAACAGCATGTGAAATTGATTGGCAAACAGTGTTGCTTCCTAAGGGTATGTTTCCACGTTCAGAATTGCATCAGGATTTGACGCAGGTAAAATCTGCACCTAAGGTCACTGGCAGGTCACCTGCGTTTTTTTATGCGTCTTTGACGCATTTTTGACCCGTTTTTCATGTGTTTTTCTCATGCGGATTTGTGTGTGTTTTGTAAGCTCAATAAAAATATACAACAAAAAATTGTGATGTCATTTCTTGTGTTCATTTACATACTCCATTGAAGAATATACACACACAGCTAGATAGATAGATACGTTAGATGGATACAATAGATAGATAGATACGATACATATCTATCGTATCTATCATAACTATCTATGGATCTATCTATCATATTTATCTATGGTATCTATCGATATATATCTATCTATTATCTACCGATATATCTATCTATAAATATATCTATATATAGATATATTAATAGATATATTGATAGATAGATAATAGATAAATAGATAATAGATAAATAGATAATAGATAGATATGATAGATAGATAGATAGATCGATAGATAGATGGATACGATAGATACGATAGATATCTACAGTATCTATCATATCTATTTATTGTATCCATCTATTGTATCTATCATATCTATATTGCATCCATCTATCGTATCTATCTATCGATATATCTCTCTATAAATATATCTATCTATATATAGATATATCGATAGATATATCTATATATAGATATATCGATAGACATATCGATAGATAGATAAATAGATAGTGTGGTGAAATATGTGTATATATATCTATATGTGTGTAGGGACATATGTCTAGTGTTATATGTGTGACTAGTGATAATGTAACACCTGTCCTGAAGGCAAGTCGCACCTAGGTGTTAATAGGTACTTCGACCAGGAGGTCTAGCTAGAGCCAAGAAGAAGGTAACATTTGGCACCTCTGAGGTCTTGGAGGGGAGATGCTAAATTGCAGCCTGAGGCGATGTCTCAAGAGGAAAATAATATATTTTCATTAGTAGAGCGGCCGTGGCCAATCAACAAGCCAGCAATTATGATATTAACCTGAGGGGCCAGTCTAGAAACCTGACCTCAGAACAAAGTTATAAATTTAGGCTGCAGACAGAGAATTGTGTTCACATGTGAGGGCAGCCTGAGAAGCTGATGTGTTCCACCAACTCCATTCACCCCCCCCCCCCCCAGGGAGCAGAAAGCAAACTACCAGTTAGATGATTTCTGTAAGTTTTTCTTATGCTTATTTTGACACTATTTTGCATGAGTTTTTTTATCATATTTTTATACCTTTTTCTTATTGTAAGCATTGAACCTTTTGTTATTAAAGTATAAAACTTTAACAAGTTGAACCTTGAATGTTCTAAAAGAATCCATAGCCTAAGGTGTGTGAGCCTTATGAGTGATAGACATATTTTTATTAGTATCATTATTAGTCCGGTACTCACCCCCCTTGTATTTGGTGAGTGGAGGCAGCGCGTATGAGCGGGTGTGTGGCCTGGGTCGGTGTGTGATTTATGCTCCCATTACAGCATAGGACAGAGGTTGAATGCTGGACTGAGAGTGGGGAGATAGATTAACCCTTGCAGGCACAACCCCAAGTCACGTGTGAGAGCAGGCACGTGACGAATAAGCGACATCCGGATCCGTGACAGATACGATAGATAGATAATAGATTATTATTTATTATTATTATTATTTTTTATTTATATAGCACCATTAATTCCATGGTGCTGTACATGATAAGGGGTTACATCAAAATACAAATATCACTTACAGTAAACAAAACTAACAATGACAGACTTATACAGACGGGCGAGGACCCTGCCCTTGTGGGCTCACATTCTACAGGATTATGGGGAAGGAGACAGTAGGTCGAGGGTTGCAGTAGCTCCAATGGTGTTGAGGTGGCCATGTGGTCTTTACAGGTTGTAAGCTTCCTTGAAGAGGTGGGTTTTCAGGTTTCTTTTGAAGGATCCAAAAGTAGTGGATAACCAGATATGTTGGGGCACTGAATTCCAGAGGATGGGGGATATTCGGGAGAAGTCTTGGAGGCGATTGGGTGAGGAGCGAATAAGCGTAGAGGAGAGGAGGAGGTCTTGGGAGGACCGGAGATTACGTGAGGGAAAATATTGAGAGATTAGTGTGGAAATATACGGAGGAGAGAGATTATGGATGGCTTTGTAGGTCAGTGTTAGTAATTTAAACTGGATACGCTGGGAAATTGGGAGCCAGTGAAGGGATTTGCAAAGAGGGGAAGCAGGAGTGTAGCGAGGAGAGAGATTAATTAGTCGGGCAGCAGAGTTAAGGATGGACTGGAGGGGTACGAGAGTGTTAGAAGGCAGGCCACAGAGGAGTATGTTGCAGTAGTCCAGGCGTGCATGCCCTAGAATGTGGGTTGAGGAAAGGACGTATTCTGGAAATATTTTTGAGCTGGAGGCGACAGGAGGTGGCGAGATTGATAGATAGAGACGATAGATGATACGATAGATAGATACGATGGATCACACAAGCAAGAAACTCGGACGAGTCTCGAATCTTAATACCCGGCACTGCCACCGGCACTCGGGAGCAGAGCGTGCGGCTGCATGTATTTCTATGCAGCTGAACGCTCTGGTCCTGAGTGCCCGCGGCAGTGTCGGGTATTGACCCCGGCCTTAAACGCAATATGATTAAAAAAAAAAAATTTGAAAAAAAAAAATGGCGTGGGCTCCCGCGCAATTTTCTGCGCCAGAGAGGGAAAGCCAGCGCCTGGGGGACTTATGTTTGTAGCCTGGGAAGGGGTTAATACCCATGGAGCTTCCCAGGCTATGAATATTAGCCCGCAGCTGTCTGCGTAGCCTTTACAAAAGAAAAATGACGTGGGGTCACCCTATATTTTATAGCCAGAAAGGCTACGCAGTCAGCTGCGGGCTGATATTCATAGCCTAGAGAGGGGCCATGGATATTGGCCCCCCAGCTACAAATACCAGCCCCCAGCCGCCCCAAAAATGACACATCTGTGCCAATTCTGGCACTTAGCCCCTCTCTTTCCACTCCCCTATAGTGGTGGGATATGGGGTAATAAGGGGTTAATGTCACCTTGCTAATATAAGGGGACATTAAGTCCGGTTAATAATGGAGAGACGTCAATAAGACGCCTATCCATTACTAATCCTATTGTAGTGAAAGTGTAAAAAAATAAATAAAGACACAGCCAGAAAAAAAGTATTTTATTATTCTTAATTTCACCATACTTACCATACTTGAGTGCCTGCAAAAAAAGTAAAAATAATAAACCAACCGTATACTTACTTTTTGCCGTAGTCCAATTAATAACAAATGTCCCACAACGATCTCCCCTATAGAACAGTGACATCGGGTGATGTCACCGCTCTATAGGCCCTGCAGTGACACACTGACAGGAGACATGTTGCATGTTGTATGTCGCATCTGGTATGTCGCATATTGCATGTCGTATGTCGCAAGTTACATAGTTATTAAGGTTGAAGGAAGACTTTAAGTCCATCTAGTTCAACCCATAGCCTAACCTAACATGCCCTAACATGTTGATCCAGAGGAAGGCAAAAAAAACCCATGTGGCAAAGAGTAAGCTCCACATTGGGGAAAAAAATTCCTTCCCGACTCCACATACGGCAATCAGACTAGTTCCCTGGATCAATGCCCTATCAAGGAATCTAGTGTATATACCCTGTAACATTATACTTTTCCAGAAATGTATCCAGTCCCCTCTTAAATTTAAGTAATGAATCACTCATTACAACATTATACGGCAGAAAGTTCCATAGTCTCACTGCTCTTACAGTAAAGAATCCGCGTCTGTTATTATGCTTAAACCTTTTTACCTCCAAACGTAGAGGATGCCCCCTTGTCCCTGTTTCAGGTCTATGATTAAAAAGATCATCAGAAAGGTCTTTGTACTGTCCCCTCATATATTTATACATTAACATAAGATCACCCCTTAGTCTTCGTTTTTCCAAACTAAATAGCCCCAAGTGTAATAACCTATCTTGGTATTGCAGACCCCCAGTCCTCTAATAACCTTGGTCGCTCTTCTCTGCACCCGCTCCAGTTCAGCTATGTCTTTCTTATACACTTGTATAGAGGTGGAATTATATTCTCTTCATGAGCATCTATGCCTCTTTTAATGCATCCCATTATTTTATTCGCCTTTGTAGCAGCTGCCTGACACTGGCCACTGAATATGAGTTTGTCATCCACCCATACACCCAGGTCTTTTTCATTGACGGTTTTGCCCAGAGTTTTAGAATTAAGCACATAATTATACATCTTATTACTTCTACCCAAGTGCATGACCTTACATTTATCCCCATCAAAGCTCATTTGCCATTTATCAGCTCAAGCTTCTAGTTTACATAAATCATCCTGTAATATAAAATTGTCCTCCCCTGTATTGATTACCCTGCAGAGTTTAGTGTCATCTGCAAATATTGAAATTCTACTCTGAATGCCCCCTACAAGGTCATTAATAAATATGTTAAAAAGAAGAGGGTCCAATACTGCCCCCTGTGGTACCCCACTGCTAACCGCTACCCAGTCCGAGTGTGCTCCATTAATAACCACCCTTTGTTTCCTATCCCTGAGCCAGCTCTCAACCTACTTACACATATTTTCCCCTATCCCCATTATTCTCATTTTATGTATCAACCTTTTGTGTGGCACCATATCAAAAGCTTTTGAAAAGTCCATATACACTACATCTACTGGGTTCCTTTGGTCCAGTCCGGAACTTACCTCTTCATAGAAACTGATCAAATTAGTCTGACATGAAAGGTCCCTAGTAAACCCGTGCTGATACTGGGTCATGAGGTTATTCCTCTTCAGATACTCCAGTATAGCATCCCTTAGAATGCCCTCCAGGATTTTACCCACAGTAGAGGTTAAGCTTACTGGCCTATAATTTCCGAGTTCAGTTTTTGTCCCCTTTTTGAATATTGGCACCACATTTGCTATACGCCAGTCCTGTGGTACAGACCCTGTTATTATGGAGTCTTTAAAGATTAAAAATAATGGTCTATCAATGACTGTACTTAATTCCTGCAGTACTCGAGGGTGTATCCCATCCGGGCCCGGAGATTTGTCAATTTTAGTGATTTTTAGACGCCGCCGCACTTCCTGCTGGGTTAAGCAGGTGACATTTAATGGGGAATTTTTATCACTAGTCATTTTGTCTGCCATGGGATTTTCTTGTGTAAATACTGATGAAAAAAAGTCATTTACCATATTGGCTTTTTCCTCATCCTCATCCACCATTTCACCCAGACTATTTTTAAGGGGGCCAACACTATCATTTTTTAGTCTCTTACTATTTAAGTAGTTAAAGAATATTTTGGGATTATTTTTACTCTCTCTGGCAATGAGTCTCTCTGACTCAATCTTTGCTGCCTTGATTTGCTTTTTACAGAATTTATTTAATTTTTTGTATTTATTTAATGCCTCCTCACTACCTACTTCCTTTAATTCTCTAAATGCTTTCTTTTTTTTAACTTATTGCGCCCCTTACAGCTCTATTTAGCCATATTGGTTTCCTCCTATTCCTAGTATGTTTATTCCCATACGGTATATACTGTGCACAGGTCCTATCCAGGATGTTAATAAACGTCTCCCATTTTCTTTGTGTATTTTTGTGTCTCAGGATATCGTCCCATTTAATTGCACCAAGATCCTCTCTCATCCGTTGGAAATTTGCCCTCCTGAAGTTTAGTGTCCTTGTAACCCCTCTATTACACATCTTTTTAAAGGATACATGAAAACTTATTTTGTGATCGCTATTTCCCAAGTAACCCCCAACCCTTATATTTGCTATGCGGTCTGGCCTGTTGGTTAATATTAGGTCTAGCAGTGCCCCCCTTCTTGTTGGGTCCTGAACCAGTTGTGAAAGGTAATTGTCTCTCATAGTTGTCAAAAACCGATTACCTTTGCTGGAACTGCAGGTTTCTGTTCCCCAATCTATTTCAGGGTAGTTGAAGTCCCCCATAATAATGACTTCTCCTTGAGTCGCAGCTTCATCTATTTGCTTTACGAGGATATTCTCCATTGCTTCCATTATTTTTGGAGATTTATAACAAACCCCTATCAGTAATTTATTATTTTTTCCCCCTCCCCTTATCTCCACCCACAGGGATTCTACATTTTCATTAAATTCACCTATATTATCACGCCGGATGGGTTTTAAGGACGATTTTACATATAGACACACCCCACCCCCTCGCTTATCTGTACGGTCATTTCTGAACAGACTATAGCCCTGCAAGTTAACAGCCCAGTCATGGCTCTCATCCAGCCACGTTTCAGATATCCCCACCATGTCATAATTATGCTCCAACAACATTAGTTCTAATTCGTCCATTTTGTTGGCGAGGCTTCTGGCATTAGTATACATGCACTTGATGTTCCTCTCTGTACCTCTACTCTTAATTAAATTATTAACTGTTCTAACCCCACCCCCCATGCCACCGCCACCCCCAACTTCCTTATTTGTGCCCAGGTCTCTGTCTGCACTGTTGTGAATTCTGTGGCAGAGCTCCCTCCTGTGGTCACAAGTGGTACTTCGGCTGATTCTCTCTGTAAGCTTCCGTTGGTGGAGGGAAGTGGTACTGCGGCTTCTGAGTTTCCTCCCTCAGGTGATGTGGTGAGGTCGTTAGGTGCTGCTCTACTTAACTCCACCTAGTGCTTTGATCCTGGCTTCCTGTCAATGTTCCAGTATTGGACTTGTTTTCCTCCTGGATCGTTCCTGTGACCTGCTGCTCTGCATAGCTAAGTTTTCCTTTGCTATTTTGTTTTGCTTTTCTTCTTTCCAGCTTATCTATTTGTTTGCTGGAAGCTCTGGGACGCAGAGGGTGTACCTCCGTGCCGTTAGTTCGGTACGGAGGGTCTTTTTGCCCCCTTTGCGTGGTTTTTAGGGTTTTGTGTTGACCGCAAAGTTACCTTTCCTATCCTCGCTCTGTTCAGAAAGTCGGGCCTCACTTTGCTAAATCTATTTCATCTCTACGTTTGTCTTTTCATCTTATTCACAGTCATTATATGTGGGGGGCTGCCTTTTCCTTTGGGGTATTTCTCTGAGGCAAGGTAGGCTTATTTTCTATCTTCAGGCTAGCTAGTTTCTCAGGCTGTGCCGAGTTGCATAGGTAGCGTTAGGCGCAATCCACGGCTGCCTCTAGTGTTGTTGGATAGGATTAGGGATTGCGGTCAACAGAGTTCCCACGTCTCAGAGCTCGTTCTATGTATTTGGATTATTGTCAGATCACTGTATGTGCTCTGACCTTTATGTTCAATGTGGTACTGAATTGCCTAATCATAACACTGCACTATCTTCCCCGCCTATAAATTGAATACCCTCCCCCCCAATCCCTAGTTTAAACAATCCTCCAACCTTCTAGCCATTTTCTCCCCCAGCACAGCTGCACCTTCCCCATTGAGGTGCAGTCCATCCCTAGCGTAGAGCCTGTAGCCAACTGAGAAGTCGGCCCAGTTCTGCAGGAAAGTCGGCCCAGTTCTGCAGGAACATGTGGTATGTCGCATGTGACATGTTGCATGTCGTATGTTGCACGTCACATGTCGCACGTCACATGTCGTATGTTGCATGTCGTATGTCGCATATTGCATGTTGTATGTCGCATGGTGCATGTTGCATGGATGTATGATGCCTGACATCCAGATGTAGCAGAGCCTGTAGATGATCGCTGGAGATAACTCTCCAGCGATCACCTACACTGCAGCGTTCTCACAATCAGCTGATCAGCTGTTTGTGAGAACCAGACTAGTGACCGGAGATAACTCCCGGTCACGTGCACGGCAGTTCTCGGGATAACTTATCTTATCGCGAGATCTGCAGTGGACGAGGGACTTCCGGCGGCGGGACTAGTAAGCTGCGTTTACGCAGTTTCTAAACATGTGACTAATCATTAGATGCGGTTTTACCGAATTGAATGATAGTCTATGGTAAATTTACGGCGCGGCGACGGAGCGTCGTCGCATTGTAAACAGATATGCTGCATTCTGAAATGAATGTCCGTTTATGCGGGTCTGCCGCCTGCGTGTTTTACCGCATAGTGGAGACGGGATTTCATGAAATCCCCTCCACTATGCTGTAACATCTGGACGCTGCGTGTTTGACGCTGTGGGTCTACGCGTCAAACACGCAGCGTTTCCTGAACGTGGAAACATAATTTAATGGACAGTTTGATTTCACAGAAGTTTGATTTACTTGGAGTTATATTCTGTTGTTTAAGTGTTCCCTTAATTTTTTTGAGCAGTGTACATTTATTTGGTTCATAATATTCACCACACTATAAAGTATTACATTAGATGATGATTCGATAAGCAATATGCAGCATTTGGACCCAACCCTGGGTCTTTCTCAAGCATCGCTACAGGAGAAGTATACAAAAATTATTGTGTCATATAAACAAACAAAAGGAAATACAAAGTATAGCAACACTACTATAATTACAAATATTGTTAGGAGGACCATAAACAATACAACAACAGCACAAGAACAATGCAATTGGAGCATGGTAATGAGTATAACATAAATAAGTAAAGAAAAGAGACACATAGGGAATGAAGTTTTGTGGGAGTATGTGGGAGGTGTGCAGGCATTCCTAGAAGGTAAGGTTCTTGGGAACTCACCTATCCACTATTGCTGAAGTTGTGAAAAAAGCAGATTTACTGAGTACATGGTTCCCCATCTAACTAAAGGATGAGGTTTATATAGGAAAGGAATGAGTGGGGTAGGGCTAAAAAAGGGGAGAGATCTAAATTAAAAATAATATTACATAGTAACATAGTAACATAGTTAGTAAGGCCGAAAAAAGACATTTGTCCATCCAGTTCAGCCTATATTCCATCATAATAAATCCCCAGATCTACGTCCTTCTACAGAACCTAATAATTGTATGATACAATATTGTTCTGCTCCAGGAAGACATCCAGGCCTCTCTTGAACCCCTCGACTGAGTTCGCCATCACCACCTCCTCAGGCAAGCAATTCCAGATTCTCACTGCCCTAACAGTAAAGAATCCTCTTCTATGTTGGTGGAAAAACCTTCTCTCCTCCAGACACAACTGGACACAGTACTCCATGTGCGGTCTAACTAGGGATTTGTACAGAGGCAGTATAATGCTCTCATCATGTGTATCCAGACCTCTTTTAATGCACCCCATGATCCTGTTTGCCTTGGCAGCTGCTGCCTGGCACTGGCTGCTCCAGGTAAGTTTATCATTAACTAGGATCCCCAAGTCCTTCTCCCTGTCAGATTTACCCAGTGGTTTCCCATTCAGTGTGTAATGGTGATATTGATTCCTTCTTCCCATGTGTATAACCTTACATTTATCATTGTTAAACCTCATCTGCCACCTTTCAGCCCAAGTTTCCAACTTATCCAGATCCATCTGTAGCAGAATACTATCTTCTCTTGTATTAACTGCTTTACATAGTTTTGTATCATCTGCAAATATCGATATTTTACTGTGTAAACCTTCTACCAGATCATTAATGAATATGTTGAAGAGAACAGGTCCCAATACTGACCCCTGCGGTACCCCACTGGTCACAGCGACCCAGTTAGAGACTATACCATTTATAACCACCCTCTGCTTTCTATCACTAAGCCAGTTACTAACCCATTTACACACAATTTCCCCCAGACCAAGCATTCTCATTTTGTGTACCAACTAGTGTTGAGCATTCCGATACCGCAAGTATCGGGTATCGGCCGATATTTGCGGTATCGGAATTCCGATACTGAATTCCGATACTTCCCGCGTATCGGATACCGGAATCGGAAGTTCCCAGAATTCAAATTGAACGCAGCAGCCAATGAGGAATGAATGAAAGTGTGGGCACATCCTGTTTAGCATGGTGGGCATGTAAGTACTGGCAAGGCTTGGATTGGCTGCTGAAATGATGTCACTCTGCACTATAAAAAAGCGCTGCCGCCATTTTGCGCTCACTCTGCTGTGATTTCAGTTAGGGACAGGACGCTGTGTTCTAACTGAGGGCCAGTTGAGCTAGCTAATTGCTTTATTTTCCTTTCCAAAGGCTAATTTAGCAAAACGCTGTGTGTTCTTCACTGTTCACCTTGCTCTTGCCTTGCAGCGCTGTTTTAACAGCGTTCTGCAAGGTCTCTGTGTGTGTGTGTGTGCAGCTCACTCTGTAGTCTGTGTGCAGCCATATACCCGGTTGTATTCAGCTCAGGGGGGGTTCACACTGCCTCACACAGTTGTTCTTTTTTGCTCTTAGTGCAGCCTGCTGCACATTTTTTCTCAAATTTCCTATTAGTGTTTTTCCACCAGTCTCCAGCTCTATTGTGGAAAAACACTACATAGGATAACCTAGAGGGGGGTTTTTGGGCCTTGCAGCGCCGTTTACGGCTGTCTGCACGGTCTCCGTGTGAGCCCAGCTCGCCCTGTAGTCTGTGTGCAGCCATAGCCGGTTGGATTCAGCTCAGGGTTCGTTACTGGCTCATACCTTGAGAAAAATTTTCCTTTTTTTCAAATAGTGCAGCCTGTTTAAAATTTGAAAAAAAAAATTCCTATTAGTGTCTTTCCACTCGTATCCAGCTAAATAGTGGAAAAACACTATATAGGATAACCTAGAGGAGGGTTTTTTGGCCTTGCAGCGCCGTTTACGGCTGTCTGCACGGTCTCCGTGTGAGCCCAGCTCGCCCTGTAGTCTGTGTGCAGCCATAGCCGGTTGGATTCAGCTCAGGGTTCGTTACTGGCTCATACCTTGAGAAAAATTTTCCTTTTTTTCAAATAGTGCAGCCTGTTTAAAATTTGAAAAAAAAAATTCCTATTAGTGTCTTTCCACTCGTATCCAGCTAAATAGTGGAAAAACACTATATAGGATAACCTAGAGGAGGGTTTTTTGGCCTTGCAGCGCCGTTTACGGCTGTCTGCACGGTCTCCGTGTGAGCCCAGCTCGCCCTGTAGTCTGTGTGCAGCCATAGCCGGTTGGATTCAGCTCAGGGTTCGTTACTGGCTCATACCTTGAGAAAAATTTTCCTTTTTTTCAAATAGTGCAGCCTGTTTAAAATTTGAAAAAAAAAATTCCTATTAGTGTCTTTCCACTCGTATCCAGCTAAATAGTGGAAAAACACTATATAGGATAACCTAGAGGAGGGTTTTTTGGCCTTGCAGCGCCGTTTACGGCTGTCTGCACGGTCTCCGTGTGAGCCCAGCTCGCCCTGTAGTCTGTGTGCAGCCATAGCCGGTTGGATTCAGCTCAGGGTTCGTTACTGGCTCATACCTTGAGAAAAATTTTCCTTTTTTTCAAATAGTGCAGCCTGTTTAAAATTTGAAAAAAAAAATTCCTATTAGTGTCTTTCCACTCGTATCCAGCTAAATAGTGGAAAAACACTATATAGGATAACCTAGAGGAGGGTTTTTTGGCCTTGCAGCGCCGTTTACGGCTGTCTGCACGGTCTCCGTGTGAGCCCAGCTCGCCCTGTAGTCTGTGTGCAGCCATAGCCGGTTGGATTCAGCTCAGGGTTCGTTACTGGCTCATACCTTGAGAAAAATTTTCCTTTTTTTCAAATAGTGCAGCCTGTTTAAAATTTGAAAAAAAAAATTCCTATTAGTGTCTTTCCACTCGTATCCAGCTAAATAGTGGAAAAACACTATATAGGATAACCTAGAGGAGGGTTTTTTGGCCTTGCAGCGCCGTTTACGGCTGTCTGCACGGTCTCCGTGTGAGCCCAGCTCGCCCTGTAGTCTGTGTGCAGCCATAGCCGGTTGGATTCAGCTCAGGGTGCGTTACTGCCTCATACCTTGAAAAACAATTTCCTTTTTTTCAAATAGTGCAGCCAGTTTAAAATTTGAAAAAAAAAATTCCTATTAGTGTCTTTCCACTTGTATCCAGCTAAATAGTGGAAAAACACTATATAGGATAACCTAGAGGAGGGTTTCTTGGCCTTGCAGCGCCGTTTACGGCTGTCTGCACGGTCTCCGTGTGATTTAAACTAGCTCTGTAGCCCGATCTGCACCAAAAAAAAGGTTAAGTTCACCAAACACAACTTACACTTGTGTAGGCCACATTTGAAAAATAATAAAGTTTAGTCCACAATTTACAACATTAGTGTTTCTTACACCTGTTAGGAGGAGCATTACAGGAATAAGCACACTAAGGCCTTAGTACTTTTCTGCTTATCTTTATCTGTCAACCAAGATGAAGAGGGCAGGGAGTAAGGCACGTGGGCGTGGGCGCGGAGCAGGGAGAGGAGCAGGGAGAGGACGTGGTGATTCTGTGCCTGCTGCGGGCGCCGGTGACTCGTCGTCACTCAGTTTCAGCAGGGAACAGTCCTTCATGCGCAGCTTTGTCGGAGAGCGCCGTGCACCGCTGCTGCGTGAAGACCAAATTGAAGCCGTTGTCGGGTGGATGGCAGCTAACGCCTCGGCATCGACTTCAGTTAGTGCCACATCCTCTCAGGCACAGAGCACTGGAGAGCAGCCATCTGTCTCTTCACCACCTGCCAAATTGGCCAGGCAGTCAGAGAGCCCAGGACAGGAGCCGTCTCTACTTCTGTTCTCTGAATCTCTTGGCTTGGAAACAGGGGGCCAGCCAAGCAGCATTGGAGAAATGGAAGAAGAGGCAGTGTGCAGTGATGCCCAAAAGCTTTATCTCTCTGACTCTGAAGAGGCAGGTGGGCCAGTGCCTCCGGTGACCACAGCGCAGTACGCATCTGATGATGAAACTCAGGTGCCGCTTTCTCGTGCGTACTGTGCTGCTGAGACTACCCAGGAGGAGCAGTTGGTGGCAGAGGGTAGTGGAGATGATGAGGTCCTTGACCCATCGTGGCGTGAGGAACAGGAAGGTGGTGGGAGCAGCTCAGAGGAAGAGCTTCCTCTTACGGGCCAAAGAGGGAGAGGGAGGGGGAAGACTGCGGAGCCTGTAGCCTCCACTTTGGCACCCGTTAGGAGCCTGTCTCTTTCCAAAGCCAAAAAGGGCGCTCCCAAGACTTGCAGTGCCTGGTCCTTTTTTGACACAGTTGCAGATGACATTTGTTTTGTCAAATGCAAGCTGTGTCATCATAAAGTAAAAAGAGGGAAAAATGTCAGCAACCTCAATACCACAAATATGTGAGTAGTGTATAGTTCATAGGTTTCGTCAAACTCAATCTGACAGGTGCCCCGCCCCCTATCAAAGTGTATCAAAGTGTGTAACCCCTCCCCTCCCCTTGTCTGACGGCTGGTATCCAGCTGTCCCTCCTTGTTTGATTCCCCCTTTTGATATAGTTTAATATAGTTTAATTTGTTGTAGTTTTGATATTATTCCCGTATTTTGTGGAATAACACATGTTTATAATTATAGCCTAGTCGTGTATTTATTTTACACGTGGTTTATAACACCTTTCTCATTTGTTTTATAATAGATTTTATACGTATCCCCGAGTTTGATTCTGTAAGCTTTTGTTTTATTCACAGTGTATTCATATAGTGGAGAACTTAAAGCTGTTTATATGTGTCTCTACTGAACACTATGGTGAACATTAACTAAATGTTTATTTTCCCAAACAGAGAATCTGCTGTGGGTATTTGCAGTGTATTCATATAGTGGAGAACTTAAAGCTGTCTATTTGTTTTTGTAAATGGTGAACACTAACTAAATGGTGAACATTATCTAAATTAGGTTAACTGCGGTTCAGAGGCTCATAACACCTAGGTCAATTTATAGCACCTAGGTCAAGCAATTGTTGTTGTATTTGCGTACCCCATAAATGTTTATTCTCACAAACAGAAAAGTTATTGTGTCCTGAAGATGGCATCTGAGGTTATTTGTTTTTTGTATTAGCTTTCTCAGAAAACAGCTGTGTTATCTGAGGGTCAGATATTTTTGTACAAACTCATGCTGTTTGGTGATCTTTGTGAAGCAGAACTTTGTTTATAACACATTTGTACCTGTATTGTACCTGAATTGATATTTGCTTTCTCTTTTATGTGTCCTGAAGATGGCATCTGCAAAGTTATTTGTTATCTACTGATGCCATTGCAAGTTGTGTTTATTCACATTGTAGCAGGTTTTATCCTTGTGGCTGCCTTATATACACAGAAGAGATATGCACCAATGTCACAACACAAGTTATAATATGAACCAATGTTACAACACAAGTAAGAAGCGGCGTGTTTTATACGAATAAAAACCAAAGACACGATATTGTAAAAAAAAAAAAAATTTAAAAGATTTATTTCTCACGATAAAACAAAATTGTTATCTACTGATGCCATTGCAAGTTGTGTTTATTCACATTGTAGCAGGTTTTATCCTTGTGGCTGCCTTATATACACAGAAGAGATATGCACCAATGTCACAACACAAGTTATAATATGACCCAATGTTACAACACAAGTAAGAAGCAGCGTGTTTTATACGAATAAAAACCAAAGACACGATATTGTAAAAAAAAAAAAATTTAAAAGATTTATTTCTCACGATAAAACAACAGCTCAAATTTTAAGTTAGCTAACAGCATGATGCTGACAATACAGAATATAAAAAGTAAAAACATTAAAATAGTACAATGAACAATTACACTTCTTACAAAATAATTAATATAGAGTTACAAGGCGAGTACAGCATTTTAGCCAGTACATTCTTTACATCGTGAGCCACATGGTTTGCAGCATCGGTAGAGACCTTTTTTAGGTAGCAGAGTTCCACGTGTGGTACCTACTGACGGGGAATGTAAAGATTGAATTGTACGGGGAACCGCCGCTAACTTCAGCGGTGTAGATACAGAGCGTGTCTCACTGTTGGTAATTTTTAATTCATCTAAAAGCTTCCTAGTAGCGGTGTTACCCACAACTGTAGACGGCATATTTAGTTCGGCCATAGCTTGCATAAATGAATCCCAACCCGGTGGTAAATTTCTACTGTTCAGAGCATGGCTCTGCGTTGTACTACGTACCAAATCCAGTAAGTTAGACCCTGGTATTACGGATCCTTTGAAAATAAATTCAGCATTATTATTCCATGCTGTGACATTTTTATTCTGCAGCAGCCTGTTTAGTAAAAATTCAGCATTCTTTTTATATCTCTGGTTTATATGGCTGACAATTTCAGCGATCTCATGATTTTTATCAGAGTCGGTATGATTTTTATCAGAGTCGGTATTTGGCAATTGATATATATATATATATAATATGACCCAATGTTACAACACAAGCAAGTAAGAAGCGGTATGTTTTATACGAATAAAAAAACCAAAGACACGATATTGTAAAAATAGAAAAAGATTTATTTCTCACAATAAAACAACAGCTCAAATTTTAACATGAAATAGACATTTAGGACTTATTTATGTTATTATCTTTATGCACGTTGCCTGTGCTGCCTATAATTTGACTCTATCCTTGTTTTGTTGAAAATAACTGGACATACATAAGAAACCGGGCAATATATCTTTATAGAAATAACACTTCTGCACTCTTTGTGCATTTCTATCAGTTTTATTCATGCATTTATAGCACACCATGTTTGATATTGGTAATTTGATTCTGGGAACACATTTTAAGTTACATCTGCACATGTATTACTGTTTTTTTTTTTAGGTCATATAAATAGAAAATTATGTAGAAACCCAAAGTTTTGATAAGTGTATGAAAATACACCAATATTAACTATTTGTGCTATTTTAGGCGTAAATTTGTCCTATATGTATAGCAGTCAGGAGTTGGGGCGATGAAATATGTGTTACAAGCGTAGTGAATTGCAGATATATTCTACAGTGTATGTCATTTTGAGAAATGTGTGGCATAACCAATGTATACAGTAACAGGCGGAATGACTGAGTGTAATATTGCACTCAATACTGTGCAAAGGGTCTGAATACTTATGACCGTGTGATATTTCAGTTTTCTTTTTAATAAATTCGCAAAAAATCTACATTTCTGTTTTGTTCAGGCATGATGGCGTGCAGAGTGTACATTAATATATATATATATCTCAGAATGCAACTGAATAGTATTGCTAATTAGGGCATATAAATAGAAAATTATGTAGAAACCCAAAGTTTTGATAAGTGTATGAAAATACACCAATATTAACTATTTGTGCTATTTTAGGCGTAAATTTGTCCTATATGTATAGCAGTCAGGAGTTGGGGCGATGAAATATGTGTTACAAGTGTAGTGAATTGCAGATATATTCTACAGTGTATGTCATTTTGAGAAATGTGTGGCATAACTAATTACCTATTACGGCCACATTTCTATGCAGTGTATTTTAGAACCAGTGTTTCTGGCTGCAGACTGTAATGTGTAAGGTATTCTCATTTTTATATATTGTATTTTATAACACACCATGCCGTTTATATAATAATCACAGTTGTGTCTCTACAGGACAACGTGGCTTACAAAGACATTTCATTAATACAAGTGTGAAACTGACAGACAAGCACACCTGTGTCTCTACAGGACATGCTGGTCACTAGACAGCCAGAGTTTCTGTGGGGGAGATATACTAACAGAGGTTCTGTTGACCCAATAAACCGGTGTAGAACGTACACAGAGAGCAACTTACAATATTTACTAAGGTAGCGGAAATGGGTTTACTGCAGTTATCAGAGCATTGTATTTTATTTGACAGCCACAAGTCACACAGGTCATGATGATAGTGTATCTGCAGCATGTTATTTGGAAATAAAGAAGCCTTTTTTGTATTCGCCCGCATTTTATATAAAATCTGCATAAAAAATCTTCTTGGCTGCACCAAAACACGTAAGAAACAAATGTATAACTTTTAGCGCTGTCGCATCCGCAGATATTATTCCAGCGTTCTTTAATTCTATATTATTTTATCACATATTAATTTCACAACTTTTATATGATATTTATAACACATTCTCATTTATAAAGGATTTATAACACAATATTGTAAAATCATTTATTGGTTCGCGGCCTTACTAATATCCTTTGAAAATAAATTCAGCATTATTATTCCATGCTGTAACATTTCTATTCTGCAGCCTCCTGTTTAGTAAAAATTCAGCATTCTTTTTATATCTTTGGTTTATATTATATTAGCTTTTTGATAATCCCGGGAGTGCCATCTATCTAGCCCTAGTATTTTTGTTATCTCAAAAGGGTGTGACACAGTCCCATATATTATTCCAGCATTCTTTAATTCTACATTATTTTAGCACATATTAATTTCACAACTTTTATATGATATTTATAACACTCATTTTATATGAGTTTTCTAACACATTCTCACGGGGATATTATATATATATATATATATACTGTATATATTTTGTGTTATGCACCATTATTTGACACTGTAATTCGCATTTTATATGCCGCTGCTTTTTCTTGTTTTTGTGTAAAAATCTCTGGCAGACAGGCACAGCTGTATCTCTACAAGACATGCGGGACACACCAGAGACATTGGAAATTGGGGGTTATAATGTCGAATTCAGAAAATAACCATTTTATATTGAATGACTAATGATTTCTATAGGCCTACTTTACTATGAAATTATGCATAAAAAATCTTCTTGGTTAACCCAAAACCGTAAGAAACAAACGCATAACTTTTAGCTCGAACACATCAGCATATATTATTACAGTTTTTTGCTGAATTAAAAATTATACAGTTATTTCATATTTTTGGGGCTTCATGACAGGAGAAATTATTGATAGAAACCCAGAGTTTTGATACGTGTATGAAAATACACCAATATTAACTATTTGTGCTATTTTAGGCACAAATTTGGTCTATATGCATAACAGGCAGGAGTTGGGGCGAAGAAATATGTGTTACATGCGTAGTGAATTGCAAATATATTCTGAAGTGTATGGCATTTTGAGAAATGTGTAGCATAACCAATTACCTATCACGGTCACTAGATGGCAGAATATCATATTAATTATACATTGGGGTTTACTTTTGGAAGCTTATAAAGGCAGTGTGTATGTGCACAGGATGACTTATTTTGTTTTTTATAGTCACTAATATCCATATTAAATGACTCTTTAGCTTTATGAGTAAGAGACAACCTACAAATAGAATCCTTTTCCCTAGTAGTTTTATATTCTATGTCTGATATATTTCTACACAAAGCTACAAAACTATTTTGTAGTTTATAATGTATCACAGTAGTTTCATGTGAAGTTACATCTTAGGTTCTGTTCAGACTATTGTAATATCTATAGCTTAAAATAGAGCCAAATAGCTACTTTCAAACACGGACATACACCATTGATTTTCGTCACAAATGGATCCAATATATCTCGTGTCACGGTTTATTTTTACCGCGTTGCGGTTTAAAGTTATAAGCATTTAAATAATAATTTTCTCATTAGATATGTGACTCACGATATTTATTTGCTTAGGTTAGATCATTTTCAGTTTAACAATACATTTTATCACAAAAATGACCATATCTGGAGCCCTAGAAACAACATAGCAGCATTAGTAAGCCCCTTTCTTTTTACATTATCAAGAATCCTTGGGTTAAGATAACGTAAGTTTATATGCATAAAGCATTTAATATAGTGCACCAAACATGATATGGTTTTTGATTTCTATGAACTGTCGCGAACAAATCATATAAGGTTAAAAATATGAATATTATTGAATATAATGTTTTACTGTTGTTTACAGTATTTTATTTTCCGGGTGTTTCTTTTGTTCATGTACTACTGGTTTCTTCCTCAGTTGTGATTTTTACCTTTTCTATATAAATATGGGTAAATGAATTGGCCATTATAGATTTATGGCGCTGTAAAGAGAGAGGAGAATTACAGAAAGGAGATGGCTGCAGGCAAACACACACACACAACAAACACACATAACATACAGAAAACACACAACACATACAACAAACATACATACACAACATACAGAACACACACACACACACAACACAGAACCCACACACCACAAACACACATAACATACAAAACACACACACACAACACATACAACAAACATACATACACAACATACAGAACACACACACACACACACAACAAACACACATAACATACAAAACACAACATAACATACAGAAAACACACAACACATACAACAAACATACATACACAACATACAGAACACACACACACACACACACACACACAACACAGAACCCACACACCACAAGCACACATAACATACAAAACACACACACACACAACACATACAACAAACATACATACACAACATACAGAACACACACACACACAACAAACACACATAACATACAAAACACACACAACACATACAACACACACGACAAACATACACACACACACACAACACACAGAACACATACAACACATGCATCACACACAACCCACTGGACTTTCACCACTACCACGTCAATCACGCGGCATAAATCTATAATGGCCAATTCATTTACCCATATTTATATAGAAAAGGTAAAAATCACAACTGAGGAAGAAACCAGTAGTACATGAACAAAAGAAACACCCGGAAAATAAAATACTGTAAACAACAGTAAAACATTATATTCAATAATATTCATATTTTTAACCTTATATGATTTGTTCGCGACAGTTCATAGAAATCAAAAACCATATCATGTTTGGTGCACTATATTAAATGCTTTATGCATATAAACTTACGTTATCTTAACCCAAGGATTCTTGATAATGTAAAAAGAAAGGGGCTTACTAATGCTGCTATGTTGTTTCTAGGGCTCCAGATATGGTCATTTTTGTGATAAAATGTATTGTTAAACTGAAAATGATCTAACCTAAGCAAATAAATATCGTGAGTCACATATCTAATGAGAAAATTATTATTTAAATGCTTATAACTTTAAACCGCAACGCGGTAAAAATAAACCGTGACACGAGATATATTGGATCCATTTGTGACGAAAATCAATGGTGTATGTCCGTGTTTGAAAGTAGCTATTTGGCTCTATTTTAAGCTATAGATATTACAATAGTCTGAACAGAACCTAAGATGTAACTTCACATGAAACTACTGTGATACATTATAAACTACAAAATAGTTTTGTAGCTTTGTGTAGAAATATATCAGACATAGAATATAAAACTACTAGGGAAAAGGATTCTATTTGTAGGTTGTCTCTTACTCATAAAGCTAAAGAGTCATTTAATATGGATATTAGTGACTATAAAAAACAAAATAAGTCATCCTGTGCACATACACACTGCCTTTATAAGCTTCCAAAAGTAAACCCCAATGTATAATTAATATGATATTCTGCCATCTAGTGACCGTGATAGGTAATTGGTTATGCTACACATTTCTCAAAATGCCATACACTTCAGAATATATTTGCAATTCACTACGCATGTAACACATATTTCTTCGCCCCAACTCCTGCCTGTTATGCATATAGACCAAATTTGTGCCTAAAATAGCACAAATAGTTAATATTGGTGTATTTTCATACACGTATCAAAACTCTGGGTTTCTATCAATAATTTCTCCTGTCATGAAGCCCCAAAAATATGAAATAACTGTATAATTTTTAATTCAGCAAAAAACTGTAATAATATATGCTGATGTGTTCGAGCTAAAAGTTATGCGTTTGTTTCTTACGGTTTTGGGTTAACCAAGAAGATTTTTTATGCATAATTTCATAGTAAAGTAGGCCTATAGAAATCATTAGTCATTCAATATAAAATGGTTATTTTCTGAATTCGACATTATAACCCCCAATTTCCAATGTCTCTGGTGTGTCCCGCATGTCTTGTAGAGATACAGCTGTGCCTGTCTGCCAGAGATTTTTACACAAAAACAAGAAAAAGCAGCGGCATATAAAATGCGAATTACAGTGTCAAATAATGGTGCATAACACAAAATATATACAGTATATATATATATATATATATAATATCCCCGTGAGAATGTGTTAGAAAACTCATATAAAATGAGTATTATAAATATCATATAAAAGTTGTGAAATTAATATGTGCTAAAATAATGTAGAATTAAAGAATGCTGGAATAATATATGGGACTGTGTCACACCCTTTTGAGATAACAAAAATACTAGGGCTAGATAGATGGCACTCCCGGGATTATCAAAAAGCTAATATAATATAAACCAAAGATATAAAAAGAATGCTGAATTTTTACTAAACAGGAGGCTGCAGAATAGAAATGTTACAGCATGGAATAATAATGCTGAATTTATTTTCAAAGGATATTAGTAAGGCCGCGAACCAATAAATGATTTTACAATATTGTGTTATAAATCCTTTATAAATGAGAATGTGTTATAAATATCATATAAAAGTTGTGAAATTAATATGTGATAAAATAATATAGAATTAAAGAACGCTGGAATAATATCTGCGGATGCGACAGCGCTAAAAGTTATACATTTGTTTCTTACGTGTTTTGGTGCAGCCAAGAAGATTTTTTATGCAGATTTTATATAAAATGCGGGCGAATACAAAAAAGGCTTCTTTATTTCCAAATAACATGCTGCAGATACACTATCATCATGACCTGTGTGACTTGTGGCTGTCAAATAAAATACAATGCTCTGATAACTGCAGTAAACCCATTTCCGCTACCTTAGTAAATATTGTAAGTTGCTCTCTGTGTACGTTCTACACCGGTTTATTGGGTCAACAGAACCTCTGTTAGTATATCTCCCCCACAGAAACTCTGGCTGTCTAGTGACCAGCATGTCCTGTAGAGACACAGGTGTGCTTGTCTGTCAGTTTCACACTTGTATTAATGAAATGTCTTTGTAAGCCACGTTGTCCTGTAGAGACACAACTGTGATTATTATATAAACGGCATGGTGTGTTATAAAATACAATATATAAAAATGAGAATACCTTACACATTACAGTCTGCAGCCAGAAACACTGGTTCTAAAATACACTGCATAGAAATGTGGCCGTAATAGGTAATTAGTTATGCCACACATTTCTCAAAATGACATACACTGTAGAATATATCTGCAATTCACTACACTTGTAACACATATTTCATCGCCCCAACTCCTGACTGCTATACATATAGGACAAATTTACGCCTAAAATAGCACAAATAGTTAATATTGGTGTATTTTCATACACTTATCAAAACTTTGGGTTTCTACATAATTTTCTATTTATATGCCCTAATTAGCAATACTATTCAGTTGCATTCTGAGATATATATATATATTAATGTACACTCTGCACGCCATCATGCCTGAACAAAACAGAAATGTAGATTTTTTGCGAATTTATTAAAAAGAAAACTGAAATATCACACGGTCATAAGTATTCAGACCCTTTGCACAGTATTGAGTGCAATATTACACTCAGTCATTCCGCCTGTTACTGTATACATTGGTTATGCCACACATTTCTCAAAATGACATACACTGTAGAATATATCTGCAATTCACTACGCTTGTAACACATATTTCATCGCCCCAACTCCTGACTGCTATACATATAGGACAAATTTACGCCTAAAATAGCACAAATAGTTAATATTGGTGTATTTTCATACACTTATCAAAACTTTGGGTTTCTACATAATTTTCTATTTATATGACCTAAAAAAAAAAACAGTAATACATGTGCAGATGTAACTTAAAATGTGTTCCCAGAATCAAATTACCAATATCAAACATGGTGTGCTATAAATGCATGAATAAAACTGATAGAAATGCACAAAGAGTGCAGAAGTGTTATTTCTATAAAGATATATTGCCCGGTTTCTTATGTATGTCCAGTTATTTTCAACAAAACAAGGATAGAGTCAAATTATAGGCAGCACAGGCAACGTGCATAAAGATAATAACATAAATAAGTCCTAAATGTCTATTTCATGTTAAAATTTGAGCTGTTGTTTTATTGTGAGAAATAAATCTTTTTCTATTTTTACAATATCGTGTCTTTGGTTTTTTTATTCGTATAAAACATACCGCTTCTTACTTGCTTGTGTTGTAACATTGGGTCATATTATATATATATATATATATATCAATTGCCAAATACCGACTCTGATAAAAATCATACCGACTCTGATAAAAATCATGAGATCGCTGAAATTGTCAGCCATATAAACCAGAGATATAAAAAGAATGCTGAATTTTTACTAAACAGGCTGCTGCAGAATAAAAATGTCACAGCATGGAATAATAATGCTGAATTTATTTTCAAAGGATCCGTAATACCAGGGTCTAACTTACTGGATTTGGTACGTAGTACAACGCAGAGCCATGCTCTGAACAGTAGAAATTTACCACCGGGTTGGGATTCATTTATGCAAGCTATGGCCGAACTAAATATGCCGTCTACAGTTGTGGGTAACACCGCTACTAGGAAGCTTTTAGATGAATTAAAAATTACCAACAGTGAGACACGCTCTGTATCTACACCGCTGAAGTTAGCGGCGGTTCCCCGTACAATTCAATCTTTACATTCCCCGTCAGTAGGTACCACACGTGGAACTCTGCTACCTAAAAAAGGTCTCTACCGATGCTGCAAACCATGTGGCTCACGATGTAAAGAATGTACTGGCTAAAATGCTGTACTCGCCTTGTAACTCTATATTAATTATTTTGTAAGAAGTGTAATTGTTCATTGTACTATTTTAATGTTTTTACTTTTTATATTCTGTATTGTCAGCATCATGCTGTTAGCTAACTTAAAATTTGAGCTGTTGTTTTATCGTGAGAAATAAATCTTTTAAATTTTTTTTTTTTTACAATATCGTGTCTTTGGTTTTTATTCGTATAAAACACGCCGCTTCTTACTTGTGTTGTAACATTGGGTCATATTATAACTTGTGTTGTGACATTGGTGCATATCTCTTCTGTGTATATAAGGCAGCCACAAGGATAAAACCTGCTACAATGTGAATAAACACAACTTGCAATGGCATCAGTAGATAACAATTTTGTTTTATCGTGAGAAATAAATCTTTTAAATTTTTTTTTTTTTTACAATATCGTGTCTTTGGTTTTTATTCGTATAAAACACGCCGCTTCTTACTTGTGTTGTAACATTGGTTCATATTATAACTTGTGTTGTGACATTGGTGCATATCTCTTCTGTGTATATAAGGCAGCCACAAGGATAAAACCTGCTACAATGTGAATAAACACAACTTGCAATGGCATCAGTAGATAACAAATAACTTTGCAGATGCCATCTTCAGGACACATAAAAGAGAAAGCAAATATCAATTCAGGTACAATACAGGTACAAATGTGTTATAAACAAAGTTCTGCTTCACAAAGATCACCAAACAGCATGAGTTTGTACAAAAATATCTGACCCTCAGATAACACAGCTGTTTTCTGAGAAAGCTAATACAAAAAACAAATAACCTCAGATGCCATCTTCAGGACACAATAACTTTTCTGTTTGTGAGAATAAACATTTATGGGGTACGCAAATACAACAACAATTGCTTGACCTAGGTGCTATAAATTGACCTAGGTGTTATGAGCCTCTGAACCGCAGTTAACCTAATTTAGATAATGTTCACCATTTAGTTAGTGTTCACCATTTACAAAAACAAATAGACAGCTTTAAGTTCTCCACTATATGAATACACTGCAAATACCCACAGCAGATTCTCTGTTTGGGAAAATAAACATTTAGTTAATGTTCACCATAGTGTTCAGTAGAGACACATATAAACAGCTTTAAGTTCTCCACTATATGAATACACTGTGAATAAAACAAAAGCTTACAGAATCAAACTCGGGGATACGTATAAAATCTATTATAAAACAAATGAGAAAGGTGTTATAAACCACGTGTAAAATAAATACACGACTAGGCTATAATTATAAACATGTGTTATTCCACAAAATACGGGAATAATATCAAAACTACAACAAATTAAACTATATTAAACTATATCAAAAGGGGGAATCAAACAAGGAGGGACAGCTGGATACCAGCCGTCAGACAAGGGGAGGGGAGGGGTTACACACTTTGATACACTTTGATAGGGGGCGGGGCACCTGTCAGATTGAGTTTGACGAAACCTATGAACTATACACTACTTATGTGGAAACATGTGCGGACCAGGCACGCGGTGGAGTTACAGAAACACACTGAAGATGTAGGCCAACCAACAGCGGCAGCTACCACCTCTTCAGCTCGTGTTGCCTCTTCCTCCAGCTCACGCACAGCTGGTTTGGCTTCCTCCCAGAGACCTTGTGTAATTCCACCCACAGCACCACCTTCCCAGTCATCCTCACACTCCCAGTCTACTCTACAGCCATCGGTAGTACAGGCATGGGAGAAAAGGCGGGCATTCTCGGCCAACCACCCCCGAGCACAGGCTCTGAATGCAGGCATTGCCAAACTGTTGTCCCTGGAAATGCTCTCGTTCAGGCTGGTGGAGACTGACAGCTTCCGTGACTTGATGGCATTGGCAGTCCCACAGTACAAGGTGCCCAGCCGCTTTTACTTCAGCAGGCAGGCTGTCCCTGCCCTGCACAGGCATGTTGAGGCAAACATAAAACATGCGCTACTGAACGCCGTCAGTAGCAAGGTCCACCTCACCACCGATGCGTGGACCAGTCAGCATGGACAGGGGCGATATGTTTCCCTCACTGCCCATTGGGTTAATGTTGTTGAGCCAGGTACAGATCGTGCGAGTGGCGCAGGACGTGTCCTGCCCACTCCAAGGATTGCAGGAATCCAGTCTGTACGCATCGACTCCTCCTCTTACACCAGTTCCTCTGATTCCTCTCTGCAGGATCCGTCACAGTCCACCCCCACATGGACCCGTGAACGTTTACCTATGACCGACATGAGCACAGCCGTGGCCAAACGTCAGCAGGCCGTCTTGAAACTAGTTTCATTGGGGCATCGAAGCCACACAGCGCAGGAGCTCTGGAATGCCATAAAGCAGGAGAGCGATGTGTGGTTACTGCCAGCGAATCTCCAGCCAGGCATGGTAGTGTGTGACAATGGCCGAAATCTGGTGGCAGCTTTGGCCCTTGGCAACCTCACTCACATCCCATGTCTGGCACATGTGCTCAATTTGGTTGTGCAGAGTTTTCTGAGGGACTATCCGGATCTTGATGCCCTGCTGCACAAGGTCCGCCTAGAGTGTGCTCACTTGCGGCGTTCCAGCTTGGCCAGATCCCGCATTGCTGCTCTGCAGCGCCGATTCCGCCTTCCGGAACACCGCATCATATGTGACCTACCTACCCGGTGGAATTCCACGTTACATATGTTGGAGCGGTTGTGTGAGCAGCAGCAAGCAGTTATGGAGTACCAGCTGCATCAGGCGCAAAGAAGTCGCAGTCAGCGCCGATCAGACTTCACAACCACAGAGTGGGCCACTATGAAGGACGTCTGCCAGGTTTTGCGTCCTTTTGATTATTCCACGCGGATGGCAAGTGCAGATGATGCACTAGTCAGCATGACTGTCCCCCTTATCTGCCTGCTTCAGCAAACTTTGCAAGGGTTAAGGGATGATGTGGTGGAAGAGGTGGAGGATGAGGAGTCACCTTTTCCATCAGCTTCTGGAGAGTCAGCGCCACGTGGTTCCTCACAAAGGGGTACGCAGGGGCCAATTTGTGAGGAGGATGAGGAGGAGTCAATGGAGGAGGAAGAGCTCCGTCCAGAGGAGGGAGCGACACAATTGTCCAGTGGTCAGTGTGTACAGCGAGGGTGGGGTGATGACGAGCGGGCAGAGATCATGTCTCAAGCAGGGGACAGCGTTTCTGGGCCGGTTGGCACTCTGCAGCACATGGTGGATTTCATGCTGCAGTGCCTGAGAAACGACCGCCGCATCGACCACATTCTCAACATGCCTGATTATTGGGTGTTCACCCTCCTCGATCCTCGCTACCGGGACAACGTCCAAAACCTCATCCCTGCGTTGACCCGGGAGCGTAAATTGCGGGAGTACCACGACACACTGGTGAATTCCATCATCTTCTCCTGTCCAACTGAGAGGAGTGCTGCTAGTGCTTTACAAAGCAGCTCAGTGCGTCGAGGCAGTGGGGGAGGCTCTGCCCAAAGAGGGAGCAGAAGCAGTGCCTCTGCCCAAGGCAAGCCCAGTATGGCACAACTCTGGCACACTTTTGTGTGCCCGCCCCAAATGTCTACACCATCACCGGCGGCTCCAGTCAGCAGGAGGCAACGGTTCCGTCAGATGGTGACAGACTACATGGCTTGCCCTCTTACTGTACTCCCAGACGGCTCTTCCCCGTTCAAGTTTTGGGTCTCTAAGCTGGATACATGGCCAGAGCTAAGCCAGTATGCATTGGAGGTGCTGGCTTGCCCTGCGGCTAGTGTCTTATCGGAACGTGTCTTTAGTGCCGCAGGTGGTGTACTAACAGACCGTCGCATGCGACTATCCTCCGATAACGTTGACCGGCTTACTTTCCTGAAAATGAACCAGGCCTGGATCTCGCAGGAATTTGCCACTCCTCTGCCTGATTAAGTAATTGGGTGTCATCCAGGTCTCCTGCTGTGTTCATCTTTCTACCACCTGAACTGCTATTCCTGGGCTCCAACACCGCCAGTTGCGGCTCAGAAGTGCAGGCTGCACAGTAAAAACATACGACCCAGTGTTATTGGGTTTCAGTAACGTCAGCTGATCCCCAGCTGTGTAGCCGGCAATGTGTCCTGCGACCGCCACGCTGGCACAACAACCTAAATGTAAGGGAACCTGTCCCCCCCCCCCCCCGTCGTTTGTTACTGAAAGAGCCATCTTGTGCAGCAGTAATGCTGCACAAGGAAAAGGTAGCTCTTTTTTTTTAGCTCTTTGCACACGCAGAACTTAACACTTATAAAATGTGTTCACTGATACCGTTATACCGTCCCGGAGCTGGGACTTTCCTTCGTAATGTGACGCAGCACAGCCGTCATTCCTACCCCCTTGGTGCCATGCGCTGCCTCCTCAGCGTTGTTTTAAGCTGTCACGGAGCCTGCGCTGTTCTGTTATCCCTTGGGCATGCCCTATTTGCGCTGCCTGTCTTCTGACATAATTTGGTGTCAGGCTGGCTGCGCCTGTGCGGCCGCGCTGCCCGAGATCCCGCCTCGCAGTGTCTTCTGATTGAGTCACACTGCGGGCCTGGGATCCATGGGCATGCGCAGTGCATATCTTCCCCTCGGGCTCTCGCTCATTTCCCTCCGCCTTCTTTAGACTGTGCGCCGTCAGCTGATCCCTAGCATGCCACGGCCGTGACACCGCACAGTCTGAAGAAGAGGGAAGGAGGGGAGTGAGAGTCGAGGTTATGCACTGTGCATGCCCATGGTTCCAAGGCCCGCAGTGGGATTACGTTAGATGAGACTGCGAGGTGGGATCTGGAGCAGCGTGGACGCACAGGCACTGACAGCCTGACACCAAATTATGTCAGAAGACAGGCAGCGCTAATTGGGCATGGCCAAGGGCTAACAGAACAGCGCAGGCTCCGTGGCAGCTTAAAACAACGCTGAGGAGGCAGCGCACGGCATCAAGGGGATAGGAATGACAGCTGTGCTGTGTCCCATTACGAAGGAAATTCGCACCTCCGGAACGGTTTAACGGTATAAAGGGACACATTTTTAGTGTTTACTTCGGTGTTTGCAAGGAGCATAATTAAAAGAGCAACCTTTTCCTTTTGCATCCTTAGTGCTGCACAACATGGCTCTTTCAGCTACAAACGTCTTGGGGGGGGGGGGTTAAAGGTTTCCTTTCAACTTGCTCCAATCAGGCTTCGGCCTACACTCTGTTCCTCTGCTCCTCCTGCTGTCCCTGGGCTCTAACACCGCCAGTTGGTGCCTGGAAGTGCTGTGTGCACAGTCAACAGTCGCTCCTCTGTTATTGGGGTTCAGTAACGTCAGCTGATCCCCAGCTGTGTGTGCGGCAATACCTCCAATCTGCTCCTCCTGCTGTCCCTGGGCTCTAACACCGCCAGTTGGTGCCTGGAAGTGCTGTGTGCACAGTCAACAGTCGCTCCTCTGTTATTGGGGTTCAGTAACGTCAGCTGATCCCCAGCTGTGTATCCGGCAACGTGTCATGCGACCGCCACGCTGGCACAACTAAAATGTAAGGGGACCTGTCCCCCCCCCCCCCCTAGGCGTTTGTTACTGAAAGAGCCACCATGTGCAGCACTAATACTGCACAAGGGAAAGGTCGCTCTTGAAATTATGCTCCTTGCAAACGCTGAACTACACACTCATGTAATGTGTCCCCTCACACCGTCCAACCGTCCCGGAGGTGGGACTTTCCTTTGTAATGTGACACAGCACAGCCGTCATTGCTACCCCCTTGGCACCGTGCGCTGCCTCCTTAGCGTTGTTTGATTCCGTCATGGACCCTGCGCTGTTATGTTATCCCTTGGCCATGCACAGTTTGCGCTGCCCGTCCTCTGACATCATTTGTTGTCGTCCTGGCTGCGCCTGTGCGTCCACGCTGCCCGAAATCACACCTCGCAGTGTCGTCTAATGTGATCCCACAGTGGGCCTGGTATCCATGGCCATGCGCAGTGCATATACTAGCCTCTCACTCCCCTTCTTCACGCTTCTTCAGACTAGGCGGCGTCAGCTGATCCCTAATAGCATGCCACGGCCGTGACGCCGCACAGTCTGAAGAAGCAGGAAGGAGGTGAGTGAGAGGCGATGATATGCACTGCGCATGCCCATGGATCCCTGGCCCGCAGTGGGACTACATTAGATGACACTGCAAGGTTGGATCTCGGGCAGCTTGGACGCACAGGCACTGCCAGCCTGACACCTACATGATGTCAGAAGACGGGCACCGCTAACTGTGCATGGCCAAGGGATAACATTACAGTGCGGGCTCCGTGACAGAACCAAACAACGTTGAGGAGGTGGTGCCCGGCACCAAGGGGGTTGGAATGACGGCTGTGCTGTGTCACATTACAAAGGAAAGTCCCACTTCCGGGATGGTTTGACGGTGTGAGGGGACACATTATATGAGTGTGTACTTCAGCGTTTGCAAGGAGCATAATTTTCGGAGCCACCATTTTCCATGTGCAGTATTACTGCTGTACAAGATGGCTCTTTCAGCAACAAATGCCTGGGGGGGGGGGTTAAAGGTTCCCTTTCAACTTGCTCCACTGCAGGCTTCGGCCTACACTCTGCTCCTCTTTGATTCCCTGGGTTTCAACACTGTCAGTTGCCACCTGGAAGTGTTGTCTACACAGAAAAAAACACTAGGTGATGTGTCAGTGGGGTTCAGCACCGCCAGCTGTTCCCCTGCTGTGTAGTCGGCAACGTGTCCAGCACAAGCCACGCTGGCACAACAGAACAAAAGCTGCCACCAGTGCAGGCTTCGGCCTACACTCTGCTCCTCTCCTCCTCCTGCTGACCCTGGGCTCAAACACCGCTAGTTTTTGCCCGGAAGTGCTAGCTGCACAGAGAAAAACACCAGCCAATGTGTTAGTGGGGTTCAGCAACGCCAGCTGTTCCCCTGCTGTGTAGCCGGCAACGTGACCTGCAAACGCCATGCAGGCACAGGAACTGAAATTAAAAGGGAACCTGGCCCCACCCCCCCAGGTGTTTCTATGTATAACAGCCACCTAGTACAGCAGTACTGCTGCATTTGTACAAGGTGGCTGACTTTTTCTCCTTGCCCACGTGGAACTCAACACGTACAAAATGTGTCTCATTGAGACCATTCCACTGTCCCTGAGGTGTGACTTTCCTTTGTAATGATACGCAGCACCCCCCTTGGTAGCGTTTCCCGTCTTTTGTCATCATGGTTAGCTGGCTGCGCCTGTGCATCCGCCCTGCTAGAAACAACGCCCCTCGTTGTCATATTTATTTTGTCAGCGAGGGTGTGGTTTATGGGCACGAGCAGTGCATATGTTCGCCTGTCTTAACTCATCTCCTTCCGCCTTCTTCAGACTGTGCGGCCTCCTGGCCGTGGTAGGCGATAAGGGATCAGCTGAGGCCGCCCAGTCTGGAGCAGGTGTAAGGACATGTGTAAGCGGCCAACCTATTTACTGCACAAGGCCACGAATCCCAGCCACGCAGTGTGATTTTTTGAAAACACACTGTGGGTCTGGGATTCATGTCCATCGCTAACCGCAACGGCCGACATGAAATGAGGTCAGAAGACAGGAAGCGCTCACAGCGCATGGCCAAGGGATCACAATAGCGCAGACTCCTGTACAGCAAATAAGAACGCTCAGGAATCTGCGCCCAGTACCTAGGTGCAAATTTTGACACCTGTGCTGCGTCTCGTTAAAAAGACAAGTCACGCCTCCACAACTGTTTGACAGTATAATGGGCTAAATAGTGTACGTGTTTTAGTCAGCGTGTGCAAGGAGCAAAACAAATAGAGCAACCTTTTACTTGTGCAGCATTAATGCTGCACAAGGTGTGGCTCTTGTACCTTGCAACACCTGAGGGGGGGGTTAAAGGTAACCTTTGAAATTGGTTCAACTAGGCTTCGGCCTACACTCTGCTCCTCTACTCCTCCTGCTGACCCTGGGCTCAAACACCGCTAGTTTTTGCCCGGAAATGCTAGCTGCACAGAGAAAAACACCAGCCAATGTGTTAGTGGGGTTCAGCACCGCCAGCTGTTCCCCTGCTGTGTAGTCGGCAACGTGTCCAGCACAAGCCACGCTGGCACAACCGACCAAAAGCTGCCACCAGTGCAGGCTTCGGCCTACACTTTGCTCCTCTCCTCCTCCTGCTGACCCTGGGCTCAAACAACGCCAGTTTCTGCCCGGACATGCTAGCTGCACAGAGAAAAACACCAGCCAATGTGTTAGTGGGGTTCAGCACCGCCTGCTGTTCCCCCGCTGTGTAGCCGGCATCGTGTCCAGCACAAGCCACGCTGGCACAACCGACCAAAAGCTGCCACCAGTGCAGGCTTCGGCCTACACTTTGCTCCTCTCCTCCTCCTCCTGCTGACCCTGGGCTCTAACACCGCTAGTTTTTGCCCGGACATGCAATCTGCACAGAGAAAAACACCAGTCAATGTGTCAGTGGGGTTCAGCAACGCCAGCTGTTCCCCTGCTGTGTAGCTTGCAACGTGACCTGCAAACGCCACGCAGGCACATGAACTGAAATTGAAGGGAGCCTGCCCCCCACCCACAGGTGTTTCTATGTATATCAGCCACCTTGTACAGCAGTACTGCTGCATTTGTACGAGGTGGCTGACTGTTTCTCCTTGCCCACGTGGAACTCAACACGTACAAAATGTGTCTCATTAGAGACCATTACAATGTCCCTGAGGTGTGACTTTCCTTTGTAATGACACGCAGCACCACCCTTGTTAGCGCTGCCCGTCTTTTGACATCATTGGTTAGCTGGCTGCGCCTGTGCATCTCCCCTGCTCGAAACAACGGCCCTCGGTGTCTTATTTTTTTGGACAGCGAGGGTGTGATTGATGGGCATGTGCAGTGCATATGTTTGCCTGTGTTCACTCATCTCCTTCCGCCTTCTTCAGACTGGGTGTCCTCATGGCCGCGGCAGGCGATAAGGGATCAGATGAGGCCGCCCAGTCTGAAGCAGGTGTAAGGACATGTGTGAGCGGCAAACATATTTAGTGCACCAGGGCACGAATCCCAGCACCGCAGTGTGATTTTTTAAAAACACACTGTGGGTCTGGGATTCATGTCCATCGCTAACCGCAACGGCCGACATGAAATGAGGTCAGAAGACAGGAAGCGCTCACAGCGCATGGCCAAGGGATCACAATAGCGCAGACTCCTGTACAGCAAATAACAACGCTCAGGAATCTGCGCCCAGTACCTAGGTGCAAATTTTGACACCTGTGCTGCGTCTCGTTAAAAAGACAAGTCACGCCTCCACAACTGTTTGACAGTATAATGGGCTAAATAGTGTACGTGTTTTAGTCAGCGTGTGCAAGGAGCAAAACAAATAGAGCAACCTTTTACTTGTGCAGCATTAATGCTGCACAAGGTGTGGCTCTTGTACCTTGCAACACCTGAGGGGGGGGTTAAAGGTAACCTTTGAAATTGGTTCAACTAGGCTTCGGCCTACACTCTGCTCCTCTACTCCTCCTGCTGACCCTGGGCTCAAACACCGCTAGTTTTTGCCCGGAAATGCTAGCTGCACAGAGAAAAACACCAGCCAATGTGTTAGTGGGGTTCAGCACCGCCAGCTGTTCCCCTGCTGTGTAGTCGGCAACGTGTCCAGCACAAGCCACGCTGGCACAACCGACCAAAAGCTGCCACCAGTGCAGGCTTCGGCCTACACTTTGCTCCTCTCCTCCTCCTGCTGACCCTGGGCTCAAACAACGCCAGTTTCTGCCCGGACATGCTAGCTGCACAGAGAAAAACACCAGCCAATGTGTTAGTGGGGTTCAGCAACGCCAGCTGTTCCCCTGCTGTGTAGCTTGCAACGTGACCTGCAAACGCCACGCAGGCACATGAACTGAAATTGAAGGGAGCCTGCCCCCCACCCACAGGTGTTTCTATGTATATCAGCCACCTTGTACAGCAGTACTGCTGCATTTGTACGAGGTGGCTGACTTTTTCTCCTTGCCCACGTGGAACTCAACACGTACAAAATGTGTCTCATTAGAGACCATTACAATGTCCCTGAGGTGTGACTTTCCTTTGTAATGACACGCAGCACCCCCATTGTTAGCGCTGCCCGTCTCCTGACATCATTGGTTGGCTGGCTGTGCCTGTGCGTCCCCCCTGCCCGACACAACGCCCCCCGTTGTCTCATATATTTTGACTGCGAGGGTGTGATTGATGGGCACGAGCAGTGCATATGTTCCCCTGTTTTCACTCCCCTCCTTCCGCCTTCTTCTGACTGTGCGGCCTCATGGCCGCGGCATGCGATAAGGGATCAGCTGAGGCCGCCCAGTCTGAAGCAGGTGTAAGGACATGTGTGAGCGGCGATCATATTTACTGCACAAGGCCACGAATCCCAGCACCGCAGTGTGACTTTAGGAAAAGCCACTGTGGGTCTGGGATTTATGGCCATCGTTAACCGCACCGGCCAACATGAAATGAGGTCATGAGACGGCCTGCACTAACAGGGTATTGCCAAGGGATAACACAAGAGCGCAGACTCCTGTACAGCAAATAACAACGCTCAGGAATCTGCGCCCAGTACCTAGGTGCAAATTTTGACACCTGTGCTGCGTCTCGTTAAAAAGACAAGTCACGCCTCCACAACTGTTTGACAGTATAATGGGCTAAATAGTGTACGTGTTTAATTCAGCGTGTGCAAGGAGCAAAATTAAATAGAGCAACCTTTGACTTGTGCATCATTAATGCTGTTCAAGGTGTGGCTCTTGTACCTTGCAACACCTGAGGGGGGGGTTAAAGGTAACCTTTGAAATTGGTTCAACTAGGCTTCGGCCTACACTCTGCTCCTCTACTCCTCCTGCTGACCCTGGGCTCAAACAACGCCAGTTTCTGCCCGGAAATGCTAGCTGCACAGAGAAAAACACCAGCCAATGTGTTAGTGGGGTTCAGCACCGCCAGCTGTTCCCCTGCTGTGTAGTCGGCAACGTGTCCAGCACAAGCCACGCTGGCACAACAGAACAAAAGCTGCCACCAGTGCAGGCTGCGGCCTACACTTTGCTCCTCTCCTCCTCCTCCTGCTGACCCTGGGCTCTAACACCGCTAGTTTTTGCCCGGACATGCAATGTGCACAGAGAAAAACACCAGTCAATGTGTCAGTGGGGTTCAGCAACGCCAGCTGTTCCCCTGCTGTGTAGCTTGCAACGTGACCTGCAAACGCCACGCAGGCACATGAACTGAAATTGAAGGGAGCCTGCCCCCCACCCACAGGTGTTTCTATGTATAACAGCCACCTTGTACAGCAGTACTGCTGCATTTGTACAAGGTGGCTGACTTTTTCTCCTTGCACACGTGGAACTCAACAAGTACAAAATGTGTCTCATTACAGACCATTACAATGTCCCTGAGGTGTGACTTTCCTTTTTAATGACACGCAGCACCCCCATTGTTAGCGCTGCCCGTCTCCTGACATCATTGGTTGGCTGGCTGTGCCTGTGCGTCCCCCCTGTCCGACACAACGCCCCCCGTTGTCTCATATATTTTGACTGCGAGGGTGTGATTGATGGGCACGAGCAGTGCATATGTTCCCCTGTTTTCACTCCCCTCCTTCCGCCTTCTTCTGACTGTGCGGCCTCATGGCCGCGGCATGCGATAAGGGATCAGCTGAGGCCGCCCAGTCTGAAGCAGGTGTAAGGACATGTGTGAGCGGCGAACATATTTACTGCACAAGGCCACGAATCCCAGCACCGCAGTGTGACTTTAGGAAAAGCCACTATGGGTCTGGGATTTATGGCCATCGTTAACCGCACCGGCCAACATGAAATGAGGTCATGAGACGGCCTGCACTAACAGGGTATTGCCAAGGGATAACACAATAGCGCAGACTCCTGTACAGCAAATAACAACGCTCAGGAATCTGCGCCCAGTACCTAGGTGCAAATTTTGACACCTGTGCTGCGTCTCGTTAAAAAGACAAGTCACGCCTCCACAACTGTTTGACAGTATAATGGGCTAAATAGTGTACGTGTTTAATTCAGCGTGTGCAAGGAGCAAAATTAAATAGAGCAACCTTTGACTTGTGCATCATTAATGCTGTTCAAGGTGTGGCTCTTGTACCTTGCAACACCTGAGGGGGGGGGTTAAAGGTAACCTTTGAAATTGGTTCAACTAGGCTTCGGCCTACACTCTGCTCCTCTACTCCTCCTGCTGACCCTGGGCTCAAACACCGCTAGTTTTTGCCCGGAAATGCTAGCTGCACAGAGAAAAACACCAGCCAATGTGTTAGTGGGGTTCAGCACCGCCAGCTGTTCCCCCGCTGTGTAGCCGGCATCGTGTCCAGCACAAGCCACGCTGGCACAACCGACCAAAAGCTGCCACCAGTGCAGGCTTCGGCCTACACTTTGCTCCTCTCCTCCTCCTCCTGCTGACCCTGGGCTCTAACACCGCTAGTTTTTGCCCGGACATGCAATCTGCACAGAGAAAAACACCAGTCAATGTGTCAGTGGGGTTCAGCAACGCCAGCTGTTCCCCTGCTGTGTAGCTTGCAACGTGACCTGCAAACGCCACGCAGGCACATGAACTGAAATTGAAGGGAGCCTGCCCCCCACCCACAGGTGTTTCTATGTATAACAGCCACCTTGTACAGCAGTACTGCTGCATTTGTACGAGGTGGCTGACTTTTTCTCCTTGCCCACGTGGAACTCAACACGTACAAAATGTGTCTCATTAGAGACCATTACAATGTCCCTGAGGTGTGACTTTCCTTTGTAATGACACGCAGCACCACCCTTGTTAGCGCTGCCCGTCTTTTGACATCATTGGTTAGCTGGCTGCGCCTGTGCATCTCCCCTGCTCGAAACAACGGCCCTCGGTGTCTTATTTTTTTGGACAGCGAGGGTGTGATTGATGGGCATGTGCAGTGCATATGTTTGCCTGTGTTCACTCATCTCCTTCCGCCTTCTTCAGACTGGGTGTCCTCATGGCCTCGGCAGGCGATAAGGGATCAGATGAGGCCGTCCAGTCTGAAGCAGGTGTAAGGACATGTGTGAGCGGCAAACATATTTACTGCACCAGGGCACGAATCCCAGCACCGCAGTGTGATTTTTTAAAAACACACTGTGGGTCTGGGATTCATGTCCATCGCTAACCGCAACGGCCAACATGAAATGAGGTCATAAGACAGGAAGCGCTCACAGCGCATGGCCAAAGGATCACAAGAGCGCAGACTCCTGTACAGCAACTAACAACGCTCAGGAAGCTGCGCCCAAGCAAAAAGGTGTTGTTTTCGACACCTGTGCTGCTTTTCTTTAAAAAGACAAGTCACGCCTCCACTACTGTTAAACAGTATAATGGGCTAAATAGTCTACGTGTTGCATTCAGCTTGTGCAAGTAGACAAATTAATAGAGCAACCTTTTACTTGTGCAGCATTAATGCTGCAGAAGGAGTGGCTCTTGTTCTTTGTAACACCTGAGGGGGGGTTAAAGGTAACCTTTGAAATTGGTTCAACTAGGCTTCGGCCTACACTCTGCTCCTCTCCTCCTCCTGCTGACCCTGGGCTCTAACAACGCTAGTTTTTGCCCGGAAATGCTAGCTGCACAGAGAAAAACACCAGCCAATGTGTTAGTGGGGTTCAGCAACGCCAGCTGTTCCCCCGCTGTGTAGCCGGCATCGTGTCCAGCACAAGCCACGCTGGCACAACCGACCAAAAGCTGCCACCAGTGCAGGCTTCGGCCTACACTTTGCTCCTCTCCTCCTCCTCCTGCTGACCCTGGGCTCAAACACCGCTAGTTTTTGCCCGGAAATGCTAGCTGCACAGAGAAAAACACCAGCCAATGTGTTAGTGGGGTTCAGCACCGCCAGCTGTTCCCCTGCTGTGCAGCTTGCAACGTGACCTGCAAACGCCACGCAGGCACATGAACTGAAATTGAAGGGAGCCTGGCCCCCACCCCCAGGTGTTTCTATGTATAACAGCCACCTTGTACAGCAGTACTGCTGCATTTGTACAAGGTGGCTGATGTTTTCTCCTTGCCCACGTGGAACTCAACACGTACAAAATGTGTCTCTTTGAGACCATTCCACTGTCCCTGAGGTGTGACTTTCCTTTCTAATGATACGCAGCACCCCCCTTGGTAGCGCTTCCCGTCTTCTGACATCATTGGTTGGCTACTTGCGCCTGTTCGTCCGCCCTGCCTGAATATAATGCTCCTCGTTGTCTTAATTATTTTGACTGCGAGGGTGTGATTGATGGGCACGAGCAGTGCATATCTTCGCCTGTCTTAACTCATCTCCTTCAGCCTTCTTCAGACTGTGCAGCCTCATGGCCGCGGCATGCGAGAAGGGATCAGCAGAGGCCGCCCAGTCTGAAGCAGGTGTAAGGACGTGTGTGAGCGGCCAAAATATTTACTGCTCAAGGCCACGAATCCCAGCACCGCAGTGTGGCTTTATGAAAAGACACTGTGGGTCTGGGATTTATGGCCATCGTTAACCGCACCGGCCAACATGAAATGATGTCATAAGATGGGCAGCGCTAACAGGGCATTGCCAAGGGATAACACAAGAGCGCAGACTCCTGTACAGCAAATAACAACGCTCAGGAAGCTGCTCCAAGCACCAAGGCGTTATTTTGGACACCTGTGCTGCGTCTCATCAAAAAACCAAGTCACGCATCCACTACAGTTTGACTGTAGAATGGGGTAAATTGTGTATGTCTTTCATTCAGCGTGTGCAAGTAGACAAATTAATAGAGCAACCTTTCACTTGTGCAGCATTAATACTGCACAAGGTGTGTCTCTTGTACTTTGTAACACCTGAGGGGGGGGTTAAAGGTTTCCTTTGAAATTGGTTCAACTAAGCTTCGGCCTACACTCTGCTCCTCTCCTCCTCCTCCTGCTTCAACACGGGCTCTAACATCGCTAGTTTTTGCCCGCAAGTGCTAGCTGCACAGAGAAAAACACACGCCATTGTGTTAGTGGGGTTCAGCAACGCCAGCTGTTCCCCCAGTGTGTAGCCGGCAAAGTGTCCTGCAAACGCAACGCAGACACAAAGCTGCCTCCAGTGCAGGCTTCGGCCTACACTCATCTCCCCCTGCTTACCCTTTGCTCCAACACCGCTAGTTGGGGCTCTAGGAAGACAATCTTTAATAGGCAAGGCAACGCATCCGGGTTCCAGCACCGCCAGCTGGTTCTCGGCAGTGTTCTTGTCACAGGTACTCCCTCGTGCCAAGCCTGGTTTCAGCACCGTCAGCTGTTTCCGGGTTGTGTCAAGCTCACTGAGACACCTATGCTTGCCTCGTCGTGGTGCGGTCGGGTTAGCCAACTCCAGGGTGCCTCCAGTTTAGGAGCTTCCTATGTGGGCTGCGTGAACTGGTAGTCAAGGCTGGTTCTGTAGTGCCAGTAGGCCCAGCTCCCCCTGTAGGACTGTTGGGGTTCGGTAACTGCGGCTGCCTCGCGGCCTAGCTGTTCTCTCCTCTCCTGTGGGCCTTCGGGTCCACCACCTGGTTCCAGCACCGTCAGCTGGTTCCGGGCCGAGCCTTTGGCTTAGGTGCCTCCTCCTGGGTATCCGAGTTCCGCCAACGCCAGGCGGTCCTTGGTAGTGCTTTTAAGCGCGGGCACCTACAGCTTAGTAACCGGGTTCCAGCACCGTCAGCTGGTCCTCGGTCGTGCCATTGGCTCTTGCACACTGGGGCAACGCATCCGGGTTCCAGCACCGCCAGCTGGTTCTCGGCAGTGTTTTTGTCACAGGTACTCCCTCGTGCCAAGCCTGGTTTCAGCACCGTCAGCTGTTTCCGGGTTGTGTCAAGCTCACTGAGACACCTATGCTTGCCTCGTCGTGGTGCGGTCGGGTTAGCCAACTCCAGGGTGCCTCCAGTTTAGGAGCTTCCTATGTGGGCTGCGTGAACTGGTAGTCAAGGCTGGTTCTGTAGTGCCAGTAGGCCCAGCTCCCCCTGTAGGACTGTTGGGGTTCGGTAACTGCGGCTGCCTCGCGGCCTAGCTGTTCTCTCCTCTCCTGTGGACCTTGGGGTCCACCACCTGGTTCCAGCACCGTCAGCTGGTTCCGGGCCGAGCCTTTGGCTTAGGTGCCTCCTCCTGGGTATCCGAGTTCCGCCAACGCCAGGCGGTCCTTGGTAGTGCTTTTAAGCGCGGGCACCTACAGCTTAGTAACCGGGTTCCAGCACCGTCAGCTGGTCCTCGGTCGTGCCATTGGCTCTTGCACACTGGGGCAACGCATCCGGGTTCCAGCACCGCCAGCTGGTTCTCGGCAGTGTTTTTGTCACAGGTACTCCCTCGTGCCAAGCCTGGTTTCAGCACCGTCAGCTGTTTCCGGGTTGTGTCAAGCTCACTGAGACACCTATGCTTGCCTCGTCGTGGTGCGGTCGGGTTAGCCAACTCCAGGGTGCCTCCAGTTTAGGAGCTTCCTATGTGGGCTGCGTGAACTGGTAGTCAAGGCTGGTTCTGTAGTGCCAGTAGGCCCAGCTCCCCCTGTAGGACTGTTGGGGTTCGGTAACTGCGGCTGCCTCGCGGCCTAGCTGTTCTCTCCTCTCCTGTGGGCCTTGGGGTCCACCACCTGGTTCCAGCACCGTCAGCTGGTTCCGGGCCGAGCCTTTGGCTTAGGTGCCTCCTCCTGGGTATCCGAGTTCCGCCAACGCCAGGCGGTCCTTGGTAGTGCTTTTAAGCGCGGGCACCTACAGCTTAGTAACCGGGTTCCAGCACCGTCAGCTGGTCCTCGGTCGTGCCATTGGCTCTTGCACACTGGGGCAACGCATCCGGGTTCCAGCACCGCCAGCTGGTTCTCGGCAGTGTTTTTGTCACAGGTACTCCCTCGTGCCAAGCCTGGTTTCAGCACCGTCAGCTGTTTCCGGGTTGTGTCAAGCTCACTGAGACACCTATGCTTGCCTCGTCGTGGTGCGGTCGGGTTAGCCAACTCCAGGGTGCCTCCAGTTTAGGAGCTTCCTATGTGGGCTGCGTGAACTGGTAGTCAAGGCTGGTTCTGTAGTGCCAGTAGGCCCAGCTCCCCCTGTAGGACTGTTGGGGTTCGGTAACTGCGGCTGCCTCGCGGCCTAGCTGTTCTCTCCTCTCCTGTGGGCCTTGGGGTCCACCACCTGGTTCCAGCACCGTCAGCTGGTTCCGGGCCGAGCCTTTGGCTTAGGTGCCTCCTCCTGGGTATCCGAGTTCCGCCAACGCCAGGCGGTCCTTGGTAGTGCTTTTAAGCGCGGGCACCTACAGCTTAGTAACCGGGTTCCAGCACCGTCAGCTGGTCCTCGGTCGTGCCATTGGCTCTTGCACACTGGGGCAACGCATCCGGGTTCCAGCACCGCCAGCTGGTTCTCGGCAGTGTTTTTGTCACAGGTACTCCCTCGTGCCAAGCCTGGTTTCAGCACCGTCAGCTGTTTCCGGGTTGTGTCAAGCTCACTGAGACACCTATGCTTGCCTCGTCGTGGTGCGGTCGGGTTAGCCAACTCCAGGGTGCCTCCAGTTTAGGAGCTTCCTATGTGGGCTGCGTGAACTGGTAGTCAAGGCTGGTTCTGTAGTGCCAGTAGGCCCAGCTCCCCCTGTAGGACTGTTGGGGTTCGGTAACTGCGGCTGCCTCGCGGCCTAGCTGTTCTCTCCTCTCCTGTGGGCCTTCGGGTCCACCACCTGGTTCCAGCACCGTCAGCTGGTTCCGGGCCGAGCCTTTGGCTTAGGTGCCTCCTCCTGGGTATCCGAGTTCCGCCAACGCCAGGCGGTCCTTGGTAGTGCTTTTAAGCGCGGGCACCTACAGCTTAGTAACCGGGTTCCAGCACCGTCAGCTGGTCCTCGGTCGTGCCATTGGCTCTTGCACACTGGGGCAACGCATCCGGGTTCCAGCACCGCCAGCTGGTTCTCGGCAGTGTTTTTGTCACAGGTACTCCCTCGTGCCAAGCCTGGTTTCAGCACCGTCAGCTGTTTCCGGGTTGTGTCAAGCTCACTGAGACACCTATGCTTGCCTCGTCGTGGTGCGGTCGGGTTAGCCAACTCCAGGGTGCCTCCAGTTTAGGAGCTTCCTATGTGGGCTGCGTGAACTGGTAGTCAAGGCTGGTTCTGTAGTGCCAGTAGGCCCAGCTCCCCCTGTAGGACTGTTGGGGTTCGGTAACTGCGGCTGCCTCGCGGCCTAGCTGTTCTCTCCTCTCCTGTGGGCCTTCGGGTCCACCACCTGGTTCCAGCACCGTCAGCTGGTTCCGGGCCGAGCCTTTGGCTTAGGTGCCTCCTCCTGGGTATCCGAGTTCCGCCAACGCCAGGCGGTCCTTGGTAGTGCTTTTAAGCGCGGGCACCTACAGCTTAGTAACCGGGTTCCAGCACCGTCAGCTGGTCCTCGGTCGTGCCATTGGCTCTTGCACACTGGGGCAACGCATCCGGGTTCCAGCACCGCCAGCTGGTTCTCGGCAGTGTTTTTGTCACAGGTACTCCCTCGTGCCAAGCCTGGTTTCAGCACCGTCAGCTGTTTCCGGGTTGTGTCAAGCTCACTGAGACACCTATGCTTGCCTCGTCGTGGTGCGGTCGGGTTAGCCAACTCCAGGGTGCCTCCAGTTTAGGAGCTTCCTATGTGGGCTGCGTGAACTGGTAGTCAAGGCTGGTTCTGTAGTGCCAGTAGGCCCAGCTCCCCCTGTAGGACTGTTGGGGTTCGGTAACTGCGGCTGCCTCGCGGCCTAGCTGTTCTCTCCTCTCCTGTGGGCCTTGGGGTCCACCACCTGGTTCCAGCACCGTCAGCTGGTTCCGGGCCGAGCCTTTGGCTTAGGTGCCTCCTCCTGGGTATCCGAGTTCCGCCAACGCCAGGCGGTCCTTGGTAGTGCTTTTAAGCGCGGGCACCTACAGCTTAGTAACCGGGTTCCAGCACCGTCAGCTGGTCCTCGGTCGTGCCATTGGCTCTTGCACACTGGGGCAACGCATCCGGGTTCCAGCACCGCCAGCTGGTTCTCGGCAGTGTTTTTGTCACAGGTACTCCCTCGTGCCAAGCCTGGTTTCAGCACCGTCAGCTGTTTCCGGGTTGTGTCAAGCTCACTGAGACACCTATGCTTGCCTCGTCGTGGTGCGGTCGGGTTAGCCAACTCCAGGGTGCCTCCAGTTTAGGAGCTTCCTATGTGGGCTGCGTGAACTGGTAGTCAAGGCTGGTTCTGTAGTGCCAGTAGGCCCAGCTCCCCCTGTAGGACTGTTGGGGTTCGGTAACTGCGGCTGCCTCGCGGCCTAGCTGTTCTCTCCTCTCCTGTGGGCCTTGGGGTCCACCACCTGGTTCCAGCACCGTCAGCTGGTTCCGGGCCGAGCCTTTGGCTTAGGTGCCTCCTCCTGGGTATCCGAGTTCCGCCAACGCCAGGCGGTCCTTGGTAGTGCTTTTAAGCGCGGGCACCTACAGCTTAGTAACCGGGTTCCAGCACCGTCAGCTGGTCCTCGGTCGTGCCATTGGCTCTTGCACACTGGGGCAACGCATCCGGGTTCCAGCACCGCCAGCTGGTTCTCGGCAGTGTTTTTGTCACAGGTACTCCCTCGTGCCAAGCCTGGTTTCAGCACCGTCAGCTGTTTCCGGGTTGTGTCAAGCTCACTGAGACACCTATGCTTGCCTCGTCGTGGTGCGGTCGGGTTAGCCAACTCCAGGGTGCCTCCAGTTTAGGAGCTTCCTATGTGGGCTGCGTGAACTGGTAGTCAAGGCTGGTTCTGTAGTGCCAGTAGGCCCAGCTCCCCCTGTAGGACTGTTGGGGTTCGGTAACTGCGGCTGCCTCGCGGCCTAGCTGTTCTCTCCTCTCCTGTGGACCTTGGGGTCCACCACCTGGTTCCAGCACCGTCAGCTGGTTCCGGGCCGAGCCTTTGGCTTAGGTGCCTCCTCCTGGGTATCCGAGTTCCGCCAACGCCAGGCGGTCCTTGGTAGTGCTTTTAAGCGCGGGCACCTACAGCTTAGTAACCGGGTTCCAGCACCGTCAGCTGGTCCTCGGTCGTGCCATTGGCTCTTGCACACTGGGGCAACGCATCCGGGTTCCAGCACCGCCAGCTGGTTCTCGGCAGTGTTTTTGTCACAGGTACTCCCTCGTGCCAAGCCTGGTTTCAGCACCGTCAGCTGTTTCCGGGTTGTGTCAAGCTCACTGAGACACCTATGCTTGCCTCGTCGTGGTGCGGTCGGGTTAGCCAACTCCAGGGTGCCTCCAGTTTAGGAGCTTCCTATGTGGGCTGCGTGAACTGGTAGTCAAGGCTGGTTCTGTAGTGCCAGTAGGCCCAGCTCCCCCTGTAGGACTGTTGGGGTTCGGTAACTGCGGCTGCCTCGCGGCCTAGCTGTTCTCTCCTCTCCTGTGGACCTTCGGGTCCACCACCTGGTTCCAGCACCGTCAGCTGGTTCTCGGCAGTGTCTTTTGCTCTTGTACCTTCTGCTCCCCATCCTGGTTCCAGTACCGTCAGCTGGTTCCGGGCAGAGCCTTTGGCTTAGGTGCCTCCTTCTGGGTATCCAAGTTCCACCAACGTCAGGTGGTCCTTGGTAGTGCTTTCAGGCACGGGTACCTCCTGCTTAGTAACCGGGTTCCAGTAACGTCAGCTGGTCCTCGGTAGTTCCATTGGCTCTTGGACCTTCGGCTACCCATCCGGGTTCCAGTACCGTCAGCTGGTTCTCGGCAGTGTCTTTTGCTCTTGTACCTTCTGCTCCCCATCCTGGTTCCAGTAACGTCAGCTGGTTCCGGGCAGAGCCTTTGGCTTAGGTGCCTCCTTCTGGGTATCCGAGTTCCGTCAACGTCAGGCGGTCCTTGGTAGTGCTTTTTAGCACGGGTACCTCCTGCTTAGTAACCGGGTTCCAGTAACGTCAGCTGGTCCTCGGTAGTTCCATAGGCTCTTGAACCTTCGGGTAGCCATCCGAGTTCCAGTTCCATCAGCTGGTTCTTGGCATTTTCTCAGCCTTCTTGTACCTTCTGCTACATTTCCAAGTTGAAGACCCTAACGTCGACGACCCGGAAGACCACCACGATGACGACGACACGGAAGACCACCCCGATGACGACGACGACGACGGCGGAGACGACGACGGCGGAGATGACGACACTGGAGACGACGACCCTGGAGACGACAACATGGAAGACCGAGAAGCAGAAGAACAAGAGGCTGCAGAACAAAGAGCAGAAGAACATTAAGCATAAGACTTAATATCAGAGCAAAAGATATTATCTAAATTATATGCAGAAGAAGACTAAGCAGTGTATGGGGGTGAGTCCGTTCCTCCTCGTGGTGCCCCTGGATAAAGCCTGATGCTGCAGGCCAAACTGAACGCGGACAAATGTAACTTTTGTGACTGGCAGAACGGAAGGTGTAATCTTCAAACTTTTATAGATAACAACTACGGGAATGCCTGTCACAAATGAGAATATGATGAAGAAGTAGAATAGGAAGAATAATAACAGTGGAATAAAAAGAATATGTAGAATAAGAAGAATAATAATAGTTGAATAAAATGAATATGAAGAATGTAATAAAAAAAAAAAAATAGGTAGAAGATGAAGAAGAAGATGAATAAGGTGAAGAAGTTGATGTCAAAGATGCTGATGATGATGAAGATGAAAGTGTGGGAAAAGAAAAAAAAAAAGAAAAAAAAGAAGGGGAAGGGCGTGGAATAGTGAAACATCAATATCTGACAAAATAAAAAAAAAATTTACATAGTCAATATCTTTGTCACTCCGAACGTCTTAAAAAAAAACAAAAAACATGCTATTCTATTTGATTGGGATAAACCTCTATGACTTTAATGTCTCCGCCACCTCCCCAAATACATCCGGCATTATTCTTAGTTGTTTTCCTTCATGTAGAATGAACCTACAAGGAAAGAAAGGGTTTATTTTAATTCCGATATTTTGGTCCCATTGACTTGCATTGGGATCGGGTATCGGTATCGGCGATATCCGATATTTTTTGAATATCGGCCGATCCAAACCGATACCGATACTTTCCGATATCGGAAGGTATCGCTCAACACTAGTACCAACCTCTTGTGCGGCACGGTATCAAACGCTTTGGAAAAATCGAGATATACCACGTCCAATGACTCACCGTGGTCCAGCCTATAGCTTACCTCTTCATAAAAACTGATTAGATTGGTTTGACAGGAGCGATTTCTCATAAACCCATGCTGATATGGAGTTAAACAGTTATTCTCATTGAGATAATCCAGAATAACATCCCTCAGAAACCCTTCAAATATTTTACCAACAATAGAGGTTAGACTTACTGGCCTATAATTTCCAGGTTCACTTTTAGAGCCCTTTTTGAATATTGGCACCACATTTGCTATGCGCCAGTCCTGCGGAACAGATCCTGTCGCTATAGAGTCCCTAAAAATAAGAAATAATGGTTTATCTATTACATTACTTAGTTCTCTTAGTACTCGTGGGTGTATGCCATCCGGACCCGGAGATTTATCTATTTTAATCTTATTTAGCCAATTTCGCACCTCTTCTTGGGTTAGATTGGTGACCCTTAATATAGGGTTTTCATTGTTTCTTGGGATTTCACCTAGCATTTCATTTTCCACCGTGAATACCGTGGAGAAGAAGGTGTTTAATATGTTAGCTTTTTCCTCGTCATCTACAACCATTCTTTCCTCACTATTTTTTAAGGGGCCTACATTTTCAGTTTTTATTCTTTTACTATTGATATAGTTGAAGAACAGCTTGGGATTAGTTTTACTCTCCTTAGCAATGTGCTTCTCTGTTTCCTTTTTGGCAGCTTTAATTAGTTTTTTAGATAAAGTATTTTTCTCCCTATAGTTTTTTAGAGCTTCAATGGTGCCATCCTGCTTTAGTAGTGCAAATGCTTTCTTTTTACTGTTAATTGCCTGTCTTACTTCTTTGTTTAGCCACATTGGGTTTTTCCTATTTCTAGTCCTTTTATTCCCGCAAGGTATAAACCGCGTACACTGCCTATTTAGGATGTTCTTAAACATTTCCCATTTATTATCTGTATTCTTATTTCTGAGGATATTGTCCCAGTCTACCAGATTAAGGGCATCTCTAAGCTGGTCAAACTTTGCTTTCCTAAAGTTCAGTGTTTTTGTGACTCCCTGACAAGTCCCCCTAGTGAAAGACAGGTGAAACTGTACAATATTGTGGTCGCTATTTCCTAGATGCCCAACCACCTGCAGATTTGTTATTCTGTCAGGTCTATTAGATAGTATTAGGTCTAAAAGTGCTGCTCCTCTGGTTGGATTCTGCACCGATTGTGGAAGATAATTTTTCTTGGTTATTAGCAGAAACCTGTTGCCTTTATGGGTTTCACAGGTTTCACTTTCCCAGTTAATATCCGGGTAGTTAAAGTCCCCCATAACCAGGACCTCATTATGGGTTGCAGCTTCATCTATCTGCTTTAGAAGTAGACTTTCCATGGTTTCTGTTATATTTGGGAGTTTGTAACAGACCCCAATGAGAATTTTGTTACCATTTTTCCCTCCATGAATTTTGACCCATATGGACTCGACATCCTCATTTCCTTCGCTAATATCCTCCCTTAAAGTGGACTTTAGACAAGACTTTACATAGAGACAAACTCCTCCTCCTCTCCGATTTTTACGATCCTTTCTAAACAGACTGTAACCCTGTAAGTTAACTGCCCAGTCATAGCTTTCATCTAACCATGTCTCGGTTATTCCCACTATGTCAAAGTTACCTGTAGATATTTCTGCTTCTAGTTCTTCCATCTTGTTTGTCAGGCTTCTGGCGTTTGCGAGCATGCAGTTTAGAGGATTTTGTTTTGTTCCAATCTCCTCGCTGTGGATTGTTTTAGAAATGTTCTTACCTCCCTTCTGAGTATGTTTTCCTGGGTCTTCTTTGTTCTTTGTTCTTCTTTGTTATTAAATCAAAATATTACCAAGCTATGAGTTTAAGACCCTGAAGTTCATTGTAAGGGAAAATATCCACACTAATTTTTGTATACTTCTCTTGTAGCGATGATTGAGAAAGACCCAGGCTTGGGTCAAAACATTGCATATCGCTTATCGAATCATCATCTAATGTAATACTTTATAGTGTGGTGAATATTGTGAACCAAATAAATGTACTATTATTTGCATTCACTTGTGAGTGCAGCTGTTTCAGTTCTAGTAAGGCATAATTGAACAGATACCAAGAGGTGTGGTGGCCCTGCTCCCAAGCTACAATCTATGGAAATAGGGGAGACACGAAAAGAGAATGGTAAAAAGTGGTTATATTATTGTTTCTTAGTGTGTGAAGAAGACTGATTTGTGCTAGGAGGAGTGGACAATGGAGTGTCTGTAAATCTCTTGCAACTTGGTATTGAGAGTCAATTCTCATCCAACAATATAGAAAAATGATCTTACATGGATGTGTCTGTCAATAAGCAAGTAAAAGACAGTACAGGCTGTAACATACAGGCTGTAACATACAGCAGGATCAAAGCAATAAAAAGAAAGCAATAAATGTAAATAGATTTTTTTTAATGTAGATTATATAAAACACAAAGATGAACCTTAAAAAGAATCTATCACAATGATAATGTCCCAGTTATTGGGTGTAAATGTGAGTGGTAGCTTCTCTCTTCCTCCACCATCCCGTAATTCCAACTTGGAAAATGTCCCATTCTTTAGGACTTCCATAAAATAGGAAGTTTAGCACACCTATATTTAAGTTTGCCAAAGTGTTCTTGACTGTAAACTTGTTTCCTGTATTATCGCTGTATCCTTTTACTGCCGTCTGATTCAGTTCATCCTCTTCCTTGCCTTGACTTGCATCTCTGGATGACTTGAGGCATCTCGTCAGCAAGGGTCAAACCAGGGCTTGTTTAGACATCACGACCTAGTCGATTTTGTGTCACAAAGGATGTTCTTACATGTTGCATGCTTTGTTTTCAACATTCTATTTCACCTTGATGACCTGTGGACCACAAGTGAAGCAGGGTAGTGGTCCATGACTGCTGATGCTCTGGGTAATGTCGGGTGATGTGTCTTTTTCCCCCATTTTCCCATCTCTTCTTTATATTTGCTAATCCCCCTTTTTCCCCTCATGGCTGATGTAGTGAGAGTTTGTTGTTAGAAGTGTGGAGCCCCACTCCTTGCTGGTTCATTTGAAAGTGGTAGACACCATTGTTATAAACTCCCCTTCCCGTGTTTTTGTAGCCCCTTCTCCTGTACCTGCTTTAGGAGCCTTCCCTCGTTATAAACATTTTCTACTGTATGCTGTTATGATATTATTTTATATGTTTTAGTGAGAAGGACTAAAGTCACAGCTGGTGGTAAAATTTTGCGATTTGGAGAGTATGGAACTGAAGACAGACTTGCCCACTCGGAGTCCGGTGGTGTACACCGTTTCGGTTGTTCTTGAATTCTATGGCCAAACAAATGGACAATACAAAGAGAAAAATAAAGCTGTAGCTGACCTTATCCAAAAAAAAGAATAATGTGCTGTATATTCTTTAGTGCGTCATTTCATGGGAGGGGTCAATTTTGTTAAAAGTGAGAAGCAGGTGGTTGGTCTCTGTAGTCCTCCCATGCTCTTAAACTTGCTTTTCATCTTCCTTGTGGTTGCAGATTTGGTGTTGCTGGCCTCTACTACCAAATGAAGAATGTAAATTTTCCTTTTCTCAGCCTTGTGCCAAAGGCCACCCTGTGCGCCACATTTGAGAGCTGTGGTATAAGGGTTAACATGTAGTCAAGTCCACTCTTCCCTATAGGGTCCTCTGGTGGAAATAAATCTTGTTTTTGGCCTTTCACAATTATAAGTAGTAGTGTTGAGCGAGGGTGCTTGCCACTGCTTGTTATTCGATCGAGTATCGCGGGTAATCAAGTGCCCTACCCACGTTTTGTGGCTCTTAGATGCTGATAAACATGTGAGGAGTGCCTGCCATGTTGACTACTGGCATTACGTGATTGGCTGGTTGCATCACGTCTTATATAAAACCGGAGACGCGATCCTCGGCACATTGTCCTCAGGAAGCAGTTCAGGGAGAGCTGATCTAGGATGGAGAGCTTAGATTACAGCAGGCATATAGGCAGTATTTGTCTGCTATTGCAGTACTTGTATACCACTGTTGCACCATTAAAACAAAAGTCCTTTTCGGGGCTACATACTGTCCTTTCTCTAGTAAAACCAATGTTACCTGCATTCAGCGTAGGGATCGCTGGTGGACCAGTGATAGTTTTGGATTAGAGGCATATATGCAGGGTTTATTGCCTTATAGTGCTTCTATAGGTATACTGCAACTGTAATCTAAAAACAAATGTCCTTTTCAGGGCTACATATTTTTTTCTCTATCAATACTGGAAAGTTTGCAGGCATACATTATATACCTAATTTAAAATGTGCAAGGCGTTCGGTAAGGGATGGGGAAGTGGATGTGCTGCTGATGGTGAAGATACCGAGGCCACGGGCCCAGGCTTCCCAACCCCACCAGAAGACAGCAGCCGAACATAAAGCCAATTAAAATGTTCCTTTTTTTTTCCTGGTGTATTCCCATGCACCCTTTCCAACCCTGCAAAAGGGCATACAATTCATGGTTTCTTTTTTTTTTCTTGCACACCGCTGGGTGTAGTTTCATTTCCCCCACTACTATGTCATCCGACTCTCTTGACTGATTCCGTAGCTCCAATTCTGGTGGTGGGAGATGGATGGAGTTATTCCAACTGCAGCCATGAGACCGATGCATGACCGGGTAATTGGGGTTTCCAAGCTTTCCACTTACAGATTATGTTGAATGACATAAGTATTGGGTATGTTGAATTTCCTCCAACCCAGATAAGTCACCACCAAAGATGCCTGGAAGCAGTTTACTCCCTCTCACCATTGAAAACACATGCACGTTCAGTAAAACCGAGCACGCATGTGTATGGAGAAGTTGGGAGGAATATCTACCATCCTAAAGACACCTTAACCGGGGAGGGTGGGCTATACATTAAACTAAATGAGATCTGTACAATGAGGAATGCACATTTCTTATAGACATAACTAGACCAGGACAGCTGTGTACTGTGTGTCATTTAGTCTCATATAACAGCAGCATTAAATGTTAGCTGGAAAACATGATCTGTGAAAATAACTCCCAACAAAAAAAATCTGGATAAGAATTGGAACGAAAACATGGAACTTGGCATACAGCCTTCTTAGCACAAAATGTAACTCCAAAAATCACATTTTTACACAATGAGCCTGGAGTCTTGTAGCTCGCCTGATATGTCTGCTCACCATGCAAATTTAGAAGTGACTGCAAATAAATAAACTCGTCAAATACAAACATGACAGTATAAAATATACAAATCCGGTGTCATGTTTAGATTGCTTGAAAAAGGAGGTGATGCGATTTAAAAGACCAAGACAGCGCTATAAGGAGTATTACAGTATGAGCTTGGAAAACCCCAAATTTACCACTGGATAATATACAGTATATGATATATAGTATAAGGTATACTATGGTATATGGTATTACATTGGATAAATACTAGTTATTATATATATATATATATATATATATATATATGTATATATATATATATATATATATATATATATATATATAATTGTCTAAGGTCCACTTCCGTCTGTTTGTAACGGAAATCCCATGTTGCTGATTATCAGCGATATTGGGGAGGGATTTACACACCGCTTCACTTTTTACTATTGATGTTGCCTATGCAGCATCAATAGTAAAAAGATATCATGTTAAAAACAGTAAAAAAAAAATAAATCGTGATATTCTCACCTTCCGGCGTCCCGGGCAGCTTTTCCCGCTCCTTGCGATGCTCCGGATCCAGTAATGCTCCGCTACATCATCACGGGTTATTGCCGCAAAGCATCACTGGGAACGGACCTGGCGGGAGCATCGCTAAAGGCCTGGGCTGGATCCGGGGGCCGCCGGAAGGTGAGTATATAGCTATTTTTTATTTTAATTCTTTTTTTTTTTTAACAGAGATATAGTGCCCACACTGCTATACACTACGTGGCTGTGTTATATACTACATGGGCTGTGTTATATACTGCGTGGGCTGTGCTATATACTACGTGGGCTGTGCTATATACTACGTGGGCTGTGCTATATACTACGTGGGCTGTGCTATATACTACGTGGGCTGTGCTATATACTGCGTGGGCTGTGCTATATACTACGTGGGCTGTGCTACATACTACGTGGCTGTGCTATGTAGGCTGTGTTATATACTGCATGGGCTGTGCTATATACTACGTGGGCTGTGCAATATACTACATGGGCTGTGCAATATACTACGTGGCTGTGTTATATGCTACGTGGCTGTGCTATATGCTACGTGGGCTGTTATATACTACGTGGCTGTATTACATACTACGTGGCTGTGCTATATACTACGTGGGCTGTGCTATATGTTATGTGGGCTGTGCAATATACTATGTGGCTGTGTTATATGCTACCTGGCTGTGCTATATACTACGTGGCTATGCTATATGCAACATGGGCTGTGTTATATACTACGTGGGCTGTGCTATATTTCTCTGCTGTATCTGCGCATCATGAATCGTGGTATGTGTTAAACGGGGGTCCACTGAGACTCTTTCACCCGGGGCCCTCAAAAACCTGGAGCCGGCCCTGGCTTCACTGATCCTGTGTATTCATTGCATTATCATTAAATCTTCATAAATAAACTACATACATATTCTAGAATACCTGAAGCGTTAGAATCGGGCCACCATCTAGTGTGTGTATATATATATATATATATATATATATACACATATATACATACACACACACACACACACATACCCTATATAAATTAGATAAGGACTGTACTAGATGAAGTTATTTGGTTGAGGTGTGGCCGATTTTCACCAGAAATGGTTGTTAAAATGACAGCTGAAACGGTAAACCGGTAGAACGCGCTGATGCCAACCCAGCTCCCTGCTTCAATGGATTCTCCTGAATGGTGGGAGCCTTAAATTACTTGTAATTTAAATTATTTGTAATCTTTTTTTTGTGTTTTTTTTTTATATAGAACTTTATATATTAATGAACACAATATAATATCCAGTTTATTCACTACCGCAATTATCAGCAAGTCACATAGTAGCTAAAGGCCAAGTGATTGATTGTCTGACGGCTATGTTTTCCACCTCTCCTATAAATGTGCGGTCACATATCAGCCAAGCATGGATATTTATTTCAATAAAGAGATGGAAATGTACCCCTCCGTGAAACTAGTAAAACAGTGCTTATCTTTCAAAGTAACCAAACACACGCCCATTAGACATTGACTATTTCTGCCAAAATGGCCTGAAGGTGTATGGTCACCTTTTCCTACAGATTTGTTCATTTACTAAAAACTTGTAGTTCACAACCTTGGAAAACAATTAAATCAGTTCATATTAGGAACTTAGGTGCTGCAGCCGCCATGGAGTCCCCTCTAGGTGAGAAATGTAATAAACCCCAAGTGAACATATGGCTTTCTAGTTCTGTCCAGGATTTTGTGTATTATTTATTTTACTCACTTACATAGCGTGATCATATTCTGCATCACTTTACAGACATTGCCATTGCTGTCCCCATTGGGGCTCACAATCTAGATTCCCCATGCTTATCTGTTTGGAGTGTGGGAGGAAACCCACGCAAACACAGGGAGAACATACAAACTCCTTGCAGATGTAGTCCTTGGGGAGATTTGAACCCAGGACCCCAGTGGCTAAAGCACTAACCACTGAGCCACCAGAATGAATCCATAAGTGAAATCATAGTAGTAACATTATTAATATACTCCGCAGGATTTCTCTGTAGGCTTCGCCCGCTGGTATTGTCATCCCCCTGTCACCAGAAATAGTGCGGTTAAGGGGTAAACTAAAAATAAATTGTTCTTATTCTGATGTAGTCAGAGCCTGCTGGCAGTTTCCCTTATTTAGTAGAATTTCTTCTTTCTCTGCCTTTGCTGCAGAGCTTTTCAATGTTGTTCTGGCCGCTTCCATACCAACGATGCAATGAATGATTTGTAGATCAGGAATTTTCTCATTTTAGTTATATTGTTCTATCAGATATACAATAGGGCATTTCATAATAGTATGTTATTTGTTATTAGATAGAAAGTGAAATTCACTTTCTTGGTGACGGTCTCCTCCATTTGACTATTATTAGTCACACTACAGATACCTCTATACCATCAATACTGGTTGGCATCTATTGCTCCTGAACGCCCATTACAACAACCCCTCCATAGATGCTAAAATAACTGCAATGAAACAAAAATAACACATGACACCTTGCTCATTGATCAGTTGTCTGGTGCCCCCATACACATTAGACTGTCATCCCAAACCCGTCATATGTGGACCTTAAGAGTCGGAATGTCCCCATACACTTAATGTCACCTGACATGTAAAGGGTCTGTCCTGGTGAGTATGAGGCACTCATCTATAAACCCATAGAACTTGTCTGTGCCAATCCGTTCCTCGAACTAAGTTTATAACATTCCTTAGTAATTTGTTAAATTACATTATTTTACCTTATTTCTGGCCCAATACCAACCCAGCCTTCCCTCCCTCCGCCTGCCCTGACCTGTACGAGTTGCCTCTTGCCGTCTGCCCTGATCCTTTTGCTGAAGGTTTTGTACAGCGCACCCAATATCTCAGCTTCTCCTCCGGTCCACATTTGCTCTTGGAGACCGTGCTGAGAAGTGTGACCGCGTTATGCCTTCCGATAAAGTCCATACGGCAAGGTCAAAAAGTGAATTACAAGTTTTATCATCGTGTCATTTTTAGTTCCAATATTCTGTTCTGATTCATTTCTTGGTATATTTTTTTTTGCAAATTCACTGCAGAAACAGATTTAAAGGGAATGTTCAACGATTATTCAGGTCACCAATTTAGAAGTAGTTTTCAAGGGTGGAAATTTATAAGTATAATGGAACCCAAAGGCTCCAGCAATGCATTGCATTAACTAAGTAAAGGAAAGGCGCTGGTTTGTAAATGGCTAATTGCTTTCATGTACGCTCAATAGTTCAAAACAAGGCAGCTGATTTCTCCGACTCTTCTGCTTGAAGCATTTTTGATCACCCTCTTTGTTAGCAGACAGTCGGAGTGGTGTCCAGTATGTGTCATCCGTGCAAAACACAGAACCTCAATGTATTTTATCTGGAGCGGATCCAGTTCTCTGTTGGTAAAAGGAGCAGATGGCGTGACCGGGACATTTTCTCCAAGTAGAAGCTGTTCTTGGTTCATAATAAGTAGAATATCTTAGTGATTGCTTTTTATAGGGGAGGATAAGACAGATTGTTTTTAGCGGACTGTGTGCACAATAAGCAACGTGCTGCCATATGCTGACCGGGCTCCGATCCCTTGTGGTATGGAGTACTAATCACATCTACAGGGTTATTCCAATCACTAAAAATTGCCAACTATCCCAAAGCTGTCGGACCCCTGCAGGCCCCAAAAAGAGCGTCTGAAATCCTCTGTTGGCATGCTATCACTGCATTTTATGGCACTGAGCACTGACTATGGCTATCTCCGTCACATCCATAGAGAATGAATGCTCCATTCCGAAGGGGCATTTCTTAAAGTTGCGTTCTTGGGATCGGTGTAGGTCCCACTGCAGGGGCCACCATCAATCAGCAACTTAGCACTCATTCTTTGGATAGGTGATAGCTTTTCACACTGGTGGACACAGGCAGAAAAGGGCCCCTGTGCAAGAACAATAGGGCCCTCTGCAGCACAAGAGGTCCTAAAAATGCTAAATTGCACCTGCATTGGAGGTATAAATGAGACCCCTTACGTCTTGCACCAATGATATGTCTGCCCCTGACATTTTATGATCCATGCAAGTGCTGTCCAATTTTTACGCACCGATGTCCTTTGAAAAGCTAGCAGTTCATTTGCCAAGTACAGTAAAACCACAGCGGTTAGAATAGAAACACATAGAATACATAGGTATATAGATCTCAGTGACATTATATATATATATATATATATATATATATATATATATATATATATATATATATATATTATATATACACACACACAAATACACATACATACATACATATAAACACACAGTACAGACCAAAAGTTTTGACACACCTCATTTAAAGATTTTTCTGTATTTTCATGACTATGAAAATTGTACATTCACACTGAAGGCATCAAAACTATGAATTGACACATGTGGAATTATATACTAAACAAAAAGTGTGAAACAACTGAAATTATGTCTTATATTCAAGGTTCTTCAAAGTAGCCACCTTTTGCTTTGATGACTGCTTTTTTGTTAAGTATATAATTCCACATGTGTTAATTCATAGTTTTGATGCCTTCAGTGTGAATGTACAATTTTCATAGTCCTGAAAATACAGAAAAATCTTTAAATGAGAAGGTGTGTCCAACTTTCAGTCTGTACTGTATATGTATATTACATAGAAGAAAAGCCAGCAATTCATCTGCCGTGTACTGTAAAATCACAGCAGGAGCCGACAGCATAGAATAGATGGTTAACATTCAGTAAAAACAAATAGATTAGGTAGATATACAGATGTCTGTGACAAATACAATTAGTACAGTGTGTGCAGTTTACTGTACATGTATTTAATTAAAAAAAGATTATTTTTTGGAAAAAAAAATGGCTTGGGCTCCCACGTAATTTTCTTAGCCAACAGAGGGAATTGGGAAAGCCGCCGGCTGGGGGCTGATGTTTATAGCCTGGGAAGGGGTTAATACCCATGGAGCTTCCTAGGCTGTTAATATCAGCTCACAACTGTATACTTAGCTTTTACTAGCTATGAAAGTAGGGGTCCCTAAAAAAAAATAATAATTGGGGGATTTGATTGCCATTGTATTGTCAGGTGACATCAAGCCCCAAGGTAAGTAATGGAGAGGTGTCAATAAGACACCCCCCTTCCTAACCCCATAGTCATATCGTATAAAAACACAGACACCCAGAAAAAAGTGCTTTAATTGAAACAATGATACAGACTCCTTTAATAACTCTTAATTAAACCACCCTACGATCTCCCCCATTCCACCGACGCCATTGTCGTCTGCAAAAGAGTTAAAAAAACAAACATTCTTCACCATTCCGCAGAGATGATAATCCATTTGTCCCATGATGGGTCTAGCTCTGCTACAGCTAGATGGCAGGCTGCATGGTTGCATGATGCAACCATACAGCCTGCCACCCAGCAGATACACTGAGCAGCGTGTGCTCAGTGTCTCCCTGTGAACTCCTACTCTCTGTCTGACAGTCTGTTTTGCGAGTTCACAGCCAATGAACTCACTTCACCTATGCGACATAAGCACGAGCGCGGTGGGAAAATTTCTCACGGCGCTCTCGCTGATGTCAAAAAAGTGAAGTGAGTTCATTGGCTGTGAACTCCCAGGACCTCTCTGACGGCCCCGCAAGCAGGGGAACTTTCTCACACTTGCGGTGCTGTCAGACAGGGAATATTAGTTCACAGGGAGACACTGAGCACACGCTGCTCAGTGTCTATACTGGATGACAGGCTGCAAGGTCGCATCATGTAACTATGCAGCCTGCCATCAAGATGTAGCAGAGCTAGACCCATCTGCGAAATGGTGAAGAATATGGTTGTTTATTTTTTACCTCTTTTGCAGATGACAAGGGTGTTGATGGAATGGGTGAGGTCCTAAGTATGGTTTAATTAAGATTTATTAAAGGAGTCTGTGTTATTCTTTCAATTAAAGGACCTTTTTTGGGTGTCTGTGTTTTTATACGACATGACTATTGTTATGGACCTGGTGGTTAAGAGCACACGGAATGACCTGATGGTTAAACAAACACGGGACAAGCTCTGGGAAGTGGGAGCTCTGCTGACCGCAACCCCTAATACTATCACACACACTAGAAATAGCCGTGGAGCGTACCTAACTCTGCCTAGACGCCTCTTCACAGCCTAAGAGCTAACTAGCCCTAGAGACAGAAAATAAAGCCTACCTTGCCTCAGAGAAATTCCCCAAAGGAAAAGGCAGCCCCTCACAAATATTGACTGTGAGTTAAGATGAAAGTCACAAACACAGAAATGAAACAGGTTTCAGCAAAGGAGGCCAGACCTACTAAACAGACAGAGGATAGGAAAGGTATCTTTGCGGTCAGCACAAAAACTACAAAAAGACCACGCAGAGTGTGCAAAAAGACCCCCGCACCGACTCACGGTGCGGAGGTGCCACTCTGCATCCCAGAGCTTCCAGCTAGCAAGGCAAAATCATGATAGCAAGCTGGACAAGAAAACAATGAACAAATAATTAACTAGCAGGGACTTAGCTTCTGCTGGAGTAGACAGGTCACCAGAAAGATCCAAGAGCAAAGTGAACCAGTACAAGAACATTGACAGCTGGCCTGGAGTAACAATCTGAGTGGAGTTAAATAGAGCAGCCAGCCTAAGAATAAACTAAGTCACCTGTGGAAGGAACCTCAGAACCAGCAGCTCCACTCACAGCCACCAGAGGGAGTCCATAGACAGAACTCGCCGAAGTACCATTCATGACCACAGGAGGGAGTTCGATAACAGAATTCACAACAGTACCCCCTGTTGTGAATTCTGTGGCTGAGTTCACTTCTGTGGTCACAAGTGGTATTGCAGTCTCTGGGCTTCCTCCCTCAGGTGTTTTGGTGAGCTCGTTGGCTGCCTTGCTATTTAGCTCCACTTGAGTCTGTCTTCCTTGCTCCTTGTCAATGTTCCAGTGTTGGATCTGAGCTACTGCATCTTTCCTTGGGCCTGCTGCTCTGCTAGATAAGTGCTTCTAGTTTGTTTTCTGTTTTTTCTGTCCAGCTTGCTATTAACTTTTGCTGGAAGCTCTGAGAAGCAAAGGGGTGCACCGCCGTGCTGTTAGTTCGGCACGGTGGGTCTTTTTGCCCCTTTGCGTGGTTTTCGTTTTAGGGTTTTTTGTAGACTGCATAGTTCTCTTTGCTATCCTCGCTCTGTCTAGAATATTGGGCCTCACTTTGCTGAATCTATTTCATTCCTACGTTTGTCTTTTCATCTTGCTAACAGTCATTATATGTGGGGGGCTGCCTATTCCTTTGGGGTATTTCTCTGAGGTAAGTCAGGCTTGTATTTCAATCTTCAGGCTAGTCAGCTCCTCAGGCAGTGCCGAGTTGCATAGGTAGTGATAGGCGCAATCCACTGCTGCTTATAGTTGTGTGAGGATAGATCAGGTACTGCAGTCTACAGAGATTCCACGTCTCAGAGCTCGTCCTATTGTTTTTGGTTATTGCCAGATCTCTGTATGTGCGCTGATTACTGCACGCTGTGTTGCCTGATTGCCAGCCATAACAACCCCCCCCTTGAGGAGGGGTCACCGAACCCTCACCAGAGCCCCCAGGCCGATCAGGACGAGCCAAATGAAAGGCACGAACTAGATCGGCAGCATGAACATCAGAGGCAACAACCCAGGAATTATCTTCCTGACCATAACCCTTCCACTTGACCAGGTACTGGAGTTTCCGTCTCGAAATACGAGAATCCAAAATCTTCTCCACCACATACTCCAACTCCCCCTCGACCAACACCGGGGCAGGAGGATCGACGGAGGGATCCAAAGGCGCCACGTATCTCCGCAATAACGACCTATGGAACACATTTTGGATGGCAAAAAAAGCTGGAAGGGCCAAACGAAATGACACAGGATTGAGAACTTCAGAAATCTTATAAGGACCAATGAAACGAGGCTTAAAGGGAACCTGTCACCCCGTTTTTTCAGATTGAGCTATAAATACTGTTAAATAGGGCCTGCGCTGTGCGTTACTATAGTGTATGTAGTGTACCCTGATTCCCCATGTATGCTGAGAAATACATTACCAAAGTCGCCGTTTTCGCCTGTCAATCAGGCTGGTCTGGTCAGGTGGGCGTGTTCACAGTGCTCTTTTCTTCTCCAGCTTTCCGTTGGTGGCGTAGTGGTGTGCGCATATCCAAGGTCCGAATTCCCTGCGCCCACGTGAAGACACAGCGCGCGATCTGCGCTGTAATCCCTTGCATCGGTGGGGGTGGCCATCTTCCTGGGGCCGCGCGTGCGCAGATGGAGTGCTCTGCTGCACGGGGCTTCAGGAAAATGGCCGCGGGATGCCGCGCGTGCGCATTAGAGATCGCGGCGGCCATTTTTCCAAAGCCGAGATGCAAACTGTGTCTTCACGTGGGCGCAGGGAATTCGGACCTTGGACATGCGCACACCACTACGCCACCAACGGAAAGCTGGAGAAGAAAAGAGCGCTGTGAACACGCCCACCTGACCAGACCAGCCTGATTGACAGGCGAAAACGGCGACTTTGGTAATGTATTTCTCAGCATACATGGGGAATCAGGGTACACTACATACACTATAGTAACGCACAGCGCAGGCCCTATTTAACAGTATTTATAGCTCAATCTGAAAAAACGGGGTGACAGGTTCCCTTTAAACTTAGGAGAGGACACCTTCATAGGAACATAACGAGACGACAACCAAACCAAATCCCCAACACGAAGTCGGGGACCAACACAGCGTCGGCGGATAGCGAAACGTTGAGCTCTCTCCTGGGACAATGTCAAATTGTCCACTACATGAGTCCAAATTTGCTGCAACCTGTTGTTAGGGCTAGCGGAACGCACCAAATAATAGGACAGATAGAGTATGGTGCGTTCGCAGCCCGGGGTCCACCGTGCAGAGATGGAACCTGCTGCCAAGTAATGACGGACTATATGGCGGTACAAAGTGAATACATACACGGGTTAACCTCACCCTGTGTGAAGGAAGCGAACCCTGTTGCGTCACAGGGCCGCGGTACCGCACCAAGAGCGCAAGCAAGGAGTCTCAGCACTCAATCCCAAGACACAGGATTTGAGTACATAGACCTCATGCGCTCGACACCGCTACTGGGGTGTCAGAGTGTCAGCAATAGAAGCACGAGAGTGCATGCAGTGCCGCACTGGCGAACGCCACTAACCACCCTGGCTTGGGTCAGGAAAGCGCTGTGAAAGCGCACGGCGCCGCACTGGCGGTCACAGCAATAAGACGCTGTATTGTGTGTTTACGTGCTGATGGCTAAGTCGGGCGCTAGATAGCAATCCTTCATTCGCGACCAGTCAACAACACTAGGAATGGGAATGATTTAGGAGCTTTCATCCATCGACATACATCCATCAACACACACACATTATCAAGTCTATACTAGCGCATGGCCGTGCGGTCATGCGCAGCTTATATAGTTGCAGCACGTTCAGGACTTTCCAATAAAGGTCCAATGGGAAGCTGCTACCGAAGTTTTGCCCTTTCAGGACCTTTCTGGAAGACCAACGGGATGTGCTGCAGTACCTGAGCATGTGACCCTCGATCTCCAACGGGAGATCTTGCCCTGGGCATGCTCAGAAAGAGAAAAGCAGGACTTAGCCCCAAAAGTATCTGCTTGCCGCTGCCCAACACTGACTTCAATGGCAGAAGCAGAAAAAGCAGCAGTAACTCTTTGTACAGAGTGAGACTGAGCAAGACGCTGGGAACGACGTCTCTGCTGAGCAGACTCCACTGCGGCTGGAGAAGAATGGGAGACCGCAGCGGAGATGGCTCGAGATTCCCCTTGTGCAGAAGCGGGAACTCGACACCTAACATTACCCCCCCTCCTTGGACCTCGCTACGCTCGAAGTCAGCAATGAGCTGTGGGGCCCGAATGTTTTCAGCAGGCTCCCATGACCTGTCCTCTGGGCCATAACCCTTCCAATCCACCAGATAGAATTTTTTGCCACATACCACCTTGCACCCCAAAATAGCGTTCACCTCGTAATCGTCCGTAGACGAACCCGATGTCCCAGCAGATGACTCGGAAAACCGGGACATGTATACGGGTTTCAAGAGGGACACATGAAAGGTGTCGGTGATACCCAAGCGTGGAGGAAGGGCCAGACGGTAGACCACAGGGTTAACCTGTTCAAGGACCTTGAAGGGACCCAAGTAGCGAGGTGCAAGCTTAGTGGACTCAACACGCAGCCTGATGTTACGGGCGGAGAGCCACACTAAGTCGCCAGGAGCAAAGGTCGGAGCGGGGCGCCGATGAGCATCGGCAGAGGACCTAATTCTCTCCTTGGAGGCCCGAATGGCATCCTGAGTGCGGTCCCAAATGTCCCGTGCCTCCACAGCCCAATCTGCCACCCTGGAATCAGCGGAAGACACTGGCATGGGCACAGGGACACGCGGATGCTGGCCGTAATTTAGGAGGAATGGAGTCTGACCGGTGGAGTCGGCTACGGCGTTGTTAAGCGCAAACTCTGCCCACGGTAGCAAGGATGCCCAGTCATCCTGCCTGGCAGAAACAAAATGTCGTAAATATGTGACCAAGGTCTGGTTGGCCCTCTCTACCAACCCATTCGTCTCGGGATGATATGCCGAAGAGAGATTCAACTCAATACTGAGTAGACGACAAAGCTCTCTCCAGAATCGAGACACAAACTGGGGACCCCGGTCACTAACAATTTTGTCTGGCATACCGTGTAGGCGAAAGATATGTTTGATGAACAAGACAGCCAAAGCCTGTGCAGAAGGAAGCCGTGGAAGAGGCACCAAGTGCACCATCTTGGAAAAATGGTCGGTGATCACCCAGATAATGGTGCAGTTACGAGACTTGGGTAAGCCCACCACAAAGTCCATCCCGACCATCTCCCAGGGCCTGTCCGCCACCAGCAGAGGGTAAAGCAAACCAGCTGGCCATTGCCGAGGGGACTTGTTCTTGGCGCAAGAGACACACGCCCGAACATATTCTGCGACATCACGAGCCATATGCGGCCACCAGTATGTCCTCGCCAGTAACTCAGATGTCCTTTTGGAACCAAAATGTCCACCCATCCTGGACGAGTGTGCCCAAGAGAGAACCTCCGGTCGCAAACTGGATGGTACAAAAGTCTTGCCCGGAGGCACAGACTCTAGCGAAACTGGGGCCACAGTTCTCAAGCTCTCGGTGGGGACAATAAGCCAAGGCTCCTCTTCCTCCTCCACAGATGACACAACGGAGCGAGAGAGAGCGTCGGCCCGAATGTTCTTCTCCCCAGAGAGAAAATGGAGGGTGAAATGAAACCGGGAGAAGAATAAGGACCATCTGGCCTGGCGAGAATTCAACCGCTGGGCTGTCTGCAGATACACCAAATTTTTATGGTCTGTGAAGACTTGGAAGGGAAAACGAGCTCCCTCCAAGAGATGTCTCCACTCCGAGAAAGCCAACTTCATGGCTAGCAACTCCCTGTCCCCGATGGAATAATTCCTCTCTGCTGGTGAGAAGGTCTTAGAAAAGAAGAAGCAAGGATGCTTCCGACCTTGAGCATCCTTTTGGAAGAGGACTGCTCCAGCACCAACAGAAGAGGCATCCACCTCCATGATAAATGGCTTATCAACATCAGGGCGATGTAGGATGGGAGCGCTAGCGAAGTGTGACTTTATGGAGTTAAAGGCCTTGGAGACCTCCTCAGACCACAATTTGGGATTTGCCCCCTTCTTGGTGAGGGCAACCAAGGGAGCTACCAAAGTTGAGAAGTGTGGAATGAACTGGCGATAATAATTAATGAACCCCATAAAGCACTGCACCGCTTTAAGAGAATGGGGTTCTTGCCAGTCCATCACAGCCTGTAGTTTGGCAGGATCCATAGCCAATCCCTGGGCAGAGATGATATAGCCTAGGAAAGGTAAGGACTCCTGCTCAAACATACACTTCTCCAACTTGGCATAGAGGGAGTTTGCCTGTAGGAGGTCGAAGACTTTGCAAACATCTCTCCGGTGGGAGTCAATATCTGGAGAGAGATGAGAATATCATCCAGATAGACTACGACCGAGGTGGAAAGCATATCCCGGAAAATGTCGTTCACAAAGTCTTGGAAAATGGCTGGGGCATTACAGAGCCCGAAGGGCATCACCAGATACTCATAATGCCCATCCCTGGTGTTAAAAGCCGTCTTCCATTCGTCCCCCTCACGGATGCGAATCAGGTTGTAAGCACCCCGCAGATCTAATTTAGTAAATACCCTTGCTCCCCGGAGCCTATCGAAGAGCTCAGATATCAAGGGCAAAGGATACTTATTCTTAACGGTGATGGCGTTAAGACCCCTGTAGTCTATGCATGGACGCAATTCCCCATTCTTCTTCTGCACGAAGAAGAACCCTGCCCCAGCAGGTGACACTGACTTCCTAATGAATCCTCTTGCCAGATTTTCCTGGATGTATTGTGACATTGCCTCCGTCTCCGGGAGAGATAACGGATAGATTCGACCCCGGGGAGGCTCAGCACCAGGCAAGAGATCAATAGGACAGTCATAGGGGCGATGGGGCGGAAGGGTCTCCGCCGCCCTTTTGGAGAACACGTCTGCATAAGACCAATACTGCTTGGGGAGAGAGGATAGATCTGCGGGTACCTCTGTAGTAGCAACCTGAACGCACTCCCTCTGACACCTACCCCCACAAGATTCGCCCCATCCCAGAATTCTGCCTGAGGACCACTCAATATGAGGAGAGTGGTACCGTAGCCAAGGTATTCCCAACAGGACCTCATCAATTCCCTCAGGAATGATGAGCAGAGATATAATCTCCTGATGAGATGGCGACATGGACAGAGTAAAAGGGATGGTCTTGTGTGTTATCTGTGAGGGCAGTGTCGACCCATTCACCACTCGTACCGTTACTGGTTGAGCTAGCATAACCAGGGGTATTGCGTGACGTTGGGCGAAGGCAGAAGACATAAAATTGCCCTCCGCCCCAGAATCCACGCAGAGCTCTACTGAGTGGGAGAATGAGCCTATAATAATTGTCCATTTAAAGGACAATTTGGAGGCAAACGTCGCCGTGTCTAGTATACCTCCACCTACTACCAGAAGCAGAAATATCTACAGGTAACTTTGACATAGTGGGAATAACCGAGACATGGTTAGATGAAAGCTATGACTGGGCAGTTAACTTACAGGGTTACAGTCTGTTTAGAAAGGATCGTAAAAATCGGAGAGGAGGAGGGGTTTGTCTCTATGTAAAGTCTTGTCTAAAGTCCACTTTAAGGGAGGATATTAGCGAAGGGAATGAGGATGTCGAGTCCATATGGGTTGAAATTCATGGAGGGAAAAATGGTAACAAAATTCTCATTGGGGTCTGTTACAAACCCCCAAATATAACAGAAAGCATGGAAAGTCTACTTCTAAAGCAGATAGATGAAGCTGCAACCCATAATGAGGTCCTGGTTATGGGGGACTTTAACTACCCGGATATTAACTGGGAAACAGAAACCTGTGAAACCCATAAAGGCAACAGGTTTCTGCTAATAACCAAGAAAAATTATCTTTCACAATTGGTGCAGAATCCAACCAGAGGAGCAGCACTTTTAGACCTAATACTATCTAATAGACCTGACAGAATAACAAATCTGCAGGTGGTTGGGCATTTAGGAAATAGCGACCACAATATTGTGCAGTTTCACCTGTCTTTCACTAGGGGGACTTGTCAGGGAGTCACAAAAACATTGAACTTTAGGAAGGCAAAGTTTGAACAGCTTAGAGATGCCCTTAATCTGGTAGACTGGGACAATATCCTCAGAAATGAGAATACAGATAATAAATGGGAAATGTTTAAGAACATCCTAAATAGGCAGTGTAAGCGGTTTATACCTTGTGGGAATAAAAGGACTAGAAATAGGAAAAACCCAATGTGGCTAAACAAAGAAGTAAGACAGGCAATTAACAGTAAAAAGAAAGCATTTGCACTACTAAAGCAGGATGGCACCATTGAAGCTCTAAAAAACTATAGGGAGAAAAATACTTTATCTAAAAAACTAATTAAAGCTGCCAAAAAGGAAACAGAGAAGCACATTGCTAAGGAGAGTAAAACTAATCCCAAACTGTTCTTCAACTATATCAATAGTAAAAGAATAAAAACTGAAAATGTAGGCCCCTTAAAAAATAGTGAGGAAAGAATGGTTGTAGATGACGAGGAAAAAGCTAACATATTAAACACCTTCTTCTCCACGGTATTCACGGTGGAAAATGAAATGCTAGGTGAAATCCCAAGAAACAATGAAAACCCTATATTAAGGGTCACCAATCTAACCCAAGAAGAGGTGCGAAACCGGCTAAATAAGATTAAAATAGATAAATCTCCGGGTCCGGATGGCATACACCCACGAGTACTAAGAGAACTAAGTAATGTAATAGATAAACCATTATTTCTTATTTTTAGTGACTCTATAGCGACAGGGTCTGTTCCGCAGGACTGGCGCATAGCAAATGTGGTGCCAATATTCAAAAAGGGCTCTAAAAGTGAACCTGGAAATTATAGGCCAGTAAGTCTAACCTCTATTGTTGGTAAAATATTTGAAGGGTTTCTGAGGGATGTTATTCTGGATTATCTCAATGAGAATAACTGTTTAACTCCATATCAGCATGGGTTTATGAGAAATCGCTCCTGTCAAACCAATCTAATCAGTTTTTATGAAGAGGTAAGCTATAGACTGGACCACGGTGAGTCATTGGACGTGGTATATCTCGATTTTTCCAAAGCGTTTGATACCGTGCCGCACAAGAGGTTGGTACACAAAATGAGAATGCTTGGTCTGGGGGAAAATGTGTGTAAATGGGTTAGTAACTGGCTTAGTGATAGAAAGCAGAGGGTGGTTATAAATGGTATAGTCTCTAACTGGGTCGCTGTGACCAGTGGGGTACCGCAGGGGTCAGTATTGGGACCTGTTCTCTTCAACATATTCATTAATGATCTGGTAGAAGGTTTACACAGTAAAATATCGATATTTGCAGATGATACAAAACTATGTAAAGCAGTTAATACAAGAGAAGATAGTATTCTGCTACAGATGGATCTGGATAAGTTGGAAACTTGGGCTGAAAGGTGGCAGATGAGGTTTAACAATGATAAATGTAAGGTTATACACATGGGAAGAGGGAATCAATATCACCATTACACACTGAACGGGAAACCACTGGGTAAATCTGACAGGGAGAAGGACTTGGGGATCCTAGTTAATGATAAACTTACCTGGAGCAGCCAGTGCCAGGCAGCAGCTGCCAAGGCAAACAGGATCATGGGGTGCATTAAAAGAGGTCTGGATACACATGATGAGAGCATTATACTGCCTCTGTACAAATCCCTAGTTAGACCGCACATGGAGTACTGTGTCCAGTTTTGGGCACCGGTGCTCAGGAAGGATATAATGGAACTAGAGAGAGTACAAAGGAGGGCAACAAAATTAATAAAGGGGATGGGAGAACTACAATACCCAGATAGATTAGCGAAATTAGGATTATTTAGTCTAGAAAAAAGACGACTGAGGGGCGATCTAATAACCATGTATAAGTATATAAGGGGACAATACAAATATCTCGCTGAGGATCTGTTTATACCAAGGAAGGTGACGGGCACAAGGGGGCATTCTTTGCGTCTGGAGGAGAGAAGGTTTTTCCACCAACATAGAAGAGGATTCTTTACTGTTAGGGCAGTGAGAATCTGGAATTGCTTGCCTGAGGAGGTGGTGATGGCGAACTCAGTCGAGGGGTTCAAGAGAGGCCTGGATGTCTTCCTGGAGCAGAACAATATTGTATCATACAATTATTAGGTTCTGTAGAAGGACGTAGATCTGGGTATTTATTATGATGGAATATAGGCTGAACTGGATGGACAAATGTCTTTTTTCGGCCTTACTAACTATGTTACTATGTTACTATGTTACCACTAGACGCTGACGTTTCCTCGACCGCTGAGGACATCTGGTGGCTAGATGTCCTGACTGCTGGCAAACATGACAGACCTTGAGTGCACAAGCGGTCCAGGACTTGGATCCCGCTGGTGACACTTCCATGGCCTCATGTGACTCAGGAACCAGGACCGGAGATTCCAGAGGTTTGGCGAAGGTAGGAGCCAGCCGAAACCTCTGCCTACACTGGGCTCGCTCTAACCTCCGCTCGTTAAAACGGAGGTCAATTCGATTAGAGACAGTTATTAACTCCTCCAGTGTGGCAGGAATCTCCCTAGTGGCCAGAGCGTCCTTAACGTGATCAGCCAGGCCGCTACAAAATATGGGGATAAGGGCTTTATCCGACCACTCCAGCTCAGAAGCTAAAGTGCGGAATTGGACGGCAAAATGACTGACCAAGGACTCACCCTGAGTTAATGCCAGCAGTTGGAGCGCAGTATCATGGGTGACTTGAGGTCCTAAAAAGACGTGTTTCAGAGTGCTCAGGAACAGCGGAGCACTCTGCACCACATGATCGCCACTCTCCCACAGCGGCGTAGCCCATTCCAACGCCCTGTCCGACAAGAGAGACACTATAAATCCCACCTTAGCCCGCTCTGTGGGAAAACGTGCAGCCAGGAGCTCAAGGTGAATAGAGCACTGACTCACGAATCCCCTACAAAATTTGCTATCACCAGAAAATTTTTCTGGCAGCGGAAGGCGAGATAATGTCGGAACAGGGATGGCAATGGACAAGGTTGCTGCAGCCACGCTAGCAGCCTGTACAGCAACTGTGGTAACATCCACAGCTGAGGTTGAGCTCTCAAGAGCCGCCAACCTACCCTCCAGCTGCTGGATATACCGCAAGGATTGCTGTTTGTCCGTCATTACTAGCCAGACCCTGGCGCTAGTATAATGTTAGGGCTAGCGGAACGCACCAAATAATAGGACAGATAGAGTATGGTGCGTTCGCAGCCCGGGGTCCACCGTGCAGAGATGGAACCTGCTGCCAAGTAATGACGGACTATATGGCGGTACAAAGTGAATACACACACGGGTTAACCTCACCCTGTGTGAAGGAAGCGAACCCTGTTGCGTCACAGGGCCGCGGTACTGCACCAAGAGCGCAAGCAAGGAGTCTCAGCACTCAATCCCAAGACACAGGATTTGAGTACATAGACCTCATGCGCTCGACACCGCTACTGGGGTGTCAGAGTGTCAGCAATAGAAGCACGAGAGTGCATGCAGTGCCGCACTGGCGAACGCCACTAACCACCCTGGCTTGGGTCAGGAAAGCGCTGTGAAAGCGCACGGCGCCGCACTGGCGGTCACAGCAATAAGACGCTGTATTGTGTGTTTACGTGCTGCTGGCTAAGGCTGCTTTCACACATCAGGTTTTTTGTTTCAGGCGAATTCCGGCTCTTCCGACAAAAAATGGAATAGAAAACCGGAGAAGCCGGATCCGGCATTTCCCCCATTGAATATTATTGGTGCCGGATGGCGCCTGATAGCCCAGCATTCCTTCCGGTTTGATGCCGGATCCGGCGTCAAGTCGATTCCGGCGTCTGGAAAAAACGTGTACTGTAACGTTTTTTGTCTCCGGCGAAAAAGCCGGAAAGGCCGGATCCGGTCTTTCCGGCTTTTTACAACAATGCATGTCTATGGATGCCGGAAAGCGCCGGATCCGGAAAAAATCGGATCCGGCGGCCGTATACGGCTTTTTACACTGAGCATGCTCAAAAAACTTTGATCAGCCCCCTGGACTATATATAAAGCAGGGCCATGAGGCCTTCAGCCATTTCCAGCCCAAAAGCAGAAGAGCCAACACCCTGCCAAGACGGAAGGAGCCAGAGAGCCTGCCACAGAGCTGAGAGCCTGCCACAGAGCTAGAGCCTGCCACAGAGCTGAGAGCCTGCCACAGAGCCGAGAGACTTCCACAGAGCTGAGAGCCTGCCACAGAGCCGGGAGCCGAGAGCCTGCCACAGAGCTGAGAGCCTGCCACAGAGCCGGGAGCCTTCCACAGAGCCGGGAGCCGAGAGACTTCCACAGAGCTGAGAGCCTGCCACAGAGCCGGGAGCCGAGAGCCTGCCACAGAGCTGAGAGCCTGCCACAGAGCTGAGAGCCTGCCACAGAGCCGAGAGCCTGCCACAGAGCCAAGAGCCTGCCACAGAGCTGAGAGCCTGCCACAGAGCTGAGAGCCTGCCACAGAGCTGAGAGCCTGCCACAGAGCCGGGAGCCGAGAGCCTGCCACAGAGCCGAGAGCCTGCCACAGAGCTGAGAGCCTGCCACAGAGCTGAGAGCCTGCCACAGAGCCGGGAGCCTGCCACAGAGCTGGGAGCCGAGAGCCTGCCACAGAGCTGAGAGCCTGCCACAGAGCTGAGAGCCTGCCACAGAGCCGGGAGCCGAGAGCCTGCCACAGAGCTGAGAGCCTGCCACAGAGCTGAGAGCCTGCCACAGAGCCGGGAGCCGAGAGCCTGCCACAGAGCTGAGAGCCTGCCACAGAGCTGAGAGCCTGCCACAGAGCTGAGAGCCTGCCACAGAGCCGGGAGCCGAGAGCCTGCCACAGAGCTGAGAGCCTGCCACAGAGCTGAGAGCCTGCCACAGAGCTGAGAGCCTGCCACAGAGCCGGGAGCCTGCCACAGAGCTGAGAGCCTGCCACAGAGCTGAGAGCCTGCCACAGAGCTGAGAGCCTGCCACAGAGCCGGGAGCCGAGAGCCTGCCACAGAGCCGAGAGCCGAGAGACTTCCACAGAGCTGAGAGCCATGTCTCCGGGGAGGCCTCCTCCTCCTCGCCGTCCACGCACAGAGGTTAGTATGAACCAAAGGTGTGTGTGTGTGTATCATCTATTCTTTTATGTTTCATCGTAGGAAGCTGATGAGGCTGAGTCCCCCGGAGAAGAGGTGGTCCCCGAAGATGAGGGAAGGGGTGGAGAAACCCACGGAGAGGGCTCACAATTGGTATGTATCTGTGATGTATTGCGGAAACACACCCTACACTACACACAAAACATAACACTAGATGCTTACAACAAAATACATAGAAACTGATACTTTCAAACCACACACAACACATACAAAACATATATATCACATGGCACACAACACATAGAATGGCTACCAACAACCCCATAATTTTTTATTTTTGTATTCTAGAGTTCTGAATCTGGTGCCCAAGCAGTAGGTCCTGCCAGTGGCTCCCGGGGTCGTCGGCGACATTCACGTGGCGGCCGTCGTCATGTAGGTTTTTTGTTATTTTTTGGGTGCAGGTTAGCAATGTTTCAAATTTGGTGTTAATTTTTTCCCCCTTTTCAAACAGGTTTCACAGCGTGCTCCAGATTCGGACGGTGAGGAGGTCGGCCTTGATATTGACCTCCTCATCGATCTTGTCAGAGACAGGGAGCCGTTGTGGAATATGGGTGACCGCCGCCATGCTGATCTCTCAGTGACCCGTCGACTCTGGGAGCAAATCTGCTGTGAACTGATTCCGAGGTGGGAGGACCTAGATGTTCAGGCCCAGATTCAAGAACGTAAGTATCCTCAGTTCAGTTTTGGTGATGCATTCTAAAATGCTGTTTCTAACCAAGTTGTCTTTCTCCTATTTTAACAGGTGAGCGGATTGTGAAAAGGTGGCGGTCGATCAGGGATCGCTTTAAGAAGGAGTTCAATAAAGAGATGCAGGCCCGGAGTGGATCTGGAGGACGCAGGAGCACGTACAAATACGCAAGGGCCCTGTCGTTCCTCAGGTCAACGATGGTCACCCGAAGGTAAATATTACCCACCACATGCACTAATGTTTTACATGTCTAACCTCTTTTGCTCTTTCAGCCAGGGCCATGCAATGACAGTATATTAATTGTTTGTTTCTCTCTTTTTCCACAGAACCGTTGGGAGCACTCTGGAGCCTGCAGCACAATTGAACACTTCTGGGGCGATCCCTCAAGAGGCCGCCACCGAGGGACACTTTGACAGTGAGGAACCCTCTGCACCTTCCCACTCTGCACCTTCCCACTCTGCACCTTCCCACTCTGCACCTTTCCACTCTGCACCTTTCCACTCTGCACCTTCCCACTCTACCGATCCCTCTTTCCCATCCACGAGCACTGGAGCATCCTGGCCGGTTCCATTGCATGTAGCTGCTGGTGAGAACATAGCGTTTCCTGTACCCCACCCTTCTGCTGCAGCCACCTCTAGTACACCTGTAGCATCGGGGCGGTTTCGCCAGAGGGGTCAGATACATAGTTATGCTCCCGAGTTCTTGCACCTGAACGCATCGTTCCAGAACTGTCTGAAAGTTTTGTCCGAGCAAATGGCTGCAGGATTCAATTTCATAAATAAAAGTATGCTCGAGATGCATACACTTCTGGTAACGATGCGTTCAGAGGCAAAACAGTCCCCGAACAACACTTTTTTTCAGTCGGTGCTTGAGCAAATGGAGACGCTATCTACTTCTCAGCAGATGCAAGTAATGGAATCCTGCCAGTCTACTCTAGCGCTAATTGCCTCTAGAGCAGATAGTTCTTCCAACCATCCTCCAACTTGCCCCCCTTCCTCCACTGTCCACCACTACAGCCAGTACCATCCTCCTGACCCGTATCGCCAAACAGACATTGCCCCATCACGCCCAACTCGCCATCATCCACATCGTGCCCCGTTCCACCAGCCACACCACCAGCCCCGTGCCCCTTCCCACCATCCACACTATCAGCATCCCTCCCGTGCCACTTCACACCCATATGATGATCCAGACCCATACAACTTCCCATCTACTTCATCCTCATCTCCTCTCCCTGCCCACTTCCAACAGACTGTATCACCCTCTTCCCAAACATCTTCTACACACATCACTCATTCTGCCACCCAGTCCTCCCAAAACATTTCGTACACCCCTCCACCCTACCAAATTTCTAACCCCAATCCCACTTTCTTGTCCACCCGCTCAATAGCTTTCTCCACTCCTTCACCCCTAACCGGTGAACATTCTCCACCACCATCACATTCCTCTCTCCACACTCCCACTGTCGAAGTGTCCCTATCAGACAGTGCCTCCGATAGTATCTCCACCCCGACGTATGAAAACATTTAGTACCCCATTTTTTTGTGTGTTACATTGTTAATAAAAGTTTTTGGTTGAAAAATCTCTTGTATTTATTCATTAGGAACAAATAACACTTTTGTAAAAAAAAGGTTTATTGGTAACAGTAGAACTTTGGGTATGCACATCTTGATTTAAAAATAAACTCAAACAGGTACCCAACATGGTTAAAAGGTAAACCCAAACAGGTACGCAACATGAGGGTAAAAACCAAACTGGTATACAACATGGGTAAGGTTAAAAACAACAGGTACGCAACATGGGTAAAGTTTAAAGTTATTACTAGGTATACACAAAGTGTTTAAACTATATCATCCTGCCAGTGTATTCTTCCTTGGGGTGAAATAAAATATTCTGCAAAGTGATCCCGTATTGTGGACACTGTGGCAGAACTTCTGTATGTATGGATGCTGTAATCCATCAAGGTGGTTTCGGCAGAATGGTCCTCAATGGAAAGCTGTTCCTTGGATATAACATAATTGTGGAGGACAACACACGCTTTCACCACCTCATCCACAGTGTTTGTGTTTAAGTTTATGGATGTCAAGAGAACTCTCCATTTGGCGGTTAGGATCCCAAACGCACACTCCACCATTCTCCTTGCACGTGTGAGTCTGTAGTTGAAAATTTTTTTGGTATTGGTTAAACCACGGCTGGAGTAGGGTTTCAAAAGATGCTCTGAAAGCTGAAAAGCTTCATCCCCAACACATACAAATGGCATTGGTGGATCGGAAGTTTGAGGCAGTGGTCTTGGGGGGGGAAATTGAAAGGTTTTTCCATATAAATGCCGCCCCATAGAAGACAGTTTGAAAACTTGCGAATCATTAGAACGACCATACGCCCCAATGTCCACCGCTACAAATTTGTAATCCGCATCGGCAATGGCCATCAGCACGATGGAAAAGTACTTCTTGTAGTTGAAATACTGAGATCCAGAACCAGCCGGTTTCACGATACGGATGTGTTTCCCGTCCACCGCACCCAAGCAATTGGGAAACTGGCACACTTCCAGGAATCTGTCAGCTACTTCCAACCATGTCTGCATTGTGGGATGTGGAATGTATTCTTCATGCAAACAGTCCCACAGTGCACGGCAAGTGTGCCTCACTATTCCTGATATTGTGGAAATGCCCAGTCTGAATTGAAAATGTAGGGAAGACAGGGATTCACCGGTTGCTAGGAATCTGTGAAGAAAAGGAAGGAAGAAATTACTACAAATTCAAAATATCAAATAAAGAGTCCACAACAAAAGTTGATGCAAAAAACAGGATTTTTGGTTGCTTACCGTAAAATCTGTTTCTTGAAGCCTCCATTGGGGGACACAGGAACCATGGGTGTATGCTGCTGCCACTAGGAGGCTGACACTATGCAAATAACAAAATTAGCTCCTCCTCTGCAGTGTACACCCCACCGACTGGCATTAAACTCTTCAGTTAGTGAGAAAGCAGTAGGAGAAAGAACAAGGTTGAAAAACCATAACCACAAACTTGAGAACTGTAAACGTGAGAACAGTCAGAGAACATATAACAAAAACATTGGGAGGGTGCTGTGTCCCCCAATGGAGGCTTCAAGAAACAGATTTTACGGTAAGCAACCAAAAATCCTGTTTTCTTTATCGCCTCTCATTGGGGGACACAGGAACCATGGGACGTCCCAAAGCAGTCCCAAGGGCGGGAAAAACAGACTTCCATCAGGTCAGAGGACTCACCACTGCCGCCTGCAGGATCCTTCTGCCTAGGCTGGTGTCCGCCGATGCGTAGGTATGGACCTTGTAAAATTTGGCGAACGTGTGGATGGAAGACCAAGTTGCCGCTTTGCACAGCTGTAGGGCGGAAGCCCTGTGGTGCACCGCCCAGGAGGCGCCGACTGCCCGGGTAGAGTGAGCCTTAATCCCAGGAGGGGGCACTCTGTTCTTGACCCGGTAAGCCTCCAAGATTGCCATTCTGATCCATCGAGCAATAGTCGCTTTAGAAGCCGGCTGGCCTCTGCGCGTGCCATCAGGAATGACGAAAAAGGAATCCGTCTTCCGGAAAGTGGACGTTCTGTCCAGATAGATCCTCACAGCCCTGACAAGATCCAGCTTGTTCAATGATCGCTCCAGAGGATGAGTCGGAGCTGGACAAAAGGAAGGTAGAACGATGTCCTCGTTGAGGTGGAAGGTGGAAACCACCTTAGGAAGAAAAGAAGGTGGGGGCCGGAAGACCACCTTGTCCTGGTGAATGACCAAAAACGGAGGACGGCAAGACAGGGCCGCCAGCTCGGAAACGCGGCGAATGGACGTGATGGCCACAAGAAAGGCTACCTTCCATGATAAAACTGATAGAGGAATCTCCCTAAGAGGTTCAAAGGGAGAAACCTTCAGAACGTCCAGTACCAGGTTTAGGTCCCATGCCTCCACAGGGGCCCTGTACGGCGGGACGGCGTGGGCTACCCCCTGAAAGAAGGTCTTAACCTGTGGCCGAGAGGCCAAGGTCTTCTGAAAGAGGATGGAAAGCGCAGAGACCTGACCCTTCAGAGAACTAAGAGCCAGGCCCGAATCCAGTCCTGCCTGAAGGAAGGCCAAAAGAGAAGGCAGGGAAAAAAACCATAGGCGGAAGGCGGTTGGACTCGCACCACCGGAAGTAGGCCTTCCAGGTGCGGTAGTAGATCCTGGAAGACGAAGGCTTCTGAGCCTGAATCATGGTGTGAATCACCCGGTCCGAAAGGCCAGACGCTCTCAGAACCGCGGTCTCAACAGCCACGCCGTTAAACTGAGCGACCGAGAATTCGGGTGGCAGATCGGACCCTGGGACAGCAGATCGGGCCTGTCTGGAAGGCGCCAGGGAGCGTCCGCGAGAAGGTTGACGAGCTCCGCGAACCAAGCTCTCCTGGGCCAATCCGGGCCGATCAGGATGACCGGCACCCCTTCCGCTTTGATCTTCTTCAACAGTTTGGGAAGTAATGGAAGGGGTGGGAACAGGTAGGGCAGCTCGAACTGTGACCAAGGAATGGCCAGAGCATCGACGCCCACTGCGAGAGGATCGCGGGACCTGGAGACGAACTGCGGAACCTTCCTGTTGACTCGGGACGCCGTGAGATCCACATCCGGAGTTCCCCATCGAAGACAAATCTGATGGAAGACCTCCGGATGTAAGGACCATTCCCCTGCCGCGAGGCCCTCGCGGCTGAGGAAGTCGGCGGCCCAGTTTTCCATGCCGGGGATATGCACCGCGGATATCACCGGAACCGTTGCCTCTGCCCAAAGGAGGATCTTGGATACCTCGGCAAGGGCCAAGGAGCTCCGAGTCCCCCCCTGATGGTTGACATATGCCACAGCCGTGGCGTTGTCCGTCTGGATCCGGACTGGAAGGCCCCTGAGAATCCTTTCCCAGTGGCGGAGGGACAGGAAGATGGCCCGAATTTCGAGGACGTTGATCGGCAGAGATGACTCCTGCAGCGACCAGCGGCCCTGGACCGTCAGGTGGCGAAAAACCGCACCCCAGCCGAGCAGGCTGGCGTCCGTTGTCGCCACCTGCCAGTGAACTGGAAGGAAGGACCTGCCCTGGGAGATGAGAGGTGACGTCAGCCACCAGTTGAGAGACCGCCTGACCCGAAAGGAGAGTTTGATCGGTCGATCCAGGGAGAAGACCGACCTGTCCCACTGAGACAGAATGGCTTGCTGAAGGGGTCGCGAATGGAATTGGGTGAAGGGAATCGCTTCCAATGTAGTTACCATCCTCCCCAGAACCTTCATGGCCGAACGGAGGGAGGGAGGTCGAGGACCCTGGAGCAAGCGTATGTCCCGACAGAGAGTGGATCTCTTGTCTGTGGGAAGGAAGACTCTGCTCTGACGAGTATCGAAAAGCATGCCCAGAAAGATGATGCGCTGAGAAGGAATAAGGCAGGACTTCTTCCGGTTTACCAGCCACCCGAAACGGGCTAAGGTGTCGAGAACAATGGACAGGCTTTCGTGGGCCTGAGCGAAGAACGGAGCCTTGATGAGGATGTCGTCGAGATATGGAAATAGGACCAGGCCTCTGACTCTCAAGATGGCCATCAGCGCCGCCATGATTTTCGTGAACACTCTTGGCGCGGTTGCGAGACCGAACGGCAGGGCGACGAACTGAAAATGATCTCGTTGCACTGCAAAGCGCAGGAAACGGTGATGTCCGGGAAATATCGGGACATGGAGGTAGGCGTCCTGGATATCTATTGAGCATAGAAACTCCTGAGCCTCCATGGAAGCAATTACTGAACGAAGGGATTCCATCCTGAAGTGTCTCAGGCGAACTCTCCTGTTCAGCAATTTGAGGTCCAGAATGGGGCGAACTTTGCCGTCTTTTTTCGGTACCACAAAAAGATTCGAGTAGAAACCCGTGAAGCGTTCCTTTTCTGGGACAGGAACGATTACCCCGGATTTGAGCAGAGAAGCGATGGCTGAGAAGAAGCCCGGAACTAGAGCGGGGTCTCTTGGAGGACGGGATTGGAAGAAACGATCCCGAGGTCGGGAAGCGAACTCTATTTTGTATCCCGAGGATACAACTTCCCTGACCCATGCGTCCTCTACTGCGGAAATCCAGACGTCCCTGAAAAGGAGAAGACGGCCGCCCAATCTGGGAGTTGGGCTGGAGTCTTGCCGAGAGTCATGCCGAGGTGGATCTTCCAGTCCTGGGCCTGGAGGATCTACCCTGGGAGAAACGAGGACGCCAGGACGGAGTGGGCCTAAAGGACACCGCCTTCTTCTCTTGACGTGCCTGTGGCCTCTGTTGCTGCTAGGAAAAGGAGTTTGATGCAGCGAAGCGACGAAAAGGCCGAAAAGGACGAAACTGTCGTCTAGGAGGAGGGCGACGAGGCTTAGCCTGGGGGAGAAGAGAACTTGTACCCCCGGTGGCGTCCTTAATTATTTGGTCCAGCTGGGAACCAAAGAGGCGAGAGCCCTGGAAGGGCAGGCTAGTGAGGGACTTTTTGGAGGACAAGTCCGCCTGCCAGGCCTTGAGCCAAACGGTCCGGCGGATGGCAACGGCATTGCTGGAAGCTTGAGCCGCACAAGACGCGGCATCCAGGGAGGCGGAAACCAGATATTCACCAGCATGGGAAATCTGGTTGGCAAGTTCCGCTAATTGCGCGGGAGGCGCCCCATCCAGGATACCCCGCCGAAGATCCTTGGCCCATTTTGAGATGGATTTTGAAGCCCAAGTGGACGCAAAAGCTGGACATAGAGCCGCTGAAGCCGCTTCAAAAGCAGATTTCGCGAAGGATTCTATAACTCTATCGTTAGAATCCTTCAGAGATGCTCCGCCGGACAGAGGAAGCACCGTGTTGGTGGACAGCCTGGAAACGGGGGTCCACCGAGGGAGATGCCGTCCAATTGGCGGCAAGTTCTGGAGGAAAAGGATATAACACACCCAGGCGTTTTCCCCTCTGAAAACGCCTAGTGGGGTTCTCTCTCTCTCTGGACACGATTTCCTCGAATTCAGGATAAGGAGCAAAAAATTTTGAAGGTGGTTTGGCCCGTCTGAACGAAACCGCCTGATCTGCGGGTTCCGTAGAGGGATCCTTGATGCCACATGTTTGGTTTATTGCCCCAATGAGGTTCTGGACTGTCTCACTCATGGTGGCGATTTGGTTAGGATCCAGCTCCGAAGTATCCTCCGAAGGCGCATCAGATAATGCCTCGCCTGACTCAGGGGAGGAGGATCGGTGGGACACCAACCGCGGGGGAGGGCCGAGCGGCGAGATGGAGCACGAAGAGGACTCAGACCGACGTTCCTGTCTGGACCTTTTGTGGCTAGTCAAGGAGGGCTCGGGCGGCGGTTCCTGCGACCCGCTGGCCACTGCAGGGGTCTGCAGGGGTAACCGATCCAGCGCGGACACTAGGGTTTGAGATACCCGTGTTAAATCGGCCACCGATTGTGACAGAGAGGCGGCCCAGCCTGGGATGGGGGGATCACTCTCGGGCGGAACAGCCGGGGGATCCTGGGCGGTGGGAACAATCGGGTTGCTGCAGGACTGACACAGCGGGGAGGACTGACCTGAGGGAAGTTTGCTGTTACAGGACGAACATGCAAAGTACGTGACTAAGGCAGAAGATGAAGAGGTAGGGGGACGAGAGCGGCCCCCTTTAGAGGTAGACATTTTTAGGGACCCTGAAGATGCCAGTGGGTTAGGGGACAGTGGGCAGAAGGGGGTGTCAGTCTGCAGTGCAGCTACTCACGGACCCGGTCCTGGAAGATGTCCCACTTGTCCTCGGTGGAGAACTTCCCTGAGGTGCTGATTCTGCGATGCTGAGCCACAGAAGATGCGAGTGAAGGAGCGTGGCGCGCTGCGTGAGGCACTGCGAGGGCGGCTGCTGCTGTGAGAAGCGGTGCACACCGGCCGAGGGACCCACGAGGAAGGGGGTGGAGCCAGACGCAGAGGCGCCGGTGGGCAGGGCGCAGTATGTCGGGCGGGAAAAAAGCCCGCCCGCAGAACCGGAAGTGAGGAGCCGAGAAACCGGAAGTAGGCCCCGGCCTAAGCCGGGACCTAAATTAGAGACCGGCGCCGCCGGAGAAGGGAACCGCGGCGCCGGAGCAGTGCGCCGCAGGGACTGAGAAGAGCGGCAGCCTGCCAAGGCTGTCCGGGAAAAACGGAACTGGCGGGGTCGCGGCGCCAGAAGTAGGCCCCGGCAGAAGCCGGGACCTAAATTAGAGGCCGGCGCCGCCGGAAATTCGCGGAGAAACGCGGCGCTGGAGCGCCGCCGGAAAATCGCGGCGCCGGAGCACCGCCGGAGAATCGCGGAGCCAGAGTGCCGCCGGAGAATCGCGGCGTCGGAGCGCCGCAGAAAGTAAGTGGCACGGCATCCTGCCAAGGACGCCGTGCAGACACAGGACGCATTGTGGCCCCCGAACAGAGAGAGACCGCAGGGGGAAGCGGCGCGGCAGCCTGCTAGGCTGTGACTCTGTAAGGGGCTGTGCGGCTGCAGGGAGAGAACTGCGGCCGCTAAGGAAGAAGAGCTTATGGCTGTCCCTGGGATCCCTCTAAAATAAACGCCATGAGGGAGGACAGGGGAACATCTGGAGAAAAGATCCCGGGGGAATGGAGGGGAAATACTCACCTAAACATCCCACGCCGTTACTAACCTGAGGGGAATGAGACGTCCACGGAGCTGTGATGGACGTCCTCGTCTCCTCCAACCGACAGGCTCTGGTAGGCGAGTGGGTGAGGGACGGAGCCAGGACCGGACTTCTGAGCACGCTTCTGTGCTAGGATCTTGGTCCTGGAGAGGGATCTATGAGGATACGGGGTGGCAGTACACGCCGTACTCATAGTCCGCATTGTGGGAATACAGGTGTGACTGCTCACCCTGTATCCCTCCGGAAAAAAACTGAAAAGAAACGACGCACATTGAGGTAGATAAGGGTCTAATGAAAGACCCGTGTCCACCTCCTACTGACACTAAGCTAAACTGAAGAGTTTAATGCCAGTCGGTGGGGTGTACACTGCAGAGGAGGAGCTAATTTTGTTATTTGCATAGTGTCAGCCTCCTAGTGGCAGCAGCATACACCCATGGTTCCTGTGTCCCCCAATGAGAGGCGATAAAGAAAGAATGATTACCGAAGAGTCACCATCAGACGCTCAGCTGGGGTAATGGAGAATCGGCAATAGGTATCACTCCTTCTTATCAGATGTTGAACCCGCTCCACCAATATATCAAAGTTCTCCGCTTTCATCCGAACATAGCAGAAAAACTTTTCAGAGTCACCTCGAAGCTCCATATACAACGTTGAAAAGACTCCCCGGGTCATTCTCTGTGCCGTGATGGGGTGGATCCACAAACGGCGTCGTCGCAGACGCATGACACGCTGTCTCTCTTCCTCTTTCTCAATCACAATAGCTTTTAATCGATTCGCCTCTGTGATAAAATCCACGTTGTTCTGCAGAATCTTTGCAATAATGCCCTCCATCTTGCTCTGTAGCTTGCTCCTCTCCAACCCGTCACAGATGTTAAGAACACTGTATATATAGTTTTCAGCCGGCCAATCACCTTTTTAGCCTTTCAGGGGGCGTTTTTTAAAGCCGGATCCGTAAAAAACTGGAAAGAAAAACGGACGAAACGGATGCGACCGGACGAGCCGGATCAGGTTTTTTGCCGGATCCGGACAACGGATCCGGCTAAAAAACCGGATCCGGCTCGTCCGGTTGCATCCGGTTTCTTTAAAAATAAACGGATCCGGTGATGCGGCGCGACGCCGCATCCGGCATCCGGCAAAAAACCTGATGTGTGAAAGCAGCCTAAGTCGGGCGCTAGATAGCAATCCTTCATTCGCGACCAGTCAACAACACTAGGAGTGGAAATGATTTAGGAGCTTTCATCCATCGACATACATCCATCAACACACACACATTATCAAGTCTATACTAGCGCATGGCCGTGCGGTCATGCGCAGCTTATATAGTTGCAGCACGTTCAGGACCTTCCAATAAAGGTCCAATGGGAAGCTGCTACCGAAGTTTTGCCCTTTCAGGACCTTCCTGGAGGACCAATGGGATGTGCTGCAGTACCTGAGCATGTGACCCTCGATCTCCAACGGGAGATCTTGCCCTGGGCATGCTCAGAAAGAGAAAAGCAGGACTTAGCCCCAAAAGCATCTGCTTGCCGCTGCTCAACACTGACTTCAATGGCAGAAGCAGGAAAAGCAGCAGTAACTCTTTGTACAGAGTGAGACTGAGCAAGATGCTGGGAACGACGTCTCTGTTGAGCAGACTCCACTGCGGCTGGAGAAGAATGGGAGACCGCAGCGGAGATGGCTCGAGATTCCCCTTGTGCAGAAGCGGGAACTCGACACCTAACACCTGTCCACCACAGAATCCACACCAGGACAGTCCGAAGGCTCAACCTGCCCTGAAGAGAAACGAGGATGGAAACCAGAATTACAGAAAAAAGGCGAAACCAAAGTAGCCGAGCTGGCCCGATTATTAAGGGCGAACTCAGCCAAAGGCAAGAAGGACACCCAATCATCCTGATCAGCAGAAACAAAGCATCTCAGATATGTTTCCAAAGTCTGATTAGTTCGTTCGGTTTGGCCATTTGTCTGAGGATGGAAAGCCGAAGAAAAAGACAAATCAATGCCCATCTTAGCACAAAAGGACCACCAAAACCTCGAAACAAACTGGGAACCTCTGTCCGAGACGATGTTCTCCGGAATGCCATGCAAACGAACCACATACTGGAAAAATAATGGCACAAGATCAGAGGAGGAAGGCAATTTAGACAAGGGTACCAAATGGACCATCTTACAGAAGCGATCACAAACCACCCAAATGACTGACATCCTTTGAGAGACAGGGAGATCTGAAATAAAATCCATGGAAATATGCGTCCAGGGCCTCTTCGGGACCGGCAAGGGCAAAAGCAACCCACTGGCACGAGAACAGCAGGGCTTAGACCGAGCACAAGCCCCACAGGACTGCACAAAAGAACGCACATCCCGCGACAAAGAAGGCCACCAAAAGGATCTAGCCACCAAATCTCTGGTACCAAAGATTCCAGGATGACCAGCCAACACCGAACAATGAAACTCAGAGATAACTCTACTAGTCCATCTATCAGGGACAAACAGTTTCTCCGCTGGACAACGGTCAGGTCTATCAGCCTGAAACTTCTGCAGCACCCGCCGCAAATCAGGGGAGATGGCAGACAAAATTACCCCCTCTTTGAGAATACCCGCCGGCTCAGGAACACCCGGAGAGTCAGGCACAAAACTCCTTGAAAGGGCATCAGCCTTCACATTCTAGGAGCCCGGAAGGTATGAAACCACAAAATCAAAACGGGAGAAAAACAGCGACCATCGAGCCTGTCTAGGATTCAACCGTTTGGCAGACTTGAGATAAGTCAAATTCTTGTGATCCGTCAAGACCACCATGCGATGCTTGGCTCCTTAAAAGCCAATGTCGCCACTCCTCGAATGCCCACTTCATGGCCAACAACTCTCGATTGCCAACGTCATAATTGCGCTCAGCAGGCGAGAACTTTCTAGAAAAGAAGGCACATGGTTTCATCACTGAGCCATCAGAACTTCTTTGAGACAAAACAGCCCCTGCTCCAATCTCAGAAGCATCAACCTCGACCTGAAACGGGAGCGAAACATCTGGCTGGCATAACACAGGGGCAGAAGAAAAACGACGCTTCAACTCCTGAAAAGCCTCTACGGCCGCAGAGGACCAATTGGCCACATCAGCACCTTTCTTGGTCAAATCAGTCAACGGTTTAGCAACACTAGAAAAATTAGCGATGAAGCGAAGGTAAAAATTAGCAAAGCCCAGGAACTTCTGCAGACTCTTCACAGATGTCGGCTGAGTCCAATCATAAATGGCCTGAACCTTAACAGGGTCCATCTCGATAGTAGAAGGGGAAAAAATGAAACCCAAAAATGAAACCTTCTGAACTCCAAAGAGACACTTTGACCCCTTCACAAACAAGGAATTCGCACGAAGGACCTGGAACACCATTCTGACTTGCTTCACATGAGACTCCCAATCCTTCGAAAAGACCAAAATATCATCCAAATATACAATCATGAATCTATCCAGGTACTTTCGGAAGATGTCATGCATAAAGGACTGAAACACAGATGGAGCATTAGAAAGCCCGAATAGCATCACCAGGTACTCAAAATGGCCCTCGGGCGTATTAAATGCTGTTTTCCATTCATCGCCCTGTTTAATACGCACAAGATTATACGCCCCTCGAAGATCTATCTTGGTGAACCAACTAGCCCCCTTAATCCGAGCAAACAAATCAGACAACAGCGGCAAAGGGTACTGAAATTTGACCGTGATCTTATTAAGAAGGCGGTAATCAATACAAGGTCTCAAAGAACCATCCTTCTTGGCCACAAAAAAGAACCCTGCTCCCAACGGTGATGACGACGGGCGAATATGCCCTTTCTCCAAGGACTCCTTTATATAACTCCGCATAGCGGCGTGTTCTGGCACAGATAAATTGAACAGTCGACCCTTAGGAAACTTACTACCAGGAATCAAATTAATAGCACAATCACAATCCCTATGAGGAGGTAGGGCACTGGATTTGGGCTCATCAAATACATCCCGGTAATCCGACAAAAACTCCGGAACTTCAGAAGGAGTGGAAGATGAAATTGACAGCAATGGAACATCACCATGTACCCCTTGACAACCCCAGCTGGACACAGACATTGATTTCCAATCCAATACTGGATTATGGACCAGTAGCCATGGCAACCCCAAAACGACCACATCATGCGGATTATGCAACACCAAAAAGCGAATATCCTCCTGATGTGCAGGAGCCATGCACATGGTCAATTGAGTCCAGTACTGAGGCTTATTCTTGGCCAAAGGCGTAGCATCAATTCCTCTCAATGGAATAGGATACTGCAAGGGCTCCAAGAAAGAACCACAGCGCCTGGCAAACTCTAAGTCCATCAAATTCAGGGCAGCGCCCGAATCCACAAATGCCATAACAGAATAGGACGACAAAGAGCAAATCAGAGTAACGGACAAAAGAAATTTAGTCTGTACCGTACCAATGGTGGCAGATCTAGCGAACCGCTTAGTGCGCTTAGGACAATCGGAGATAGCATGAGTGGGGTCACCACAGTAAAAACACAGCCCATTCCGACGTCTGTGTTCCTGCCTTTCAGCTCTGGTCAAAGTCCTATCACATTGCATAGGCTCAGGCCTATGCTCAGAGAATACCGCCAAATGGTGCACAGCTTTGCGCTCACGCAAGCGCCGATCGATCTGAATGGCCAAGGACATAGACTCATTCAGACCAGCAGGCGTGGGAAATCCCACCATAACATCCTTAAGGGCTTCAGAAAGACCCTTTCTGAAAATTGCCGCCAGGGCACACTCATTCCACTGGGTAAGCACAGACCATTTTCTAAACTTCTGACAATATACCTCCGCTTCATCCTGACCCTGACACAAAGCCAGCAAGATTTTCTCTGCCTGATCCACTGAATTAGGTTCATCATAAAGCAATCCAAGCGCCAGAAAAAACGCATCTACATCACGCAATGCAGGATCTCCTGGCGCAAGGGAAAATGCCCAGTCTTGAGGATCGCCACGTAACAAAGAAATAATGATTTTTACTTGTTGAACGGGGTCACCAGAGGAGCGGGGTTTCAAAGCAAGAAACAGTTTACAATTATTTTTGAAATTCAGGAACTTAGATCTATTCCCAGAATACAAATCAGGAATTGGAATTCTAGGCTCGAACATCGGATTCTGAACCACAAAATCTTGAATGTTTTGTACCCTTGCAGTGAGATGATCCACACAAGAGGACAGACCTTGAATGTCCATATCTACACCTGTGTCCTGAACCACCCAGAGGTTAAGGGGAAAAGAAAGACAAAACACACTGCAGAGAAAAAAAATGGTCTAAGAACTTCTCTTATCCCTCTATTGAGATGCATTAACACTTTGGGCCAGCTGTACTGTTATGGACCTGGTGGTTAAGAGAACACGGAATGACCTGATGGTTAAACAAACACGGGACAAGCTCTGGGAAGTGGGAGCTCTGCTGACCGCAACCCCTAATACTATCACACACACTAGAAATAGCCGTGGAGCGTACCTAACTCTGCCTAGACGCCTCTTCACAGCCTAAGAGCTAACTAGCCCTAGAGACAGAAAATAAAGCCTACCTTGCCTCAGAGAAATTCCCCAAAGGAAAAGGCAGCCCCTCACAAATATTGACTGTGAGTTAAGATGAAAGTCACAAACACAGAAATGAAACAGGTTTCAGCAAAGGAGGCCAGACCTACTAAACAGACAGAGGATAGGAAAGGTATCTTTGCGGTCAGCACAAAAACTACAAAAAGACCACGCAGAGTGTGCAAAAAGACAACCGCACCGACTCACGGTGCGGAGGTGCCACTCTGCATCCCAGAGCTTCCAGCTAGCAAGGCAAAATCATGATAGCAAGCTGGACAAGAAAACAATGAACAAATAATTAACTAGCAGGGACTTAGCTTCTGCTGGAGTAGACAGGTCACCAGAAAGATCCAAGAGCAAAGTGAACCAGTACAAGAACATTGACAGCTGGCCTGGAGTAACAATCTGAGTGGAGTTAAATAGAGCAGCCAGCCTAAGAATAAACTAAGTCACCTGTGGAAGGAACCTCAGAACCAGCAGCTCCACTCACAGCCACCAGAGGGAGTCCATAGACAGAACTCGCCGAAGTACCATTCATGACCACAGGAGGGAGTTCGATAATAGAATTCACAACAGACTATGGAGTTAGTAATGGGGGTGTGTTATTGACACTTCTCCATTACTAACCTCGGGGCTCGATGTCACCTGACAGTACAAAGGTGACACCATCCCCCCCAACTATCACCCCACTTGCCACTGCTACAGGGCAAGGGGGAAGAGCGAGGCTAAGTGCCAGAATAGGCGCATCTTAGAGACGCGCCTTTTCTGGGGCGGCTAAGAGCTGATGTTTTTAGCCTGGGTTGGTGGGCCAGTATCCATGGCCATTTCTTAGACTATTAATATCAGCCCACAGCTTTCTGTATAGCCTTTGCTGGTTATTGATTAGGGGACCCTTCATCATTTTTTTTAGGGTCCCCCATTTTAAGAGCCAGTAAAGGCTAATTATGCAGTTGCGAGCTGATAGTAATAGCCTGGAAGCTCCATCGATATTACCCCCTTCCCAGGCTATAAACATCGGCCCTCAGCCGTTGGCTTTCCATCTGCTGGTTAAGAAAATTACGTGGGAATCTTTTAATAATTAAAATACATGTACAGTAAGCTGCACACACACTGTACTAATTGTATTTTTCACTGACATCTGTATATCTACCTATTCTATGTGTATATACTGTATGTAATCCATCTATTCTATGTTGTTGGCTTCTGCTGTGATTTTACACTGCGCGACTGCTGAATTGCTGGCTTTTTATCTATCTATCTATCCATGTACTATATACACAAATATATGTATGTGTCATTGACATAGATATATATCTATGTGTATATACAGTGCCTTGCAAAAGTATTCGTCTCCCTGGAACTTTTCAACCTTTTCCCACATATCATGATTCAAACATAAAGACACCAAATGTAAATTTTTGGTGAAGAATCAACAAGTGGAACACAATTGTGAAGTTGAACGAAATTTATTGGTTATTTTACATTTTTGTGGAAATTCAAAAACTGAAAAGTGGCCCCTTTAACTTAATACTTTGTTGCGCCACCTTTTGCTACGATTACAGCTGCAAGTTGCTTGGGGTCTGTCTCTATCAGTTTTGTACATTGAGAGACTGAAATTCTTGCCCATTCTTCCTTGGCAAACAGCTCGAGCTCAGTGAGGTTTGATGGAGATCGTTTGTGAACAGCAGTTTTCAGCTCTTTCCACAGATTCTAGATTGGATTGAGGTCTGGATTTTGACATTCTACCTGGATACGTTTATTTGTGTGAACCATTCCATTGTAGATTTTGCTTTATATTCGGGATCATTGTCCCCTTGGAAGACAAATCTCCAACCCAGTCTCAGGTCTTTTGCAGACTCCAACAGGTTTTCTTCAAGAATGGTCCTGTATTTGGCTCCATCCAGCTTCCCATCAATTTTAACCATCTTCCCTGTCCCTGTTGAAACCACCATGTTTGACAGTGGGGATGGTGTGTTCTGGGTGATGAGCTGTGTTGCCTTTACACCAAACATATCCTTTGGCATTGTTGCCAAAAAGTTCGATTTCTGTTTCATCTGACTAGAGCACCTGTTCCACATGTTTGGTGTGTCTCCCAGGTGGCTTGTTGCAAACTTTAAGGCTATGTGCACACGTTGCAGATTGCATGTGTTTTTGCCACGTTTTTTTTCGCCAGAAAATCGCGGTGAAAATGCTGCGAAAACGCATACACAACACAACCCATTGAGTTCAATGGGATTCCGCAATGCTGTGCTAATGCTGCATAATTTTCTGCAGCGGAATTGCATCGCGGAAAAATACGCAGCATACTCATTCTTTGTGCGGAATCGTGGCGATTCCGCACACATAGGAATGCATTAATCCGCTTACTTCCCGCATGGGGCTATCGCTTGGAAAATTCTAGCTTTCTGCAAGCTAATTAGGCTTGCAAAACACTAGTGGTTAGCTGGAGAAGGTATGCCAATTCTGCATGTGTTATACCCACTGCAGGGAGTTGTAGAATTGCGGCATAAATTTCGGCGGCAATTCTGCAAAGTGTGCACATAGCCTAAACGGCACTTTTTTTGGATATCTTTGAGAAATGGCTTTCTTCTTGCCACTCTTCCATAAAGGCCAGATTTGTGCAGTGTGCGACTGATTGTTGTCCTATGGACTGACTGTCCCATCTCAGCTGTAGATCTCTGCAGTTCATCCAGAGTGATCATGGGCCTCTTGGCTCCATCTCTGATCAGTCTTCTCCTTGTTTGACATGAAAGTTTAGAGGGACGCCGGTCTTGGTAGATTTGCAGTGGTATGAGACGCCTTCCATTTCAATATGATCGCTTGCACAGTGCTCCTTAGGATGTTTAAAGTTTTGGAAATTATTTTGTATCCAAATCCGGCTTTAAACTTCTCCAGGACAGTATCACGGACCTGCTTGTTGTGTTCCTTGGTCTTCATGATGCTCTCTGTGCTTCAAACAGAACCCTGAGACTATTAGGCCGCCGTCACACATGCGAGTTTTACGTGCGTAAGAGCGCATAATCTACGTACGTAAAACTCGCTAAACATACGGCACCATGATTCTCAATGGGTCTAGTCCTTTTAGGCGTATATTACGGATCCGTATTATACGTTCCTCTACGGCCGTACAAAATCGCAGCATGCAGCGTTTGTCAGCGTATTGCGCAAAAAAAACGCCAATGCAAGTCTATGGGAGAGCGTATAATACGGAATGCATACGGACCATGCGTGTGCATTGCGAGAAATACGCACCTCACTGGCAGATGTCCTGAACTTTCGAAAGCCATCAATCAGGCAGGTGAGACATGCTAATTAGCTGAAAAAGCCAGACAGTGAACCCGGAAGTCTGCTGCACGCCTCCACGGAGTGAGAGATTCAGCATGGCCCGCATAATTAATGTTGACATGCTGATCATTTTGATCCAGGAGAGGCCAGAAATATGGGACCAAAGAGACCCCAACTATGCCAACAGGGCAGTAAAACAAGCTGCATGGAGGAGCGTGTGTGGGTCCCTCTTCCCCCAGTATGACCAGCAGCCACGTGCGGCCCAGCGACAAATAAGTAAGTACACCCATGTTTGCAATGTAATGTTCTTGCTAAACAGCAGGCCCTTACTACTTTGAATTGCTAAACCTTAATTTATTAATTCATCCTTAAAGTTATATATATCCAAGGAGTATATACATGGTGCTGGATATGATAAATGGATTTGATTAAGGTTTAGAACAGGTGTTCCCTTAATAACATGGTTTTCCAGTAATTTGTTTTTCTGTGATAGAGGTTAGCTGACTCTGTCCTTGTGGCCTTTCTTCCTAATTTGTATTTTTTTGAGGAAATTCTGGCTTAATGTGAGCCACAAAAGCCTCTTTCTATGCTACATTGCAATCTGTGTACTCCATTACACCTTGTGTGAGCACTCTGCATAATGGTCTAAGCAATGTGTGTATTTTTTGTTGTTTCAGTGGATGATGTTACAACAAGGTGGCGGAGTATCCGGGACCAGTATAGGAGGGAGAGGCAACAGCGGGAGAGAAGTGGAGCCGGGGCCCCTCCTAAAAAAAAAAAATACATCTACTTTGACCGCCTAACCTTCCTTAACCCCAGCATGGACCTCAGGCCGTAAGTAAAAACATCTCAAAATGGGTTAATTTTTGAATGTTGAGAGATGATTCCAAAAAACATAGTAACTGGTCAAATTTATCTTTGCAGAACTCAGTCTAACCTCACTGACAGGGAGACAGGGTCGGACTCAGAACTGGTCATTGACCCAGTTGGAGAAGGTGAAGAGGTGGCTGGTCCATCTGCTGCTCCCTCCTGCGCAAGACCTACAGCATCTTCATCATCTGCCCACCCAGCTCCAGCTGCTTCTGAAGAAAACCCAGAGGGCCCACAGTTCTCTTCTGCAGCAGCAGCACCTAGCCAGGATGACCCTGGTAATAGCAGCAGCCCAACTGTTGCCCTGGACCGATCCCCACAGGCTGCAGTCAGACCCCAGCGTGCACGACGCAGGAGAGAGCTTCGCCAAAGCAGGCAAAACGTGGATGCTGGGGTCATGAACTATTTGGCCCGGGTTCGAGAGGATGATGGGGAGGAGGGATTCACACGGAGCCTTGCCCAGTATTTACGCTCCATAGAGCGGGAGTTGAGGCTGCGTTTGAGAGGGTGTTTTCAGATCCTTATTGACGCATGCACCCCCCCCAAATAACCCATACAATCTGATGCAGATGATTGAACAGTGGCAGATGTCACCTGAAAATATTCTGCGGCCTCCGAGACTACAAGGCCAGCATGCGCACCAAGGATCTGAAGCACCCCCTCCACGTCAGCCAACACCTCCACCCCAACCACCAACTAACCAACAATGGCAACATCAGCACCATATTGCAGGATATCATCAACCATCCCAATATGGCCACTTGTCCGCACCCAGTGCTGGAGGCTGGTCCCAACCTGGGTTTGGACAATATGGTCATTTTGGGTTGGGGTATGATTCCCGCACATATGGGCTGCAACATCAGGGTTATCTCCCAAATCCAGGCCCCACTCATCAAAGTGGCCAGCATCAGAGCAGGCAGAATTTCCCGCAAGCCACTATAACAGCCGCACAGGCTGCTGGACAATTGGGCCTGCAAAGGCCATCTGATGGTGACCCAGACCAATCCACTTCTCCCCTTCCTACGTACCAGGACTTGTAATGTTGGGTACAACTTTTTTTTAATTTGTTTAAGACATTTGGTTTGGTTTGTGCTTAAAAAGCAAGCTGTAATGCTTTTATTTTACTTAGTTTTTTTTTTTTTTGTTAAAAAAAAGCTGTTCTTTTTTGTGCACAAAGATTGGTTATGCCAAAACAAACAAAAAAACCAAAAACAAGTTTAAGAAGTAAAATTGCCTTTACTTAACAAAAAACTATGTATGCACTCTGTTCATTCTTCTTAACTCACACACACATGATATGATCAGAACCATATGTCAACAAATTAAACACAGCAGACATATTTTCAAACTTGATAATGGCAAAATTTAGGTACATAAATAATTACACATGCAAAATTGCATAGTCTTGCCAGGGAGTGGCACCCTGAGGACTCAAAAAATAATTGGTGAACACATCCCGAACTTTTAGGCCAGAAAGGGGACGTCGCCGAGGAGGGACATATGGGGGAGGCCTACTATGATTGGTCATGACGTGATTTTGCAAATTAGTAGACAAACAATCATGTATTCTGGTGAAATTATGTAGAATTACACAGGCTTTGATCACTTCATTGATTGAAGCCTCACTCAGCTGAATTGCAGACTGAAGAACACGCCATTTGGCTACAAGAATCCCAAAGGCGCACTCAACCAGTCTCCGTGCCCTGGTAAGTCTCAAATTAAAAACCCTCCGCCGGTGGTCAAGGTTGCGCCTGGGGTAAGGCCTCATGACGTGCCTCGTCAGTTGGAAGGCCTCATCTCCAACCAAAACAAAAGGCACTGCTTCCGCATTTGAGCCTGGGAGTTGTTGTGGTGGTGGGAGGTTCAACTGGTTGTCACGTAGCCGGCGACCCATTATGGACGAATTGAAGACCCTAGAGTCTCCAGTTCGGCCATAGGCCCCAATGTCTACAATTATAAACCTGTAGTTGCTGTCAGCAACTGCTAACATAACTACAGAGAAAAACTGCTTATAATTGTAGAATTGGGAACCAGAGTTCGGCGGCTTACGCACCCTGATATGTTTCCCATCCACAGCTCCAATGCAGTTAGGGAAGTCACAAGTATTTTGGAATCCAGTGGCGATTTTGAGCCAATCATCCATTTTTGGCTCTGGCATCACAACTTCGTTAAGTTTCAGCCATATTTGGGAACAGGTTGTCCTAACAATGACTGAAATGGTAGAACGCCCAATGAGAAACTCCAGGTGTAGACCCGCATAGGACAAGCCTGTGGCCAGGAAGCTGAAAAACAAGGAAAACAAAATAAAGGAACATGAGGAATATGAAAACAGGACGAAACACAAGTGTCTAGTAAATTTTCTCTGTGATTATTGAGTAAGCAAAAAGGGACATTTCACAGTATTACTATAATCAAATATTAAACACATTTTTAGAAATGTGCTTGTGGCCTCATGTCTAAGTTAAGGAACTGAAACATAGTAGGACAAAACACATTGGCCAACACAACAAAATCTAAAAGGTCTAAATACATACCGTAAGGTTAGGAGCAGACGCTCCTCAGCAGAGATGGCTTTTCTCATCCAGGTGTCCTGATAGGTGAGTCCAGGACGTAAGATCTCCAGCAACATGTCAAAAGTCATGATGGACATGCGAGTATACAGGAAAAATTTGTCTGGATGGGCCCTCAAAGATGAATAGAGTCTCTGGAAATGTCCTTTACTCGGGCGTTGGGTCAATAGAGGATGGACCCACAATCTTTGTCTCCTCCTTCGCGGATCTGCATTGACCGTATATGGCTGGCCAAAGCGACGAGACAACACCCAGTGAAGCAACACCCGCTGAGTTGTGCTTAAATACACATGGTCAGACATGTTTGGGAGCTCCAAGTACCACAGCCAAAATATGCTTGAGAACATATAGGGCATATGGGAGGGGTACACCTGTTGTCGAGGGCTTAAATAGTGTTGTTAATGATGGTTTAAATGATTTGCAGGCCAGAAAACCGTTAAATGTCCATTTTGGAATGGTGCGTGGTAAAAACGCCATACGGATCACATACGGATTACACACGGACCAGTACATGCGCAAAATACGCGACCACACCTAGGCGACGCAAGAACTACGGAGAGAGATTACGGAGACATTTTGGCGTATCACGCGCGTATTACGGACGTAGAAAACGTACCGTAATGTCTTACGCCAAGTGTGACGCCGGCCTTACAGAGCATTTATACGAAGACTTGATTACACACAGGTGGATTATATTTATCATCATTAGGCATTTAGGACAACATTGGATCATTCAGAGATCCACAATGAACTTGTTGAGCGAGTTTGCTGCATTGAAAGTAAAGGGGATGAATAATATTGCACGCCCCACTTTTCAGTTTTTGAATTTCCACAAAAATTTAAAATAACCAATAAATTTCGTTCAACTTCACAATTGTGTTTCGCTTGTTGTTGATTCTTCGCAAAAAAATTACATTTTGTATCTTTATGTTTGAAGCATGATAAGTCGGAAAAGGTTGAAAAGTTCCAGGAGGCCAAATACTTTGCGCAAGGCACTGTATCTATTTTAACCTGTCACTCTGATTTTACTGTACGTGGCACATGAATTGTCGACTAATATATATATATACATATATATATACATATATATGTATATATATATATATATACACATACACACTGTATATATGTTTTGAAGAATACTTCCTTTGAAAATGATGTGTAAATGACAGAGCAATTCTCTATGCAAAAGCTAGTTAAAATCGCATTGTAGTCAGATATCAATCACACTACATTCGGATGCAAATTAGATGCTGGGTGTGAAAAATCGGATTGTACTGGCATGACACTTACATTACACTCGTGCAACTCTCGGCGGGGAGACTCGGACTGATTTTTCATATGTTTAGTGGCCTAAGGGGCAGGTTCCCACACAGCTTAAACAGTGAGGTTGTCTTATATTGTACAGAAAATTTGTTGCATTTAAGGCCCCTTTCACACATCAGTTTTTTGCTATCAGTCACAAGCTGTCGAATTTTGAAAAAAAACGGATCCGGCGACTGATGCCGCCAGATCCGTTTTTTTTCTCATGGACTTGCATTAGCGACGGATTGCGATGGATGGCCTCACATTTCATTAGTTGTTCGCCGGATCCGTCGAAAATTGTTCGGTGGCCGGAGACAACGGACATAGTAACGTTTTTTGTGTACGTCGAAAAATCGGACAGCGATGGATCCGTCGCCATCCGTTGTTTTCTAGAATGGAAGCCTATGGGCGCCAGTTCCGTCAAATGACGGAATCTGGCGATGGATTCCGTTTTTTTAACTGAGCATGCTCCGAATTATTTAGAATCCAATTAGCCAGATCCGCTAGTCGGATCCATCGAAAAAACGAATCCATCACATCAGTTTTTCACAATCTGCGACAGATCCGTCGAGCCAACGGATTGTGACTGATGACAAAAAAAATGATGTGTGAAAGGGGCCTTACAGTTCAAGTAAAGTGGATGCGATTTTGTGAAAACTCTGTGCGAGGGATCCTGTAGAACTGTGTGGGGTTGTTTTTATGCGTTTTTTTTCCCTAAAGGCTTCTACAAGGAGTCTGAAAACATACATCTAATATTGCAATTGTGTTTTGGACACCAGCATTCCTGAACTAAAAAAATACATAAAAATAAAAAATAAAAAAACTCTGTGGCTAATCTTCACAAAATATGCATCAATATTTAGGAAGACACATAAAAACTGCAGCAAAATTATAATAATCAGAGCAAAAGTTATTGAATATTGTAACGGAGACACAGTGCACATCACTTTTACCTTCCATTCCTGCCCTATGGCTTATTCACACATTACGTTTTTGATCCGTTTTATTCAGTGCATTTTTTTTGTGTGCAAGAAAAAAAAAGGAGCATTTTACAATAACAGAAAAATACATAAGAATTCTAACATTTCATTCACATGGTGTTTTTTTTTTCCTTTACGCTTTTTGACCTGAGATACTTTTTTTAGGCATGACAATTCCAGTAGCATTTTTCGCATGTGAGAATGAGCCCTTAGGCCATGTTCACACAGTGCGTTTTTTACTGCGGAACCGCAGCGGTATTGCCGCTGCGGTTCCGCAGCTGTTTTCCATGCAGGGTACATAACAATGTAACCCTATGGAAAACAGTCACTGCTGTGCACATGATCCGGAATTTCGTGTAAAAAGCCGCGCAGAATAGCTGCGGCAAAAAAGAAGGAGCATGTCAATTCTTTTTCCGGAACCGCAGCGGTTCTGCACCCATAGACCTCCATTGTGAGGTCAAAATCGCAGTAAAACCCGCAGATCAAAAATATATCTGCGTGTTTTACTGCGGTTTGATGTGCAGAACCGCTGCTGCAGGAAGTGCGGGGAAGCGGGAGGAAGTGCGTGGGCGGAAGTCCGTGGGCGGCGTGTGTGGTCCTGACTGTATCCCGAAGAGACTGTCATCATGGAGGCATACCGTCGCATGGGGATCGATGTCGGGCGTCTGATTGATCTGGTAAGTCTGTGTGTCCGTCCCCATGCGACGATATGCCTCCATTGTGCTAAGTCGCCGTATCGGACTACTACTCCCATCCGGTATTTAGGATGGGAGAGTTGTCCCTGTGTCCGGCGACTTAGCACAATTGTAAAGTTTACACCAAACACAAACACACAATACACATACATGACACACAGTACAGTACATACAACACATAACATAGAGTATATACTCACCATACACCACACTTGTAGGCGAAGCCCTCGATCCTCAAGGAAAAAATCCAAAAATAATAAACCAAATTCATACTCCCTGTCCGCAGAATCCATAAAACGATTGTCCCACGACGATCGGCTGCTCTCCGGCGATACACTGCCAGGAGCAAAGCTCCTAGCAGTGTATCGCGTACTGTCCCGGAGTTCAATGGCGCCGGCGTCTCGGTTAACGGCAGTACAGCTGCGTTGAACTTTCCCACGCAGCACTGCCGTTAAGCGAGAGTACCGGGGTCAATGACCGCCGGTAAACTCGCTCGCGCATGCGCAGTAACACACCGACAGGAACTATGGCTCCTGTCAGTGTGTTTCTGCAGCCATGGAGAGCAGACACATCTCTGGATGTGTCTGTTCTCCATGGAAGATCTTCGTGGGACCCTCGATGGATTTCTGCGGACAGGGCCAGGGAGTATGAATTTGTTTTTTTGTTTTGCCTTTTTTTCAGGTCGAGGGTCTTCAGGACGGATTAGGCGTTTAATAAAATATGGTCAAAAAGTGTGTGTCTTTATTTCATTAAAATATTTTTTCTAGTCTTTGTGTTTTTTTTTTTAACCCTTTCATTGGCTTAATAATGGATAGGCGTCTCATTGACGCCTCTCCATTATTAACCGGGCTTAATGCCACCTTACAATAGCAAGGTGGCATTAACCCCTCATTACCCCATATCCCACCGCTACACGGGAGTGGGAAGAGAGGGGCTAAGTGCCGGAATTGGCGCATCTTTTTGATGCGCCTTTTCCGGGGCGGCTGCGGGCTTATATTTGTAGCCAGGGGGGGGCAAATATCCATGGCCCCTTTCCTAGGCTATGAATATAAGCCCACGGCTGTCTGCGTAGCCTTTCTGGCCTAAAAATATAGGGGGACCCCAACACGTTTTTTTTTTCGGGGCCCCCTATATTTTAGTGCCAGAAAGGCTACGCAGACAGCTGTGGGTTAATATTCATAGCCTGGGAACAGCCATGGGTATTTTAACCCCTTCCCGGGCCTCAAATATTGGCCCACAGCTGTCTGCTTAGCCTTTCTGGCCTAAAAATATAGGGGGACCCCAACACGTTTTTTTTTTCGGGGCCCCCTATATTTTAGTGCCAGAAAGGCTACGCAGACAGCTGTGGGTTAATATTCATAGCCTGGGAACAGCCATGGGTATTTTAACCCCTTCCCGGGCCTCAAATATTGGCCCACAGCTGTCTGCTTAGCCTTTCTGGCCTAAAAATATAGGGGGACCCCAACACGTTTTTTTTTTCGGGGCCCCCTATATTTTAGTGCCAGAAAGGCTACGCAGACAGCTGTGGGTTAATATTCATAGCCTGGGAACAGCCATGGGTATTTTAACCCCTTCCCGGGCCTCAAATATTGGCCCACAGCTGTCTGCTTAGCCTTTCTGGCCTAAAAATATAGGGGGACCCCAACACGTTTTTTTTTTTAGGGGGTCCACATATATTATAGTAAACCTTAATAGGATTAATAATGGATCGGCGTCTTATTGACGCCTCGCCATTATTAACCGTGCTTAATGCCACCTTACAATAGCTACCCTATCATTAACACTAGTATCCCAATATAGTTATGGGTAGGGTTAGAGTTAGGATCCCTTTAGGGTTAGGATCCCTTTAGGGGTAGGGTTAGGATCCCTTTAGGGGTAGGGTTAGGATCCCTTTAGGGGTAGGGTTAGGATCCCTTTAGGGTTAGGATCCCTTTAGGGGTAGGGTTAGGGTTAGGATCCCTTTAGGGGTAGGGTTAGGGTTAGGATCCCTTTAGGGGTAGGGTTAGGGTTAGGATCCCTTTAGGGGTAGGGTTAGGGTTAGGATCCCTTTAGGGTTAGGGTTAGGATCCCTTTAGGGGTAGGGTTAGGGTTAGGATCCCTTTAGGGGTAGGGTTAGGATCCCTTTAGGGGTAGGGTTAGGGTTAGGATCCCTTTAGGGGTAGGGTTAGGGTTAGGATCCCTTTAGGGGTAGGGTTAGGGTTAGGATCCCTTTAGGGGTAGGGGTAGGGTTAGGATCCCTTTAGGGGTAGGGTTAGGGTTAGGATCCCTTTAGGGGTAGGGTTAGGATCCCTTTAGGGGTAGTGTTAGGGTTAGGATCCCTTTAGGGTTAGGGTTAGGATCCCTTTAGGGTTAGGGTTAGGATCCCTTTAGGGTTAGGGTTAGGATCCCTTTAGGGGTAGGGTTAGGGTTAGGATCCCTTTAGGGGTAGGGTTAGGGTTAGGATCCCTTTAGGGGTAGGGTTAGGGTTAGGATCCCTTTAGGGGTAGGGTTAGGGTTAGGATCCCTTTAGGGGTAGGGTTAGGGTTAGGATCCCTTTAGGGGTAGGGTTAGGGTTAGGATCCCTTTAGGGGTAGGGTTAGGGTTAGGATCCCTTTAGGGGTAGGGTTAGGGTTAGGATCCCTTTAGGGGTAGGGTTAGGGTTAGGATCCCTTTAGGGGTAGGGTTAGGGTTAGGATCCCTTTTGTGGTTGGGTTATGTTTAGGATCCCTTTTGGGGTAGGGTGCTTAGGGTTATGAGCCCTAACCCTACCCTAACTATTTCAGTTTATAGTGTGTTTTTTAATGAATGTTGTTGATTGTCGCACGAACCACTCAGGATTGACGGCGACAGAGCTAGTGGTAAAACAACTGCACACAAACGTTTTTATTGGTGTTTGTGTTTTCAGTTTGTGCTTGTGTTCAATTATTAGGGGTTACTTTGAAATATTTCCAGCAATTGTGTAACATTACTTGGTCGTGCTATAGATTATGAGATGACACTATTGTATTTATTGTAGGTTCGTGATTATCCGGCCTTGTGGGACCCAGCCGATGAATCATACAAGGATAAATACTTCCGGGAACTAGCCTGGACAAAAATAGTGCGCGACCTTATCCCAGATTGGGACAAGTATCCAGGGAGTACACAGCAGCAAATTGGTAATTTTAATTAAATTTATTTAGTAAACCTTGAGTATATTAAAAATATAATTTGTTTAGATCTCACAAAAAATGTTGTTGTATTTTGTAACCTTTTTTTGGTAGATAACGATGTGAGGAAACGTTGGCGCTCCATCAGAGACCGTTTCACAAAGTTCCTCAATGAATGTTCAAAGAGTGGCTCTTCGCCAAGCAAAAGTAAATTTCCCTTTAGTGAAGAGCTGCAGTTTCTTGTGACCAGTAGGACATTGAGAAAGTAAGTTAAAATCCACTCCACATGATTATTTATATATAATATGTTGTGCGAAAAATTGATGTTTTTTTTTTCTCCAACAGGACGGAAGGAAACATGTCGGTAGCTGATTTGGAGGACAGCGACAAAGAGGATGGAGCAGGCAGTTCCTCTGGAGTGGGAGGGACCATCTCTACCTCCACTCCCACAGCTTCTGCTGAATCAGCATCCACTTCAGCAGCTGCTGCATCAACATCTAGTTCAGCAGCTGCTGAAGCATCTGATTCCGCAGAAGCTGTGAGAGTGGAGAAGAGAGCTGTCTATCCGGTGGCAGCAGAGAAAAAAAAACAAAAAACAAAGAAGAACCAAGATGAGCAAACTGTCCAAATAGCTTGCGACACGTTAGATTTATTAAAAAAAATCTAGTTCTGATGACCATTGCGACTCCTTCGCACTAACTGTCGCAAGAAAAACACGCTCCCTGCCACCGGATAGACAATCTCTTTTCATGTCTATGGTCCAGATGTCCCTCACTGCTCTGGAGGACCCTGCTCCGATTTCTCCCTACAATGAAGTTCTGATGGGGGTGTTGGGACTTTTCAGGCCCCGACACCGAACACCGGAAACAACAGCTACCAGACCCCAGTATTTGGCCCACAGCCAAGGAAGTTCTGGAGACAGAGGCAGTTCACAGCATATGGGGGGAGCACCATATCAATCAGAGGGATCAAATTTCCTCTATTCTCCCGAATATACATTTCTGAATTGAACGTGGGCAAAAGTTTTCAGTGGCACAGAGTTTTTTTTTGTTTTTTTTTTAGCTCCAGTTGCCGTTTGGATTTGAAAGGGGCTTTTTTTTTTTTTTCTAATTGAAAAATCTTTTGTAAATATTACAAAGAATTTGTGTTCTTTTAAATATATTATATTTCACACATAATATTCTCTTCTTTATTACAATGCGGACAAGGCCGCTATCCTGGGTTTATGGGCTATCAATTAGTGGTTTATGTGTTGATGTGTTAACAATTGTATACGTCATACTGCTATTATTTTCGTAAAACACCAACAATTTTTTAGACATAAAAAAAAAAAAAACAAATTACACCCAACACCCAAATAGATTTTTTATTTATATTACAACCAATTATTTAAAACTGTTTTTGGTAACATGAAACAAAAAATTTTTTTTTTCAAACTTTTGTGTTGGTTGCTGGCGTTTCTCATTCTTCGGGATGTTGTCAAAACTGTTATCAGCGATGTCGGCAACATTTTTGGGGGGGTCAGTGTAGATGCATCCTTCTCTGCTGGTCAGGCTGCTCAACACCAGCACAGGAGCATTGCCAGTGCACGGCACCTTCAGGACTCATAAAGTAGTCAGTGAAGGATTCTCTCACACGCACACCAGAGTTGGACGGCCTACCCAGACCCCCGTTGACCACTGGATTAAATACTGGCTGCTGGTACTCCACATCAACGTCAGTGTTGTACTCACGAGCATAGTTGTGGAGTACACAGCAAGCCTTTATCACAGCATCAACGGTGTCTGTGTCCAACTGAATGGCAGTGTGAAAGATCCTCCACTGACTAGTCATGATCCCAAAGGTGCATTCCACATATCTGCGTGCACGACTCAGCCGATAATTAAAAATCCTACGTCGGGCATCCAGTCCCCTTCGTGGGTATGGGCGCAGCAGGGTTGTCGTTAAGGGAAACGCCTCATCCGATACCATCACAAAGGGCACTGGATGTGTGGAACCCGGCAAAGGTCGTGGGGCTGGGAGCGTGCCGCCATCTCGAAGAATTTGCATCCCAATCTGTGACGTTCGCAACACCCGAGAATCCCCAGTACTACCATAGGCACCAACGTCAATGGCAACAAATTTGTAATGGGCATCAGCCACCGCCATCAGGACCACTGAAAAATACTTCTTATAATTAAAGAAGCGTGATCCTGATCGTGGTGGCTGCTGAACCCGAACATGTTTACCATCGACTGCACCTATGCAGTTTGGGAAATTGGCCACAGACTGAAAGCCTGCTGCAACCTGCAACCAAGTCTCCTCGGTTGGGGAAGGCATCACCATGGGCTGCAACTTCTGCCAGATGACGGTACATGTACACCTCACAATGTTAGAGATGGTAGATTTACCAACTCTAAATTGGAGGTGCAGGGATGTATAGCTCTCTCCTGTGGCCAAAAATCTGGAAAGAAACAAAAAAGAAAATTAGAAATGTCACACAAAAAGGTAATTACAACATGTCACAAGTTAAGGCCGCTATTATATGCGTCCAGCACCATTCAATAATGCTGGCATTAACACCCAGCACAACACAAAGGGTGTAAAAAACATTAATAAAAGGCCTGATGGGACTTGTGCACACACGCATGCGAGATATGACCGAGTGTTGCATGGTAATCCCAGGACCTGCTGCATGCACTCCGTTGTGGAGCGTGCGGCTCCATGTATTGGTATGTGGGTGCACACTCCGCTCCAGAGTGCAGGCGGCAGAGCCGGGGTTTACCATGCAACACTCAGCCGTATCTCACGTGTGTGTGTGTGTATGTGTGCCCCCTGTCCAACAAGAGGACTGGGTGGGTTTAATCACACATACTGGACACACACACAAGTAAAATACAGACCTAACAACATTCCCCCCAAAAAATTGTTACTTACCGCAAGGTAATGAGCAGCCTTTCTTCAGCAGAAATGGACTTCCTCATCACCGTGTCTTGCAGTGTCAAATGGGGTGCCAGGATGGTAAGCAGTCTGTCAAAGGCAATAATTGGTAACCGACAAAACGATATAAATTTTTCAGGATATCTGTAAATTGCAAAAGAACAACAAAAAAGGGTTACTTCACAAGTATTGCTAGCCAAAAAAGGTAAATTAGTCATTCTATATATTTCTACTTACCTCCTCAAATCATTGTACAGCACATGAAAGTGCCCCTTCTCAGTTCGGTCTTCTACAAGCGGGTGCACCCACATTCGTTTCTGCACACGTCTTCTCTGCCGCCGCTAAATAGAAAAATAAAAAAATATTTTGTAAACACAACAATTAGAAAAATATATCAAACATGCAAGGAAAACAATGCCGATTATGTAAGGGTACGTGTCCACATTCAGGAAGGCCCACCCCATTCTGGGACGCAATGATGCCAGATGTGTTCATTGTACAAATCCAGCATCATCACACCCGACGCATAGGGCCCTGTTTTATTCATTGCGGAGCCGCAGTTTCACAACAAGGAACAGGGACATGCTGTGATCATAAAAAACGCGCAGCATGTCCGGAGTCGCAGGGCTGACGGATGACACACAGTGGACACGTGATTTCATGACATCACCTCCAGTATGCTGTTACATGTGGACGCTGCATGTTTGGCGCTGCGGCCACACGCAGCGCCAAACATACAGCGTTTACAGAACGTGGACATGTACCCATAACCCAATATATAAAACAAACAGACATCTGCTTACCTGACATGCATGTCGATTCAGAATTAGAAGCATCAACCCCAGGATCGCAATCCGGTGTGGCGTGCGGAGCTGGATCCGTGGGCTGTCATCTGGACGACGCTCAGCACGTCCACTCATTTTGATGTGTAAGTTCCAAAATGGAGGATGGAAGAAGAAAAGGGTTGGACAAGGAAATGACATCATTTTTTTTTTTTTCCCCCCCACTGCAGTAAATTTTATTTCTGTCAAACACAGACAATCTGCAGACAAAACTGCATCAAAAAACGCACTAAAAAACGCACTAAAAAACGCATCAAAAAACGCACCAAAAACGCACCAAAAAACGCACCTGCGTTTTCTGCAGAGACCTGCGGTTTCAGTCAGGAAAAAAAAAGGATGGAAATCCTGAACGTGTGAACATAGCCTTATAGTTCTAAAAAATACGGTACATACAATAAACTTTATAAGAGTTATCCAAAATAACAAAATGCTGCCCATTTCCATCTCCCAGCATATGGACCAAGACCGCTAAGGCCAGTGATTAGCTGCAGTTCTCATAATGGGCTGTGACATGTGCAGTCAATGTAAGGCCGCGGTCACACTTGCGAGGGCCATGCGAGAAACTCGCGTATCAATACCCGGCACTGCCACCGGCACTCGGGACCGAAGCGTTCAGCTGCAAAGAAATACATGCAGCCGCACACTCCGGTGTCGGGTATTGATGCGCGAGTTTCTCGCATTGCACTCGCAAATGTGACACCGGCCTAAAAAGAACTATTGGAGATGAGGCACTAGTTTGGTGGCTAGATGAGTGTTTTAGGCTATGTTCACACATGATGCGTTTGCTTCGTGTAATATAGTACCAGCATGATCAATGAGATTTCTGAAATCTAATTTGCACACTGCCATTTTTTACACACTGCCATCTCACATTTTGAGCCTCACTGCATTTTTGTTAAGACGCAGCATGCCAGCCCTTTAAGGCCGGGTTCAAATTGCGTTAACAGCAGCCCGTTCAACACATGCGTTAACTGGCTGCTGTTAACGCAAGCGCCGACATGACATCACGCTAGCGCAGATAGAGCTCGCAGATGATCTATCTGCGCTAGCAGTGACGGACCTGAAAACGCTGCAGCCCGCGTCCCAGGGTCCGTCACTCAATGACAGCACATCGTTAGCGCACGCCCATTGTGGGCGTGCGCTAGCGATGCGTCCGACATTGGACTCAATGGCGGCGTTAACGGACTGAGTTACACCGCGTTATGCCGCGGTGTAAAGTAGTCCGTCTACGCCTAAAATGCAGTATGAACACCGCCTAAGGGATTTTCACCTTTCTTTCACCCTTCTTCTTTACGGGATTTTCACCGTACGCCAGTCTTGTCCGTATTTTGGATGGGGCTCAGCTTTTCATGTCTATGGGTGCAAAAAAAATAAATAGAATAGGACCCCATATAAATCACTCGTACAACATCTGAATTTTTTTATGGATACGTTGTATTTATTAATATAGGAAATTGTAGCTTGTCTTGTAAATGTTATTCACTGCTGCTGTATAAATACGGATGAAAAATCGTCTGGGGGAAAAATGGACAATTTTTGAAATATGCTTGTGTGAACTTAGCCATATAAGATGTTGGTCTCATCAGGGACGGACATACTGTCTGTTTTTTCCCCCCTCACTTGTAATGTTTTTATTTCTCTAATTTTTCAGGAAATTATATGATAAAGTGAATGGTGTTGTAAAGAAATACAAATGATTTAGCAAAAATAACAAGAACTCATAAGACTGGAAAAATAAAAGTGCAAAAACGAAAATTTTCCAGGTCTGGACTGAGTAAAAAGGCCATGTTGCCCATAGCAACCAGAGTTCGGAACAATGAAAAATATATTCTTGTTGCTATGGGCAACCAGCCACCTCATGTGGACTCCTTTTTTAGGTGTAATTAGATCTTATCTCGGGGTAAATCTCTTTTATTTTCCCCTCCATCTCTGTTATGTCTCACACTTATCTCCTGCTCCATTGTGTGCCTTATCTCAGTAAATGTCACCCTGCATTCTTACAAGGAGCTGTCATGGCTCATACAACGTGTTCTCATCACCAAATCTGACTTCATTCCTGACATTCCTGCCTCCTTACGTTGCGTCACTACCTCTTGTTTGTGCCATTTCCTCAGAATAATCATGTCCGCCCTCCCATTCTCTGACGTACAGAAAATGATGTCACAGCATCACGAAGCAGCCATCTGCTTTAAATAACCCTGCTCTGCTTTCCATAGAAAACAAGTAGGAAGATGAATGCTGCGACTTGTAGTTCACCGCTCAAGTGGTGCGGTTACACGCTGCGGCCACTAGATGGCGCATGCTGTGTGGAAATGGCTCCTATCTCTACGGATGGGCTGGATTGTGGCGGGAAATAAATGGTGCCAGGGCTGTTTTGCCTGAGGCAATAGGTGGAATGATTACTCAGATTGTAGAACATATCTGAGGTAAAATGGCAGTGATGGTGTGTCCTGTGACTAATATTACTAGTGAATTCCTGACATAACATTTTGCATACATCAAATCTTTTGGTAGTTATTATGGAAATGTACAAGATGGATGGCAAGTGACTGCAAATTTCTAGCCACATACTGCCATTTGTGTGGTATGACCAGTTTTTATGATGTGGCAGGGATATGTGTGGAGACATTAATTTGCCAGCCACCGCAAAATTTAACACCTCCATGTTGTTCTGCCAAGGAGATGGACAGTAATATTATTTTTACAAATATTATTTATGTGCCGTGATCCACTACAAAGGCACAAAAGTGGCTCCTTGAATCTATATTATTAGAAATAAAAATGGACCTAGGGAATTTATAAGACGAGATGCTCGGATAACGAAGCCCGGCTGGTTTTCACTTGTCAGTTATCAAGAATTTCCAGAGATTGGTTAAAAAAAAAATTCACACCTTTATTGCAAAAAAATTAATATTCAATGCATCATTGTACAAAAAATGCATTGTGTTTGCTTTTTGCACTTTAGTAAAAAAAAAAATCACAATAAGGCCAGTTTCACACGTCAGTGGCTCCGGTACGTGAGGTGACAGTTTCCTCACGTAACGGAGACACTGACTCACGTAGACACATTAAAATCAATGTGTCTCTGCACATGTCAGTGTGTTTTCACGGACCATGTGTCCGTTTGGAAAACACGGAGACATGTCAGTGTTCGTGGGAGCGCACGGATCACACGGACCCATTAAAGTCAATGGGTCCGTGTAAAACACGTACTGCACACGGATGTTGTCCGTGTGCAGTCCGTGTGCCGTGCAGGAGACAGCGCTACTGTAAGCGCTGCCCCCCCTGCGTGTGGTGCTGAAGCCCCATTCATTTCTTCTCTCCAGCAGCGTTTGCTGGAAAGAAGGAATGAATAATCTTTTTTTTAATTTATTTTTGTTTTTAAAATAAAGTTGCCGATAATCTGCCCCCTCCCACCCCCTGTGCGCCCCCCCCCCCTCCCCCCTCCCCCCTCCCCCCGCTGGCATTAAAATACTTACCCAGCTCCCTCGGTGCTTACATCCTCTCAGCGTCGCTGCTTGTCCTGTATGAGCCGTCATGTGGTGCCGCACATTACAGTGATGAATATGCGGCTCCACCTCCCATAGGGTTTTTTATTTTAAAAACAAAAAATAAATAAAAAAAAAAGATTATTCATTCCTTCTTTCCAGTGAACGCTGCTGGGAAGAAGGGATGAATATCGGCTTCAGCACCGCACGCAGGGGACAGCGCTTAACTCTAGCGCTGTCTCCTGCACGGTCCGTGTGGTCCTCAGTCGGCACACGGGCGGCACACGGCTGCCGCACGTGTGCCACACGGCTGCCGCACGTGTGCCACACTGATGTTCAACGTAAGCACACGGACACGGATAATTCCGGTACCGATTTTTCCGGTACCGGAATTATCTGGATGTGTAAGACTGGCCTAAGGCTGCTGTCACACTAGCAGTATTTGGTCAGTATTTTACATCAGTATTTGTAGCCAAAACCAGGAGTGGGTGATAGATACAGAAGTGGTGCATATGTTTCTATTATACTTTTCCTCTAATTGTTCCACTCCTGGTTTTGGCTACAAATACTGAGGTAAAATACTGACCAAATACTGATAGAGTGACGGCAGCCTAAAGGTGTGTTTTAGTACCAATTTCTGGGAATTCTGGACAATTATCAAGATCTATGGCTGTTTGGGTATGTGCACAGGTCAGGATTTTCTAGCAGAAATTTCCTGACAAAAAAACGGACATTTCTGCCAGAAATCCGCATGCGTTTTCTTTGCATTTTTGATGCGTTTTTGTTGCGTTTTTTCCCCAAATGCATAGAATAGCGGGAAAAATGCAGAAAAATCCGCAAAATTAATGAACATGCTGCTTTTTTTTACTGCAATGCGTTTTCTTGCGGAAAAAAAACGCATCATGTGCACAAAAATTGCAGAATGCATTCTAAATGATAGGATGCACATGTCTGCAGTTTGTAATGCATTTTTATCGCGAAAAAAAAAACGCGAAAAAACCTGAACGTGTGCACATACCCTTACTCGTTTTATAGGAATCCAGAAATAACTACAATTTTTGGCACCTGTTATTATCAGGAACATAAAAAAACATGGTAAATAATCTGCAATATTACAGCCAAGATAACATCCAATGGTTGTCACAATTGTGTACCCATGACTGTGGTGCAACAGTGGCACAAATATCCAAACCTTGTGTTTTTGGTAGCCAGCTGCATGCAACTTTTTTGACTTCATAGACTGCAATGCAGGTTTTGTGTACGGCAACAAATTGTCTATAATAAAACGGCATTTTTTTCACCCAAAACTGCACGTAACACCTGCAAATTTCCTGCAGGAAAATACGCAGCATTTGCATTTACATTTCAGATGCCTTTTCATATTAAATAACCGTTATCCAAATGTGAATGCGGGCATTAGACAAATGGCAGCCAGCTCTCTGGACCCCCATACACAAGAGCACTCAGCATGGTTATGCACTGCCGAACACTACTCCCACTGACACTCATCTAATGTGATGGGGAGTTTTCGGCATTCATATGTCCTTCATCCTGGTGTATATGTCCCTCATCCTGGCCCCATCCTGCTATATATATATCCCCTATCCAGGGCCCCATGCTAGTATACATGTCTCTTATCCTTGTATACAGGTGCTTCTCAAAAAAATGAGATCATCATAAAAAAGTTAATTTAATTCAGTTCTTCAATACAAAAAGTGAAACTCATATATAGCGTCATTACAGACAGAGTGATCTATTTCAATTGTTTATTTCTGTTAATATTAATGATTATGGCTTATAGCCAATGAAAACCCAAAAGTCATTGTCTCAGTAAATTATAAGAATTAACAAAAAACACTTGCAATGGCTTCCTAAGTGCTTAAAAGGGTCCCTTAGTCTGTTTCAGTAGCTCCACAATCATGAGGAAGACTGCTGACTTGACAGATGTCCAGAAGGCAGTCATTGATACACTCCACAAGGAGGGTAAGCCACAAAAGGTCATTGCTAAAGAAGCTGGCTGTTCACAGAATGCTGTATCCCAGCATATTAATGGACAGTTCAGTGGAAGGAAAAAGTGTGGTAGAAAAAGGTGCACAAGCAACCGGAATAACCGCAGCCTTGAAAGGATTGTTAAGAAAAGGCCATTCAAAAACTTGGGGGAGATTCACAAGAAGTGGACTGCTGCTGGAGTGATTGTTTCAAGAGCCACCACATACAGACGTATCCAGGACATGGGCTACAAGTGTCACATTCCTTGTGTCAGCCACTCATGACCAATAGACAACGCCAGAAGCATCTTACCTGGGCCAAGGAGAAAAAGAACTGGACTGTTGCTCAGTGGTCCAAGGTGTTTTCAGATGAAAGTAAATTTTGCATTTCGTTTGGAAATCAAGGTCCCAGAGACTGGAGGAAGAGTGGAAAGGCCACAATCCAAGCTGCTGGAGGTCTAGTGTGAAGTTTCCACAATCAGTGATGGTTTGGGGAGCCATGTCATCTGCTGGTGTAGGTCCACTGTGCTTTATCAAGACCAAAGTCGGCGCAGCCGTCTACCAGGAAATTTTAGAGCACTTCATGCTTCCCTCTGCCAACAAGCTTTTTGTAGATGGAAATGTCATTCTCCAGCAGGACTTGGCAACTGTCCACACTGCCAAAAGTACCAATACCTGGTGTAAAAACAACAGTATCACTGTGCTTGATAGGCTGCAAACTCACCTGACCTTAACCCCATAGAGAATCTATGGGGTATTGTCAAGAGGAAGATGAGACACCAGACCCAACAATGCAGACAAGCTGGAGGCTGCTATCAAAGCAACCTGGGATTCCATAACACCTCAGCAGTGTCACAGGCCGATCGCCTACATGCCACACTGCACTGATACAGCAAACCCCTGACGAAGGTGCCATCTGAAATGCGCATAGGGGTGGACAAGCGGACCCTGTGAGCCCCTGCTGGTGCTAACTCCCAGATATTAACCCCAAGACTCCTTTTTACTCAGCTGGTCCTATTCCCCTATATATGTTATTGCACTTTACTATTAAATATTATGGGAAAGAGTCTTTGCTGGTTACGGTATATCTATTAATGCATTATGAGGTTTCTACCTACACCATGTTGCAGGGGTCATACAGTTCGATACTTTAAGTCCCACTGACTTAGTATATAATTTGATATACCTTAAACCCTGTGGGATCTATGCAGTGTTCTATATTTATATGACTGAATATGCTGCTCATTTGGATTCTGTAAGTCCTTTAGTGATTTTTATGTACCGTATATCTTGTGTTTCACATTGTTTCAACTCCCCATGCCTTTTATACAATAAAGATGCTATTTTTCCCACCATAATTCTGGACTGTATGATCATCCTTTTTTCCCTTTTCCTCGCTGTTCTTCAATGCATAGAAAAAAATAACCAATTATACTCACCTTCCTTCTGCTTCCCCGCCACGCGGCGTCCTCTTCTGAAACTGCCGGCTGACTTCAGTGTGCAAGTGCTGGGAGAACATGACGTCATGGCCATGAGCCCCCTGTCATGTGCAAGCCGATTTCAGCTGCTGGCCTCTAATGATGGGTCTGTGCGCCGCAATACACTTCAGCTGAAGGACGCACAACCAGATGAAAATTGTGCTGGCGTTGGTGGTCCTCCACCCACACGGGCCCGGTCGCAACCTTTGCAACCATGGTCGTTATGCCCCTGGCTGCACCACAGATTTGGTTGCACGACATCAAGTTGTGTGTCCCAAAAAATGTATATGAGATTTATTGGCAACTTGGAGTTTTAATGAAGTCGCACACATGTGCGTCACTGTTGCGCCAGGCAGGCTAATCAAAAGAGCCACGGATGCCAGTTGCTAGGAGGTGATTATCAGGGCTCCTGCACAGATTATTGATGTGTCCGATGGATCGGCTCCTGTGAATTGCGTCACACCAACTCTATTTTCTCAGCTCGTCTAAAAAGCCCTGCCGGTTCCGTTATTAACATGGGGCTCATTAAGATATCCGTTCTTCACATATGATTTTTAGCTACATTTTTCCCAGATATAACTAGTACCTATTAGTCTATGGAGCTGTTCCCATGTTCGTGTATTTTTGTGGACCCAATGATCCGCACCAAAACACTGAGGGTATGTGCCCATGGTAAGGAATCGGAAGCGGACGCAGCTCATATCTGGTGCGCTGCCGGCTTTTGAACGCAGGTGATTCCGCATGTGTTCATTGAACCGTGTGGAATCACCGCACCCAATATATTGTACGGGTGATATTTATCTTGCGGAGACTCACGTCTCCGCAAAATAAATTGACAAGCTGCGGTCTGGAAAGACGCACCGCATGTCCGTCTCCACGGGTGATCTGCGGGCTTCTGTGTACGCACGGTGGACATGGCATTTCTTGAAATCCCATCCACTATGCTGTAACATCTGGACGCTGTGGATGTACGGAGCATCCAACCCGCAGCGTTTACTGACCGTGGGAACGTACCCTGATCCAAGTCACAGATCAAACTCGCCGAAGAAAGTCTATGGGTCCGTAATAATGAGAGCGCACTCAGCTGCATCCGTTTGTTACTGACTGATAGCAGAAACTTGAGAAACCTTCGGCAGTTTATTCTGCATATGAGAAAAAACAAAGGTAAAAACTGACACTGATGAAAATCTGATCCAAAATCGGTCCATTTTTTTTAGCTTACGAGAAAAATCAGTGATATCTGAATTAACACGATAAAAAAAAATTCCGTCAGCTTTGGAATTTTCACGACTATCATTTTAACGCTTTCACCTCCGATGTCAAAAGGAGACCCAACGACCATAATTTTGTACTGTCGTAACTGCGGAGAGGGAATACCCATGTGCAGGTTTATTGCAAGGTCAATGCCTTCTTTTTACAGGCCCCTTACATAGCAGGTTTAATAAAAGCTTAATTATTATTAAAAAAAACTTGCTGCAAAAAAAGTCACATAATGTCAGAGTTTGTCACATTGTTTCTTGCTGCTAAAGCCTTGGAGAAAATAAAGAGATAGAGAAATGTTTGTGGAGAGGACTAGGGAGGGGAGAGGAGCTGGAGGGAGTGTTGTGCTGGGAGGAGGCAGCAGAGGCTGGGAGGAGGCAGCAGAGGCTGGGAGGTGGCAGCAGAGGCTGAGAGCACAGAGACTGCTGGGTGTGTCACACTGAGACAGGCAGGCTCCCCAGCTGGGTAAGTGCTGAGCCCTGCTCCAGGGGCCATACATCAGGGGTATGGTAGGGGGCAGCAGGCGCTATACAGGGTGTGTGGGAGACAGGTCAGGACTGTGGGCATGTGCTAGGGACTGACAAAGTTCTACCCACTCCAGTGTCTGTGATTTCCCACAGCTGGATGGATATAGGGACTGGGGAACACTTGGGGCTTCTACGCCGTGTCCCATATGGACCGTATATATGGAGACAAGGAATGAGTCACACAATGAATGAGACAGCCTGGGTGTGGAGGTCTGCTCTCAGACTGTCTCTCTGGGAAGCAGCCAGACCCGTCTCCCCCCTGTCTCTTACTCAGAAGCCATGCTCTGCTTGCTTTAACCCTGTGAATCGTTGGTCATGCCACCCTTCGTTGGTCATGCCACCCTTCGTTGGTCATGCCACCCTTCGTTGGTCATGCCACCCTTCATTTAGAAACCACGCTCTTACGATGAGCAAGCCTGAAACTTGGCATGGCAGCTTAACACATCCGCATGCTGGATGTCCACCTATGTTTGTTTTTATTGGCAGATCAGGATTTTATTTTTTTTACAGTACATTTGGCCAGTAGGGGTTATTTTTTTTTTTTTTTTTTTTTTTGTACTGCTATACTAACAAATCACATGTGGCGCTTATGCAAAAAAAAAAAAACAAAAACAAAAAAAGACATGCTAAAGGGGATGTAATAATTCAGATTTTGTCTGTAGTTGTATTGTAAATGCTCAAATGTAGATATTTTGTTGTTTTACTTAGAGGGTATATCTACCTTACACAACATTTTTTGGGGACCTTTTTATATAGCGAGTATTCGGGCCTTTTGTTTTCACTATCGCTGGCTGCCCAGTGAGTCAATTGAGAATCCATCAGTGAGCAGGATCTGACACGGTGGCTCAGTGGCTAGCACTTTTGTTTGAAGCGCCGGAATCCTGGGCTCAAATCCCACCAAGGACAATATTCAGAGAGATTTTATGTTCTCCCCGTGTTTGCGTGGGTTTCCTTCCACACGCCAAAGGCATAACGATAGGGAAACTAGATTGTGAGCTCTATAGGGGACAGTGATAATGTCTGTAAAGTGCTGTGGAAATAATGGCGTTATTTAAAGGGAACCTGTCACCTGAATTTGGCGGGACTGGTTTTGGGTCATATGGGCGAAGTTTTCGTGTGTTTGATTCACCCTTTGCTTACCCGCTGGCTGCAATATTAGATTGAAGTTCATTCTACGTCCTCCATAGTACACGCTTGCGCAAGGCAAGATTGCCTTGTGCAGGCATGTACTACGGAGGACAGAGAATGAACTTCAATCCAATATTGCAGCCAGCGGGTAAGGAAAGGGTGAATCAAACACCCGAAAACTCCGCCCATATTACCCAAAACCAGTCCCGCCAAATACAGGTGACAGGTTCCCTTTAAGAAATAGATTTTGTAACTCTTATCTGTCTTTTTCTGAGCTCCTCTCAGCTGATTTTATGACCACAGAACACTTTACGTTGAATGTAACATTTTTAACGAAAGCCCCAAAATAAGATTTTTAGTCCTAAATTCATGCAATTAAGGGAAAAAATGTCCCCAACTGAGAATACATCCACAGTGTTTTAATGGGCACAGTAGTGGTATTGGGGCTGATCACATATACAGGGGGCGGCAGTGTTTGTTTATATGTGCTTATATATATGAACTTGACATAGAAGTCTGTGGACGATAAAATATCCCCAGAATCCGTGATTCTTTTCCTCGGACCTCACTGACCATGTTGAAAAGTAATCATAAAAGCCACAGGAAGGAGTGTCCCCATAGTGGGTGCAATAGTCACATCCCGGACCCCAGAGTGACCCAAAAGGTCTCTGTGGCCCATATGAGAAGTCCGGGGCCCTGTTGGAGATTTTTCCCAGTGGTCCCCATTTTCCAGTTATCTATAGTTAATGAAGGTTGGCGCCTGTTATGCTTTTTACGCCTTTATTTCATCCATGTGCTTTTACTCATCTTTTATATTTAACTTTTTGGCACCGTCTGTCTACTTTAGCATTTTCTCGCGCCAGCTATCTCCTACATCACCACCTTCCTGTTTCTTTCTTTTCATGAAAATCTCATATTCTCTTCACTTGCCATCTTTTTTTGTCTTCAGTGCCATGACAACTCGCTTGCCTCTCCAATTCACACCCACTTCCCACCACAATCCTCGGCTAATCCCACCTCTCCACACCACCCTCGGATCTCAGCATTGATACCTCCTCTAAATCTCATCTGTGTCTCCCAGGCAGGACCTGCTGTGATCACCAGTAGTAGGCCATGGGGGATGTTATATCGAGTCACCTGGATGAAGGCAGACGTCAGTACATTACAGGTAAGTCTGCATGCCGCTAAAGTCACCTTCTGGCAGCGATGACTGAGCAGAGGAAGAGATTTTCTTACAGACTGGAATGTCTTTTGCACCTCTCGTTTCTTGTTTGCGTGGGTTCTTTGTGTGAAGTGGTGCCGTCTTGTAGAACATCTTTCCTTAGGGAATGAGTGGGTGCTGGCCACTTTATAGATTCTTAAGTGAATGTATAGCAGGTGTCTGTTTGTATAAAGAAGGTAAATCATTGAGGAACACCTTCATTTTGTGACACAATAATTTTTGAGATTTAAAAGGGTTTTCCAATTAGAAGTAGTAATCACCTATCCACAGCATAAGTGTTAACTTATTAATCTGTGGTGGTCTGCCCACTGGGACCTACACTGATTTCCCCAGGGCAACTTTTCTACTCATTAGAATGGATCGGCAGTGCGCAAGCTCTGCCTGCGCATGCTCGGCCGGAATGAATGGAGTTGCGATCCATTCGCAACATTCCAATCAATGTTCTCCATTTTGCCGATCAATGCTGATCTCAGCGGTCGGACCCCAACTGACCAATAATATAACTTTTTTTACTGGACAACCCCTTGAAAAGAAAATTTGCATTGGGTAAATGGGTCATCACGAGGGATCTATACAGTTTATCAACCATTTTGTACATTATTATTATTTATTTATATAGCCCCATTAATTCCATGGTGCTGTACATGAGAAAGGGGTTACATACAGAGTTGTAGATATCGTTTACAGTAAACAAGTTTACAGTGACAGACTGGTACAGAGGGGAGAGGATCCTGTCCTTGTGGACTTACATTCTATGGGATAGTGGGGAAGAGGCAAAAGGTAGGGGCGAGGCGGCTCTGGCGATGGCGAGGCGGCGGCTTTGGCGTTGGCGAGGTGGCAGAATGGTTATTGCAGGCTTTAGGCTTTCTTGAAGAGATGGGTTTTCAGGTTCCGTCTGAAGGATCCGAGGGTGGTGGATAGTCGGACATGTTGACGCATGGAATTCCAGAGGATGGGAGAAATCTTGGAGGCGGTTGTGTGAGGAACGAATAAGTGGAGGAGAGTAGGAGGTCTTGGGAGGATCGGAGATTACGTGAGGGAAGATATCGGGAGATTAGTTCAGAGATATAGGGAAGGGACAGGTTGTGGATGTCTTTGTAGATCAGTGTTAGTAGTTTGAACTGGATTCGTTGGGGAATTGGGAGCCAGTGGAGGGATTTGCAGAGGGGAGAAGCAGGGGAGTAGCGAGGAGAGAGGTGGATTAGCCGGGCAGCAGAGTTGAGGACAGACTGGAGTGGTGCAAGAGAGTTAGCTGGGAGGCCACAGAGGAGGGTGTTGCAGTAGTCGAGGCAGGAGATGATGAGGGCATGCACAAGAGTTTTGGTAGATTGTGGGCTGAGGAAGGAACGGATTCTGGCAATATTTTTGAGTTGGAGGTGGCAAGAGTTTGGACGTGCGATTTGAAGGACAGGGCAGAGTCGAGAGTTGCCCCGAGGCAGCGGATTTCAGGTGCGGGAGAGAGCGTGATGCCGTTTACCATAATAGATAGGTCAGGTAGGGGGAAAGATGAAGAGTTCGGTTTTGTCTACATTGAGTTTTAGGAAGCGAGAGGTGAAGAAGGAGGATATGGCTGACAGACACTTTGGGATTGTACATGGCAAAAGTAGACAAGTAGATATCCATTGGATGTATCCAGCAGGGAAATGTCATTTAAATTTGATTTGTCAACAGATTTAACAACACAAATTGCTGACATTAATATCAGGTGGGGAAACTTTCACAAAGGATTATACAGCCAATCTGACATGGGTGACTCTGGTTTCCATCCCATTGCATGCAAATGTCACAGAAGATTTGTTGCTGCCAAACCCGTGGTGAAAAAAATGCATAGTGTATGAATCCAATCTAAGCATATGTGCACACACAACATATGCAGCAGATTTTATGGAGGAAAAATGTCATCTCAAGACCATATCAGCAGTGTTGTGGATGACGTTTCATTGTCTCACCTTCACGCTGCATGATCTAAAACCTATTACAGCTACGCGGCTGCAGGAAGGTCGATGGAGGTCATTTAGCCGCTTATTTCAGTTTTACTGTTGCCATTTTCTTCCCTGCGCAATAAGAGCTTTCTATGACTGCGCGGAATAATAGCTAGGTTGGTTTGTGGTGTAATGATGCCTGACATTGGAAAACAAGGCTCGTCTTGTGAACTTGGAGACTTTGAAACAAATCTTGGGATGGGAAGGTTGTGTCGTAATTACCCGCTGCCGTTTCCCACATGGGAACCTATTAAAAGCAGCGGGGTTTTTGATAGTTTATGTGTCATCCACCTACAGGAGATAGTTAGTGACGAATGTAATCATCGCTGTACAGGAAAGGAGTACCTGGAGCATGCTGGAGCGAAGGAAGAACTATTGGTATATGTGTGTGATGTAATTCATGTGGAAATAGGAGGAGTGAGAGCTGCCGGGCTATAAAATAAAGAAAAAATCACCCATAGATTCCAATAGGATGGATTGTTAGGCAATCCCTGCATATGTTGCGGGCTGCGGCTGATGAACAACTGCGAGACATGCAGCTGTGGGGACTCTAACATATTTTTCGAGCACGCCGAAGACACTCTGTCTGATAACGACTTATCTGAGTAAATTTGCTCAGCACTAATATGCACTTTAATTGGGTTGTCCAGGACTTTGATGTTGATGGGTTCTCAATATCAGATCAATGGGAGATCCATACACTACTTTTGGTGGAAGCAGGAGCAACAAACAGCGGGGGTTCTGTAATGTCAAACTCCCACTGATCTGATATTGGTGACCTGTACAAAGGATCCACAATCAGTATCCCAGTGCTGGAGGATGAAAGTAGACACAAAGCCATCAAGTTGAACCCAACACGTTGATCCAGAGGATGCAAAAACTCCATGGAGAAGATGCTAATTGATCCATATTTAGGGGGGAAATTCAATTTCCAGATACAGAAATCTGACTAGTTCCCTGGATCAACATCCCATCATAGAATCTACCCATAACCTGTGATAGTCTATGTATCAAGAAAGGCGTCCAGGCCGTCCCTGAGTTTAGTGAATTAACAATTACAACATCTGCATCATGTGGCAGAGAGTTTTAAGTCCCTTACTGCAAAGAATCTGCAGTCTCTCTGCTCGTACAGTAAAGATTTTCAGCCTGTGAAGAATACGTTTTTCTCTAGACAGTTATCGATAATTGATATCCATTTCTAAGGGTATGGGCACAGTACGTCTTTTTCAGGTGGGTGAGAACCAAAACGACCTAAAAAAAAAACCCCCATAGAAAACGCAAAAGATTGCTGTGCATAGATTCAGTATTTTGGGCATATTTTAACTGCTTCAGGTTTTCAAAGATGCCAAGCGGATAAATGACCTGACCATTTTTCAGACATCTTCCCCCTCTGAGGACGCTCTATACTGTACATTTTTGAATGGCAATGGAGTTATAAAAAAAAAAAAATTCCAATTACAAAAACGCTGGAAAAACGCTCTGAAACCGCCAGCTGCCAAAAATGTTGAAAAAGCGCTAAGAAACGCTAAAGGAAAAGAGGTAAAGTCTTCCTCTTAAAGAACTTGTGGAGATTACCATCCTGGAAAAGATGTTGTGTGCACATACCCTTAGGTGAGAAGACCCCATAAGGCCAAATTTTCTAAGGATTTTCTCAGTAGAATTGTTAAAAATCTTCTCCATCCCCATAACGGAGGGATATATTGTGTACTTCTCCATTACTGTGCATCGTTGCAGACTAAGGAACGCCATGCTTGCAAGCCTAACTTCAACCATATGGAAAATCTGCGTCAGGGCCACCAACTATCACAAGGGTAGGACTTTTCTCATAGGGGAAAGGGAATTTTTGTGCCCCCTAGTCCCAATGCAACCCTATTATAGCAATGTACTGTATGTGGCCCCACGGAGCCCGAGAGTCTTATGTCGTAGCTATAGGCGATTCTGTATGAATGCCCAGTGTTCATCTGTGGACGTGCTAGAGAGGACAAGTTGCACTGATTGTTTGCCACCAAGTAGTAGACCCTATGTTGGGGCAGTCTTGGCATTTTTCTACACTAGTGCATACATTTTCATATCTTTTATGCTTTATTATTTCTATGCATAAATAGATTCCTTATATTTGACCGTTGTCCGAAATGACTATTTCCATTACACATGGTTAGATCCTTACGTGGCCCAGTGCGGATGAGCAATCACGGTCATCGTCTTTACCGGTTCTGGCCAAGTCATTCCGCGTCTTCCGAGCAGTGTCGAATGCTAATAATACAGCGTTTTATATGCCTTTTGTCTGCAGAAGAAATTGAAAGTTCTGCCAAGTGTTTGCACGATTACGATCTCTGAATATACCCCGCTGTATGTCTATTAGAATTCGGGCTTATTCAGGAGGTGGGAGCATGTAAGAGTACCACGTAGTCAGTAGGAGATTTGCAAGAAGGGGGGAAGGAGCCAGACATTTCCATGGGTTAGGGCAGGATGCAGAGGACGGAAATTCCAGGGTATGGATGGGGAGGGGAAGGCGACTTTATTCAGTGCAGACTGAAGTCAAATCTTGGGATCCCCCAGCTCTTTTACCCCTTATTTCTCCAGGTTTGTGTAGCGGAGGCACGGCCTTTCACTGTTAGGATGTCTAGGATTATCGCGTTTACAGAAAAACTTTCTTATTCAATATTAATAATTTTTGAAAATAAAGTACGGTAAAAAAAAAGGCCATTAAAGTAGTACAGCAGTGTCTATGCCACCTGTCAGAAGCCCAACGCGAATCGGCACCTCCTTGTCCGAGCAGCTGATATGATGATTGGTGCGATTTTTATTATGGATTGTAAATGGCTTTAAGGTTTTTCATATAATGTCTGTCTGCAGGTAATATAGTGCAGCCAATATAGGGAATCTGGCACCTAATGCAGTGGCAGAAATCCTGGTTCCTGCCCTGGGTCACTTATTGGGTTCACTCCATTATTTGCTGCAGCTCTGCTAATCTTATCAGTGCTGAGCTCTGTATAACCTATCCGTACCACTGATTGGCAGCTTTCTGTGTACACTGTGCATAGGCAGAAAACTGCCAATCAGTGGTGTGGAAGAGGATAGACTGAGCCCATGCATATAAAGGACTTACCTGGAAGCAGGATTACAAGTCCTCCTGAAGATCTGCATCTGATAAAACAGTGATTTTATCAAAGCTACAGCAAGTAACCCCGTAGGTGACACATCGCTGGAATCAGGGACCCTGTCTCTACATTATGCTGCTTTCAGATTAGGTGGCAAAAACTTGTGACCGTCTATTCCAGGGCCAATTCATTAAGAGCTGTATGATTTTTGCAAGTGGATAGCTAGGCATTTGACCTGCAAAGCTACAGCCATTTACACCTACATTGGAAACCCAGACAAACGGCATGTCACCAGAGTTTTCGATACATCACTGATTCTTTGTCTACTTTTTCCTCCATCTGATTTCAGCACCAATCCATGTACAATCATAAAGCCAAATCCCATAGGGTTTTTGCAATCGGTTCACAGCCAATTTCACTTCTGCTGCATTAAAGTGAATCTGTCAGCAGGTTTTTGCTATGTAATCTGAGAGCAGCATGATGTAGGGCAGATACATTGCTGGATTCAGGCTGTCACTCACTGGGCTGTTTGGTACAGTTTTGATAAAATCCCTGTTTTCTCTGCTGCAGATCTAGCAGTTCTCTGAATGCTGATATCTGTATAACCCCGCCCACACCACTGATTGGGCTGCCAATCGGTGGTGTGGGCCGGGTTATAAAGAGCTCATATGAATATGGAGGACTACATGGCATGAGAGAACTAATCCTGCGGTGATAATCTCCTGCTGATAAAACACTGATTTTATTGAAACAGCAACACAAAGCCTAGTAAGTGACATATCATTGGAATTAGGCTCTTTGCCCCTACATTATGCTACTCTCAGATTAAATAGCAAAAACCTTCTGGCAGATTCCTTTTAATATGGGAATAATCCACTGAGGAAATGACTGAAGGCTGAAGATCCCACCTGTGCACACCAGCTCTTCTCCCAAATCATTGCTACAGGAGTTCTGAATGCGCCAAGTAAATGCACAGATATAATTGGAAGCCGAATAATTCGGGTTGTCGCAGAATAAAGCCTTCTTTTCCCCTCAATGATGCTTTACAGTTTTATAACCGTCTAATACTACAACTGCTGCAGTAAATGATAAGAAGGTTGTAAAGTTTGCCACAAGTTAGATTACTTTCGCACCTGAAGCCGCCTTTCACTTTGCTCATTTACCCCAGCGATTATCGGCACAATGGGATATTACCGAAAATGGCTATATGTACTGAATGCAGGGCGAACCCATAATGTAACCCTATACACTATATTCTTCTCTGCAAACACAAGGCATTAAGATAAGATCTGCTGGATATGCTGATTGCATTTGTCAAACTTATTAACTCTTTCAAGAATAGGTTATAGGTTTTTTTCTTAACTAGTGTTTCGTACAGCTCCCATCCCACATGCTCGCGTTGCTTGGTTGATTAGTAATGAGTGTCGCCACTGTTCCTATGGGAACAATGTCGGGCTGAAACAAAGGGACAAGTTAACCGCTCGCTTCCTTTCGTGTCCTAAGTTTGTTTTGATGGGGAACAACATTTACCGTTATTTTCCAAAATTAGGATTATTTTTTTAAGTTTGAAGCTTCTCCAGTTTTCCTTCTTGATGCACAATACAATAATTATGGACGCAGTCATTGTGGAACAGGTGAAAAATACCCAAGCTTAGTAGCAGTTTTTTTCTGTTATTACAGTGGTGCACTATATGTACCATTATATGTGCTGTAAATTATGGTGCGTGTTATTTATCCAGGGTCCGTGCACAAATCCTTTCCACATGTAGTGACTATGTATAACGGTGCGCGGACCATTGGGCACTCCTTCTACCACCATATGCTTCCTCTGTCATGCACCAAGGTTTTTCACTCGCCTGGGTTAAAGATTCACTTTCTTGCTCAAGCCCTGTATCTATGTACCCTGGCAGATATTGGTGCCTTCCCTGGCACTTACCACCTTCTCTAGCTAAGCCTCTGATAACATGGATTAATAAAAAGACAGTATGTGCATAATGACTTAAAGGCAATCTCAAACTAGATTTTTGCATTTGTGAGCAGCATGATATAGGGGCAGATATCTTGATTCCAGTAATGCATCACTTGCTGGTTGGTTTTGATAACATCCATTTTCTCTGCTGCAGATCTCTGAATGCGGAGCTCTGTATAACCCCGCCCACATCACAGATTTCTGCCTATGCATAGTGTACACAGCTGACAATCAGTGGTGGTGGGGTTGGACTACCTAGCAGCAGGTTTACTAGCCCCTCTTCTGATTAATCTCCTGCTGAGGATACTGTGTTTTTTTTTTTTTTTTTATCAAAACTACAGCAAGTAGCCCTGTAAGTGACACATTGCTGGAATCGGGTTCCCTGCCGCTACATTATGCTGCTCTCAGATTACATAGCAAAAACCTGCTGAGAGATTCCCTGTACGGAGTTCCTCCATTTATTCTTACTTTCTCATAAAAATCTTAAGAGATGCGGGTAACATGGCGTCTGTATAATACTTGTCTAGTATCGGCAGGTATTGTGCGTAGAACAAGTGCCAAGTGGCCAACAGACATCACGTCAGCAGCGCCTCTGTGCCAAAGTGAGAATTGCGGGATAAACCCTTTATCTGCATATTTTCCCATCAGAACTTGCCATAGTTAAGGTCTGTGAAGGCGTCCTCCCGTCAGAAACCATCACTTTCAAATGTGGCTATGGCACCACAAGCAAAACGGCTAATTTTTCCAAGGAGACAACAGGCAGCGAGACATTTTCCCTGCAGGTGAATAGAAATCCTTAACACAAAGATGGCTCCAAAACAAGACCCGTTCCTACAATTCAACTGCATTCTGCTCATAGCTGGGTGCCCAGCAGATGGTTTTTATTATTTTATGGACTGTTCTTGGTTAGGAAAATATTAAATCTCTCTGTGTGGCCGGATTACCATAAATTAATATACTCCTTCTGGGGATGATTATTAGGAAAGTATTCTGTAAACTTCACGCTCCATTAGTGAAATTGTCGCATAGGGGTGGAAGAGAATGTTGCCCTGCGTAGGGTCGGTTGATGGGTCGGAAGAGAGAGTGTTTCCCTGCGTAAGGGCAGAAGTGTCACCCTGCGTAGGGGTAGAAGAGAGTATCACCCTGCGTAGGGGTAGTAGAGAGTGTTGACCTGCATAAAGGTAGAAGAGTGTCACCCTGCGTAGCGGTGGAAGTGTCACCCTGTGTAGGGGTAGAAGAATGTTGCCCTGCATAAGGGCAGAAGTGTCACCCTGCGTAGGGGTAGCACTGAGTGTTGACCCGCGTAAGGGCAGAAGAGTCACCCTGCGTAGGGGTAGTAGAGAGAGTGTTGACCCGCGTAAGGGCAGAAGAGTGTCACCCTGTGTAGGGGTAGAAGAGTGTTGCCCTGCATAGGGGGGAGAGTGTCACCCTGCATAGGGGCGGAAGAGAGGGTGTCGCCCTGCCTGGGGGGGGGGGATCTCATTTTAAAGAAGATGACTTTAATATGACATGCAGGGTGAAAAGTGTCTGCATTATACCCCTATAAAGCAACCACCCTGGGATGGGTCACAATGATATACTCAATGGAGAGGGCTGAACCCCCATGGATCATACATTGAAGTCTGGAAAACCTCTTTGGAGGGGTCCGGCTGACGGAGGTTCTCATCTGGAACCAATTGTCTTGTATCTATAACTCTGACAGGTATGTCGCCAAACTGTCAGCACGCAGAGTATACGCTCTCCTGTCACTCCAACATGTGCCGCCACTCACCAGTACAGCAATACTCTTGAATCTCTCCCCCAGTGGTATATTTCCATATATTCATGTACAGATGACCTGCATAAAGCCTGACGCTGTACTGAAGACCCCCGCTCCTCGCTTACACTCGTGTTTGTGGCAGCTATATTCCAGAGCGCCACGCTGTCTGATGAAATGTCAGCGCAGACAATGAACATTAACTGTCAGATATCCGTGGGTGACATTACAGTGACAGTGATCATCTTATTCCTTTATAGTTCCTTTTTGTTTTCTTTATTTCTAAATTAGTGGAGCGTTTTGTTTTTTGTTGTTGTAGGGCCCCAGGAGGTAAGGGGGCCACTTCCAACCCCAAAGCAGGTGGAATTGAGCATTATGACGAGCTACGACACTGCAAAGTGCCCATATATTGTTCTTCTACAGGGACCCTCTCCTATGTCCTCTCCTGATTAGCCCCCAATGTAAAGGTTGTTACATTACTCACCCTGGTCCGAATGTTGCGATCTGATAGATGTAATAAAGTGGCAGAGGGACTGGGAAAGCTCTGTGCTACTTTGTCTCCACTTATGACCTTGTCATGCCCAGCAAAAGTCGCTGATGAAACAATCCTTTTAAAATCCCTCATTCAATGGTGAATTCAACCAAACTGGCTAGGAGCGATCATCTAATTTATAGGGAGGTGTCCCAACTCATCTATTAGGGGATGGAAAGAATGGGCCATATTGAATTATAGCGCTTGATCCATTTGTTCTCTCTGGAATTAAGCAGTCCTCTGCGGCTTACTCACCTCTACCCAATATGTACTTGAGCAAGAATGTGAACGGGGACCAAGAGAACGGTTTGTCCTACAGCTTTGATAGGCATGGCCACCTTAAGATCAGTAGAGGTAGAGCATGTGAACAATCTAAGGTTGACCATACACTTTAAGTAACGATCTCGCCCATAAAGGCTTGGCCCAACGTGTATATGTTCTCACCGAAGGGTGGGGAGTAAGTAGCTGCATGTCCAAGGGCCACCACACACATTAGACTGATTTATATTGGGGGCACCTGACTCTTCCCACAACATTACAAGGATTGGGTTGCTAGAATATCAATGCCCAATCCATTTTTTTTTTTTTAAACCAAAAATGTGGTATTGGCCGTCCTCATGAACATGAACGCTCAGATGAGACGAGCACTCGAGCATGGGGCAGTCTGGAGATATAAGTCTGCCAAATGCTGGCGATTTCATTTATGGACAGCTTAATAGTGAGATATCAACCCAAGAACAAAAAGCGGGAACAACTGAAATCCAACAGCCCCCCCCCATACACATTCGATGGTTAAATTGGTTCAAGGGATGAGTTAAATGTCTGCGAGGTGCAGGGTTGGATGAATTCTCCATGACTGTGTGTAAGTTTTCTTCTTCCGTATATTGAATCTTGTGGCTATATGCGGTGGATGTGATGTGTAGAAGTAGCTACACCCATGTGTTTCGTGCGCCGTGCCTTCTAGATATACACCCCGGCATTCATAACCCGCACACAGAAGCTCCTGTAATATGCACGCAGATCCCTGCCAGCGAAGAGGTTAAACTGCAGAGCCGGTGTTTGGTGTAAACTGGTTCTGTTTGTTTTGTGAGTCTTTCAGATATTTGGAGGAGGTGGCAATGTCCCGGGTCCTGCCCGCTGGGCCTGTCACAGGTTCCCTTGTACATGGCGTCACAATGACACCTCTGTTGCACCGAGCGGATCGCTGTTTGTGTACGTTTCGATTAAGACATTTTGGGGAGTGGTGGAAATATTTAGTAATATATATGAGACTTTTTTCTTTTTTTTTTTCTCTCTCCTGGAGCTAAAGTTGGAGTTCAAGGGAGCCGGTTGTTGAGATTTTGTTGACTGGTAACATAAAAAAAAGATAATGGGAGATTTGTCTGGGAAAATTGGTGGACCGTATATAAAGTCATCTGTGATGGGGCCTCTGTGCATGACGTGATTTTTCGATCTAACCCGGGGATCGTGGCACTGGGACGTCTGTCCTTGATGCCATTCTCAATGTGAGCGACGATAATCTGCAGCGGAGAAGTCGCTTCTCTCATTAACCCCATAACCTCTCTTGCATGATATCATTCTTTCCCATTGTTGGCTTCTGGCCAGCGCCCTTTGAATAAAACAAATCTGTGTCTCATCCATTAAGCAATGTGGATTAGCGCTGAATTTGTGGCGTATTCATTCAAGCCAGAAACGGGGTTGTTCAGTTTCGGCACCATCTGATTAAAGAATTGCCGATGCTTTTAGTTCACAAATCAATAGTACATGCGTAAATAAGAAAACTCATAATATTATTAGAAAAACCTTTTTTTCACCTACTGAACAGAATTTTTATTTTCAAAACTCTCAATTCAAAGGTATAATCTGTATTGAGTGAATACAGAATTTCCCATTACTGAGATTGAAGATGAGCGCTCATCATTCCTCCTATATCCTGTTACTAAAGCTCAGGTGCCGGTGGTAGGGTTAGAACTGGGCTTTATGGTACCGGCCAGGAAGATGGAAGCTGCGACACGTGTACTTTCACTATTCGTGTAAGTGGTGAAGAGAACAAGTCACTGCTCCAGATTAGTACAAGAACGTATTCATGGATATTTTAACTTAAAAGCATTGTTCACTACTAGACAACCCCTTTGTAATGGGCACCGGGAGGTGAAGAAAAAATGAACCCATTAATGCCTCTATGACCAGCACTTTACCTCCTAATAAGTATAGAGAAGAAACTGATCAAAAATATATAAAGATTTATGGTAAAAGATTCCGGAAGGATACAACTACAGTAGGCAATCCAAGAAAGACTGTCAATCACGGAGTAGGGCTGCCCGTGGAGTAGGACCGCCCACTGGACTCCTACATACAAACGCCAGGGATTTCAATGAATAAAATACAAGTTATATTATTATTTTATTTTTTTTTTTGCAATAAAAATCAGTTTAATCAGCTCCTCCTTCTCTAGAACATCCCGTCTGCAGATCAGTTAGTTTTCAGCAAGTCAAGTTCCCTTTAAAGAGATTTTCGAGATCAAAGTTGGAAATAAAAAAAAGTTTCTAAGAGTTGGGGTGAATTTAAAGAATACAATTCAAATAACATCGATTTGCATTCGGCAATAAATACTCCGAATAAATGACCTATGGCAATTGAGGATACCCCGCTACCACCGGTAGTGTGTGTAAGGGAGAGTCTGTATAGATGGCGGGTGGCCAAATCTGAGTTTGGTTATCTTTCTAATAAAGCAAGACCCTTTCCCCAAATTTCCTATTGTAAAGAAAAGGTCAGATGAATTTTCAGCACTGTAGTCTTGGGTTCTGTGGCCAAAATATAAAGTCATCGTCTCTCCAGTTTCTGTGCTTTTTCCCATGTTTATTCAAACCCGATTGCTTAACCCAGCCTCGTCGCACTGCTCCTATTGGCGCCTGTACTTGCTAAATCATCAATTTTCTTGAACTATTTCATCAGATTACTATTAATTATACACAGCTGTATGCCATAAACTAAACGGCAAATGCTTGGTGGCATTGTAAGTAGATACAGTTTTCGCAGCTTACTGTAATAATAAGCCTTTATCTGGTGCAGTCTATGGCAGAGAAAAACATAATCATCCCACTATAAGAGCTCGGCTAAAGCTCCGTTCACATCGAACGTCTTTGTCAGACAAGAAAAATCATTGGGTGCCATGCTGCTTTTCATGTGAGAATGGTGGACACCTCGATGGACCCTAGTATCAGTCATTGGGGTGCTAATGGTGTCCGCCATGTGAATGAAACAAGCCGTGTTCTGTGGCTTTCCTTACAACTCTGTACGTTGTGATTGCTTGCAGAATTGTGATTGCAGCTCTGGGGTATATTATAGGTTATAACTCAATATTGAGGGGAATGTGTGTGTGATGCAATTTACATACCAAGTTATCAGACTAGTGAAGTAGGTTATACAGTAGCTGTATATGCAGAGAGTGAAAACTACTGGGTAGTGAGAGAGAAGGGAACTTTCTGAATGTAGAAAGTTGTCACAAATTCTATCCGTATTGCACAGGTCTATTCTCTTCTTAGGAGTTGTGTAAGAAAGAATTTTCACTTGACTTGGAACTGATGGTGCTGAACCCTTTAAAGAGTCACTGGCATTTGAAACCCTCCTGGAGATCCCGATGGCAGTTTTTGTGGCAGTGTTACATTTTTTTTATATGTACGATATTGGCATCTTTCAAGCAGAAGCCGCCTGAAGAACAGACCGGTAACTTATTTTAAGCTGCTTCACAGCTAGCAAAGCCTGAAGGAGTTAAAAGAAGTGAAAAAGGATGGGACATGTCCACAGCAATGTCGTTTTGACATTGCTGTGCTTATGTTAATTCTTTTTGTCATTTATTTTTTTTTTTCTTTTTACTGCTTTCTAAAGCAGGTTCCAGGCGGAATCCACCTGAAAAATGATAGTCTGCACACAAAATTAAGTAAGGAAAATCTATAAAGATTTGTACAATACTCTGTCAGGGGACTTTGTCAGGTAGGAGATTTGAAGAATTAGGTAACTTGTCACATTCTCCCTCCTGTAGATTTACTTGTACCATTTAGGAGCTAAAATCTCTGCACTGTTTTTTTTTAGTAAGGGTTAAATTGGTATTCAAAGATAGATATACCCTTTAAGATGGAACACAGACTATAGACTTTTGTAAAAATGCTGCATTACATAATAATAGTAATTTCAGCAGTTCTGTAATACATCCTTGCAGGCTGCCATCATGAGGAATTTGCTATTGTTCTCCTTTGTTAGGCTTCTTCCACACTAGCGTCGGGCTTGCCCCGTCGCAGTGCGTCGGGCCGAGGTTACCGACGCTAGCGTTGTTAGCGCCGCACAACGGGTGCAGCGGATGCAGATTTCCATCGCATCCGCTGCCCCATTGTGAGGTGCGGGGAGGAGTTCTGGCCGCGCATGCGCGGTCGGAAAAAGCGGTCCGTCGGCTGCAAAAAACGTTACATGTAGCGTTTTTTTGTGCCGACGGTACGCCAAAGCACGACGCATCCGTCGCACGACGGATGCGACGTGTGGCAATCCGTCGCAATGCGTCGCCAATACAAGTCTATGGGGAAAAAACGCATCCTGCAAGCACTTTTGCAGGATGCGTTTTTTCGGCAAAACGACGCATTGTGACGGATTGCAATTAACGCTAGTGTGAAAGTAGCCTTAAACTAATTGATATTTTTCCCCAGGTCAGATGCCTAGTGCCCACAGATTGCTGTAACCTCAGGCAGGGGCCACAGTTAACTTATGGGCTGGATTCATTATTGCATTTTTTTTTTTTTGTGTGTGTGGGGGGGGTCTAGTTTTTTATTTTTTATTTTGCCTTGTTTTCTTTAAATTTGCGCCTTTTTAATAGTCTGTTAAATGTCTCCACCCTTGGTTATGTCCATTGTGGTTGAGATCTGGGTGTTTCCAGCCGTTTTTGACTGATTTAATCAATTGACTTTTTCAACGCTAGGAAATTTTGGTTGCAAATTTACTCTGGTACCTCCCATGTATGACTGAAATCGATGCAACATTTTAGTGGAACGTGCAAATTTTGCAAAAATAATTTAAAAAAGCAATTTTTATTTGTGTGCAAAATTCATAAATTGCGTACGGCATTTTGAAATATTTTGCGCAAATAAAGTCAATATATGCGAGATCAAAAAAGAAAAGTAAAGAAAAAAGCCTATATACTGTAAATTATTGTGGCCTGTAGGCGACAGGGCTGCATTGCAGTGGGAATTAGGGTGTGGAGCACTCTACAAGGTAGCGGATTTTTAGGAAGATCTGGTACCAGGGAATTGCAGGTCATCTAAATAACACAAGACTAAATCTAGCTGTAGGAAGCAGGATTATATCAGAAATGACTCTGAGAACCGAGATCGGGGCGGTTTTCTCATTGTGATTTCAGAGAGGCAGAGTAAGTTTTCTCCCCAGGGTCTGGGCGTGAACAGTAATTGAGGGCTGTTGTCATTTAATGAGCAGGCGTGTGGTTGGGTATTGGCACAGAATGTGCTTTTCATCTCTCTTTGACAGGATTCAGGGTGGAGAACTGATCTTGGCTCAATATATATTTGTTTTCAGCCAGCCAGGTCTGGTTGGGCAAGATTCTTGCGCTGCATTTGCCACACTGGACAACCATTCAGATAGGTGCCAGTCCTGCAGGTCACCAAGGGCTCCAAATTTCCTGGATGCACATTATTAGTAGTGATGAGCCGTGCTCGGATCATTTGTTATCTGAGCATGCTCGTGTCCTAATTGAGTGTTTTCTTCGTGCTAAAAAAAAATGACTGAATGATCAGTTCAGGAGGAGAAAGAAGCAGATTTCTCTGATAAGATAATTACTAATTACAATTATTGATTTAGCAAATAAAATGAACTCTTATTAACTTGTCTAAGTTAGGAATCAAGAAAGGCTACTTCACTAACGTGGCCGACATCGACCATCTCCTTGCGTACGTTATCAATGACTCGTGTAAAAGAACATATCAAGAGTCTGAGATGTCCAGGCCACCACACGTACTAGTCTTCAGCTTTCCATTGAGAGACCAAATCTGTCTTGAGTCGGTCATGAACCCCTTTTTTGCAATTATATGCAGGATCAAATGATCACGGTTGATGGATTACTAGAAAAACTGCAGGCTGACATGACCTAGGAAGTCAGATGTTGGCTACAGGCATCTTGGGTGGATCCCTTCACCTTTGGGAACGTGAAGATGACTTGGCCATGGTACATCAGACATGATGGCTACATCCCAGTAACTTCCATTAGCATTTTAGGGGTTCCCCAGCTCCTAGATTGGAATATTTGAAGGTAATTTTGGTAGCGTAGTGAAGGGGTTACAGTCTTAAATGCTGTACTAGACAATTACGACGGGCCTGGACTTGTAACAAAAGCCTGTGGCAAGTTCTTCTCTTTTAATAGTGACATTCGGAAGACACATCACAATAGAGTTCTCTCACCGTGACAAGGACGTTCCTCGGTATTTGTTATACCATGTGTGATATGCTCGGCTTCCAGTCGTCTATTCTGTCTCCTCTCATGCTTGAGTTGTACCCTGTAGTCTCTGAAACATAAAAGCCGGGGCTCCATAGTGATACTCTGTGCTAGTAGATCGCCGATAGTGTTACCCTTGGGTGGGGGGGGGGGGATTTCAAATTGCAAAATTATCAGGATTGGAGCTACAGGGTAACTTTTTTTGGAGTACACTCCTTGCTCTAGGTGCCAATGTATTAAAAATGTCAACATCGGTGTAAAAAAGCACTTCTGGCGATCATTAGGCCCCACAATGTCATGTTGCCGCTGGGTAGAGCCCAGAATGCCGGACCGAGGGTGCAGGGTGCAGAAGTGAAGATCGGCTGCCGCGGAGAACCGGGCTGGAGGATGGATCAATGCAGAGCAAATCAAATTCTTAATTTATTATTTGCTACAGATGGAAATTGCATCCGTTGCTCATTAATTATGGAGGACTTGATTATTGCTAATCCTAAAGATATAGACTTGTTTTAAAATCCTTGTATCTGTATGAAATGTGAAAAAATGTGCACTTCTTTTTAGGGCTTAAAAGGGCTCTCCGCTAATCTGAAGGATAGACCATCACGATCAGATCAGTGGAGGTCTGACACCTGGCACCTCCACTGATCACTCCGTTATTAGTTCTGGCCTTTTACTGTTTATTAGCTCTTATTGTCTCTCTGCTGCACATCACAGCGGGTTTATCGTTAGTGTAAGAACTAGTAACAATTATAACCGTAACGCTAAGTTTACATAAGTGTAGAACAATCGCCTGCCTTTCATCAAGAAAAAAAATAATTATTTTAATTAATTATACCAGCCCAAACACAGTGTCCCTATGTAAAAAAAATAAAAATAAAAAAATAATGCAATTTATCTGTAAAAATCAGATACTATACTGTTGCTCTGTATGGGATTCAATTTTTGTTCTTGCCCATTCAGACTTGAATGGGTGAGTATTATCCAAAATATGGAAGAGGCTGCTGTTGGATGATTGAATTTTTTTTTTCTACATGCATATTGTCAGTGAATACAAAAACACTCATCTGAACAGCCCAATTGAAACACATTGGTTATGGTGCTATCCGTGTGATTTCAGCAATCAGACCAAAAATACAGAAGTGTGAAGTTAACCTTAAGGGCTTGTGCACACGACCGATTTTCGATGATGAGTACTATCCGTGGTTTTCATGGATCGCACTCGTAACTGTGACATACTATGGGGCTGTGCATATGTGCGATTTTTTTTTTTTATTTTTTTTCCCCCCCCCCCACCCCTCCCCCCCGACTGGAAAAAATTGTCAATGTGCCCAATTTTGATCTAATTACATTTTAATTGGCAATGCAAGTCTATGTTGAGTCTGATAAGTCATTTGACCATTTTTCTCAGCTGTGAAGAAAAACCCAAAGGGTGAGATAAGGAGGTGGTCCGGGACCACGCAATTATGCTTGAATGTCATGGGGTCATTGGCCATCTCCGTGGGCAGAGTTGCAGCTGCGCCGTCTGCATGTCTGCACACAGGACCCATGTGCTGCATATTTCCAACAGTGACAATACCTGCACCACATCGTGTGACTTGAACTATGGAAACGAGGCGACATCTGCGGTCAAAAACCGCAGCATAAATTGATATACTTCGGATGACAAATGCAATGACCTCGCAGATTGATATTGATCTAATGTCAAGCAGACAGGCGCTCGTTCAGTCTCCCTTTCCGCTTGCTCACTTAATATTCTTATTGGGAAATCTGTTTGTGTTTTTAATTTCCTTATATGTGTTTGCATTGGCGTGTCTGTTTGTTTAGTGCATCCGAGTAATTTTATTGTATTTTACTGATCTGTACATTGGATAAAGAATGTCAGGATGTAAAAGACAACACAAATTGCATGTCTGCTGGCACGGAAAGGACCAGGAGCTTTACTTAAAGGGAATCTTTCAGCAGGTTTTTACTATGTAATCTGACAGCATCATGATATAGGGACAAAGACCCTGATTCCAGGGATATGTCACTTACTGGGTGCAGCAGTTGTGATAGAATCCTCATCTTTTCTGCTGTAGATGTAGCGGTGCTCGGAATGCTGAGCTGTGTATAACCCCGCCCACACCCCTGATTGGCAGCTTTCTGTGTATAATCCTGCCCACACTTCTGATTGGTAGCTCTCTATGTACACTATTGATAGAAAGCTGCACAATCAGTGCAGGGTATGAGGTTGGACCAGGAGGCACCAGACACCTAGTCCTGTAGTGATATATTGCTGATAAAACACTGATTTTATTGAAACGGCAAAACACAGCCTAGTATGGGACACATCCCTGGAATCAGGGTTTCTGCCTTCTACATCATGCTACTCTCGGGTTACATAGTAAAAACCTGATGACCGATTCTCTTTAAAGGGGTTGGAAGCCTGGAAATTGAGTTTTTAACTCTCATTTGTCAGTCTTTTTGCACATGCCTAAATCAGACTGTACTATTGGAAATGTGGCAAAGGAAATAGACTGCTGCCATCTTTGGTTGTGAGGGTATGCAGATCCTATTAAATTAGGCTGTGATTCCACCGTTGAAATCCCCACCGATCACAGGAATAGGATTCCCCATGCCATCCAATTGAATGAAGCATTGGTTGCACATGTGCAGTGCTGCACTATATTAAGTCTATAGGACTGGCGGAGATGGTCAAGCTGTACTGGTTGTCTTTCCTCCGACCAATTTTGGTAGGTACTAACCATTACATACTAGGAACACCACACAAGATTGGCTGTTTTGGATATGCTCTGACCGAGCCACCTAACCACCACAATTTGGCCCTTGTCAAATTTGCTCCGCTCTCTACATCAAGAAATGAGGATAGAGGCCCAAGATGCAGCAGCCTATTCTTGTGAATGGATGCTCTCAACCCAATTCGCCCATTATGCAAAATTCAGATGATAGTCCTCATTATGGTGACAAAGATGCCCAAGAAAAGGAGGCAGCCCGTTGGTTTGGCAGTGAAAATCCAGCGCATGTAAAGATTCCTGACACTTGAAACTGCACCTCCAGAGCAGAGATTATTAGATTTCTGCCCCTGGTTCTGTAGTCGCATTTTGCAAATCCGACATGTGTTAGCAATATGGCTGATCGATGTAATATAACAACCATTAGAGAAAATCGGCCGTGGGAGAATGGAGAATATGTCCTCAGCCTGAGCATATTTCATTAATCTTAATAGCAATGGTACAAATGTCTGACGTCTGCTGCCAGAAGCAAAACAGTATTTTTTTTCCTCTTGGCTTAGATGTGTAGATTTGCAATATGATCATATTTGTGTGATCCAGGGTACCCTGCTTAACCCCGAGTCTCTGTCTGTGTCTCAGGGTTGGGAGACATCCTTTAATTCACTGGGCTCTGGATTTGGGACCTAAGGCGGAAGCCCCTCAGCACCCGGCCTCTGACCGGCACTTGTAGTAGTCACCCAGGGCTTTTAAAGTGTCCGAAGGATGATTGACAGCGAGTGACTTTCTGCTGATTTCTGTGACAGTTAACATTTTTGGGAAAAAAAACAAAACCATAATATATTTTTAATTAAAGCCTGTGTTTAAAAATGAAATGCATTGTGTAACCTAAAAAATAAATCTATACAAAAAAAAATCTGTCGATTCCAGGACTTGTATTTTCAAAGTGTTTAAAGCAGCACAAAAAGTCACTTGTATAACGTTACAGAAGGATCTCGATGTGCTGCCGCCTCCTTGTTTTGTCCGATTTTCTCTATCTGCAGCACAGTGCTCCCCCTCTATTGGCAGTTTACAATAACAGAGAATTTAGCGCATCACCACATACATTTTTATTTTTTTTTAAATGGAGGCAATTCATGTCACTTGATGTATCACATGCCCCACCGGCATCGGGCAAATGGTCGAAAGTATTAGGATGCACCCTTTAGCATCCCCTAGCCCTCTTCTGTTCCCCATGTCCAGTGCCTAAGATCCATACAGACATGTTTGGTGGGAATAACCTGACCGGCCGCTCAGAGACCTGACATGAACCCCCTCCAACAACTTTGTGGTGAACTAGAACCGAGATTGTGATTCTCCCCCCATCTCCCCAACATCCATGTCTGACCTCAGAAATGCAACAATTCCAACAGAATCCGCCAACATCTTGTAGTAATCCTTCCCAGAAGAGCGGGAGCCGTTATATCCTCAGAGGTCAACTCGATATTAATGTAGATGAAATGTACATCTACAAGGGGGCACATACTTCTGTTCTCTCCCCAGTTTGTGATGTATACTATATGGACAAAAAGATATTTTCGGAATCTCGGGATCGCCTGCAGTCACCTTCTATTGTCACACGTTGAGCAGTCCTGCGTTCTTCAGCTTTCCGGCCCTGTTCTCGGTTTCCTGCCTTGTGTCCTCTCTCCCTTTTCTTTGCTCCTTCTTTACCCGGGGTATTAATCTGGACGAGTACTGATGGTGGTTGAATACTGATCCTATAAACTGTAGAGTTCTTGAAATATTTCTACACACTTGGCCTTATCTGAAGTGACATTCACGTGTAAATATCGTTTGTTCAGATAAGCACAATGCCCCCAACTTCCCTGCAATTGAGGCCCCTGGAATCTGTCCGATACAGTATGTGCCGTGTGCTAAAGTCAATGCCGGGTCAGAATAAAAAAAGGAAAACTTGATTAATGAGTCACATGGAGAACGGCATGTCGTGGTTCTTACACAGACGACTGAATTTCCATTTAAAGTGAGCCCCAACTGAAAACCACTATGGTGGCCATTATAGTTACCAGAGGGGTTGTCACCAGAGACACTGACAATCCCCTGGGCACTGTAATGTTAACCTTGGTAGTTATCACTATTCAGGTTCATTGACATCGGTGATTTTTCTCATGCAAAAAAAAAAACAGACCAATTTTCATCAGTGTTTAGTGTCCGTTTTTTCCATCAGTTTCATTAGCTTTTCTTTTATGCAAACAAATGGGTGTTTCTCAAGCTTCTCCATTCAGTCTTTGAAAAAAACAACAAAAAAACAGCGAACAGATGGCATCCGATTATTATCCAATTTTTTTCATGGACCCATAAACTTGCATTGCCGAGTTTGATCCGTGACTTGGATCAAAATTGGACGCGTGTCTGAATTTAGGCTCGAAACAATTTCGTAAGCAAAAATACCTGTACATGTAAGTGGAATATAATGGGTATAAGTTCTATCCGTGAAAAATACAGAACTTGTGCGTGAAAAATTGATGTCCGAGCCTTTGGGCTACACTCTCCAATGTGACTGGTTAGGGAACCCCCTCCATGCTCTTGTCCACATTGCGGATGGGTTCAGGATTGGTCTGCAATTTAACTTGTAGGGTGCAATTTTTTTTCCCATGTGGAAAATCGTTTGCGTTGACTTTGGTTGTGCTCAACGATCTGCAGGCTGTCGAGCACAGCAACTGAAAATACGCTAGGCTGAAAAGAGTGCACTCATGTATTGTGATTGTCTGAGGGTGCATGTTTCACTAAAGTGTGAGGATGAGCTGCTGCCAGGGACTTCTGACAACTGCTGGTACGCTGAATGTCACCATACTGGATCAGTTGTCAGACGTTCCTGGTAGCTGTGTCAGCCATTGTAGATTGAGCACTTGTTCAGCCGACCGCCATGTCTACTGATGTGCCGAGCATGCATGTGCTTTCAATGGAGAGAGGAAAGAGCCGGATAATAAAAGGATTGGGTGTTTGGATTAAGGGAAGAGTCAGGACCCCTGATCAGTGATGAGGGAACCTGCTCAAATAAGATGTCTGGTGCGGAGTGCCTTCTTCATGCTTGAAAAATATGTTCGAGTCCCGTGGCTGTTGCAGGGATAGCTTAACAGGAAATCCTGGCATGTGTTGCGGCTGTCGAACTGCCACGAGACACGCAGCTGCGGGGTCTTGAACATATTATTTGAGCACGCTGAAGTCGCTAGGTTAGCACCTGAGCATGCTCAGATAACACCTTATTTGCGCACGTTCACTGATCTCTACCCCTTATACACACATCAGGTGGTCAGCCTGTCTCACTGAATAAGGTGGGCTTTGCTGACCTTAATCGAATGTGTTGGAGGCTTTGAGGCCGGGTTTAGTATTGGGCTCGTGGATTATTTTTTCAGCATTTATCGCTGTGACCCATTCTCTGAACCGTCCAGCACAAGGTTACATTCCTGGCATGTTTGCTTCTTTTCACTACAACCTCTACCTGTCTGTTCACCTTCGGTCAATGTGAGGCTACAGAACTGAGGCCCGCTCCCCTTACATTTACACGCTAGGATACTTCCATAATGCAAAGTGTCCATCCACCTCCTGCTTGGGAAGGGGACCCATGCTTATTTCCATGAGTAGGCCTCTTGTCTGGTATTGGAATGTAGGTTCGGACATGACTAAGTCAACGCCGGATTAGTGGAGGGTCCAATATACATGACAATATTTGTTGAAATTGTTTTGGATGACTTTTTTAATTACCTTTAAATGTAAACAGGAGATGGAAAAGGAATGATATTCTGGTACAACACACACATGCGTGTCTGAGCGCCCCGAGATCGCAGGCTGCGACATGTGGCACGCTTACAGAGTGAATAAACACGGACGGCGGTGGGCACACCTGCAACCAATGGATGCAAGTAGTGGATGCACTGACTGCAGGCATAGCACTAGTAATGATGGGCAAGGCTTCACATGTACGGCTGACCATAGTGTTCACCGCAGCTGTATTCTCCATTACTGGGGTCTGCGCTACAGGCTGCGCGGTCACGTGTATAGGAGCAGATGTCTGCATGAGTCACATGGGGGTGTCAGTGAATCACACATTTCTTAGCAGAATTCCTTCCTCCTGCCTACATCCTTCCCTGCTTCCCACCGCAAAATGAAAATAATAATCATAAAAAAAAATAACAGAATTATCTATCGATCTGCAAACTTTTATCTTAAGGGATTTAATTTGTTCAAATATATAAAGGTATAAAAATAATCTGATGATGATGAGTCACTATCGTTGCTACACGGATCTGTAAACTACGAGCAGGTGTCAGTCCCTAATTAAACATTTCCTATCAAAGGATTATTCAGTGTTTGTGATGATATGTCAGACATTACTGTGCTTTATCCATCGCAGATTATCACATCTGGTCATATTGTGTTAACACAGATCCTGTCACTACTGCTCCTATCATTACTGATACTACTACTGCTCCTATCGTTGCTCAGTCTACAGCCGCGATCACTAGCGCTTTGGATGCATGCACATGTCTGATGCGCTGCCGGCTTTTGAACGCAGGTGAATCCGCATGTGTTCATTGAAAAGTGCAGAATCACCGCATCCAATACATTGTACGGGTGATACTTCTCTTGTGGATACTCGAGTCTCTGCAAGTTAAATTGTCATGCTGCGGTCTGGAAAGACGCGCCGCATGTCGGTCTCCGCGGGTGATCTGTAGGCGTCTCAGCACGCATAGTGGGCATGGCATTTCTTGAAATCCCATCCACTATGCTGTAACATCTGGATGCTGTGGATGTACGGAGCATCCAACCCACAGCGTTTACTGACCGTGGGAACGTACCTTCATAAACATTATACGTTTTTACACTTTTATTTACAAATGCATGAAGTTTTTGTAGAGACTCAATATTTCCAGTGCTGACTCTTATTTCTCCAGACTTTTTCCCTTCGTCCCGGCAGCTGGATATCGGCTTTTGGGCCAAATCCTAACCGATAACTGACCTTTCTTGTCCATTCAGGGCTTGGAGTTTATCACAATTTCTGGGTATTTGTTTAGCGCTCATTCTTTTATTCAAGGCAGTGATATTCGTCAAAATTGTGAGTGATCGCCCTCCATCCATGAGAGGCCCCCACACATGAAGGGTCTCGGGATGCTGTACCGTTGGCAGACACAGGACTCATGGTAGCACTCACCTTTTCTCTGGACAATCATTCTTCCACATGCCCCAAACAGTCTGCAGAGGCTTTATCAGAGAGAATAACTTTGCAGGAAGTGCAGGTATTGGTCTTCAGAAAACTGGGGTAAAGGTATTTTCTCTGATGAAGCCCCTTTCAAGCTCTTTGGGACATCTGGACATTATTACAGCTGAGATCTCTCGCTGAACTTCTGCTTCTTCTGTTATCACTACTGGTAATATTATTATGACGGTTATCACTACTGGTACTAGTAAGGGTGAATTTACGCTGACCGATTGACAATAAGTATTCCCAGGAACGCTTGTTTTCCCTGTTCGTCCAGTATAAGCAGACTGCCAATCACCTGATGGACAACCAAAACGCTTAAAAATCATAGTTCTTGGCAGCACATCATACTGAGTAAACAGGACGTGCTGCTGAGAACAATGTAAGTCTATTGTCGATTTTGTTCTGTGCGCATGGTACGGGTGGTTGGCGTGTCTAAGGGTAGGTTTACACTAGACAATGGCAACTGTTATACAATTATTGGAAAAAAAAGCATTCCTAGGAATACTCGTTCATGATGACTGGCTAGTTTAAATGCAACCTTAACGAGCTATTAAATGACTGCTGATCAGTTACCATTTAAAGGCCGTTACCCCCTTAAAGCCCCTTCCCTAGCTCTGCTGCGTCTCTTATCGATACTTTCATGTTTGGTGCCATTATCACTAGTGATCCTGCCGATGGTACTACCATCATCAGCAATGATACTATTCGTACGACCACTACTGTACTGGATTGATTATTCTCAAAGTTCTCAACTCACGGCTAAAGTGTGTCATCAGTGAATCAGATTTTCCCATTTCTGAAATAGGAGATGACAGTTGGTGCTCGTAAAGTTCTATGGAGAACTTGCAGTAGAATGTGTCGGCCTCTAACTCCTCCTTCCATAGAATGTTAAAAGCACCAAATGTCCTCTCCTATTTCAGTAACAGATCCTAAACCACAGATCAAGGCAGAGACTGGTTTTGCTGTTACCAATGGCTTTGTCCAAGGTGACAATGTTCACAGACCAGCCATGAAGATACATACGTCATGCATGGCAAGGTTTACACTATAATCACATTTTCGGTTTAGTTTTTTTTCTTCTTTTTTTAATTCTCTATGATTGTTTCTGGATTGATTTATTAGAATATGACAGGTGCCTGGTATTTGCTGGGCATTGGACTGATAACTTCGCGACCTTCCCAGCCGGCATGTGGTGATGCCTCGCCATTTCAGAGAGGGGAAGCACAATCCCCTTAACAAGCTGCTGGAGTGAATGCATGCAGGGTACTCTCTGGCCAATGTGCTCACACATGTAACCGCATGGCTTCTCCACGTGGAATTCACGACATTCATGAAAATGTTTTGAATCTTAAATTCTACATCTCACTTATTATTCTGCACAAATATATGTATAATTAATAAATAAATATTTTTTTTTTTTTTTGCGGAGCTTATGAATATTATATAAAATACCAGATTTCCACAAAGGATAAAATGTGAGAGGAAAATCCACAAGAAATTTAGAATAGTATCTACCCTTGTACGTTTCTGCTGCGCTTTGGAACGAAGGAGCGTAAAGACAGATATTCTTGTTCACTAGTTGAAAAAAAATAAGTTGTGTCCCCCCCACTCCAGAAACTGTGCCACCCTTGTTCATGGGTGGTGCCTGATATGGCATCCCATCTGAGTAAAATTCTGCTCCATAGAACGAGTTTGGCCGTTGGCAGACATTGGCATCTCCAGAAATTTCAGGCCTCATTGTCACATTCTGTGTCGCATTCTGTGCAGCCTCATCTATTTTTATCACAGAAGATCTTCCCAGTTGCACTTTGTGTAGACATTTAGCGAATCGAGAAATGAAAGAACTTGCTGCTTGTGGTTAAGCTGCAGGTGCAGCCAGTTTGGGAACCTCCTCCCCATCCATAGCCAACACCACGTAGGGTGATCATTACAAAAAATATAGTCACTTTTCAGTCCCAGCAGGAACCTTTTTTTTTTTTAGGTCGCACAACACGTTCTTGTCTGTCAAGCAACTCGGGTCAATTTAAAAAATTCATGGCGCATGAAGGCCATCCATTTTTACCCGATGTCGTACATTCTTATGTCATACACCAGTAAGGAAATTTCCAGTAGGAAGTAAGTGGGCTAGCAGGGTGGGGGATGGCAATTTAGGTTGGGAATTGCCAAGGCTAATTTTCAACCACTTTTTCTTCTTGAGTCTGGACGTTTCCTGTGGTTTCTCAGAATAGATCAGAGCCGAGTTTATAAAAAGTCCACACCTCCTCCTCGTGACATTTCTTCTTCAAGTGACCACAAAAGGTAAACATCCAAGACTATTGCTTTTCTTGGGCCTTCAGGTCTAAGCTGGAAATCTCCGGTAGGGAAGAGAAATTAGTCTCCAATTTATTTATTCTTTACGGGAGACTTGGATTATTTTTCTCTCTCCATATGTTGGGATATGTTTGGTCCATTAGCACTTTTTTTTCCAAATGCTTGGACAGCCCAAAAGATGGATGGCAAAGAAGGGGGTGAGCCATGCCAGTGGTCAGTTTTTGTTACTGTGGATGAATACATTCTAAGGTTGTCTGTCCTTTACTGTCTTAGGAGCAGAAAATAAAAAATAATAGCGCTCCAGTATCATTAAAACAACGGCGCTGATGGACCCCATTGACGGTCTTATGTTGTGATGTCCATAATTTTCCCAGAAGGAGCAGTTCTGCCTGCTGCGCTTTTCTTCCCATGAAACATGGCGGATTTTGTAACTGAGCCTCTGACGTTGATGTAACCGGAGCCGGACCAGTCGGTGATATTTAATTAAAATAAAATATTGAGAACGGGTTTCAGAAATCGCCTTTTAATTTTCCAACCACATACTACGCTGCGCCGCACAAAACAGTTGGACATTGTTGATTGGTTGTGACACAGTTTACAGGCCTGGTGATTGGCTGTGGGACACAATTACGCATTATTTTTGGATGTTTTTTTTTTTATTTTTTTTAACAATGCTGTTTATATTTTGTCTCCAAGCAGCTCTATATAAGTGTGTCCTGGTGTTGCAATTACCAAAATACTTGGGATGTTTTTTGTGTTCCATGTTAACCTCACTGGGTTATTAGTAACAAGGTCAGCCAAAAAAATGCAAGGCTCGTTAAAGAGGAAAAGGTGCAGAAAGGTCTGCAAAAGTTCAACTCTTATGATAAATTGCCTTTTTTTAATGCACATATGTGTCCTTCCCAATGCATACTGGTTGCTCTGCGTTGATGTCTAAGTAAGTTTTTTTTTTTTTTTTTGCATTCTATCACTTTGTGGAAAATGTATCCAGGCCAGTCTTGAACCAGAAGCACATTGGACTTGGGGATCCTAGTTAATGATAAACTTACCTGGAGCAGCCAGTGCCAGGCAGCAGCTGCCAAGGCAAACAGGATCATGGGGTGCATTAAAAGAGGTCTGGATACACATGATGAGAGCATTATACTGCCTCTGTACAAATCCCTAGTTAGACCGCACATGGAGTACTGTGTCCAGTTTTGGGCACCGGTGCTCAGGAAGGATATAATGGAACTAGAGAGTACAAAAGAGGGCAACAAAATTAATAAAGGGGATGGGAGATCTACAATACCCAGATTGATTAGCGAAATTAGGATTATTTAGTCTAGAAAAAAGACGACTGAGGGGCGATTTAATAACCATGTATAAGTATATAAGGGGACAATACAAATATCTCGCTGAGGATCTGTTTATACCAAGGAAGGTGACGGGCACAAGGGGGCATTCTTTGCGTCTGGAGGAGAGAAGGTTTTTCCACCAACATAGAAGAGGATTCTTTACTGTTAGGGCAGTGAGAATCTGGAATTGCTTGCCTGAGGAGGTGGTGATGGCGAACCCAGTCGAGGGGTTCAAGAGAGGCCTGGATGTCTTCCTGGAGCAGAACAATATTGTATCTTACAATTATTAGGTTCTGTAGAAGGACGTAGATCTGGGGATTTATTATGATGGAATATAGGCTGAACTGGATGGACAAATGTCTTTTTTCGGCCTTACTATGTTACTATGTATTGGAGGATGGCGCGCTGAATTTAGTAATAGGCGCATCTGTGGGCGGTCGGTGAACCAGGAATATAGAATCTATCAGTTATGAGATTTCATCTAGAATGTATACTTGTGGCATAGTGATTGTCCATGATGCTACCTTCTAGCTAAAAGTTGCGTTTCATGAATCTGACTAAAACATCTGGATAAACAAAGTTGTAAAAAAAAAAAAAAAAAAAATTAAAAAAGAATGACCACTTAAAAAGTGCTGCAAAACATATAAAGAATAAGGCACAGACACAAAAAAAAAATAAATTAGAGAACATTACTCTCCCAAAAAAGGGAGAAGGGGCGATGACGAATCGCAGACACAGATTGTTGTGGTTCTTGCAGTCTGGGGGGTCATTATCTTAACCCCTTCAAAAAAGTGTTTAAGGCCTAATGCCCAAATCTACCGGACTGCATTATGTCTCGTAGATGCTTTAAGTTCAGAATGAAAGCACAGTGTACGTGTATTTGGCGTAGACTTAGTGCTTTGTGTCGGCCATGGGGGATACGAAGGCCAAAAATGTTGACCTTTAACAGAAGTTCTTAGTGAAAGTGACAGCGGCGGGGCGTCCTCCAGCAGATGGTTTATGATGCCGTGAGGTTTGTAGAAATTCATACGATTAACAGATTGGACTGGAATCTATTTGTGATGTAAAGTTTCATAACGGATATTGAGGCTGAGTTTTTTTTTTTTTTTTTCTTTGCCACAGCGGCAATCTGTCCTCCATATGTACTAAGGCCGGGGCCACATCAGGATGATATTCTGGTTCCCATTATTTCCCATCTCCTACTGTACGTACATGTGGGGCCTCAAAGACAAGAATGCTTTCTGCAAAACCATCATCTCTCTTCCTATACAGTTGGTTTAGATGTGTCTCCTGATTTGACACACAGCTTATTTTTCTGGGTAGCTGACATCATATAAAATGTCCACTGCGATCTGTGGCAGGCACATTGCACAGCTTAAAATAGATGTGTGAGATCAATGAAAAATTATCACAAATTTCCCTTGTTGGCTAAAAAAAAAAAACAAACAAACCTTTTCCTAATTCGCCCTTGTTAAAAAAAAAAAAAAAAAAAAAAAAGTACCCTTCTGTAGATATCACAAGATTGCGTTTTCTATTGGGCGAGAGTAGAAAGCCGCTGCCAAAGTCTTAGAACAGTGCCTTATCTGCCTTGGAAACAAATAAGAGCGGTCCAATGAACTGATTCTCCTCTTCCGGGTCAGCTGTCCGGTGGAGTCGGAAGGCCCCCAATGGATCGTTGAAATCGTCGAGTTCGTCCAGCTTTTGTGTGTGAGGGCAGCCTTAAGTCTTAAATTGCCATACTGTTGAGTTGGGGTGGTTACTGCTAGATGTACACTGATCATTTTTCCTGGGAGTGTGACTATCATTATGTGTAATAAAGCCTACAGACAACCTTCAGCCAAGGGCTAGTATAACACTATGGTATAGCCGGTGCCTTGGGACCAGTCAGATTCTGCAATAAGCCGATCCCTGGTACTGGCTACCTTTTTTGTATCCATGGAAATGTCCTCCTTTTTTAAGATGGGTGCACAGAATGTTAAATGTCCTGAATTCATGAAATGATTTGCATTTTCCTATACTGAGTCACAGTACATTGAAACCCTATGACTGCTGTAAATAACATGTTTCCCGGACTGAGGGAGGTGGTTCGGTAGAATATATGATTTGTTATATAACCGGATTAAAGTCCCATAACTGGATCAATGATACTTTGTAACAATACATGTGATACAAGAGTTACCATACCAGCTTTCACGCTGTTCACTGACAGATCCCTTGCTTGAATAATATATATATATATATATATATATATATATATATATATATATATATATATATATATATATATATATATATATATATATATAATATATATATATATAGTTAGCCACAGTGCCATGGGCTTTAAACTGGCCATGACTGACTGACCGACTGACTATAGGTAGATATATATATATATATATTCTACCTATAGTCAGTCGGTCAGTCATGGCCAGTTTAAAGCCCATGGCACTGTAGCTAACCTCCCTAGATGTGGACGGAAAAGAAAAATTGACAATTGATTTCAACGCAAGATTGTGCGGATGTTGGATAAAGAACCTCCACTAACATCCAAACAAGTTCAAGCTGCCCTGCAGTCCGAGGGTACAACAGTGTCAACCCGTAATATCCGTCGGCATCTGAATGAAAAGGGACCGTATGGTAGGAGACCCAGGAAGACCCCACTTCTTACCCCGAGACATAAAAAGGCCAGGCTGGAGTTTGCCAAAACTTACCTGAAAAAGCCTAAAACGTTTTGGAAGAATGTTCTCTGGTCAGATGAGACAGAAGTCAAGCTTTTTGGGCAAAGGCATCAACATAGAGTTTACAGGAGAAAAAAAGAGGCATTCAAAGAAAAGAACACGGTCCCTACAGTCAAACATGGCGGAGGTTCCCTGATGTTTTGGGGTTGCTTTGCTGCCTCTGGCACTGGATTGCTTGACTGTGTGCATGGCATTACAAATTTTGCAGCATAATGTAGGGCCCACTGTGAGAAAGCTGGGTCTCCCTCAGAGGTCATGGGTCTTCCAGCAGGACAATGACCCAAAACACACTTCAAAAAGCACTAGAAAATGGTTTGAGAGAAAGCACTAGAGACTTCTAAGGTGGCCAGCAATGAGTCCAGACCTGAATCCCATAGAACACCTGTGGAGATATCTAAAAATGGCAGTTTGGAGAAGGCACCCTTCAAATATCAGAGACCTGGAGCAGTTTGCCAAAGAAGAATGGTCTAAAATTCCAGCAGAGCATTGTAAGAAACTCATTGATGGTTACCGGAAGCGGTTGGTCGCAGTTATTTTGGCTAAAGGTTGTGCAACCAAGTATTAGGCTGAGGGTGCCAATACTTTTGTCTGGCCCATTTTTGGAGTTTTTTGTGAAATGATCAATGTTTTGTTTTTTGCTTCATTCTCTTGTGTTTTTTCATTTAAGACAAATTAAATGAAGATAATACCAAATAATTTGTGTTTGCAATCATTTTCAGGAAGATAATGAGTATTATTTGACAGAATTGCAGGGGTGTCAATACTTTTGGCTATGACTGTGTGTGTTCCCGTTACTCAAGCTCGCCTAGGGTGCTCAGGTACACACCAAGTATCGCGGGTGCTCCAGTGATATGTTCGAGTCCCTGCGGCTGCATGTTTCACAGCAGTTAGACAGCCACAAAACATGCTGGGATTAGCCTGTGTTTGTCAGGCAATGCTCGCATGTTTTGTGTCTAACAGCCTTGAAACATGAGGCCGTGGGAACTCAAACATGTCACTCGAGCACCCGCGATACCCAGTGTGTACCTGAGCACCCTAGGCAAGCTAGAGTAACGAGCACTTGCGCTCGTCACTAATTACTAAAAAACTACCTAAAAATACTCGCCCAACTGATACCCTTCATACTCCTCTCCCAACGCTGCCTGGATCTCCTTACCTCTTGTTTCAGCCAGAAGGACATATGACCGCTGCAGCCAATCACAATTGCTAGATTCTTTAATAAAAAAAAAAAAAAAAACATGGTTGGCTAGAATACAACGTGAGCTAAGATTTATAAAATCCCATTGATTAATCACCTCTGAAAACCATTCCCAAGCTCAGGGTGTGAACAGGGCATTACTGATTATCTCGTTCTTGGTTTAGCCTACCCGCACTTTTTTATGGTATCGGTCGTTTGGGATACACATATTACAGCATGTCGAGCACGTGGTAAACAAGTATTGTGAGCAGTCGTGTAGTATAGCGGGTGTGACGGTGTTAAGTTGCAGGTAGGGTTTAATTATAGCTGAAATGACTGTGATAATGAAGATGTAGCCATATAATCAGGTATTGTTAATGCAGCGTTATATGGCCAAGCATGGTGGTTACAATGTGACCTGTAATGCATAATGCACTTTATGGTTTTCTTTTGGGCTTGGTATAATCACAGTAGAGTGGACACGTACATACCCTGGCCTATACCTTACATACAAAGTGGTTTGGCACCTCTGTGTAAAGGATGCACAGCTGGATGAGTTAAAAGGATCCTTTCAGGAAGATTTTCCTAGTGAAACTAGTGGTACAGCTGTATAGAATAAAACGGATACCTATTATGTAGAAATCAAGCTTTAAAGTCACATGTAAATTAGCCTGGCAGTGCATTGTGGGTGTGTCATTGCACTCAGAGGGCATCAATGCAATTCCAGGATAATGTACATTTGTTCAAAGCTTCATTTCTTAACACTGACGCATCGGATTGCTACAAGATGGGTTCTAATTTTAATTAGTCTACTGCTTGTTGCTGTGGTTACTAGCCACTTCTGAAGTCCTATCAGTAGTAGCAAAAAGGGCGGCACTTGCAAGCGGTTTACTATAGAGCTTGAAAGTGCAGCTCTAAAACTGGCTGGATTTGAACAGCCTCAGTGCTCTTGCGCTCTTTTGATGCTATGGAGGCAAAGCTGACTCGGAAGACCTTTTGTAGAGGCCAGTTCTCAGCCTGATCTGTCGACCTGCAGGAGCATGCTGCTTTCCGGCAAGCTAGGAGATAGGGGAGCAGTGCGCTCCTGAAGAAAGATTAAACAACCCCTCAAACTAATCCCATTTGTTTGTTTTTTGGGGAATACCACAGCTGCTTGTCTTACAGTCCGGTCAGGGTAATTACAGTAACTGGTAATCAGAAAACTTCTCGGATGTTTTCTGCTTTTTATTAATTGGAACATGATCAATGACCAGTGACGCATACTGTCAGGGGGTGTGCGGACAGTGACAGCTCACACATTGCCTCGGTCTGAGTCAGCTGCTCTCTGGGTTATGATTTTGCCTACATTAGTAAAAAGATAATCCTCCCTGAGCTCTTCTTCTCGGACATCGACGCTGAGCCCCGATCCCAAAGTTTTCTTTATGGATCTGATGACTTTTCCCAGTCTCAATCCGACGCTGGACGTATGTCTGGACACATACCCGCCGGACACTTCCATTATTTTCCTCTATTACAGCCTTATAATAAATCAGTGTGAAAATTGCTTGTTTGCCACTCTGTTCAGTCTGTAACAAATGTGTGAAATGTTCTAAAACCTAATCAATATAGTGTGCGGTCACAGCAGACAGGAGAGGTGAATGTGTACGCACTTGCTCTGCTCATGCACTGACACTGTGTGCACTCTGCTCCTGCAGATTTTCGGCCACACCAAGGGTGCACTGAGCACCCACATTTGCTTAGGGATTAAACATAAGTTTTTTGGAAAATTTAAAGCTAAGAATTGAACAGGAATATGATTTATAAGAGCAATCGGTTATTCTGTGGGAGGATATCCTCATTTTTCTAGATGCTGACCATCTGTCTTCTCTTATTGCAGAACGGACAGGAAAACTGCTGGCAGAATTTGGAAAGTTATACGAAGAGCAATATGGAGTTGCTTTGTTTAACAGTGTTCGTTACGAGATCGAAGGGAACGGAGGTCCGCAGACACAACTGCTCCATCGAAAGGTAGGAATGGAAAAATATCAAACTCTGAATATTAGATTGTCAAGTAGCTTCCTCCTTCATACCCTTGGACTATATATACAGTCAGGTATACCTGGGACCTGAAGATGTACATCTCTATTAAGAGGACAAGAAAATATACCAGTTTGTTATTCTTTTTCTTCCTTTTAAGATCCCGCTTAAGGACAGAGTGATCTTTTCTGGGAACCTATTCCAGTATCTAGATGATACAAAAAAGTGGAGGAACCGTTTCTGCGTCGTTCCTCACCATTATGGACCAGTACTGTATGAGAATAAAATAGTAAGTGTTGTCAATAGCCATCATAAGCGGCCTATAGGTGGTTCTAGCTGCTAAAATGTAATTATCATACCAGGCTTATGAGCGTGGCCTGCAACCCCGAGCTGGCATCAACTGCGCTGGGTACAGAGTCCTCACCTCCCTGGATCAGTACACAGAAATGCTTAATAGCACAATTCCAGGTACGTACTTCTTCCCATTGTTGATTTTTCAACTGTGCCAGTCACTTATGTACTGAAATTGCTGAAGCCTTCGCTTAGCAGTCCAGGTCTGAACTGTGCAACATTTTGATCACCATATAAAGCTCATTGTGTTGGATCCCAATGCATTGAAGGGGCACACCGAGAATGTGATAAGTAACCGCCGTCACATATTTCTATCTAGTTGTGTCATGATGGCTTGCCGCTTGAAATATGTGATGGCAGCTATTTTTTATCATATTCTCGGAGAGCCCCCTTAACATATGTGGGGTCCTGAAACTTGGCGAATTTAGGCAGCAATGAGATATGAATGTACAGTTGGTGCATTACATAGTATTTACGTTAATGCTTCTCTGCTATTGTAAAATCACAAGGAATGAATACGAGCCGTGGCTTAATGATGCTTGTGTCATGTGCAGGTTTAAAGACAAAGGCAGGCAGTGCACAGATGAAATGTGCAACACAGTTCCCCGTAATCTTGTGGCACCCATACTGCCGTCATTACTTCTTCTGTTTTATGACCGAGCGCGAGCAACAGCGATGGAGTGCCGTCTTTCAGGACTGTGTACGTCATTGCAATAATGGTACGTATGAAGCCTGAAAAAAACGGTAATGGGTAAGAAGGCACAGAAAAGCACGGAAGAAGTTACAGTGGACACTTACATTATTGTAATAAGTCTACCATTGACTACAGTGTCATCAGAAATTCGCACGCTTGCGGTTGAGATCGTACTGGTTAGACTGGATGAAGTCCATCATTTTACTGGTGGAAAATTTCAGGTCCTGACCTCATCCCAGTTTGCAAAAATTCTTTCCTCCTTACTACATAGCCACTCCATGAACCGTACCTTGTTATCTCATTAGGCTTTTTTCTATTCTTTCGTCTCCCGCTTGTTCTGCCGCGTCCTCCGCTTAGATACACACAATTACACCTGTATAATGCACCCCTGTAAATACAACTCCCTGTCTGCAGGGGAGGTAGAGAGCCGTGCGGCAATGTGTGGATGCACAGCGAGAAGAGAATGCCGGATTTTCTGTGTTTTTGTTTGATGCAAATGTCAAACTTTTATTTTATGGGGGCCAGCAATTGTGTAAGAACCCATTGTCTGGGCTACGGCTATTCATGCATTTGTTCTTTCACAATCCAGCTGTCTGAAAAGTCTCTTAAATGTCTGGGACGTCCATTGCTGCTTTCCTCTCCTCCCAGAACGATAATTCTGCACATTTACAAGTCGGTGTGCCAGTGGGCTTCATTAAACACAGGTTATAGCCACATGGCGAGTCACATTACCTATAGATCCGCCATTGCTATCAGTCCCATGTAAAACATCTGTAAATGGGATTGTTCACTACTGGCCAAACCCTTCTTAAATGCTAAAGTGCTATATAAAAATAACAAATAAAAACCTACTTCCTGGCCCGGTGCCGTTCCAGCGGTGTCTCCTAGCGTGACATTGTGACCAGCACTGCAGCCCATCAGCGACCGCTGATTGGCTGAGGCTTTCACAGTTCTGTCTGATGCGTGAAGGCTGCAGTTAATCAGTTGCTGATTAACTGCAGCGATCATGTGTCAACGATGCTGGAAATGCTGGTCCTGGTGACAAGTATGTGTTTTTTTTTATTAAGGACACTTGAGCATTTAAGGAGTAGACAATCGCCTTAAAGGGAATCTGTCAGCAGCTTTTTGCTATTTAATCTGGGAGCACCCGTGTTGTAGGGGCACAGACTGATTCCAGCGATGCGTCACTTACTAGTCTGTGTATTTGTTTCAGTACAATCAGTGTTCTATCAGCAGGAAATTATCACTACAGGACTAGGTGTCTTGTGCCTCCTGATCCAACAAGGCCCCAGCACTGATTGGTTGCTTTCTGTGTACACTGTCAGTAAGCTGCTAATCAGTGATGTGGGCGGAATTATACAGAGCTCAGCAGTTAAAGCTCTTCGGCAGAAAAAACAGGGATTGTATCGCAACTGTGGCACCCAGTAAACTAAATGGTACATCGCTGCAATCAGGGTCTCTCTCTCCATTATGCCGCTGCCAGATTATGGCAGAAACCTGCTGAAAGATTCCCTTTTAAGTTTTAGAAAGATGGCTGAGGTCTTCATTTGGTCCAAGCTTGAAGATATCAGAGCAAAAGCAAGGAAAACTACAGTGTCCAATAAAAGTGTACAGTAAATTATTGTGTCTGCCATTAGTTTTTGACACTGTAAATCGCCTAATCTTAACACCCAGAACACAATCTGGTTGGAAACGACATGAATTCACAGTAAGTGAAGTTTAATAGTACATTTCCTCTCCACCGTTCAGGTATCCCTGAAGACGCTCGAGTGGAATCTGCGGCTTTTACAGACTCGGTCAGGCTGTATAGACAAGCACGCGATCAGTATGGCACCTGGGACATGTTGTGCGGCAACCAAGTACAGGTACGATACGCATCTACTGCCATCTGACCGATAACCTGTATTGTTCTATACTAAATCCTTTTCTATGTTCTATTGTTCTAGTTTTAGGATACTTTTTATATTTCCATCGTTTAAATGTCTCTTTATCGTGCAGGTCCTCTGCAATCTGGTGATGGAGGACCTTATTCCTGATTTGAAAAACATAATTGGCCCCAGATTAAGGGGTAAACCCCAAGAACGTCAGAGGACCTGGTGGTTGGTAAGTCTCCATCATTTCCTGACCTCTAAATATGATGGATAAAATAATTATGGGAGAAATGAAACAGAAGGTGGTAGCTGCCCTCCCCTACACGGACATCGTACATGTGGCGTGAACAGTAGTTCTCCTCTTCCCGGTCTTGTATTTTTGTATGATCACTTCTAGTTTCCTAGCAGACTTGTAACATCGTGTCTGTTCTATAGCGATACATTGCAACTCTATGAAACACAAGATTAGGGGGAAGGGTTGGGAGTAATGGACCATCTTGTGGATAGGGGGCTCTTGAATTTCCACACCTGGTCCTCTTGTTCCTGTAGGAGACAAGATGCCGCTAGAGATGTCTTCCTTTGCTCTTCTCATTGAAACCACATGTATGCTCTGCAAAACTGAGCGTGCATATGTAGGAGCGGAGTCAGGAGAGTCTGCCGTCAGCAGAACAAGTGTTTGGCCAAAAGTTATCTAAGCCGGAGTTCTGATGAGCATATGAAAAAACATCTGTTTGGCATCCAGAAATATATATTTATTTGTTTTATCCATATGGGGTTGGTATGACTTCTGTTCTGTCATGTCCACAATGGTCTGTGCGCTCTACGTTTTAATTTTTTTTTTGTATGCATCTCTTGAGCTAAATGTAAGTCTTCCTCAAGTAAGACTTGACTATTGCATGCTGCATTTTTTTATGCTTACTGTACCCTCCGTTAGTCCGTGGACAGTCTAAACACTGTTCTTGACTTTTCTCAGTCTGTGAGCTGTGAGCAATATGAACGGTGCCGTTGACCTTCGTTAGTCCATGGGCAGTCTGAACACTGCCATTGACCTTCGTTAGTCCACGGGCAGTCTGAACAGTGCCGTTGACCCTCGTTAGTCAATGGGTAATCTGAACAGTGCCATTGACCCTCGTTAGTCCACGGGCAGTCTGAACAGTGCCATTGACCCTTGTTAGTCAACGGACAATCTGAACAGTGTTGCTGACCCTCGTTAGTCCATGTGCAGTCTGAACAGTGCCGTTGACCTTCACTATTCTGTGAGCAGTCTGAAGAGTGCCATTGACCTTCACCAGTTTGTGAGCAGTCTGAACAGTGCCGTTGACCCTCGTTAGTCCACGGGCAGTCTGAAGAGTGCCGTTGACATTCACTAGTCTGTGAGCAGTCTGAAGAGTGTCGTTGGCCTTCACTAGTTTGTGAGCAGTCTGAAGAGTGCCGCTGACATTCACTAGTCTGTGAGCAGTCTGGAGAGTGCCGTTGACCTTCACTAGTCTGTGAGCAGTCTGAAGAGTGTCGTTGGCCTTCACTAGTTTGTGAGCAGTCTGAAGAGTGCCGTTGACATTCACTAGTCTGTGAGCAGTCTGAAGAGTGTCGTTGGCCTTCACTAGTTTGTGAGCAGTCTGAAGAGTGCCGCTGACCTTTTGATAGTCCATGGGCAGTCTGAACGGTGTCGCGGACCTTCACCAGTTTGTGAGCAGTCTGAACGGTGCTGTTGACCTTCGTTAGTCTGCGGGCAGTCATGTACACAATGAGCACACATTAATTATATCCTGTACACGATGAGCACACAGACTGAACTATGTGTGTCTGATCTCAGCGTACAGGGTCACAGTACTGTATGCACAAGTCTTCTGACTCTCCAGGAGCCACTCACACGGGGTATTTGGCCTTTGTTCTATTTTTCAGTATACAAAAGATTTCTCCTGTGACAGTCAATTGGAGGAAACTGCGGGCGAATTTCTGTAAGATAGGAGAGTGCAACTTGTCATTTCACATTTCGGAAAGGTCACTATTCCTAAAATATAATTTTCCCCATCTAGTCCTGAAGAGCTTGTCCACCGTTAAATACTAGCCTGTATATGGAGTTAGGGCTCCGATCTGTTTTAGAGGCACTTTTGCTGCTATATTTTTTTTCTCATTTCTTTTTCTCGAAATTCATCTAATTCAGTGGGGTCTTTTGGTACTGCTGAGGTCTATAATGTAAGATTTGCTCTTTCGTTGTAAACCAAAGCCACAACACAGATAAAACCAAGCCTGAAATTCCATCAGGTATATTTTATGGATTCCGGATTACAGCCTGCAAATACAATTTTGCTGGTTGTTGTCAGAAACTGTCCAGAAGTTTGTTGTTGCACTTCTATAGCAGATCAGCCGAGCTCCTACCTAAGAGGAGTAGTAGTTGGTTTTACTTTCTGCATCTGATTACTTCCCGTGCGTCCCTGCAGTATGTGCAGACGTGGCTCCAGACAACCCCTTTAAATCTTTGCACAATGCATGCTGGGAGATTTCTGCATTAAAGCACCCAGGCTAATGTATATGGGGGCGTAAGATGAGCTGCTGACATTAGTGACATGTGGAGGAGCAGAGTGTTATAAAATCTGCTGTATATTAAGGTTGGATTTTAGCGCACATAACGTAGCATCTGCCACTTATTACTCTGCTGTGAAGCCTCGTTTGAGGCCATCACTTTATTTCCTTAGACTGCTCCCTTCCCTCTGATAGCCAGTGTGAAGCTGAAGTATTTGCCGGTTATTATCTGTAACCCAAGTGCATAAGTGAGATAAGCGCAGAGAAAACACTTCACTGACACCAGAGCCATGTGCACCAGATACAACGTGTATTATGGAGGGAGAATCGGACAGGAAGAGGCTGCCGACCCATATCACTGCCCCAAATAAATCCCAGATGTAATAGAGAATTGACCCTGTATAGAAAATGTATAAGGGCCATTTTTTTTTACTTCCTAAAATAGGAAGTGTGGCCATATTGACCTCGCGTACACTGGTTTCACAAAAGTAACAATCAAGTTGTCCTTTTTGTCACCTTATTCAGTCATTGACGAAGATATTAACATCAATTTTTGAAAGAAATTTTTACTTCTGTCAATCGTCATTTTGCAAAAACACCTGAAAAAACGCAGATATATCGGCAAGTGAATCTCTAACTTCTGATTTACTAATTGAGATCCCAAATTTTACACTTTTAAAGTGTGGAGGAGAATGGATCCTGTCTGTGAAGTGATGCTCTATAGGAAATGGGCTCTACCAGTTGGGGGACCCAACCGCTCTACCTGTTGGGGGACCCAACCGGGCTACCTGTTGAACCCACTGATATTGATGCATTCTGCTAACAGTCAGTATGTATGGGTGCCGATTTCTGATGGCCAATCTTCTTGTTCATTAGAGATAAGTGAGAGATGTCTGGCAGTGGCTCTCGAGGAGAACACAGAAGTGTTCAGCAGAGAGCACTAGTGTGTGGGACAGTCTGACAAGATAGTTGCCAGCTGACGGCCATCTAATGTGTGGCTTTCGGTCACTAGTATGGATGGTGCGGTCTGGTTAGTTTCTTTCAGGGAAATCTCTGTTGGATTTTTCTATACAATCTTTATTGTTTCCCCTGAGATAAGCAGACTCCACATTTGTCTGGCTGCGCTCCACCCTCGTCTGCTTGCTGAACCTGCAAGATTATGAAAAGACGTCTGTAGAAAGCTTTGGACTGGGCTGTAATAAGATAGATATGCTCCTAAAACAATTTTTTATTTTTTACAGATTTCTGATACGGTATACCGGATGGTCCACGAGCAGGCACGTATGTTTTATGAAGGACTAGAAAAGCGATGTGGTGACAGGAGAGCACAGATGGAGAGTCAGATCAGAACGGACATGGACCAGATCATTGCCTGCAAGGAGCACGTGTCCAACAAGATTCGAGGTACAGGAGGAACGGATAATTTAGATGAATTTCATAGATTTATTTCTCCAATTACTGTATGTAATTTGACCTTATGACCTTAGTGCTATGAATGAAATTTTATCGGGCATTAAAGACTATGGATTCTGACTGACCGGTGCCTTGTACAACGGCTGATGGGGGCCCACAAGAAAGCCCCATTAATGATGATATCACTTACAATAAATGACCGATAAATGATTACTTTATTCGTGCTTGATCCTGAATCAGATGTTTGTATCCAACAGCGGCAGTGCTGCCCAAAGCGGAGCTGTGCGTGAGAAACCACGTCCAGTCTCACATCCCGTCTATTCTGGAGGCTCTGATGGTGCCAACAAGTCAGGGCTTTTCTGAAGTACGAGAACTAGTCTTTACCGAGTCCACAGAAATGAACAAGAACTTGGTGAATGAGGGAGGACGGGACAAGCTGGGTGAGGTAAGGGGAGAAAGATGGTGCCAGGCTGAGGCGCACACGGTGGCGTCACGAAACTTGTGTAATATCTTTATCAGAGAATTCTGGACTGCTCTTTCATTCTCAATTCATGGGTAAAATATGTATTCTGTGAAGACAGACATTCCCATTACAGAAGTAAGAGAAGACAGTCGGTGCTCATAAAATTCTACGGAGGAACTATAGGGAGACACCAACATTCTACTGCAAGTTCTCCAGAGAACTTTATGAGCACCAAGTCTCCTCTTCTTCCTTGGAATTGGAAAGTCTGAATTTACTGACGACACATTTTTACCTGTGAAATGAGATTGATGAGAGCTAAAGCTCAGTCCTGGAGGAGAAAGAAGCAAATATGTCTGATAAGATATGTTAGAAGGTTTCTTATTTTCATGTTTACCATTCATTTATGGGGACTGTTACTCTAACTTTTAATTGTATATTTCCACCAGCATATGGAGAAAATATCCCAGCTGGCCTATCATCCTGTAAAAATGCAGCAGTGCTATGAGAAGATGGATCTCCTGAACCTGGAAGGCCTGCAGCAGAGGTTTGATGTCGGAAGTCCGTCTGTTTTCAAGCAAAGGGCACAAATCCTAATGCGAGAGGTGAGTGAACACTTACAGGGTTACAAGCCTCAAATGGCTCCGTACGGTGGTCTCGTGCCTCTAATTACAGGATGAATGTCAATGCATAGTATGGTAGCGTTATATATTTCCATAATGCACACAATGATGTAACCACTTGTTTGATCACAGCTTCTCATCTATAAAGATATGGGGACTGTTTGGTTTGCCGTGATCTGTGTCCACCGGCATCAAGTGTCTGCATTCATGTACATAGCAATTATCAACCATCTTACAGTAGATAAGAGTAGGAAATGTTCAGTTTTGTATGCATCATCAAGCCACAGAGTCACAAGTCAAAAAATCTGCACACAATGGTAAAATAGCTAATAAACTCCGCTGTTAACTTTGTCTCTTGTTTCCCACCCTGGGCTGTACATTTCAAGTCTTGGCATGAAAGGCTCCAGATATTACTGTGAATGGTGCAGAGGGAGTCTGTTACACTTGATTGGACAGAAGCAGTTACTAGCTCCAATCCCGGACGTTTAAACCCTCAGATGCCGCAGTTAATAGTGCCCTTGGCATCTAGGGGTTAAGACAGAAGAAGGGCTCTAGGGATGAGCGGAGCCGTGGAAGTTCGGGCTTGTCAGGTTCTGTACCTGAACCCCATAGGAATGGTGACCTGAACTTTGGAGCTGGAAAAATCACGCACTCTCGCTTTTTTTGCACGCGCTCTCCTCTTTTCCGCGCACGCTCTCCTCTTTTCCGCGCGCGCACTCCTTTTTTCCGCGCGCGCACTCCTTTTTTCCGCGCGCGCACTCCTCTTTTCCACGCGCGCTCTCCTCTTTTCCACGTTCTCTACCAACTCCCAAACTGTACAACCGACTTCCAGGAGGAGTCAGTGTTTGGAGTTCAGTACTGGACTCTAGATGTGCAGTACAAACACCAAACTTTATAGTTCAGGTTTGCTCATCTCTAAAGGGCTCTCTGTTAGAGATGAGTGAATTTGCTCGGGTCAGGGTTTATTCGGCAAGCTATAGTGCTTACTGAATAAAAGCTGCAAAGGGAACCAGGCTTCCTGGATGGCTGCGGCTGATCAGCTGTTCGGCTCCGCAGATGCTTGTGTTGCGGCTGTGTGACAGTCACCACACCTGCATGTAGAGCCCATTTGTTGCACTGATCACACGAGGAGCGCTGCTCTTGTGCCATACACTTCTTCTGTAGCCAAATCACCAGCGTCAGCAGTGATGCTGGAGTAGATAGCATGTGATTGCTGCAGGGAAGGGAAATAAATGGAGACAGCGAGGGAACCACCGGAGAGTTGAACCTGCGAGTAATGTTTATTTTTGTTATTTTATTTTAGAGCATTCCATGCAGTTTGCAGATTCTATATCTTGGAAAAACCCCTTTGGGAGGTGGTGGTGGGGTTTAAATGGCAACGCTGTATTTTTTACAATCAGTGACTCCATCTAGTGGTCTTTCTTTTGTAATGGTGTGTCATTTTGTGAACCCTTGCTAGTCTTTCTACACAGAGATCATTTCTAATGTGTCCACATTGTGCAGTGGATTCCTGCACAACCCGCGGCCTCCATAGACCCTTTACGCTAATAGGATAAAGCTCCGTCTGATCGGCATGAAGATCGCAGTGTCTCATCATGACACCCCATGTAGAGATCGTCATTGCAAAAAAAATCCAAACTTTTTGGGTGCAAGTACTTGCCATCCATGTCTCCGATGCAAGTTGCTTGCTATAGGGTTTTGTCTTATCTGCAATCTATTTTATGTAATTATTTTCTAAATGACCAAACTGCTCTAAAATAGTTGCAGACAAATGGCACAAATATGTTGGGTTTTACCAACTGTCAGGATTTCTGTAGCCTGACCAATGTTACATGTACCATATCAATCGTCTGGTGTGATGGCGATCCTCTGATGTAGCCCAAATCTGGTAACGACCTCTCACTAAATCTAACTTCCGTTCCCGAGCTCAGCAATGGTAACGTAATAATAAAATGCAGCCAATTACGGTTCTATTCTCTGACAATCTCTGGTGGATGACAGATAATAACTCGGTATGTTTTCCTTGTAGCAAACAGACAATGCAGTTTTCACCTTCGAGCAGCTGATCCATCAGGAGCTGGGCAAGTCTGAAGGAACAGAGAACCTGTGCCGAGACATCCAGCGCATACTGGAACGTGTTCTTAAGGTAAGACCCTACCTACATCCACATAGCTTTTATATTGCAGGAATTGCCAAATACAACCCATGCCTGTTTATGACCCGGCTAGTATACTGGGGTGTATATGTGAGGACCCTCAGGAGAGCGAAGATCACAGGCTCCATCCTGCCTGTAAGCTTTCACTGACTCCTGAATATGTAAAGGGGTTGTTCCCAGTTTAGAAGTTATCTGTTATCATTAGGACTGCAGGGACCAACACTTATCGCAAAAACCGAGGGTGGTCGGTCATGTGCACTGCTGCTCCACTCATTCTGTATGGGACCACCCGAGATAGCTGAGCGCTGCATTCGTCTGGTCTCCCTTTAGGAATTAATGGATCAGAGAGCGCAGGATCAATCGCTCCATTCACACCCCTGGTTCTTGGCAGATCCCTAGGAATCGGGAAGTTATCCTTTACCCTATGGATAGAGAATAACTTTCAAACTTTGTGCAACCCCTTTTAAATCTAAATATTCCTGCTAACATTGTTAATGCATAAAGGTAAGAGTTAGGTTTTATCCTCAGTAACTCTGTTATGCCTATATGCTGGTTCTGGGTAATGGATAATAAAATCCACTTTATTCTCACTCTGCCCCCGGAGTTTGTTGGTATCAGGACTACAGCACATGTGACCGATGCAGCCGATCACTGTCCTTGGCAGTCTTTTGCTATATCAGAATGTACGCAGGGAGCAGTGGTCATGTGCGCTGCACTCCTCACCTTTTGCAGCCTGTCGATAAAGGCCCGGGACAGCAAACATTCTGTGGATGAAAACCTATTAATAGAAAATCCCTTGAAAATTCTATGACCTTACCTGTGTGATCGTCAGTAGATCCAGTCTACCTTATGTCACCCCGACTAGAATAATTACAGTGGAGGGAAAGTTTGACATTTTCTGAGTGACAGGTAAGATGTGTAGGCGTCTCTCAGTAGGCACACTCATGATTGCTCTAATACAGGCTCTGTGAGCACTCTGGGGTTTTTTAGTCATCGGTTTTAAGATGCTTTTACATGTGTATTGCTTTTTCTCTGTTTACGGCAATTTATTTCATTCCACCTCAGTTATATCTATACATTCTCCTAAATCTGCCACTATAATTTCTATTTAAACAAAAAAAAAAAGTTTGAAATAGTTGGTGACACTCTGCCTTATACATCACATAGGATACACTGAGACTGCCGTATACATTGCATAGAATATACAGAGACTCTGCCATATACATTGCATAGGATACACCGAGACTCTGCCGTATACATTGCATAGGATACACCGAGACTCTGCCGTATACAACATCGCATAGGATACACTGAGACTACTGTATACATCGCATAGGTATAAACCAAGACTCTGCCTTATACATTGCATAGGATATACCGAGACTCTGCCGTATACATCACATAGGATAAATCGAGACTCTGCCATATATATCACAAAGGATACACTAAGACTCTGCCGTATACAATGCATAGGATACACTGAGACTCTGCCGTATATATCACATAGGATACACTGAGACTCTGCCGTATACATTGCATAGGATACACTGAGACTCTGCCGTATATATCACATAGGATACACTGAGACTCTGCCTTATATATAACATAGGAAATACCGAGAATACTGAGACTCTGCCATATACATTGCATAGGATTCACTGAGACTACCGTATATTGCATAGAATATACAGAGACTCTGCCGTAAACATCACATAGGATACACTGAGACTGTCGTATACATTGCATAGGATATACCAAAACTCTGCAGTATACATCTCATAGGATACACTGAGACTAACGTTTACATCCCATAGGATACACTGAGACTCTGACGTATACATCGCATAGGAAATACCGAGAATACCGAGACTCTGCCGTATACATCGCATAGGATACACTGAGACTGCCGTATACATTGCATAGAATATACAGAGACTCTGCCGTATACATTGCACAGGATACACTGAGACTCTGCCGTATATATCACATAGGATACACGGTGACTACTGTATACATCCCATAGGATACACAGACTCTGCCGTATACATTGCACAGGATACACTGAGACTCTGCCGTATATATCACATAGGATACACGGAGACTACCGTATACATCCCATAGGATACACTGAGACTCTGCCGTATACATTGCATAGGATATACAGAGACTCTGCTGTAAACATCACATAGGATACACTGAGACTCTGCCGTATACATTGCATAGGATATACCAAGACTCTGCAGTATACATCTCATAGGATACACTGAGACTACCATATACATCCCATAGGATACACTGAGACTCTAACGTATAGATTGCATAGGATACACTGAGACTGCCGTATATATCACATAGGATACACTGAGACTCTGCCGTATATATCACATAGGATACACTGAGACTGCCATATACATTGGATAGAATATACAGAGACTTTGCCATATACATTGCATAGGATACACTGAGACTACCGTATACATCCCATAGGATACACTGAGACTGTAGTTTACATTGCATAGGATACACTGAGACTGTCGTATGCATTGCATAGGATATACCAAGACTCTGCAGTATACATCTCATAGGATACTGAGACTCTGCCGTATACACTGCATAGAAAATACGGAGACTCTGCCGTATACAACATCGCATAGGATACAATGAGATTCTGCCGTATATAACGCATAGGATACACAATGGGAATCGAATAAAAGGCATACATAAGAGTCTACATTATTCTTTAAAAATGGCCTTTGCTGCACTAAATGGGTAAATAATGCAGGAGTGCTTTTTTAATAGGGGTCACTTGTTCAAAAAAATTGCATCAAATACCTTGTAAAAATCCTCGATTCTGTCACTTTTTTCTGTTTTTGGCTGCGCCACTTCATTTCAAAGATATCATCGTTTCTTCTGCAGTATGTGAAATCTCTGCTTTGCAGACCAAATTGCATGTTTCTTCAGTCTTCTCTGGGGTGGGGGGTGTGCTTTCATCCCTCTCAAAGCCTGCCAATCACAATAGTCTCGGCTGCTGCCGTCCTGTGATTGGCAGTGTTTGGTAGGGGTGAAAGCACTCCCCCCGCATACCAGAGAAGACTCTGAAGATATGCCCAGTTGGGTAACAAAACAGAGATTTCACATACTGCACTCTGGAAGCAACAAATGTGAATATCTCTGCAAAGGAGCAACACAGGTCAAAACGGAAAAAAACTGCAAAATCAGGGGAGCTCAGAGTTTTTTTTTTTTTTACAATGTATTTAATGTTTTTTTGAGCAAGTGACAGGTCTTCTTCAAGGGAGTGGTGTAGCGTTTAAAGCTGACCACGCACATGATATTAGAGTCATCCAGGCCTGGGGATAAGAGCAGCAGTGTAATGTATGAGACCCTATTCTTCCCTAAAGGCAGCTATGTGGGGAACGAAGGGTTGGGCAGATTAGACTTCAACATGTCTGATTCTTTGTTTCCTTAGGAGAGGTTTCTAGCAGTTATTTCTTATTTTCTCCTTAGTGGAGTAAAGCTGCATTCTCGTACGATCAGACTAATGTAATGTCGGTCAGTAATCATGTGTTTTGCAAGTGAGACTTTGCTAGTTTCCCATGTACTGTAAGAGGGATAACTACTGCGCCTCTCCACCATGTGCACGATCGCACAGAGCCGCACGCGGATGCAGTTGCCTCTGCAATTTGCAGACAAGGCTAAGGTGGAATGTGTGAATTATTGCACGTGTTTCCATATCTGCAGCAGTGTATGAGCCCAGAGTTCCCTCTTCTGTGGCGGCTGGATGGTCACCAAGTGCTTTATTAGCACCATATGACCACATGGAAAATAAAACCCCTCTAAATATTTCTGGAAGATTGAATTCATGGTATGAGAGCATTAATGACTAATGTATTTTACAGAAATACGATTACGACAGCAGCACTGTCCGCAAGAAGTTCTTCCAAGAAGCGTTACTACAAATTATCATCCCATTTCTACTGAAGAAGTTGGCTCCAACCTGCAAATCTGTGAGTGCGGGGTGAAGGGAGGAAACCAGGGGATGGTGGGACGGGCAGCAGGACGAGTGCAGGAAACCGGTGTCAGCAGCGATGAGCGAGGTGTGACACATACCGGAGGGGAGAGGTCACAGAAAGCGGAAGTCTCTGACTGTCTGGTCTTACAAAACTTACCCTCAAACACACTGATAATTCCGTCTTATTGCGACACCACGGCTTTCTGACAAATGTATTAAAAATGAATGTGATGGGAAAAGTGGACACAATGCAAATCGCTCACCGTGTCTGCTGCGTATTCCTGGCACATTGTCCTCCCTGTGCACATCTCCTTACACAGTCCTTAGCTACTAAGGAATAATTCTGTATGTGGGCAGAGTTTCTCATCTAAGGGTATGTTCACACGTTGAGTTTTTGCTGCGGTTTTTTAAATGCAAGTTTTCAGCTGCGTTTTACAGTATCGGCAAAGTCTGAGATTTCAGAAATCTCATGCACACGCCTTGTTTGTTTTTTGTGCCAGTATTTCGTACTTTGCTTGGTTTTTACAGAACACGTCACTTCTTTCAGCATTTTTCACCCACTGAAAGTAATGTGTGTTGAAAAAATGCAGATACCCGGTTTTGATGCTTTTTTTTGTGCCAAAATCTTATGAAGTAGAAAATTATTTTTTAATTTTTTTGCCACTAAACTTTATCAGCATGCACCAGACACAAATGTAGCATGACCAAAAAGCTGCAAACAAACACAAGAAAAACCTGTTTTCTCTGCAGCTTTCTTACTGCCAAGAGTGCAGATTTTGCTGCAGAAGAACGCAGCAAAAAACGCCATGTGGCCAGACCTGAGAGATTAGTCACCCTAATGTGCATTTGTCAGACAGTTTCCTGACTCTCTCCTATACACGAGTGCTCAGTCCTGCCGCATTTTCCACCGGGAGAGAGTGGAGAAAGCTACCGGACACCTCCGACAGTGGCTCATTCATGATGACACAAGGATCAGGTGAAGAAACTCCATCTGCCCAATACTTCTTTTCCCTCCTGACATGATCTGTTATTAGATAGTCCGAAAGCCCCCGTACACATCAGATTGCCAAACCTTCAGATTTTGGATGACAAGACTATGATCTAATGTGAATGGGGGTCCTCCCGACCCTACTGACAGATATCAGGGGCAAGAAGGATCCATACGCTTGAATTTCAGCTGCTGAACTTTTATTATTCACACCCCCTGAAATATGGAGTCTGGAAGCAGCTCTTACAAAGTGAGCACAGGAGCGATTTGTCAGGGCTTGAGTTGGGGGAGAGCGGTCACCCGAATGTTTGACCGACCTTTCTCTAATGTATGGGGCCTTTAGAGAATCAGTATTGCTTGCTGCACTGGATACAAGGATGTTGAACACCTGCGATCCCCTCATACACATTAGACAAACGTTGGCTAAACCCAATGATATTGATAGTCTAATGCAGGGGTCCCCAACTCCAGGCCTCGAGGGCCGCCAAAAGTGCAGGTTTTCAGGATTTCTTTAGTATTGCATTGGTGGTAATGTAATCATCTGCACAGGTGATGATTCCAATCCCTGTGCAATACTAAGGAAATCCTGAAAACCTGCACTGTTGGCGGCCCTCGAGGCCTGGAGTTGGGGACCACTGGTCTAATGTGTATGGGGGGTTGGCCGACTGATGGTCGGAGGAGATGCTGATCGGGAATATCCTGTTTCGGACTGACGATCAGGAGAACAATGTGAAGAGTAGCCTAGAAACTAGCGCCTGCCATTACATGGGCTGCTCCTACAAGGCTTGCTGCATTTTAGCTTTATGGCTCTGTTCTCTGTCCTCTACAGGAATTGCCCCGTTACCAGGAACTTATATTTGAGGAGTTGTCCCGGTTTGTGCTGCTGGAGAATATTTATGAAGAAGTTGTACTGCAAACTGTAATGAGAGATATTGTGCAAGGTAAGGCCGGCGCAGATATCGGACACGCGGTGGCGGTGAGGTCGGCATATGGTTCCCTTTATAATGTATGTATTTTTCATCTGTTTCCAGCTGTTAAAGACGCTGCCACTCAGCGTAAGCACAACCTGTACCGGGATAGTATGGTGATGAATAACAGTGACCCCAATCTTCATCTCCTCGGCGAGGGGCCTCCGATCAACTGGACTAATGAATATGCCAATAGTAGTGACGTGTCTGGAAATCGACATGCCAGAGCTCGCCAAGTGGTGTCTATTATTCAAGATGATGAAGTACCAGAATACTTGGAATCGTGCCAGGAAGTACCAGCCAATGAAGACATCCCCGAGGAACCAGGGTCCAGTGACGTGCACGCCATCCGTAACATGCTCGTCAAACAATTTGATGTTGAAGTTCCAGTAAAAGACATTGTAGAGCAATCTGACGAAGTACGACCTGAAGAAGAGCCGGTGGTGCATGTGATCCAGCCACACACAGAGCAAGTGCCGCCAGCTGGGCCGCAACCGGAAATGTGTGCCGAGCCGCTTGAGCACTATGCAGATACGCCAGATCACAGTCGGGCAGAGGAAATACCGCCACAATACAACATACCAGCTGTGCACAGTGTAGAGGCCACTCCAGAAAATCACCATGTAACAGACGTCTTAGAGGATGAAGAAGAGCATTCTGCACAGGACGAACGGCCACAAGAGCCCAATGACCATTTAGCTCCGGAGGAGAAATTTGCAATTCACGACAGCATGGCTCCTCCACTGGAACTCGTAATAGATCGTGCAAGTCCAGAACACGATGAGACTGAAGCAGAAGACCGTACAGTACAAGGAATAACCCATCCCCAGTCACCGCAGGAGGAAACCTCTTCCCTCGTCACCCCCACAGAAGAATGCCATGCAGTGTCGCCACAATCTCCGGTGACGCACATAGTACATTGCACTCCCGACGATAGCGGATTCCAGTCACCCCTAAGTGAGGAGGAAGAGGAAGGTGGTGAGGGGTTCAGAGAAATCCCTGTACCTGCGCCAAGGAAGGGTGGTGAGGCCATCACCCAATTCTGAGTAGCAGTAACAAGAGACTGAGGTTGTACAATGAACTTCTATGGAGGGCAGAGAGGTGGCGCCGAGCTGCTTCCTTTTGGCACAAAACTACTTATTTAAATGCTTTTTGGCTCTGCTATTCTCCGCTATGCCAGGACTGATATTTTTGCTTTTTTTTTTTTTTTTTTCCTTCATTTTCAGTGTTTTCAATGTTCATCAGCACACATCACTGCACCCCACGATTACACTGCTGCTGTTTCCTCGCCCATCAGGCAACACCGATTCACCATGTCTGCCACTAAATCTCATTCACGCCCGTCCTGAGGGGGAATTTGAGTTTTGAGCTGATGCAGATCACCGTTCTAGAGCTTCATTATTTTTATCTAGATGTCACCTCCTACACACTTCTATTACTGCCACTTCCTGTATACACGTTCTCTGCCCGTGACCGCACACACTTGTATAAACACTAACCCAAGCATCAGCCCTCACTGTCTCCCCCTTGTGGAAGGGTCAGAGGATGCAACAGTGATTTGACACAAGATTGAGAAAGTAACACCTATCTCTTAAGTTTTGCCCTTTAGAAAAAAAAATCTGGGTATGAAATCATTATATTTAACACACTGTAGAGTTGGTACAAATCCATTTGCAGGACTCAATCCAGCGGCTGGGGCTGTAAGCCCTCAGAACCAGAACAGGAGCCTCTTACCTGCCAGCATCCATGGCTCTTCTTTTGATTATTCGGCCTGGCAGGACATCACCATTCCGGTATGAAGCACATGTGACGTCGTGCCAGGACAGCTGATCAAAACCAGTCAGTTGCAGGTTCGGGATTACTGCCCTCGCTCTGGATGGGGTCCTGTGCATCGATTTTCACCAGCTCAAACACTCCAACCGTATGATATTGCAAAAGTCACTCTTACTTACCTTCATGCTTGAAGTGTCTTTACACGTCCCCGATTCTTCGTGCTGGCCTATGGCAATCCAAACTTGCCTTGTGAACTGGCCATAGAAGACCAGTGTAGTCCTAACTAGTGATGAGCGAGTGTGCTCCTTCCTCAAGATTTCTGAGCATGCTCGGGTGTATTCCGAGTATCTTGGGCGTGCTTGTAGATTATGTTTTTGTCTCCGCAGCTGCATGATTTGCGGCTGCTAGACAGCCTGAATACATGTGGGGATTCCCTAACAAACAGGCAATCCCTGCATGTGTTCAGGTTGTCTAACAGCCGCAAATCATGCCGCTGCGGCAACTCAAACATAATTTCCGAGCATGTCCAAAATACTTGGGGAACACCCGAGCATGCTCGGAAATCTCGAGTAACAAGCACACTCACTCATCACTAGTCCTAACCTTTGCAAGGGTAAGCAACATGAGATGAGCTGGATTAGGGACATTAGTTTATCCTTCCATGAAAAGGAAGAAGTAGGGTCCCACCGACCAGTCGACACATGGAGGAGACCGAGACACGGGGGAGCAATCTCATTCCTTACACGCCAATATGGGGCAACCCAATGTTTTAAGCCGAGCAGTGCCTTTTTTTAATCTCGATCCACACCTGCGGATTTTCTTCTCTCTATTATATTTTATTAAAACTTTTAAATGTTTTAAAGAAGAAACAAACAAAAAAAAGCTTCTAATTATTAATAAATACTTTATTATAAGAAATTCAGAGGTGTATGAAATATTTTCTGTGTATTTTTATGGATGTGGATTGCACCCCGTATCCTGAGAAAGAGACACATTTTAAGTCCAGTGTAAAATGGATAAACCATCAACCAAAAAGAATAAAGCTGGAGAAATAACAGTATAAAGACACATTGCGTCAGTGTTGTATTCAGGAGAAATCCTAACGCCATGCGCACAGTTGGCTCCTCCAGTTCTGTACTCCTTGTTTCTTATAAAGCCCCTCCATACACTAACGTCAGCTAAACCCACCGACATCGGCAGGTTCGGCCGATAGTCTGTGTATGGGGGTCCTCGGACCTGATGATGTTGGGGGGCAGAAAAGGATTCAGACTGTTTATCCTTTGTCCTCCGAGATAAACAGCCACCAGAGATGTCTGACAGCGGCTCTTTCCAAAAGAACATAAGAGCGCTCCTGTGTATGGGAGATTCGGGTGAGATCAGTGCCAGCCAAACCCTCGTTTGGGTGGGGGGCTTTAAGGGTTTGCTCACATTGGACACCTCTGTTGAATTTTTGCAGAGGGGTATGCTGCAAATTTCCATACACTTTACGTTGCAAAAGGGGGAAGGACCACAGCCTACATTTATAACTCTGCGGATTCCAAGTCTCAAGCATTGGTCAAATTGCTTTGTACATTTTCTTAATAGTGTGAGTGTAATACCCAGCAGATTTTCCTGTCTAGACAAAACAATACAATGCATGGGAGAAAAAAAAATCCCTAAAAGGCTGTCAACCTCTGCAACTAAATGCATAAAAAATGGAAAAAAACAACTTTGTAATAGTTCCTAATTTAAAAAAAAAAAAAATAAAAATGTCCTTTTGCTTTCCAGCTCTACGGAGACCGATGACTATAGAAATTTCTGTACTGGAGAAAAAAAAAACTAAAAAATGATGAAGGTATACACAGCCTGTACAATGATAAAATAATTTACTTTTTAAATGGGTGTCTGCATCATAAAAACATATAAATTTACTTCTTGATGAGCTAAAAGTGCAATCTAAAAAGTGGAAGGCCACCAAACCAAGGACCGGCACCCTTGCAGAGAAAGCAGTGAGCAACACGTTAACTGGTTATACTGGTTACTGTCGAGGCGTGGCAGCTTGCCTTATGATGGGGGAGTAAAAGCTCAGATCCACAAGGTGTATATGTAGGAAGAGTTATCCAGGACTGCTTTGGCTGCCATGTTTGGAAGACTTTTTTTCTTATTCATCGCGGCTCAGTCCTCTATAAACTGTGAGGCTTTGGGTATTTGGCAAGAAAAGGAAAAGCCACGTAGTATCCGAGGGCGGACCCGAGAACGACGGCAATAAAGATGGCGGCGTTGTAGGTCATGACGCACAACATCAACGCGTATCCAAGGAAAACTTGGGCGGTGTGCAGGAGGGCAAGAAAAGAGTGCAGGAGCCACCACCTGTGTGTAGAGAGCGCGGTGAATGGTGTACAAAAGAAAGGAACGAAAAATATGGAGAATGCGGCAGAACGGGCACTTACCGATAGGTAGAAGACGAAAACTGCATGGAAGGAACGGGGGTCTCCTCAGGACACAAAGGATCGGGGGTGAGCAAGGCGTCAGAGCTCACTGGCAGGTTACTCTCTGCGTCAGAGATGAGTGGGGGGTAAAGTGCAGAATCCGGGGTCACCGGCAGCGTCTGGATGACCCGGGCGAGGAGGTTTGATTTCCACACCTTAGAAAGCTCATAGAGAACCGTGAGGAGCAGGACGACCACAAAGGAAAGCACGAGACCTGGAGGAAGAAAACACAATATAATCACACCGGGAAAGATTGAACAATGTTCTGCAGCTGCCACAGTCATGAGACAGACCCTTAGGCTGGTTTCAGACGGATGTTTTTCTCAAATGTGCACCCCCAAACAAACACACTTTTTTTTTTTTTCTCCTTTTCCTGATTTATTTAACATATCTTCTGGTCTGTGTTGTAATAGTATAATTGTTCTATAAGGAAGGTGCACTGAATCGTTTGTCCTCGGCATTTTGTGCTGGCAGACTCTCTGGAATGCAAAAGTCGAATGCTTTATCCAGCATGTGCATTCATCAGAGGCAATAAAACGAAGTGTGAACTTGGCGTAGGTTGTAATGGTGTATTATTATTATTTATATAGCACCATTGATTCCATGGTGCTGTACATGAGAAGGGGTTACATACAGGTTACAGATATCACTTACAGTAAACAAACTAACAATGACAGACTGGCACAGAGGGGTGAGGACCCTGCCCTTGGGGGCTTACATTCTACAGGATCATGGGGAAGGAGACAGTAGGTTGAGGGTTGCAGGAGCTCCGGTGTTGGTGAGGCGGTAGCTTCGGTAGTGATGGGGAGGCGGTGGGGTCAGTGCAGGCTGTAGGCTTTCCTGAAGAGATGGGTTTTCAGGTTCCGTCTGAAGGATCTGAATGTGTTTGATAGTCTGATAGAATTCCAGAGGATGGAGGATATTCGGGAGAAGTCTTGGAGGCGGTTGGATGAGGAGCGAATAAGTGTGGAGGAGAGAAGGAGGTCTTCGGGGGACCGGAGATCACGTGAGGGAAGATATCGGGAGATTAGTTCAGAGATATATGGAGGAGACAGGTTGTGGATGGCTTTGTAGGTCATTGTTAGTAATTTGAACTGTATACGCTGAGGGAATGGGAGCCAGTGAAGAGATTTGCAGAGGGAGAAGCGGAGGAGTAGTGAGGAGAGAGATGAATTAGTCGGGCAGAAGAGTTAAGGATGGACTGGAGAAGTGCGAGGGTGTTAGCAGGGAGGCTGCAGAAAAGGATGTTGCAGTAGTTGAGGCAGGAGATGATGAGGGCATGCACAAGCATTTTAGTAGATTGACGGTTGAGGAAAGGACGGATTCTGGAGATATTTTTGAGCTGGAGGCGACGGGGTGGAGAGAGCTTGGATGTGCGGTTTGAAGGACAGGGCAGAGTCAAAGATTACTCCAAGGCAGCGGACTTCCAGTACGGGGGAAAGCATGATGTCATTGATTGCAATAGATAAGTCAGGTAAGGAAGATCTATGGGATGGAGGAAAGATGATGAGTTCAGATTTGTCCACATTGAGTTTGAGGAAGTGAGAGGAGAAGGAGGAGGATATGGCTGATAGGCACTTTGGGATTCTGGACAGCAGAGCGGTGACGTCTGGGCCAGAGAGGTAGATCTGAGTGTCATCGGCATAGAGGTGGTACTGGAATCCATGGGACTTTGAGTTGTCCCAAGCCAAGTGTATAGATTGAGAAGAGTAGGGGTCCTAGAACAGAGCTTTGGGGGACTCCAACAGAGAGAGGGTGGGATGAGGAGGTAGTGTGGGAGACGCTGAATGTGCGGTTGGAAAGGTACGAGGAGATCCAGGATAGGGCACGGTCTTTGATGCCAAAGGAGGAGAGGATCTGTAGTAAGAGGCAGTGGTCAACAGTGTCGAAAGCAGAGGACAGGTCTAGAAAGAGGAGTACAGAGTATTGTCCATTAGCTTTCCCGGTAAGTAGGCGGTTAGTGATTTTGGTCAGGGATGTCTCAGTTGAGTGATGGGGGCGGAAACCAGATTGTAGATTGTCAAAGAGCAAGTTAGATGAGAGGTGGGAGGAAAGTTCAGAGTGGACGTGCTGCTCCAGAAGTTTGGAAGCGAATGGGAGCAGTGATATTGGGCGATAGCTGGACATAGCAGTTGGATTGAGGGTTGGCTTTTTAAGGATAGGCGTGATAGGTGTATGATAGGCTAACATTTTTTTTCCCCTTCATTCTCAAGTGCTGGATTATATGAACTATTATTAAGCTCGGGTCCTTTTGAAAAAGAAAAAAAAATCCCAGCAATGTGATAGTCCGGTGTACCGTAATTTAGGGACCAGACTAGTACATGTAAACAGCAGGTAGCTCTTGCACCCATCCGCTTTGTGGATGGGCACCCGGGCCCAGTCAAGTCTGATATTTGTGGATATTACTCGTCTGCTACATTCAGTGGGCATGTCACCATCTATTCACAGCTCCAGAGGTGCAATGGGGAGCAGCGAAACACTATCTGGGCACATACTTGAAGGTGCCAGCGTTAAATTAGATTCTAACTTGCACGATTCTTCTAATGATCCGACAGAGAGCTCTAACTTCTTGATGATTGGACATTCATCTATAATAAGGAAACAGTCCAAAAATACATGGACCCATTATAGTCAAACTGTGAAAAATGGATGTCTGAACAAGCTTTTGGCTCCTTGACCTAGTACAGCTTATGGGTCTACCGAACCAAATCCTTCTGCTATTTTGGTCAGCTCTTTACAACCATCATCGGAGCTGCATTGTGTGAACCTGGCCTAAAGCAAACAATGTTCTGTGATAAGGATATTGTTCTGTTCTCCAAAATGTAAATTCGCAGAAAAAGGAAGTGATTCTTATAATCATAAGACTGCGCCCCTGAGTGACATCTGACATGGACTTTGCAGAAGTGATTTGACTTTTCAGTCTGCGCCATCACCCAATAATGAGTCCTCGTTAGTGAAGACTGGACGTGCTGGGATAAGGTGTTCTGATTATCTGATCAGGCTCAGGTGCTAACCGATTGTCTTCAGCGTGCTCGAAAAATGTTTGAGTCCTGCAGCTCCATGTCTCGTGGCTATTAGACAGAGGCAACACATACAGGGATTGCCTAACATTCAGGCAATCCCTGCATGTGTTGCGGTTGTCGAACAGCCACGAGACATGGAGCTGCAGGACTCAAACATATCTTTCGAGCACGATGAAGACAAGCAGTTAGCAACTGAGCATGATCAGATAATCAGAATACCTTATCCCACCATATTCACTCATCACTAGTCCTCGTCAGTTTATTATTAAAGGCCCATTCAGAATCAAAATGGTCCAAAATATTCCGGGATACAAAAGTGGGAAAATTAGGTCCAACATTGCATGGTGGGATTTGCAGGAAGTTTGGCATTCCTGTAAAGTGCAATATTATTATTATTTACTAGATGGCAGCCAGATTCTAAAGAATCGGGAGTCTAGAATCCATATATACTTTATTTATTCAAATGTAAGAATAATACAATTAATAAATAATAGTAAGAAAGAACAAAAATAATAGGCAGTATATGGAGAAAACACCAAACAAAAGTTCAAAATTGGTGTGAAAATGTCACTGAACCACTTCACAACTAAATATATATAGTTTTGGTAAATGGTATTATCATTTTTTTGACGAAATTCGGCAGGAGCTTGAAGAGCAACGTCACTGGGCCCGCCTCCACGCAGTAGAAACTTGCTGTGAGGTAAAAATTCAAAAATCACACCAAAATGGCGGGCGGAGTGTGTCACAGTACGGCACGTTTCTGATTGGTCGCTCGCAGCAGGCGGCAACCAATCAGACACTGGACACTGTTGACGTCACTTATCTCCGGACATTAGCTCCGGACAAAGCCACGGAAGTTGGCACAAATTGCAGGAAGTAGTATTCTAGGCAATTAAGCTCCGGACATTAGCTCCGGACAAAGCCACGGAAGTTGGCACAAATTGCAGGAAGTAGTATTCTAGGCAATTATATATTAGATTGTTATAGCGCCATTTATTCCATGGCGCTTTACATGTGAGGAGGGGTATACATAATAAAAACAAGTACAATAATCTTGAACAATACAAGTCACAACTGGTACAGGAGGACAAAAGGACCCTGCCCGCAAAGGCTCACAATCTACAAGGGATGGGTGAGAATACAGTAGGTGAGGATAGAGCTGGTCGTGCAGCGGTTTGGTCGATCGGTGGTTACTGCAGGTTGTAGGTTTGTCTGAAGAGGTAGGTCTTCAGGTTCTTTTTGAAGGTTTCGATGGTAGGAATATGGTAAATTGTTTTAATCACCAACAGATACTACAAGCGGCAATGAAGAAAATTGCATTTCAGTCCCCCCCGGGTTCAGAGCCATCCATCATCCATTAAAAACCACATACAAACATCATTTCCACGACGCACCCAGAACCGGATTTAATTACATCTCCTACCTGCCAAGGTCTGGACCGTCCAGAAATCAAACAACAGGGTCACATGGTCCGAGAAAATAAAATGCATCTGAGGAAAAAAAAAAGAGAAATTGCCTGAATACGTGAAGTAGCGGCCTTCAGTCTTGCACCGAAGCGCCATTCAACCATGATACAGACGTTGTTTTATTTGATGGGTCCTCCAGACCTCTGATCTTGCTGATCTATCCTTAGAGTGGGTCATCAAAATGAGATGGGTGGGTGTCCGGCACTGATCAGCTGTGATTGGCTCTGGTCAGATGTAAACCGTGTACGGAGCGGTAACGGCACAGCTCCGATCCCTAGTAGTGGCTGTTCCAGGTACTGCAGCTTGGCTACTATTCAAGGGAATGTGATCTGAACTGCAGAACCCAAAAAACATGCTGCGCTAATCCTCCCCGTTCACCGCTTATATCCAGCCGCTCCTGGAGATAACTCCATTTATCAGATATTGATGACCTATTTTTAAGCTGGATTATACACCTACCAGGAGCCTGGAGAGACCCACCGGTTAGATGCATGCGACACAGAACAGGAGCCATTCTTCATTTTGGCTCACTGATGGTGGTCTGAGTATAGGAAGCCCCTCGTTAATGTCCAAATGACTTAATAGCGCATCTAGACAGGGGTTCGCCTTCATTAGAAAACACATTCTCCACTAATATTCCAAGCCTTGCGTTCTGGCTTGGCAAAGAATAGACAGACTGTCATGGAGCCTGGTGCCATCTTCTATAAGTCGTGCATACATCGTACTGCAGAGTGTGATCCCCACTGGGTGTGCACTACACTTGGCAAGACCTATGAAATATCACATCCTAACGCAGAAGCGAGAGGGGCAGCACAACCTTTCACTTCTGCTCAGAACAAAACTGGGTGGTTTTTTTTAAGTGTTTTATCAGTGGTAAAAAAAAAAAGGGATGAAACAAAAACTCTGGGAAAACACACAAAAAAATGCTTCAAATTAGCAAAGTGTGAAAGAAAAGGAACAATTCCTGAATGTTGTTCTTCTTGAAAAACAAGATGAAAAAGGGCAGAAGACTGGAAAAATCTGGATAAAAGTGTCAGATAGGGAGAGTAAGTCAATGGACCATATGCGTTAATAAAAGATGAAAATAATAATGCTCTCCTCGGGCGGATCTAGATGTGGAAGACACAACTGAATATTTCCCAAACCCTTGCCAACCTAGCCTGGGATATGGAGAAATATCAGGTGATCGCGAAGTGATCACTTCTGCTGGTTTGAAAAAGGGGACCCCGATCTCCGAAACACTTCGTCAATTTTTAAACAATTTTTACCTTTTTTTTTTTTTTTATACCGTTTTACATCTCTTTCTATCAGTCAGGAATATGTTCATTTAATACATTTCTAGGAGGACTTTGGCTATGTGCACACGCTGCGGATTTTGCTGCGGGTCCGCAGCAGTTTCCCATGAGTTTACAGTACAATGTAAACCTACGGGAAACCAAAAACGCTGTGCCCATGCTGCGGAAAAAAACGCGCGGAAACACAGCAGTTTACATTCCGCAGCATGTCACTTCTTTGTGCGGAATCCGCAGCGGTTTTACACCTGCTCCATAATAGAAAAATGCAGGTGTAAAACCGCAGGGGAATCCGCACAAAAAACGCGGTAAACCCGCAGGAAAAACGTAGTGTTCTTGCCCTGCGGATTTATCAAATCCGCTGTGGAAAAATCCGCAGAGGACCATTCTACGTGTGCACATAGCCTTATGGAGTAATTGAGCGGTCTACTATTTTTTTTTTTTTTGCTTTTACAATCCCTGCATTGGATGGGCCATTTCTTCTTTTTTTTCCCCACTCAAAAAAGTTGTCGTGTGAACATAACCCTTAGGGCACAGTCAGGCGGCCATATAAATCGGAGTGCAGCGCACGGACTGGCTGTCGGCTCTCCCATCCTGAGAGTGATCGCTTCATGTTTTTCTATGCAGCTGTCACGCTCAGGAGAGCCGCCAGCCAGTCCGTGCACAGCACTCCGATTTATACTGCCGTCTGACTTCGCCCTTATGGTTATGTGCACACGTTGCGGATTCCTATGCGGATTTTTCAGCGCTGATCCTGCTCGGTGTTTGACGGGTACGTCAAAATGACGCACGGGGACGCATCCGCACACAACGCACTTCCCTGCGTACACAATGTTAAACATAGGTACGCAAGACGCATGCGGATCTGTACTCAGGCATACGCTGCGGACTGAAACGCAAGTGTGAAACTGGCCAAAGGTCATAAATTGCAGCTGCACGACGCGTCTCCTGACACTACACTGGACAATGAAAACTGAAGATTTTTACATATCTACAATGATGGGGATGAAGGCAGTCACAAGGCAGCAGAATCAACATAGTGCTCACCCGGTAAGCAGCACAGTATTATAGGCACAGATAGTGCTGCCTCCCCCCACTCTTCCTATGATCAGTATCGCCACCCTATAAATAATATAGGGACAGATGGTTCTGACTCTAGTAAATAAGTAGTACTGTCCTCTGTATCTCTCTGTAAATGATGGGAGAACAGCTAGTACTTCCTTACTCTGTGAATAGGTACTACCTCCCTGTAGATAATGTAGGCACAGACAGTGCTGCCTCCCTGTAGATAATGAAGGGAGGGAGAGGAAAAAGAAACCGACCAAAAAAGTCCCAATACAGTATATCATATATTATCATAAGTAACTTTATTAAAGATAGCAGCAACAGGGGTGTCAGCACAATGACACTAAAAACACAATTAAAAGCAGGGTGGACGGCATTCGGATGAAGGGGCTACAGTATATAAATGTAAGCCACTATTGATTAGACTTTTTTCAATATGATCTACACCACGAGGTGACTTACTATATATGGGCTCACGATGAGATGAGCACCTTTCCATGTTTATAGTGTTTTAGATTAGGACCTGCTATGTAATCATTCAACACATTGAGGATTGCACCGACACTTTACTTTTTTGCTTATAACGAGACTCACTATTGTGTTGCTCGTGTAAGGACTTCTTTTTGATAAGACTATATGCACACTATGTTGATCTGTTGCCCTCCTTCCCACACTGCCATATATCCTGTGTGTGCGTCCCTGCTTTTAATTGTGTTTTTAGTGTCATTGTGCTGACACCCCTGTTGCTGCTATCTTTAATAAAGTTACTTATGATAATATATGATATACTGTATTGGAACTTTTTTGGTCGGTTTCTTTTTCCTCTCCCTCCCTTCACTTTATGGTTTTCTGACTGTCCCCATTACCTTATATAAGTCAGATCTGTTGGGTCACTACTTTGCTACTACGATCTATATCTATGATAGACTTATGAAGAACCTTGCAAAGATCTAATATACAGGGTGGTCCAAAAGTAGGTGGACAGTATGTGTAATAGGGTTATGAAGGGGGAGATTTATCAAACATGGCTTTTGGGGTTCAAATTTCTCACCACACATCTAGATAAGTTTCTTGGGGGGAGGGAGGGGTCTAGTTTCCAATATGGGATCACTTGTGGGGGGTTTCTACTGTTTAGGCACATCAGGGGCTCTGCAAACGCAACATGACGCCCGCAGACCGTTACATCAAAGTCTGCATTCCAAAACGCTACTACTTCTCTTCCGAGCCCCGACGGGTGCCCAAACAGTGGTTCCCCCCCACATATGGGGTATCGGCGTACTCGGGACAAACTGGACAACAACTTTTGCTGTCCACTTTCTCCATTTACCCTTAGGAAAATAAAAAAATTGTTGCTAAAAGATAATTTTTGTGACTAATAAGTGAAATATTCATTTTTTTTCTTCCATGTTGCTTCTGCTGCTGTGAAACACCTGAAGGGTTAATAAACTTCTTGAATGTGGTTTTGTGCACCTTGAGGGGTGCAGTTTTTAGAATGGTGTCACTTTTGGGTATTTTCAGCCATACAGACCCCTCAAACTGACATCAAATGTGAGGTGGTCCCTAAAAAAAATGGTTTTGTAAATTTTGTTGTAAAAATTAGAAATCGCTGGTCAAATTTTAACCCTTATAACTTCCTAGCAAAAAAAAAAAAAAATTGTTTCCAAAATTGTGCTGATGTAAAGTAGATGTGTGGGAAATGTTATTTATTAAGTATTTTGTGTGACATATCTCTGGTTTAACAGAATAAAAATTCAAAATAAATAATAATAGATCAAAATAAATATTATTTTCTGTCCACCTACTTTTAGACCACCCTGTATTTTCTTTGTAAATTTGTTTCTCCCTGTAGATAATGTAGGCACAGACACTACTGCCTCCCTGTAGATAATGTAGGCACAGACACTACTGCCTCCCTGTAGATAATGTAGGCACAGACACTACTGCCTCCCTGTAGTTAATGTAGGAACAGACACTACTGCCTCCCTGTAGATAATTTAGGCACAGACACTACTGCCTCCCTGTAGATAATGTAGGCACAGACACTACTGCCTCCCTGTACATAATGTAACATAGTAACATAGTAACATAGTTAGTAAGGCCGAAAAAAGATATTTGTCCATCCAGTTCAGCCTATATTCCATCATAATAAATCCCAAGATCTATGTCCTTCTACAGAACCTAATAATTGTATGATACAATATTGTTCTGCTCCAGGAAGACATCCAGGCCTCTCTTGAACCCCTCGACTGAGTTCGCCATCACCACCTCCTCAGGCAAGCAATTCCAGATTCTCACTGCCCTAACAGTAAAGAATCCTCTTCTATGTTGGTGGAAAAACCTTCTCTCCTCCAGACGCAAAGAATGCCCCCTTGTGCCCGTCACCTTCCTTGGTATAAACAGATCCTCAGCGAGATATTTGTATTGTCCCCTTATATACTTATACATGGTTATTAGATCGCCCCTCAGTCGTCTTTTTTCTAGACTAAATAATCCTAATTTCGCTAATCTATCTGGGTATTGTAGTTCTCCCATCCCCTTTATTAATTTTGTTGCCCTCCTTTGTACTCTGTCTAGTTCCATTATATCCTTCATGAGCACTGGTGCCCAAAACTGGACACAGTACTCCATGTGCCGTCTAACTAGGGATTTGTACAGAGGCAGTATAATGCTCTCATCATGTGTATCCAGACCTCTTTTAATGCACCCCATGATCCTGTTTGCCTTGGCAGCTGCTGCCTGGCACTGGCTGCTCCAGGTAAGTTTATCATTAACTAGGATCCCCAAGTCCTTCTCCCTGTCAGATTTACCCAGTGGTTTCCCATTCAGTGTGTAATGGTGATATTGATTCCTTCTTCCCATGTGTATAACCTTACATTTATCATTGTTAAACCTCATCTGCCACATTTCAGCCCAAGTTTCCAACTTATCCAGATCCATCTGTAGCAGAATACTATCTTCTCTTGTATTAACTGCTTTACATAGTTTTGTATCATCTGCAAATATCGATATTTTACTGTGTGAACCTTCTACCAGATCATTAATGAATATATTGAAGAGAACAGGTCCCAATACTGACCCCTGCGGTACCCCACTGGTCACAGCGACCCAGTTAGAGACTATACCATTTATAACCACCCTCTGCTTTCTATCACTTAGCCAGTTACTAACCCATTTACACACATTTTCCCCCAGACCAAGCATTCTCATTTTGTGTACCAACCTCTTGTGCGGCACGGTATCAAACGCTTTGGAAAAATCGAGATATACCACGTCCAATGACTCACCGTGGTCCAGCCTATAGCTTACCTCTTCATAAAAACTGATTACATTGGTTTGACAGGAGCGATTTCTCATAAACCCATGCTGATATGGAGTTAAACAGTTATTCTCATTGAGATAATCCAGAATAACATCCCTCAGAAACCCTTCAAATATTTTACCAACAATAGAGGTTAGACTTACTGGCCTATAATTTCCAGGTTCACTTTTAGAGCCCTTTTTGAATATTGGCACCACATTTGCTATGCGCCAGTCCTGCGGAACAGATCCTGTCGCTATAGAGTCCCTAAAAATAAGAAATAATGGTTTATCTATTACATTACTTAGTTCCCTTAGTACTCGTGGGTGTATGCCATCCGGACCCGGAGATTTATCTATTTTAATCTTATTTAGCCGATTTCGCACCTCTTCTTGGGTTAGATTGGTGACCCTTAATATAGGGTTTTCATTGTTTCTTGGGATTTCACCTAGCATTTCATTTTCCACCGTGAATACCGTGGAGAAGAAGGTGTTTAATATGTTAGCTTTTTCCTCGTCATCTACAACCATTCTTTCCTCACTATTTTTTAAGGGGCCTACATTTTCAGTTTTTATTCTTTTACTATTGATATAGTTGAAGAACAGTTTGGGATTAGTTTTACTCTCCTTAGCAATGTGCTTCTCTGTTTCCTTTTTGGCAGCTTTAATTAGTTTTTTAGATAAAGTATTTTTCTCCCTATAGTTTTTTAGAGCTTCAATGGTGCCATCCTGCTTTAGTAGTGCAAATGCTTTCTTTTTACTGTTAATTGCCTGTCTTACTTCTTTGTTTAGCCACATTGGGTTTTTCCCATTTCTAGTCCTTTTATTCCCACAAGGTATAAACCGCTTACACTGCCTATTTAGGATGTTCTTAAACATTTCCCATTTATTATCTGTATTCTTATTTCTGAGGATATTGTCCCAGTCTACCAGATTAAGGGCATCTCTAAGCTGGTCAAACTTTGCCTTCCTAAAGTTCAGTGTTTTTGTGACTCCCTGACAAGTCCCCCTAGTGAAAGACAGGTGAAACTGTACAATATTGTGGTCGCTATTTCCTAGATGCCCAACCACCTGCAGATTTGTTATTCTGTCAGGTCTATTAGATAGTATTAGGTCTAAAAGTGCTGCTCCTCTGGTTGGATTCTGCACCAATTGTGAAAGATAATTTTTCTTGGTTATTAGCAGAAACCTGTTGCCTTTATGGGTTTCACAGGTTTCACTTTCCCAGTTAATATCCGGGTAGTTAAAGTCCCCCATAACCAGGACCTCATTATGGGTTGCAGCTTCATCTATCTGCTTTAGAAGTAGACTTTCCATGGTTTCTGTTATATTTGGGGGTTTGTAACAGACCCCAATGAGAATTTTGTTACCATTTTTCCCTCCATGAATTTCGACCCATATGGACTCGACATCCTCATTTCCTTCGCTAATATCCTCCCTTAAAGTGGACTTTAGACAAGACTTTACATAGAGACAAACCCCTCCTCCTCTCCGATTTTTACGATCCTTTCTAAACAGACTGTAACCCTGTAAGTTAACTGCCCAGTCATAGCTTTCGTCTAACCATGTCTCGGTTATTCCCACTATGTCAAAGTTACCTGTAGATATTTCTGCTTCTAGTTCTTCCATCTTGTTTGTCAGGCTTCTGGCGTTTGCGAGCATGCAGTTTAGAGGATTTTGTTTTGTTCCAATCTCCTCGCTGTGGATTGCTTTAGAAATGTTCTTACCTCCCATCTGAGTATGTTTTCCTGGGTCTTCTTTGTTCAAGTCTAATGTTTTTCTTCCCGTCCCCTCTTCTTCTAGTTTAACGCCCTAGAAGTTGTAGGCACAGACACTACTGCCTCCCTGTAGATAATGTAGGCACAGACACTACTGCCTCCCTGTAGATAATGTAGGCACAGACACTACTGCCTCCCTGTAGATAATGTAGGCACAGACGCTACTGCCTTCCTGTAGATAATGTAGGCACAGACACTACTGCCTCCCTGTAGATAATGTAGGCACAGACACTACTGCCTCCCTGTAGATAATGTAGGCACAGACACTACTGCCTCCCTGTAGATAATGTAGGAACAGACACTACTGCCTCCCTGTAGATAATGTAGGGACAGACACTACTGCCTCCCGGTAGATAATGTAGGAACAGACACTACTGCCTCCCTGTAGATAATGTAGGCACAGACAGTGCTGCGTCCTTGTGATAAAAAATGTAGGCACAGACAGTGCTGCCTCCCTGTAATAGAAAAAAATGTAGGCACAGACAGTGCTGCCTCCCTGTAATAAAAAATGTAGGCACAGACAGTGCTGCGTCCTTGTGATAAAAAATGTAGACACAGACAGTGCTGCCTCCCTGTAATAGAAAAAAAATGTAGGCACAGACAGTGCTGCCTCCCTGTAATAAAAAATGTAGGCACAGACAGTGCTGCCTCCCCGTAATAAAAAAAAAATGTAGACAGTGCTGCCTCCCTGTAATAAAAAAAATGTAGGCACAGATAGTGCTGCCTTCTTGTAATAAATAATGTACACACAGACAGTGCTGCTGTACTGTAATAAATAATGTAGGCACAGGCTGTGCTGCCTCCCTGTAATAAACAATGTAAACAGTGTAGGCACAGGCAGTGCTGCCTTCCTGTAATAAATAATGTAGGCACAGGAAGTGCTGCCTCCCCATAATAAATAGTATAGGCACAGACAGTGCTGCCTCCTTGTAATAAATAATGTAAGCACAGACAGTGCTACCTCCCTGTAATAGTGCAGGCACAGACAGTGCTGCCGTCCCATAATAAAAAATGTAGACACAGACTGTGCTGCCTCCTTGTAATAAATCATGTAGGCACAGACAGTGCTGCCTTCCTATAATAAATAATGTAGGCACAGACAGTGCTGCCTCCTTGTAATAAATAATGTAAGCACAGACAGTGCTACCTCCCTGTAATAGTGCAGGCACAGACAGTGCTGCCGTCCCATACTAAAAAATGTAGACACAGACTGTGCTGCCTCCTTGTAATAAATCATGTAGGCACAGACAGTGCTGCCTTCCTATAATAAATAATGTAGGCACAGACAGTGCTGCCTCCTCGTAATTAATCATGTAGGCACAGACAGTGCTGCCTCCTTGTAATAAATCATGTAGGCACTGACAATGCTGCCTCCCCTTAATAAATAGTGTAGGCACAGGCAGTGCTGCCTCCCCTTAATAAATAGTGTAGGTAGAGGCAGTGCTGCCTCACCATAATAAATGGTGTAGGCACAGACAGTGCTGCCTCCTTGTAATAAATAATGTAGGCACAGACAGTGCTATCTCCCTGTAACAGTGCAGGCACAGACAGTGCTGCCGTCCCATAATAAAAAATGTAGACAGACCGTGCTGCCTCCCCGTAATAAATAATGTGTTACACAGAGAGTACTGCCTTCCTGTAATAAATAGTGCAGGCAGACAGTGCTACCTCCCCGTAATAAATAGTGCAGGCACAGGCAGTGCTGCCTCCCTGTAATAAATAATGTAGGCACAGACAGTGCTGCCTCCCTGTAATTAATAATGTACGCACAGGCAGTGCTGCCTCCCTGTAATAACTAATATACGCACAGACAGTGCTGCCTCCCTGTAATAACTAATATACGCACAGACAGTGCTGCCTCCCTGTAATAACTAATATACGCACAGACAGTGCTGCCTCCCTGTAATAAATAGTGCAGGCACAGACAGTGCTGCCTCCCTGTAATAAATAGTGCAGGCACAGACAGTGCCGCCTCCCTGTAATAAATAGTGCAGGCACAGACAGTGCCGCCTCCCTGTAATAAATGATGTAGGCACAGACAGTGCTGCCTCCCTGTAATAAATAATGCAGGCACAGACCGTGCTGCCTCCCTGAAATAACTAATATACGCACAGACCGTGCTGCCTCCCTGTAATAACTAATATACGCACAGACAGTGCTGCCTCCCTGTAATAAATAATGCAGGCACAGACATAGCTGCCTCCCTGTAATAACTAATATACGCACAGACCGTGCTGCCTCCCTGTAATAAATAATGTAGGCACAGACAGTGCTACCTCCCTGTAATAAATAGTGCAGGCACAGACAGTGCTGCCTCCCTGTAATAACTAATATACGCACAGACCGTGCTGCCTCCCTGTAATAACTAATATACGCACAGACAGTGCTGCCTCCCTGTAATAAATAATGTAGGCACAGACAGTGCTGCCTCCCTGTAATAAATAGTACAGGCACAGACAGTGCTGCCTCCCTGTAATAAATAATGCAGGCACAGACCGTGCTGCCTCCCTGTAATAACTAATATACGCACAGACCGTGCTGCCTCCCTGTAATAAATAATGCAGGCACAGACCGTGCTGCCTCCCTGTAATAACTAATATACGCACAGACAGTGCTGCCTCCCTGTAATAAATAGTGCAGGCACAGACAGTGCCGCCTCCCTGTAATAAATAGTGCAGGCACAGATAGTGCCGCCTCCCTGTAATAAATAGTGCAGGCACAGACAGTGCCGCCTCCCTGTAATAAATAGTGCAGGCACAGATAGTGCCGCCTCCCTGTAATAAATAGTGCAGGCACAGACAGTGCCGCCTCCCTGTAATAAATAGTGCAGGCACAGACAGTGCCGCCTCCCTGTAATAAATAGTGCAGGCACAGACAGTGCCGCCTCCCTGTAATAAATAGTGCAGGCACAGACAGTGCCGCCTCCCTGTAATAAATAGTGCAGGCACAGACAGTGCCGCCTCCCTGTAATAAATAGTGCAGGCACAGACAGTGCCGCCTCCCTGTAATAAATAGTGCAGGCACAGACAGTGCCGCCTCCCTGTAATAAATAGTGCAGGCACAGACAGTGCCGCCTCCCTGTAATAAATAGTGCAGGCACAGACAGTGCCGCCTCCCTGTAATAAATAGTGCAGGCACAGACAGTGCCGCCTCCCTGTAATAAATAGTGCAGGCACAGACAGTGCCGCCTCCCTGTAATAAATAGTGCAGGCACAGACAGTGCTGCCTCCCTGTAATAACTAATATACGCACAGACAGTGCTGCCTCCTGTAGCTAGTGTAGGGATGATGCACGGGTCACGGGTGAGGAGGGTCCTCAGCAGCCCTCCAGTCACATTACTATTGTCCCCGGACAAGGAAACTTTGCAGGATTATCATCCATCACTTTTTAGTACTGTACTGTTCACCTCAGAGCTCCCGGCGACCAATTACAGCGTAATTTTTATTCCTCCAACCCACCTGTAAGAATGAATGCTGCACTGTGATTGGTTACTACAGGTACACCGGTAAATCGGACGGGTGAGCGCTCGCCTACAGAATATTTTACGTTAATGGCTGCACTGCATTTGCAAGTCATGCTGGAAGTTGTAGTTCTACAACACTTGCTGAACCACAGGTTATGAGTGACTAACAGGCGTTGCTTCCCTGGCAGGAGGGAGACCGCTGGCAGCGCGGGCAGGACGGGGGGTGACGTACCTGCATGGCACCGGGCGCACGAACCAGCAGCTCACAACACCGAGGAGCATTTGGAGTTCTGAAATCAGCTGACCGAGCGGAGCCTGACGGGAAACTGGGGGGCGGAGACACGGTAGGAAAGGGGCGCGGTCTGAGTAGTCACGTGACTATATATACTCTGCGATGGCGGACGCTGCAGAGTAGACTGCAGTTTTGTTCCGTTGCGAGTAGCGTCAGTTTTGTACGTGCTGCTGCTCCCGGATTTTACCAGTGCCGCCATATTATCGCGTTAGATCACGGGGCAGGCATTATTTGTGCGGCTTTTGCTATATAATAAACGAATATGGCAGTTTTTCGTGACCGCACCCGCCAGTGCAGCATGGAGGCAGTATACTGTGTAGCAGACAGGGATTGTGTGGGGACAATGTAGTCTACGAAACGGCAAGCAGTCCTGCCTGCACAAGCAAAGTGGTGGCCAGATGTAGCAGAGCTGCCCGGCAGTCCTATGTAAGAGCGCAGCTGGTAGAGGAGGTGGTGGCAGCAGGGGCTGGGGTTCTGCAGTGTTTGCCCACCCCCTTGTGATGAAGCATCAGGTGCCACCTACAAAGCAGGAGAGGGGTCCAGGGGCCACAGACCACGGATTGGACTAACAATCTATTAGGCGGCATCTATCGCTCCCGGTAAAGAGGGACAAACACCTCGGGATTTCTTGGACTGGACTTTAGGGTTCCTGACAGTAACTTGACATCTGACCCGTCACAGCCGATCAAAACCAGAACATTTCCTGCGCCTGTCCTCCATCCTCAGGGGGGCCGTCCTGTAGGACATGGGGTCTGACTGGCGGCACGATGTTATAGAGCCGGAGGCGCGGATCACAGTTTTGTGTTTGTATATAGGAGTCCAGTGGGCGGGGCTACTCAGTGATTGTATGTAGATATAACTACGGTCAATCACTAGTATAGAACCGCCCACTGGACTCCTAAATAAACACCAGTGATAATGGAAATAAAGTACAAGTTCTATATAGATTTCTGGGAATAGCATCATTCTGCTCAGCTTCTTCTCAATACCACGTGCCCACAGATCAGACTGGATGGACAGTGTGACAGGTTCCCTTTAAGAAGTACTTTTGATCAACAGCTTTCCGCACAGTGTGATAATCCCCCCCGATATGACGCCCCCCACAGGCCAACGAGGGCACAAACAGAACACTGTGATGCCATTACAATGCCCTCCACAAGGAATGATGGAAATGAACCCCCGCACCTAGCCTCGTTCCCCCGACGCACAGACAGCAGACATTTCTGAGGATACAAATACCATGAATACAGAGCTGGGATGGCCACATGATGCCCCTACACCACCCTTTGTGTCCTGCGGTCCATAGTTTGCCTAGGTCTGGCCTAAACACAGCTGTAACAGCCATATGTTCCTGTACAGTCCCATTAATGCCAGACTGGATTGTTTCTAATACAGCCCCTGCCCCTTTAAGACTCACTCTGGAAGACTCCAGCAGCTCCGTCACCTTTCTGTATCCTAAAACCTGTATAAAAGCGATAATTATTCACCCAAGTTCTAAGCATGCAGGAGTCTAGTTCACTAGATAATGTAGGTGAACTTCCCCCTTAAAAAAAAAAAAAAAAAAAAAAGTGCACTCGTACCAACAAACACAAGGCATAACTTTTTTTGGCTTTTCAAACTAAACCTTTATTGAACCACTTCCATCCGCTCCTTCCTTCTGAGCAGTCACGAGGACACAAGTGCATTATGTGGTGCACAGCATGTGAGGGGTGCGCTAGGGGCGACTAGCCTGTGGGGGGGGGGGGGGGGGGGGTAATCTTAAAAAGAAGGGGACAATATTGCCAGGCTTCTCCCTCCCACAACGCTTTGGCCATATCTCCCCCGGCTGTTTTAAACTTGCAGCAAAAACGCCTATTAGTAAAGTCATTTCTTCATTAATTTTTTTTCTTCCGTTTTTTTTTTTTTAATGAGAATTTCCAAAAAAACAAAAACACCCAAAACAGAAAAATCCTAGCAATCCAAACCCAAAATCATGATGGAAGGAAAACAAATGAATAAATATCAGGGGGCTGGGTAAGAAAGAGGGCGGGGGGGATATAAACCTTGGCTGGACCATATATCTATGACTCTGTACTGTCCCACTGTAAGTGCCGCACTGCATCTCTAGGATGATGGAAGGGCGTTTGCAGAGTCTATACACGGCGTATTTTACCAGTAGCCCCCTGGGGTGTTACTGAACCTCATATGATGCATTTGCCACCTACAACTCATCCATTTTTTTTTTCTCCCCTTTGCGATTCCTTCGTCCACCACCAGAGGGCGTGAAATAAAAACTGTATTGATCGGGTATTTCCTTTCAGTGGTTTATTTACAGGTAAACACCTCAGTATTTTAATCGAAGCTGAAAAAAAAAAAAATAATAATAATAGCGTTGGAATAGTGGCTATTTCTTAATGAGTGCTCTAGTTTTTCCTTCTTCTTTCGCTGGTTCTTTGCATTTTTTTTTCTTCACATATTTATAGAACTCTTAAACCATTTCACCAGCTTCCCTACCCTGCATCTGGAGGTTTGTTTGTTTTGTTTGTTTTTTTTTCTTTTTTTTTGTTTCTTTCAGAAGAGTCAAACTCTTCTTCTTTAGGCAGAACAGAAGAAAAGCAAAAAAAAAAAAAAAAAGAAAAAAAATATATATTTATATACTATATCATTTCCCCCCCTGCTCCTCTCAGTTCTCTACATTCCTCAGAGCAGTGATTAGAGTCTCAGCGCGGCCGCTTCGCCGTTGGAAGGGAACTCGGAGACACGTGGCAGCTTTTAGAAGGCAAGTCCCTCTTTCTTGGTGCCAGCAGGGTGAGCGAGATAGATGCATGGCTTGGTTTTTGCTCTCTCTTTTTAATGTCCAACAGTAGAAAAAAAACATATGCGACGGGTTGAATCCTAGGCAAGGCCGAACCCCTCAGAGCACTCCTGAATCGCCAAAAGCAGCATGTGACGTAGCTTCTCGTAGCTCTCATACGCCGGAAGGTCCAATTGGTTAAAACTGGCGAGGGAAAAGTAATAAAATTATTAAAAGGGGGTTATAGTCCCATTTTCTAGCATAGATATGGTAAAAACAAGCAGTTTTGCAATTTACGGCTTGTTAAAATTCTCAGCCGTTCCCACGATATTGACAGTTTTATGCTATTTTATAGCTTGTTGCCTTGGAGACAGACCGCCGCAGTCTACAGTAGCAGTGGTCAAGCATGTGCACTGCTTACAAGTTCTTTTCTATGGAGCTTGTAAGCTTGCCAGCGTCATGCTGTTATCAGACGAGCTCGGGTGACTTCAGGGTTGTGATCTCCTGATTCTGGTCAGCTTCAGCCCAGTGGTTGCAAGCCAGGCAGCAGCAGTGATCGGACTCCTAGGCAACGAGCTGTAAAACGTTAATATCTCAAGATCCGCTGCAAATTTTAACAAACAGTAAATTGCACAAGTGCTCACTTCTGTAGGCACTGTCCAACAATCCATTCATGAAGACAGGGTGGTGTTTTGTGGCATCACTGTGTATGGTTACATTGACTCTTACCACGTGTGGGCCGATGGCAGCCTGTCCGTAGACCGGTCATCTCGATGTATTTGGAATTTCTGAATGCCGTTCATTCCCTCCAGAGCTGCAAAGCCCTGCAAGGGAACCTTGGATGTTCCAGTGACAAACTGAAGAAACTTTGCTCTGTCTGCTTGGTCAAAGGAGCGCAACGCTCTCCAGAACCACTGAATCTATGAAAGAACAAAGCGGCGAGATAAGTGATCGGTACTTGTATATTTTCAGTCCCACAAGAGATAGCTGGTGGCCATTCATTCGGCAGCCATCTCTCCAGACTTCTCCATAGACCGGAGAGATGGGGTCTCTTCTGGTGGTGACATCTTGCCAAGAACCAATGGATTGGCAGTCTGAAATCAGACATGCCAGATCCTTATCACCTCCGGCTGGAGGGGCAGAGTTGGGTGGCCCCATACACAATAAACCATCGGCCAATATTAGTCTATTATATATGGAAAGGGGGGAAAAGGGGCCAGGACAGAAGATTTGTGCTGCACCCCTGAGGTGCAAATAAGCTGTCCTCACCTGTATGGAGTTAGACTGATACTTGTGATACTCTGTGTTGGATTTCAAGTCATCAATATCGATGGTGGGCAAACCAGAAATGAGCAACTCCAGTTCCTGCTCTGTAAAGATGGAGATGAGACGCTTGGGAATAATTTCATAAAATCCCTCTAGGAAAGCTGCCAACTGCTTTCGGATTGCACCTTAAAAAAAGACAGGAGACCAAAACGATTCTGTTAAATGCACAGAACTTGCGGACATCAATATGTATAAATGAGGTGGTAGCCAATGCACAGTAATGGCTGCACGTGAAGCACCTGTCATCTTCATCTGGCACACAAGGTGAACGTATTCTTTCTTGTTGTCTTCGGTAACCAGGATATTTGCACCGTTCGGCTTTAAGTCACGGACTTCACAGACACCAAATTCCTGAACCTAAAATTAACAAAGGAGAAATGTCTGGCTGGGACTATTCACACAAAAACAATTTGCACACACCCAAAAGAGACACAAAAAAACCCACTAACTTTTAAAAAGTTCAATAAACTTCTTAACTTTTTATTAAAGTATGAAGTCTGCAACCACCCCAAAATTGCATAAAACACTTTCTATACAGAAATGGTGTTCTCAAAGATGGCCAGTGCACTCGAACTGAAACCCGGGTCTAGACTAAGGAGGCGTTTTGTTTATTTAGGGGAGATTTCCCTGTATTGCTTAATCTAATGATCACTGTTCAAGCTTTATACACGTCATACGTCCCAATGTATGAAGTTGGATTCTAACTTGAGGAATTAAGTTCATTTTCTCCCGGTGGCTGCGCTTTCGCATTTGAACACTATTTACCTGCAGATTAACAGAATTTGGGGACATGACAGGTTCCCTTTAAGCTGCCAAAAGCATGGAAATCAAAACAGGTTCCCTCTAAGTGGAGCAAATCCATGGTTGTCACCTTGGTGGCCACCAGAGCTGTAAAGGTACCTTCACACAACGATATCGTTGCTTTTTGTGACGTAGCAACGAAATCGTTATGCGTGACAGCGACCAACGATCAGGCCCCTGCTGGGAGATCGTTGGTTGCTGGGGAATGATCAGGACTTTATTTCGTCGCTGGATCACCCGCTGACATCGCTGAATCGGCGTGTGTGACACCGATTCAGCGATGTCTTCACTGGTAACCAGGGTAAACATCGGGTTACTAAGCGCAGGGCCGCGCTTAGTAACCCGACGTTTACTCTGGTTACCATTGTAAAAGTAAAAAAAACAAAAACACTACATACTTACATTCCTGTCACGTCCTTCAGCGTCAGCTTCCCTGCGTCCCCCAGTGTCAGCGCCGGCCGGCCGTAAAGCAGAGCACAGCGGTGACGTCACCGCTCTGCTTTCCGGCCAGCGCTTACACAGTGCAGGGAAGCCGACGCTGGGGGACACGACAGGAATGTAAGTATGTAGTGTTTTTTTTTTTTACTTTTACAATGGTAACCAGGGTAAACATCGGGTTACTAAGCGCGGCCCTGCGCTTAGTAACCCGATGTTTACCCTGGTTACCCGGGGACTTCGGCATCGTTGATCGCTGGAGAGCAGTCTGTGTGACAGCTCTCCAGCGACCACACAACGACTTACCAACGAACACGGCCAGGTCGTATCGCTGGTCGTGATCGTTGGTAAATAGTTTAGTGTAACGGTACCTTAAGGCTGGAGATTACACGTGTAAATGAGGCGCTGACGTAGCGGCTTCATATCTAGTTACTCACCTCGGTGCTGAAAGTTAAGTCGTATCCCAGTGTGGAGACATCGTTCTCAAGCAAGTACACTAATCCCTGGTAGAAGTGATAATCCTCGCTCTCCATGTCAGTGTATCTGCAAGGCAAGCAGGCAAAATGGCTTTAGCAGAAAGGACGGGAGAGATGAAAAGGTAAAATCACCGTCTGCATAAAGTGCACATCCCTGCATAGGAGCTGCGCACAGAAGACTGTGGACGCTACCTTACCTCTGTATGACAGGGCACTACAGAAGTTGGGTGCTGGCTGAAGCAGGGTACCAAGCCTGACCGCCTACCTGACAGATTTGCCCAAGATGTGCTTGTAGAACGACCGAGTGAAGTAGCACTCCAGGAGCCTGTTGTCGTACACGGCTTTAGCGACTATCCGCCCGACAAACTTGAAGTAGCTGAGGTGGTTGGGGTTGCAGTGAGAGGAAGGGTTGATTGTGTAGGTGACCCGGTCCCCGGGTGATGTGCGGAACAGAGCATACATGGGATTGAACATTTCCCTGGAGATTATCATGTACCACTCTCGGAGAAGCCCACCCGCGTCCTGGCCTTCTTCTCCCTCAAACACTATGTACCTATGGAGAGAGAGGACATATTCAGCATTTCTCTACATCACGCTCTAAAATTAATAATCCACCTGTTGTTACTTACAGTCTGTTTTTCATCTCTTCCGGGGATTTCCTGTGCAGTTCTCGGTAGGAGTCTTCAAACACATGGTCTCGTCTCACATGTACAGCCATATCCTCTTTCCGCAATCCTTCATCTAGTCGCTCGAGCTCCTGGCGGAAATATCTAAAATTTTGACAGAACTGTTTAAATGATGAGAAATAACCATTGACTTCAACAGGATCTGTACATTATATAACGAATTTATAGGGGTCGTCCAGTGCTATGATACTGTAAGGTAGGTCATTATCGGATGGGTGGCGGCCGGGCACCCCCACTGATCAGCTGTTACTAGCGCCCTTTGGATCATACGTACTTTCGTTTAACATCAAAGTCCAGGACCCTAATGTAATCAACAAGAACAGCAAAGGGTCCATCAGCCAAGTGAGTGGTAGACTGCCTGAGGATCTGATTTAACACAGTGCGATGCGTCTCTGTGGGATAGAAAGAAAAAAAATGTTTCTGTATGTTATTTATATGCAAGGAAAACACAACATATTCCACATCTCACAGACTGAATAGTTGCATTTCCCATTTAAGCGGAGCTTAAAGAGAATCCATCATTTATTTGTATTTCATAAGCGCACATGAAAATAAGAAACTTTGTTATATACCTTATCAGAGAAACCTGCTATTTTCTCCTCCTGGACTACTGAGCCTTCATACTCCATTCATAGGAAAAAAAAACTGTAAAATCTGCATTCAGTGAATGCAGCTATTCACGTAACAGGAGAGACCCCAGTTAGTGTTTATAAAATTCTATGGAAGAGGGAGGAGCATCATACAGCAACTTCTCCTGAAACCACAGTTACAGATCTCCATGGAGTTTTATGAGCACCAACTGTCATCTATCTCAGTAATGGGAAAGTCTGTACTCACTGAATACATGTGTTACCTGTGAATGGAGAATGACAGATCCATCAAGGAGGGGGGAGAAGATTTCTCAGGTAAGATCCATTACAAAGTTGCTTATTTTCATGTGCACTTATTGATTTACGAGAAAAATACTTATTACTTCAAAGGGATTTTGCCATCTCCAAAATCCTATCCTAATATACTGTAGGAATAATAATAATAATAGCAGCAAATATCAATTAGAAATGTAGTACAGTTCTGCTGAATAAGCTATGTCACTTACCCCATGTGCAGGGCATTGCAGTAGCTTAGGTATCCATGGTTACAACCACTAACAACTAAGTGTCACAGAGTGGTCGTAACCATGGATATCTAAGCTACTGGAATGCCCTGCACATGGGGTAAGTGACAGTCTTTAATGTTAGGTTCTTCCATGCATGTTCTGCAATTCTGAGGAAGTCCAGGTCCTGAGACCACCACCAATCACTCAAAGAGAAGCATGTAAAGAGGTGTTCAGATTTAAGAGAAAGTCTATAAGCATGTACAACTCTTTAAATGGTGACTTTTTTTTAGCAATCTATGCGAGTCTTATGACCTGAAACTGCACCGATCTGAAGAATCTATGATGTTAAAAAAAATAATAAATAAAATTAAATGATACTCTAAGTACATCGTTACCTGCAAATCGTAGAAACTTCTGAGTGTCAGGAGGCAGGCTGGATGAGATGTGCATAGCTGAGGGCTCCCTTGAAAAGAAGGGATCTAAGGAAGAAGGTGTAGCGGGAGTGAGGGGTGCTGGCGATAATGGGGGAGGCTCATCTTTTATGTGAGCCAGTTGGCTCTCCCGTGTGTCCCGCACGGGAGGTTTGCTCTCTCTTTCTGTTGCATGGACCAAGAAGAACGCCTCTACGGCCGGCTGGAGAACTGCAGAACAACAGACAAGAAGAAAAGAGGACATTAAATATCGGCAGAAATATAGAAAAGTCAGAGCGAGGCCTGCAGCTTGTGGTTGTGGTACCTAGCACTGCATGTTGATCGTGAGACTCTTCCAGCTCCTTTAGACATTCTCCCAACATGTCCCACAATTCGTCCAGGCTCAGCTGCTCGCTCAGCAGGGGCAGCTCCGGGAGTCGCTCTTCCTCTTTCTTTTCAGCGGCCTGAGATGCTTCAGAGGCTAGAAATATAAGACAGGACCCACGGATTATCAAACGAAGAAACCGGCGCAACCTGTTACCCACGCACACTACTCATCCGGATACCAACCAACGGGCGGGGTATCTTGTGTGGCTGGCGAGGGTTGGTCAACATCCATAGGAGATTCCTCCCTCCGAGCGGAGCCTTCCGCCTGAACAAACAAATAAACTTACGTCAGATTTGTGCGAAGGGCAGAGACGTGGAAGTGTAAGGAGACTAGTAATGATAGGAGGATGGAGGATACATAAAGCAGCATGAGATTATGAGATGCCATGCCAACCATGTAGACAACGCACGCTTTGTCCGCAAAAGCAAGGCGCTTCTGTTAATGAACCATGCACGAAACTGGGATGTAAGGAGGATACACGTAACCACGAAGCTATGGACACACAGGACGGTGGAAAAGTGGGGAAACACATGTGAATAGAAACCGATTAATCATAAAATAAATATGAGGGAGAGGAACAAACTAAGGATGAATGCTCTGCCAGCGCCAGTCATCATGCTAACCGTTGCAGTTTGCAGCTGTCTCCGCGCCCTTTGACCCTCACGTACCATTTGTATAATGGCATCAGCCTCAGCCTCCAGCTGCTGCACAGCGGCCTGGATGCTGCTAGCCGAGGCCAGACTGGCAGCTCCTGCAAGAAGAAGACAGCCGTAAGAAAAAAAATACATTGTCCGGCGACATGCACTGGGTGCAGAACGAAGGCTGGCCTAACCCTACATCGCAACGCTCATTAGTAACTTTTACCCAATTGTCCAATTGAGTTTTTTTTTTTAATTAAATTTCCAGGCATGCTTGGCTCATGAGGGTTTAATGGCTCAAAAGCGACATCTGTCACCGCTCCACTATTTGCTGCAACAAAGCGACTTTTTGAACCAAATTATCTAATAGTCCAAACTAATGGTGCTGCGAGAAATAAATCTTGGCAACCTTCAGGAACACACGGTGCTTTTTTCATTATTGCAAAGATTTACAGGTTGTGTTTTACAGGGAGTCTGCAAAGTGACTGTTCAAACCAAGCTCAATGCATCCTAGACGTGGCCAGGTAGTTCAGTAGCAAGAGATTTGACAGAAAATCTGCAACGTGTGCACAGGCTCTAAAAGGGAAAAAAAAAATAAGGTGCCCACCTAGTCTGCTGGTTTGCTTGGCCTTTTTGTTGGCTCTTCTGGTGTCATCTCTGAGCTGAATGATGACCTGTAGTACTCGCAGGAAGAATTTTTGCGTGGAGGTCTTGGACGTCAGCATAGACATAGATGGTAGCTGGAGTTCTCTACCCCCAAGAGGTCTCTTCTGTGAAGCTACGATTATCACGTTCTCTGCGATGTCAAACCTGGATCGCAGAGATGGAGTGGGGAGAGACCTGACACTTTAGATTGAATTATGCCCAAAAGGAGAAATAAGTAATTTGTGGCCCTAAAAAAATTACAGACGTGACACTTACCTGCTCTGCATCTTGCCCTTTGCCTTGGTGTTATGAGGCTGCTCCTCCGGCATGCCGTCTGGAGAGAGGGCCTCGCACTGAATGCGCCTCTGCTGATCCAGGTTATACTCTCGCAGCTCTGCCAACAGCGTACCTAGGAAAGAATATGGAAGAAAAATTAAATGACTGCACAAAACTAGAACCAAACCCACGGGGTGTCCTACAATCAATTTTCCTCACCTATCTGTTTGCACAGTGTATAACCTAGATGGTGGGCCCCACTCAGCAGCAGCTTTAATACTGTGTCCCGGGTCCCAGGGTCTCCTCTGGAAAGCTGAAGCAACACGTTGGCGGCATCTTCCAAGCCTTCTTCTGAGCATGAATGAGATGTTAACACCTAGAGAGTAAGACAGACAAGTAGTACAGGGGAAGTCATGTATCTCCATTAGAAAATGAAAGATAATTGTTCTCAGATAGTGCTGTTGTATATAGATTTTTGCCAAACATTTCCTATAATCACAGTGGAGGAGAAGAGAGGGATTTTTGGTACTCACCGTAAAATCTTTCTTGGAGCCTTCATTGGGGGACATAAGTAACCATGGGTGTATGCTGCTGTCGCTAAGAGGCTGACACTAGGCAGAAAAGGAAAATAGCTCCTCCTCAGCAGTATACACCCATCGACAGGCACGAAGTACCTCAGTTAGGGTTAAAGCAGTAGGAGAAGCAACCAAAACTCAACATATGAACCAACCCAACAACAAACGAACGTAGGCCCAATAGAAGTATCCACAATTAGGAAGGGTGCTGTATCCCCCAATGACTGCTCCAAGAAAGATTTTACGGTTAGTACCAAAAATCCCTCCCTCTTTATCGCTTCATTGGGGGATACAGGTAACCATGGGACGTCCCAAAGCAGTCCCTAGGATGGAAATCAGAAAAAAAAAGCAAAGAAAGCAGTCTTAATTCGGCCGATGCGTAACAGCCGTCTGCAGCACCTTCCTTCCCAGGCCTGCATCAGACTAAGCATAGGTATGAACCCTGTAAAACCTTGCGACGGTGTGCAAAGATGACCAGGTCGCGGCCTTACAAATCTCTAAAGCCGAGGCCTAGTGACAAACAGCCAAGGAGGCCCTCACCGCCCGAGTGGAGTGAGCCTTCAGCTCCGGAGTATGCCTCATATTGCTGAACGAATCCATCGGCAAAAGTGGATTTAGAAGCAGGGAGCCCTTTACGACAATCTTCAGAGATGACAAATAGGGCATCAGAGTGTAGAAAAGAAGAGAAGAGGACATCTGGACCAATTTGGTGTCCTCACTCCACCGGAAGAAGGCCTTCCAGTGTATGTGGTAGATACGAGAGGATGCTGGTTTTCTAGTCTTAATTATGGTCTGAATGACATGATGGGAAAAAACAGCCTCCCTCAGGACTGCAGCCTCAAAGGCCATGCCGCTAAACTCAGACCGTGAACTCTGGTGGAAGAGGGGGTCTTGCAAGAGAAGATCTGGACTGTCTGGAAGCCTCCAGGGAGCGTCCATGAGCATGTTCACCAGCTCCGCGTTCCAGGCCTGTCTTGGCCAGTCTGAAGCCATCATAATTGGGGGAATCAAGTCTGCCTTTATCTTCTTCACGACTCTCGGAATTGAGGGAAGAGTCGGAAAAAGATAAGGCAGTTGGAACTGTGATCACGGGATTACCAGAGCATCGCAACCGATGGCTAGCGGATCCCAGGATCTGGCTACATACTGAGGAACCTTGTGGTTCATCCGAGATGCCATCAGGTCGACGTCTGGTGTGCCCCATTTGTGGCATATCTGGTTGAAAATTGCAGGGCTGAGAGACCACTCGCCCGATGAGAGACCCTGACTGCTCAGAAAATTGGCTGCCCAATTTTCTACCCCCGGAATGTGCATGGCTGATATGGGGGGGGGGGGAGGCGTGATGCCCCACCCATCGCAGAATCCTTGTAACCTGTTTGCTGCGAGTTCCGCCTTGATTGTTTATGTAAGCCACGGCCGTGGCGCTGTCAGACTATGGACCGGCTGACCTGCGAGGAGGATCTGCCAGCCGGTGAAGGGCAAAGAAAATTGCCCTGATCTCCAGGAGATTGATGGGGAGAGCGGCTTCTTGGGCATTCCATCAACCTTGCGCTGTGTGACAAAGAAAGACCGCTCCCCAACCGAGGAGACTGCATTGGTGGTGATGACCTGACACCAGAGAAGAAGGAAGGACTTCCCTCGTAGGACTGCTGCTGATAGCATCGACCAGGTCAGGGACTGCCTCACCTTGAGATGCATTAGCACAGGCCAGTCAAGGGAAACCGTCCTCTTGTCCCAAGCCGACAAGAGGGCCAGCTGAAGAAGACGGGTATGGAACTGGGCAAAAGGCACAGCTTCCATGGCGGCAATCCTCTTCCAAGAACTCTCATGCAGGACCGCAGGGTAAGAGAGGCTGGTTGCTTTTAGAGCGCGGATCCCCTGGCAGAGGGATGAAAACTTCTCCTTTGGAAGGAAGACACGGGCTTGAGCCGTGTCGAATCTCATACCTAGAAACAACAGGTGCTGAGCTGGGTCAGGGACGACTTCTCTCTGTGACAATCCAGCCGAGACGGACCAGAGTGTCCAGGGTGATCTGAAGATTCTGGTCATAGTCTCGGCAGGACGGTCCCTTGATCAGAAGATCGTACAAGTAAGGAATTATGAGAATCCCCTTGGAGCGAAGGACGGCCATGACCTTCGTGAATACTCTGGGGCAGAGGCCAGGCCGAATGGAAGGGCCGTGAACTGACAGTGATCCGCCTGGATCGCAAACCGTCGGAATCTCTGATGCTGAACGCAAACAGGAATGTGAAGATAAGCATCCTAAATGTCTAAAGAACAAAAATTCTCCTGCTTCCATAGAGGTGATTACCGAACGTAGAGACTCCATCCTGAAATGGCAGCTCCAAACATGATGGTTCCATCGCTTGAGATCCAAAATTGGACGGAGCGATCAGTCTTTCTTCGGGACTACGAAAAGATTGGATTAGAATCCCAAAAATCGTTCGCTCCAGGGAATAGGTACGATCACTCCTGTGCGTAGTGGGGAAAAGACTGCCTGAAGAATCCCTGGGGCCTGAGACAGAGGTTCTGGCGGGTGAGACAAAAACGTTTTCCTGGGAGTGGGTTGAATCAAAGTCGATTTTGTGACGGGACGTGACTCTCTGACCCAAGCATCGCCGACCACCGAGAACCATACTTCCCAGATGAGAAGAAGCCGGCCTCCCACCCTGGAGCGATTCTCGGGTGGGGGGTGACCCGTCACACCGAGGAGAACCTGTTGGCGTGAAACCCTGAAGATTTGAAAGCGCGACCCTTTGATTGCCAGTGAGGGGCTCGTTTGAAAGACAGCTTATTCCTGTCCCCATGGGCGGAAGAGCAGTCCTGCTGGGTGGAAATCCCTGAAGCAGAGAAGGGCCAAAATGAATCCTTTCCTTATTAAAAAGACTGTAAGGCTTGGACTGGGGAAGCCAGGTGCTTTTTCCACGGGTAGCATCGGAAATTATTTGATCCAGTTGGGACCCAAAGAAGTCTAAAGCCTTGGATGGCAAGGCTAGTGAGGGACCTTTTTGACGGCGGATCTGCATTTCACTCTTTCAAACCGGAGAATGCACCGTATAGCAACGATGTTGCTGGTAGCCCTGGCGGAACAACCTGCTGAATCTAAAGAAGCAGTCAAAAGATATTTGCCGGCATGGGCCATCTGGTCTGCCAACTCATCTGGAGGAGCTGCTGCTAGAATACCCTGACGAAGCATTCTTTGCTCAGGCAGACAGACTTTTCCACCCAGGTGGAGGCAAAAATGGGACACAGGAAGGCATCAGCTGCTTCAAAGGCTGACTTAGCCAAGGATTCTGTCTATCTGTAGAATCCTTAAGAGATGCACCATCCGGTAGAGACAAGACTGTCCTGGAAGACAGCCGAGAAACCGGCGGATCCACACTACAGGAATTCTGCCCATTTACCAACGAGGTCTGGGTTAAAAAGGATAGAGAATATCTAGCTGCTTCCTTCCTGGGAAGCGCTTTTCAGGGTGTTCCCAGCATTTAGATATAATCGCTTCAAAATTCCTGTGATTAGGAAAATTCTGGGAAGACGTTTTACGGCAATGGAGTGCTCCTGAGCAGGTGCCTCATCATCATCCTTTAGGTTCAGAGTTTGGGTAATTGCCAAGATAAGGCTATTGACCATGTCCTGCATCTTTGAGGTTTGGTCCGTAAGGGATTCAGACAGGGAATCCACTTCTGACCCAAAAGCTGCCTTCTGAAGGGGGCATGGGGTGAAGAATGGATCCAGGTGGATATAGAGGGACCCGGGGAACTAGAGGAAGAACTGGAAAGAGCCAGCTTCCTTTGCTTTGTACCCAATTTGTCCCTGTGAAGGTCGCAGTCAGGTGTGTGCAAATCACCGTGAGAGGCGTTCGGAGCACTGATGGCAGTAGACAAATGTGGAAGTCGCTCCAGGACCTGGACCAGGGACTGTGAAACGTTTGTCAGGTCTGAGACCGACTGTGACATAGCAACAACCCACTCTACAGGGAGGGGAATGCTCTCATCCCGGGCGTTAGAGGGCTCTTGTGGGGCAGACATGGTGGAGGGGCTGCAGGACAGGCAGAAAGGGGAGGGCTGGCCTAAAGACCACTTCCTTTTGCAGACAGCACAAGAGTAGTGAATTACAGTGGGCTTACAGGGGCAAGAAGAAGCCTCTATAGGGTTGGCCATAAGTTTAGCCTTGGGGATACTGCTGTGAGAGGAGCTAAGACAAAAAGAACATAGCCTACCCCGATGCCAGCGACGACCAGCAGAAAGAGCTGTAGAAGCTGTGTCCCCCTTTGTGCAGTGCGTCTGCAGAGAGCTTAAGATATAGCTGTGTCACGCAGGATATGGCGGTGTGAAGAGGCTGATGCCGCGTCGGCTTGTCCCCACACCATATGCCGGGGGCGTGCCAGGACAATCTGCCGGCTGGTGAAAATGAAGGTCCCCCTCCGATTGGCTGACACGACGGGGTCATGAACAGCCGGGAAGGAGAAGCTCCGTGATAGGAGCGGAAAAAGCGTGCCGAAAAAGCACGCGCTGTGGTGGGTGTGGCCAGCTCAAAAGAAGAGGAGGAAGACTCCTCCCATTGGATAAAAAGCACATTATTTTAACGCGTGATGGTGACTGGCTAAAGGAAAACCAGGGAAGGGGTGTGGCCAGCAAAGGGAGGGGTAGTGTCCGCAAGTGCTGAGCCCAGCCATGGCAAACATGGACGTGGCTGCCGGCTGTTTCCTACCACCAACACCACCCTGTCCCCTTGCGATGAAGGCAGGGCTGTGAAGTCGGTAAGCCAAACCTCCGACTCGACTCCTCAATTTCCATCACACCGACTCCACAGCCCCGGATGAAGGGATAGCGTACTCCGGGATGACGCCTGCCGCTGCGGAGGGAGACAAACCTGCGGTGAGTCCCAGTCTCTCTGTAGCGGTGAGGATCACATCAGGAGCCCTCGGGTGGGTGAGGGTTGCTGGAATCTGGGATCCTCCTTCACGCACCATCTCCAGACGGTGCAGAAGACGGCATCAACCCCTTACAAGAAAGGGGAAGACCACCGCTAGTGACTACCGTTTTCCTCCCAGCCCTCTCCGAGGAGAGGGGTGGGGAAAAGGTAAAGGACTGGCCCCTCAAATCACCTTGAAGCACCCGTAAAGGTGACAGGAGATTAGGTCCTGCTTCGCGGGCCCGAGAGTGGGCAATGTGGTGATACCACACTGCTCTCTTGGTCGCATAGGTAAGGGAGAACAGGGTGAGAAATTACACCCAGTTACCCTAAGAGAAAGGTGACCTGAAAGACAAAGGGAAAAGATTAATAAAACAGACAGAGAACCTGAAAAGGAAAATGTGGATCTGAGATCAGATCCAGGTCTGCCTCCTACAGACACTAAGCTTAAACTGAGGTACTTTGAGCCTGTCGGTGGGTGTGTACCGCTGAGAAGGTGCTATTTTCCTTTTTTGCCTAGTGTCAGCCTCCTAGTGACAGCAGCATACACCCGATAGTTACCTGTGTCCCCCAATGAAGCAATAAAGAAAAAATATTTATAAATAAAATGTTTTTTTTTTATGTATTATAAAAATAGTGAATAATGATTATTTTTATTGTTTCCATTTAGTATGTTTTTGTAATATCTAAAAAGCAAAAAAAAGATAGTTCTACAGTTTTTTAAATTTTTTTTTACAATAAATTAAAAAAAAATGTTATTTTTATTACACAAAATACTACTAGTAACATTAAAAATATTTAAGTGATCATAAAAAACAAAATAAGTGTTATTTAAAGAAAATATATACAATATTTATATATAAATATAAAATACTAGATGGTGGTCCGATTCTAGCGCATCGGGTATTCTAGAATATGTATGTAGTTTATTTATGAAGATTTCAAAATAATGCAATGAATACACAGGATTCGGCCGGCTGCGACCAATTAGCAAAGCGTGGTTCAAATCCCGCTCCAATTCTCAGCTGGACTGCGCCTGTCGCCGATTGGTCACGCCCTGCCGGCCGCGAACAATCAGTGAAGCCAGGGCCAGCTCTAAGTTTTTGAGGGCCCCGGGCGAAAGAGTCTCACAGCCCACGTAGCATATAGCACAGCCCACGTAGCATATAGCACAGCCCTCGTAGCATATGGCAATGTGGGCACCATATCCCTATTAAAAAAAAAAAAAAAAAAGAATTAAAATAAAAAATAGTTCATTATATACTCACCTTCCGGCGGCCCCCGGATCCAGCCCAGGCCTTTAGCGATGCTCCTCGCGACGCTCCGTTCCCAGTAATGCCTTGCGGCAACAACCCGTGATGATGTAGCAGTCTCGCGAGACCGGTACGTCATGTCCGGTCATTGACGCAATGCATTTCTTGGGACCGGAGTGTCGCGAGGAGCGGGAAAGGCTGCCGCGGATGCCGGAAGGTGAGAATATAATGATTTTTTTTATTATTTTTAACATTATGTTTTTACTATTGATGCTGCATAGGCAGCATCAATAGTAAAAAGTTGGTCACACTAATAGGGTTAACAGCAGCGTTAACGGACTGCGTTACACCGAGTTATGCCGCAGTCTAACAGTCCATGTAACGGACTGCTTAAACGCTATGTGGGCGCTGAGTGGAGGGGAGTATAGAGGGGCCAATTAACGGCCGGACTGTACCTGTCGCTGATTAATCGCGCCCAACCGGCGGCGACCAATCAGCGATGCACGATTTCCGTGACAGAGAAACAGACGGAAGTGGACCTTAAACAATTATATAGATATTATAATATATACATACATATAAATAGAAAGATTATTCTATTTTGGCAATGAGCTACAATGAAAGATCTCCTGTTGAGGTGAACATGATCTGTCTATAGGGGTCAAAGTCAGAAAGGCGGCAGAAAAAGATGAAATGAAAGGCTCACTAGTCTACCATGGATATATTTACCTCCACAGAAAGCTGCAGCTGTTTTTCCGTGAGTCCGGAAGCGGCCATTTTGTCTGATGCGCTGGGCTCACTGGACTTCGCTGTAGATTTCACACTTTTTACGACAGCTTTAAAAGTAAAAAAAAAAAAAAAAAAATTGTATTGTAATTTCATATTATTGTGTTCAGTAACCTACAGCTCAAAGTAGTGCAGTTTAGATGACAGAATTGCTTTGGCGAGGGAGAATACGTCTCGGCACCGACTTTGTAGGGTTCTGATGCCCTAAACTTAGGGAAGAGTCAGACTCAGACGGCCGCCTAACTCGGACGGGGATCACAATGCAATGCTCGGACTGGCTGGCGGCTCTACTGACAGTAGTTGTATTTCTATGCAGCTGTCACGCTCTGATGGGTAGAGCTGCTGGCCAGTCTGGATCATTGTATTGTGGCCAGTGCATTGCGATCCCCATCCATGATATACGTCCACCTCTTTCCTTAGGATAGAGCATTTATATCAGCTCTCAGAGGGTACGACTCTGCCCCTTACAATAGCTGATGACAGAGGGTGCCAAGACGCCCCGTGTGAGCACTGCCTTGTTTTCTGTAATGTCCATTCCGCCCCAATGGTAAGAGGACAGAGGCACGTGGTTAAAAAAAATATCCACATGGATTGAGCGGTTGCATTAATACTTACTGGACACAACACTTGTGTTGGCAACTGTTGGCACAGTTACAGCGGGTACAGGAAGAGGTAATGGTGCTGTCGCGGGCGTTGGGGCGGGGGCTGGTGCAATTGCATTAGTGGCATTGGCCAAACTGTCTGGTAATTTGTTATCTGGCAAGGCGATGGATATCAGGGAGAGGAGTCGGAGCAATTTTTCCGTAAGCAGCGAACTCCGTCGAATGACGGGATGAGATAACATATTCATGAGCTGTCCCAGAGGAGAGGCCTCCAGGCTGCACTGCAAGCTTTCTGCTTCCCCTCCGGCGCTCACAGGCACAGACTTTATAGACGTCTTCCCCTTACGGCTCACATTCATATTGTCTAACTTAACTAACAAGTCCCAGAAGTCTGTGGAGATGTTGCTTGCCCCGCTGTTACCCGACTGAGAGGGACAGGGGCTACAAGTCAATTTTATGCTCCTCTCTTTATTTTCGCTGTTTTCTACATTGCACTCTTTGGTCCGCTGCTGTGTGAAATGGCTCGGGAACACCTGAGGAGGAAAGAGGAAAAACTATAAGATGATAAAAAAAATGATAATTCCTGAACGCCATTGAAACCAGCATACCATCAGACCTGCAATGCCAAGGTCTCGTCATATAGTAACAAAATATATTGTTCTTCTCTGAAATGCCAGATCCCTCTTCCTAGAGTCGCTCCACACGTGTACATAGGATGAGACCTATCGATGTAGCAGCGCTGGGAAGAGGCGGCCAGGGGCAGAGCCGGACTAGTCTGCACTGTAATCTATATTTTATTTAAAACACCAGGATGGTTCAGAGAATATCAGAATTGTGCAGCCAGACTGCAATTCTTGCACCCCACGGGTTTGGACAGCAGGAATTGACTGACAGGTTCCCTTAAAGACTAACTGGTCGCTGTTGCTCCAGCAAACTTTGCGAAACACAGTAGTACAGGCGAATGTAAAAAAAAAACAACAACTTTGTAATACATACTTGCTCCTTTCTCCACTCATGAACCATTTCTTCCTCTCCCCCTGCAATAACCATCCGCTATGAAAAACAGCTCAAATCTATCTTGGTCAATCCAAAACAGACTACCAACCCACTGAGGTGACAAGTTACAGCTCTTACTAAACTCTAGAGGAGGGAGGACAACTAAAGCACAGCAAGATGCACGCAGATTGGGCTGCAGGTTTAGGCGACTGTTTTAGCTCACTCCAGAGTTGGATTCACAGCCACACTGCCCAGTACAGCTGTATATCTTCCATGTTGCTGCTATAGATCTATGCCATCAAACTAAGCTGAACCCCGTTAGCTCTGTTCCGGTTGGAGGGAACAGCTTCTTGCATAAGAGCAGCCAAAGTTTGTTACTTTGGGCCATGCCTCCTAGTAGCCGCAGTCTATACCACATGGCTTCTCGTGTCCCCAAGATACCAAAATATGGACCTTGAAAAAAAAACAAACAGCTTTTGCAACAATTTCCAAGTTTCAACATTCATTTGAAGCAGAAAACTTGTTGCTACCTTCGCTTTAGAAAAAGCCATTACTTCCATAGAATAATACTTACACCACGTGGATAAAAACAAAACAAAACATGCAACTGCAGCAGAAGGAAATACTACACTACAGATGCTCGAACGATGCCTGGACTAAGTTTACAGGCAGCCGGGCACAATCACTGCGGTCTCAGCAGTATTCCCGGCGTCGCAGCTCATTGACAGGAGTCCTGATATTAATGATCTGGAGTGTGACCGCGGCAGCAGTCACGAATCAGCTGCTTTTGAGTAAAGAACGAGAAGACCCGCTTGAGCTTTTGCACTGCATCGCCATAAAAACGATGAGATCTCCGATTTGACAGTTTTCTTCTTAACACCAAGCACGTAAAGGTAATTTGCTTAATTGCAGTGATTTTTCCATGGGAATCTGCAATGAAATCTGTAGTTTGCAGAGGTGGTGCCAATCGATTCGTATGACCCAGACCATCAGACACGACAGTGGTCTCTGACTAGTGCCTCTTACCTGACGGCATAGACTGTCCTTTTGAGTAGTCGGCGCGATATCACACCATGTCAGCTAATCAAAAGTAGAGCCGTGAGAGCCATTAGGTACCAGACATGTTCTCAGGGCTCCCAGATTACTTGTGGCCAATCGATTTGCAACAGCTGCCAGAATATTAAGTGCACCCATACCTTCTGGTATTAAAACGTACCTTGGCTAACTGAATAAGAGTGTCCAACACATGCCTGCACACCACAGGGGCAGCTTGTGGGTGAATGTGAACAGTAGAGCCGCAGGCTGCATGCTTTTCCGTGTGCTTGCGACCTAATGATCTCTGGATTTGGAATATGTTTGTTCGGCAGCCAAGAGCGGCGTCCATTGAAACGGAGAGCCATGACAACTGGTTGGAGTTCTTGGATTCCATTTTGTGCAGCAGCTCCAAGGGACGACCGTCGTGGCTGGAAGAACAAGCCTTGGCTGAACCCCTTTTATCACTTCCCACAAGAGAAGTCTTAGGACTCTCGATACAGAGTTCACTCTCGCTGCTTCGCTGCAAGATGGACAAAAGGCTTTTGATGACCCAATTGCGGGTCTGCGCGTGGTAGCAAAGGTTTCGCAAGACCCTGTGCAGGCGACTGGTGTTTAGTTTCGGCTCATCGACAAAGAGCAGCACGAGCAGACAGGAGAGGGCTTCATGATCCAACAACAATCGTCCTCGAAGGCGTAGTAAGCTGTCCACATTGCTCCCTGCAGGCCTGGGAAAATACAAGAAATAGATTTTACCATTTGGCAAATTTGCACATTTTGTATCCAAAGCCTTTAATGTGTCTGTTTTGTCTGAAAATAGTATAAAATATCATTATTCATATATTTAGAATTTCTACTTTTATAATTATTTCACTCTGGTTTCTAAAGTCAAATCTACACCATAACAATCCCCATTAATAATAAGAAAAAAAAAGTAGATTTTTCTATAAATCTGAATGCCATGCGTGAACATGGCCTACATTTGCAGGACCCTGTAAAGCATGACAACTAGCGACCAAAAATGTAAAGTGTACTAGATCTAGACTAAACTGTAATATTCCTCATACCTTGTGTGCGTGCTGCTGCTTCCCATCTGGAAAGTGCTTCCTCTCTGCACTGCCAAGCGTGTGTACTGGACGCCCCTGTTTCCACTTAAGCGACTTGTAAATGCTAAAATAATAGTAAAAAATAAATTCAACTCTTACCATTCCAGCAAGTTTGCTTTAAGAGACCTTAAAATAAAAACTAGGTTAAAAAGTCCCCCTGAACCCCAATTTGTATATACAGGCGTTTGTGCACAGATCTGTCTTCTCCTATCCTCTCAATGGCTTCTGAGGATATAGGAAAAACAAAATCCAGCTCACCATACCGACATTCCCAGGAGCTCGGAGCACGGAACCGCTGTGTCAGGGCGTGGACGAACAGGAAAGAGAAGGAGATCCAGCTCAACGAAATAGTGAAAAATCCATAATTTATTTCACTCAAAATACAATGAAAGGACAAATCATGATTAAGGGTGCTTAGTCACCGGAAACGCGTTGACCTTGTTTTTATAATTTTTTCTGTATGCTGATGTTTTGTCCTTTCATTGTATTTTGAGTGAAATAAATTATGGATTTTTCACTATTTCGTTGAGCTGGATCTCCTTCTCTCTTCTGAGGATATGCAACAAATAACTAGAGGGAAAATAATCTATAAAAGGGAGACTATCTGCACAAAATGACTGTTCAAACCAAGCACAAGCAGTCGGAAGAACCCTTGGCGCCACCACACAGTTAAGTACACGTACTAGTTTTCCATACATCTCTGTCTCCTGTAAAGCCACCGCTGTCAATCAAGTAATAGGAGGCAGACAGATGGGAAAACAAGTAGGTAGTAAGGTGCACTGAGCCGTCTGGTCACGCCTTGGGTGCACGTTATGAAGTTATTCTATGCAGGCGGACTCCCTTTAAGAGACCGGAATAGTGGGTATTACTATAGGCCAGCTAACCTGGGCTCCTGAGGATGGCAGAGAGTGCGGATGTGCTGCTGTGTCCAAAGAGCCTTTCGTGCATGAGCTGCCTCTGTCGTGCCTCCTGTTCCCTCCGCAGCGCCTGCGCCTCCGCAGCTATGTCCGGGGGCATCACTGCCAGAACGCTGTCTTCCATGTCTTCCAGAACGCTACGACGCAGATCAGATGGCAAAGTTTGGATGAAAGTCACTGGATCCATTGGGGTGTCCGATGTGGTATTCTGCGCCAGATCTCTCCTCTGCTGTTCTGCCCTTTGCTGAGCCAAGACCTTTTAACGGGAAATTAATAAAATGTTAGAAAAAATAATAATTAAACTCTTGTAAATACAATCATTTTATATATGCACACCTCCTCCTGTATAGCAGGTGGTAAAGCAGCAAGGAACTCCGGGCTGACTTCAGTGACAGCAGCGCTACCTACAACCGGCGGAGGGATAACCGGGGCTGCGGTCGGGGGCGCCCGGGCGGGTGGTCTGATGCCCAGCTGGTTCTGTAGCACTTCTCTGCGAATATCTTCTGGAAGTGCGGCAAGAAAGGATGGATCCACTCCTTCAGGCAAGTTTATACCTATAAAAGACAACAAAAGGTTTGAGTTTTATATGCAAACTAAAGGGAAATTTACAAAATTGCCTCAATCTCTCACCTGCTAATGGATCTTCCTCTTCGCTGCTGGTGGATGGCAAAGCTTCTTCCAGAATACCACTGGAATCTGTGGCTAACAAGGCTATGCTAGGGTCTCTGGTGGAGGGCATGTCCGCAGAAGGTGTTGTAGGGGAGCTGAAAAGCACATGCAAGATAACATGATTTTTGGTTGCTTACCGTAAAATCTGTTTCTCGGAGCCTTCATTGGGGGACACAGGAACCTTCTGGTATTTCTCACATGTCTAATTCTAAGTGATGTCGCTCTGGCCCTCCTACTCTGCCTTAGTCAAACACTTTGCGTTATCTCTCTGAAACACAGGCTGGAGTGGAGTTTTCCCTCTGTAGCGGAACAGCGGGAGGGTCCTGGGCGGGGGTTGCTACAGGTCTGACAGAGATGACAACGCAAAGTGTTTGACTAAGGCAGAGTAGGAGGGCGAGAGCGACATCCCTTAGAATTAGACATGTGAGAAATACCAGAAGGTTCCTGTGTCCCCCAATGAAAGGCGATGGAGAAATGTGCAGGGTTAACAAAAATATTTCAAGGGTCTAGTTCCATATTTAAAGCCAAGAAGAATATTATCAGCATGCCTTATAGCCCCCGTCTTGACTATATCCATGTCATTTATAAGCCCTTAGCGTTACCATCGTACCTGTCGTCGCCAAGCTGAGACACCACTTGACCCTCATTTGCAGTTGGAGACTCCACAGGCTGCTGGCCGACTGCAATACTCGTGGCAACTACTAGAGGTTGATCTGGATTTACAACTCCTGATGACTCTCCAACGCATTCCTCTAGTGGTCCGGATGCGAGGCTACTGGTGTCCATGGGTGACCCCTCCAGCTGACTACTAACTGCAGTAAGCGCATCAGAGTCTTCGGCTCGCTCAGGGGAAAGAGAAGCTATAGAAACGATCAAGAAAAAAGGCTTAATGTCTACTAATACTCATCACTAAAAAAAAAGTGTGAAAAACTAAAATCAGACATGTACTAACTGATGGTTGGTGCTGGTGATAGCTCCATTTGAGTTGCATCTCCTTCCACACTGGGTCTCCCTGGTCCAGACTCCTCTTGGTCAGCTGGCAAGAGTAACTGGCCCGTGTCCTCCGTACCGGGATCTGTGAGCAGGCTTTGTGGCAGGTCAGCCAGAGCGGCCTCGGGAGGATAAGCACGCAACGTGGGATCCAAAGGAACAAGCTCAGGACTTGTTGGGGTACCTTCTGCAGAAGATGGGGCAGTAGGGAAGTTCTCAGGACGACCACTACCATCTTGATCTTTAGATTACATGTAAAAAGTTTGGATATTTACTAAGAAAATAATTATGTCTATAAAATATGAAAAATCTAAAAGATCGCAGAAGACTGTACGATGTTCAGCAATAATTTAACAGGGTTTGTCCGGGCATGGGTCGCTATACCCGTGTCCACCTCCTACCTCACACTAATCTAAACTGAGTAGCTTGGCACCAGTAAGCTTTCCAGTGCCCCTCCTACCACCCCCCACAGAAGAACAAAAGAAAGATAGGCTAAGTCAGCAGCAAGAGCAGTACGGGTCCCCAAAATGGCACCACCTCCAGTTATTCGCTCCGGTGGAGAGATGTGACCATTAGACGGAGCTGAACAGCGCAAAGCTGATCTATGGGAGCTGATCTGCAGTCTCTACTTAAGACTAAGCTGTGCCATCTAACTCCAATTTATTTTTTTTTTTTTTACATCTGGACTCCATCGATGCTAATAAGGACTGATCGGTGGGAATGCAGAGTATGGGACCCCCACTGACCACTTATCCTAACAATAGGTCATCAATATTTTATGCCCGGACAAACCCTTTAACACTAAGAAGAATTACATTTCATGGAAGGATCTTTATCTTGGATACAAAAGAAACAAGCCACACCACTAGGAAGGCAGTAGGCTGTATAGTTATCACCAAAATAGGGGCAAAAATCGCTGCCTCTTACAACAATACAACTTACTACCTCACCATGAAGAGGGCAGAGAGCGCTTACAAATAACCTACATGACTCATCGCACTGAAAAAAAAAATGCAAAAAAAAAGCTGAAATATTAGTAAAAAAAAAAAAATTAATTTCAACTATGGATACACATTCTGGATCTGCCGCCATTGGACGCCGCAGGAAAGACAGTAAACTGTATAGTTATCTCCCAGATCGGGTGTGACCCCAAAACTATACAATCTACTACCTCACCCTGAAGCACCAAGTAATCTGTAGCCATGTGTGCCTGTAGAAGGAAAAACACGAGAAAAATAACGAGAAGGAATACCTGCAAGGCTCAGCTCAAACGAGGCGTTCCTCTTGGAGTTTGCAGCCTGGAGGAAAAAACAAAAACATTTAGCAATGTCCTCTAACACCCCCATGTCAGACTAAGGTGGCCATGCTTTATTTTTCTTTTAGTGATTAACACATCTCTGCACCGTAAAATAAATACAAAAAAAAAAAACCTGAGGGTTTTGATCCTTTGATTCCTTCTCTTCCTTGGCCTTCTCAGCCATCTTGGCCTCTTCTTCTGCCAGCTGTTTTCGCCTCTTCTCTCGCCGCTCCTCTAGCTCTTCATCCCGCAAAGCTTCGAGGTGGTTGATGATGGGAACTTTGACCACTTAGACAAAACACAGAATATAAAAAATATCCATTAAGTTTAAGCAAAAAAAACAGGATTTTTGGTTGCTTACCGTAAAATCTGTTTCTTGGAGCCTCCATTGGGGGACACAGGAACCATGGGTGTATGCTGCTGCCACTAGGAGGCTGACACTATGCAAATAAAAAAGTTAGCTCCTCCTCTGCAGTGTACACACCACCGACTGGCATTATACTCTTCAGTTAGTGAGAAAGCAGTAGGAGAAAAATAACAAGGTTGAAAATCATAACCACAAACTTGAGAACTGTAAACGTGAGGACAGTCACAGAACAAAAACCAACAGGAACTGAGAAACATTGGGAGGGTGCTGTGTCCCCCAATGGAGGCTCCAAGAAACAGATTTTACGGTAAGCAACCAAAAATCCTATTTTCTTTATCGCCTCTCATTGGGGGACACAGGAACCATGGGACGTCCCAAAGCAGTCCCAAGGGCGGGAAAAAACGGACTTCCATCAGGTTAGAGGACTGACCACTGCCGCCTGCAAGATCCTTCCGCCTTGGCTGGCGTCCGCCGAAGCGTAGGTATGGACCTTGTAAAATTTTGCGAACATGTGAATGGAAGACCAGGTTGCCGCTTTGCAAAGCTGTAGGGCGGAAGCCTTGTGGTGCACCGCCCAGGAGGCGTCGACTGCCCGGGTAGAGAGCCTTGATCCCAGGAGGGAGCACTCTGTTCTCGACCCAGTAAGCCTCCAGCATTGCCGTTCTGATCCAGCGAGCAATAGTCACCTTAGAAGCAGATTGGCCTCTGCGCGTGCCATCAGGAATGACGAAAAGAGAATCCGTCTTCCGGAAAGTGGACGTTCTATCCAGGTAGATCCTCACTGCCGTGACGAGGTCCAGCTTGTTCAACGATCGCTCCAGGAGATGAGTCGGAGCTGGACAAAAGGAAGGTAGAACGATGTCCTCGTAGAGGTGGAAGGTGGAACCACCTTAGGAAGGAAGGAAGGCGGAGGCCTGAGGACCACCTTGTCCTGGAGAATGACCAAGAACGGAGAACGGCAAGAGAGGGCCGCCAACTCGGAAACGCGGCGGATAGAAGAACTGGCCACAAGAAAGGCCACCTTCCAAGATAGAACTGACAGGGGAATCTCCCTGAGAGGCTCAAAGGGGGAAACCCTCAGAACGTCCAGGACCAGGTTTAAATCCCATGAATCCACAGGGGCCCTGTACGGAGGGACAGCGTGTGCTACTCCTTGAAGGAAGGTCTTAACCTGTGGTCGGGAGGCTAAAGTCTTCTGAAAGGATGGAAAGAGCAGAGACTTGGCCCTTCAGGGAACTAAGAGCTAGGCCCGAATCCAGTCCTGCCTGAAGGAAGGCCAAAATGGAAGGCAGGGAAAAGGACATAGATGAAATGCAGTTGGACTCGCACCAGCGGAAGTAAGCCTTCCAGGTACGATAATAGGCCCTGGAAGACAAAGGCTTCCGAGCCTGAATCATGGTGTGAATCACCCGGTCCGAAAGACCGGACGCTCTTAGAACTGCAGTCCAACAGCCACGCCGTTGAACTGAGCAACCGAGAATTCGGGTGGCAGATCGGACCCTGAGACAGCAGATCGGGCCTGTCTGGAAGGCGCTAGGGAGCGTCCGCGAGAAGATTGACGAGCTCCGCGAACCAAGCTCTCCTGGGCCAATCCGGGGCAATCAGAATGACCGGCACCCCTTCCATTACTTCCCAAACTGTTGAAAAAGATCAAAGCGGAAGGGGCGGGAACAGGTAGGGCAGCACAAACTGTGACCAAGGAATGGCCAGAGCGTCGACGCCCATTGCAAGAGGATCGCGAGACCTGGAGACGAACTGTGGAACCTTCCTGTTCATTCGAGACGCTGTGAGGTCCATGTCCGGAGTCCCCCATCGAAGACAAATCTGATGGAAGACCTCCGGATGCAAGGACCATTCCCCTGCCGTGAGACCCTTGTGGCTGAGGAAGTCGGCGGCCCAATTGTCCATGACGGGTATATGCACCGCAGATAACCCCGGAACCGTTTCCTCTGCCCAGAGGAGGATCTTGGATACTTCGGCCAAGGCCAAGAAACTCCGAGTCCCCCCTAGATGGTTGACATATGCCACCGCCGTGGCATTGTCCGTCTGGATTCGGATTGGAAGGCCCCTGAGAATCCTTTCCCAGAGATGAAGGGAAAGAAAAATGGCCCGGATCTCAAGGACATTGATCGGCAACGTTGACTCCTGCGCCGACCAACGGCCCTGAACCGTCAGGTTGCGAAACACCGCGCCCCAGCCGAGCAGGTTGGCATCCGTCGTCACCACTTGCCAGTGAACTGAAAGGAAAGACCTGCCCTGGGAGACGTGAGGTGACGTGAGCCACCAGTTGAGACAGTTTGACCCGGGCAGAAAGTCAAATCGGTCGGTCCAGGGAGAAGACAGACCTCTCCCAGTGAGACAGGATGGCTTGCTGGAGAGGTCCCGAGTGAAACTGGGCGAAAGAAATCGCTTCCAATGTTGCTACCATCCTCCCCAAAACCTTCATGGCCGATCGGAAGGAGGGAGACCGAAGGCCCTGGAACATGCGTATGTCCCGACGAAGGATGGATCTCTTGTCTTCGGGAAGAAAGACCTTGGTGTGACGAGTGTCGAAGAGCATGCCCAGAAAGATGATGCGCTGAGAAGTAATAAGGCATGACTTCTTCAGGTTAACCAGCCACCCAAAGCGGGCTAGGGTGTCGAGAACGATGGACAGGCTTTGGCGGGCCTGAGAAAAAGACGGAGCCTTGATGAGTATGTCGTCGAGGTATGGAAACAGAACCAGGCCTCTGACCCTCAAGACTGCCAACAGCGCCGCCATGAGCTTCGTGAAAACTCTTGGGGCGGTTGCAAGACCGAACGGCAGGGCGACGAACTGAAAATGTTCCTGAAGCACTGCAAAGCGCAGGTATCGGTGATGTCCCGGGAATATCGGAACATGGAGGTAGGCGTCCTGAATATCTATGGAACACAGAAATTCCTGAGCCTCCATGGAAGCCATTACTGAACGAAGGGATTCCATCCTGAAGTGTCTCAGACAAACCCTCCTGTTCAGCAATTTGAGGTCCAGAATGGGGCGAACCTTGCCGTCTTTTTCCGGTACCACAAAAAGGTTCGAGTAGAAACCTGTGAACCGTTCTTTTTCTGGGACGGGAACGATTACCCCGGCTTTGAGAAGCGAAGCGATGGCTGTGAAGAAACCCGAAACTAGAGCGGGATCTCTTGGAGGTCGGGATTCGAAGAAACGATCCCGGGGTCGAGAAACAAAGTCTATCTTGTATCCACGGGATACAACTTCCTTGACCCATGCATCCTCCACTGCGGAGATCCACACGTCTCTGAAGAGAAGACGGCCGCCCAACCTGAGAGGTGGGCTGGGGTCTTGCCGAGAGTCATGCCGAGGAGGATCTTCCAGCCCTGGGCCTGGAGGATCTACCCTGGGAGTAGCGAGGACGCCAGGACGGAGTGGGCCTAAAGGATAACGCTTTCTTCTCCTGACGTGCCTGTGGCCTCTGTTGTTGCTGGGAAAGTTTGACGCCGCGAAGCGACGAAAAGGCAGAAAGGATCGGAATTGCCGTCTAGGAGGAGGGCGACGAGGCTTAGCCTGGGGGAGAAGAGAACTTATACCCCCGGTGGTGTCCTTAATGATTTGGTCCAGCTTGGAACCAAAAGAGACGAGAGCCTTGGAAGGGCAGACTGGTAAGGGACTTTTTGGAAGATAAGTCCGCCTGCCAGGCCTTGAGCCAAACGGTCCGGCGGATGGCAACAGCATTGCTGGACGCCTGAGTTGCACAAGACGCAGATATTCATCAGCGTGGGAAATCTGGTTGGCAAGCTCCGCCAGTTGCACGGGAGGTGCCCCGTCCAGGATATCTCAGCGAAGTTCTTTGGCCCATTTGGAAATGGATTTTGAAACCCAAGTGGAAGCAAAAGCTGGGCATAGAGCCGCTGCAGCCGCTTCAAAGGCTGACTTCGCAAAGGATTCTATAACTCTTTTCGTTAGAATCTTTCAGTGATGCTCCGCGGGACAGTGGAAGCACCGTGTTGGTGGACAGCCTGGAAACAGGGGGATCCACCGAGGGAGAGACCGTCCAATTGGCGCTAAGTTCAGGAGAAAAAGGATATAACACACCCAGGCGTTTTCCCCTCTGAAAACGTCTGGTCGGATTCGCTCTCTCTCTCTGGACATGATTTCCTCGAATTCACGATGAGCAGCAAAAAACTTGGGAGGTGATTTAGCCCGTCTAAACGAAACCGCCTGATCTGCGGATTCCGTAGAGGGATCCTTGATGCCACAGGTCTGGTTTACAGCTCCAATGAGATTCTGGACCATATCCCTCATGGTGGCGATTTGGTTAGAATCCAGCTCCGAAATATCCTCCGAGGGCGCATCAGAGAACGCCTCGCCTGACTCAGGGAAGGAGGATCGGGAGGACGCCGACCGCATAGGAGGACCGTGTGGCGAGATGGAGCGAGAAGAGGACTCAGACCGTCGTTCCTGTCTGGACCTTTTGTGGCTTGTCATGGAGGGCTCGGACGGAGGCTCCTGCGACCCGCTAGCTACTGCGGGGGTCTGCAGAGATAATCGATCCAGCACGGAAACCAGAGTTTGAAACACCCGTGTTAGATTGGCCACCGATTGTGACAGAGGAAGCCCAGCCTGGGATGGGGGTATCACTCTCGGGCGGATCGGCAGGGGGATCCTGGGCGGTTGGAACAATCGGGTTGCTGCAGGCCTGACAGAGTGGAGAGAACTGACCTGAGGGAAAGGTCTGAAGAGAATGCCAGAGGGTTATGGGACAGTGGGAGCAGAGGTAAGTCTGCAGTTGCAGAGCCACTCACGGTTGACGAAATACCAGATGGAAGACGCAGCCCAGGTCGTGGTCCCTCAGGGAAGGTTGGAAGGAACGCTTTTCCCTTCTGGATGTGCAGCAGTCCAGCCAGGTGAATCCGAACCCCCAGTAAGCCCCTGTAGCACACCGATATCAGGGACGTGCGTGCCAGGAGTACAAAGATGGCGTCGGTGGGCGGAGCAACGCCTCATGCCGAGGTGGGGATGTTCGGCGGGAAAAAAGCCCGCCCGAGTAAAGGGGAAGTGGGCGGAGCGGCGTCGCCGGAAATAGGCCCCGGGAAAAGCCGGGGCCTAAATTAGAAGCCGGCGACCGCCGGAGAAGCACCGCTGTGCAGGCGCTGCCCAAAATTAAAGGCTGAAGACACAAAAGAGAATAGTAAAACCAAAAACACTCAGTTTGAAAAAATGTTGCAGTAATCCGCAAGTGCTAGTAAAAGATGTAAAAAACAGGGTATTTGGTTGATACGTTTTTTGCAAAAAATGTATACTAAGCTGCTCTACCAATCTTCACGGTATACCCTTATCAGAGCAGTCCTAACTAATGTATGCAATCCCTATCTGATGTATTTAAAAACCTGATCATCTGTATATAACCTGTGTGAACAGGGTTCAGAGAGGAAAAATCCATGTGTGCATACAGGGTAGAACAGCTTTTGTGCAGATAGCCCAAGAGGAGTGGTGGAACTCCCCAGTCTTGTAGACACAAGAGAACAATTATGGAAAAATGTTCCTGTTTCCAAAATTAAAGGCGCGGCAGCCTGCAGGCCGCCGCATACACGGGGAGCGCTGCTGCCGGTGGGCGTAACACCGGAAGTAGGCCCCGGAAAAAGCCAGGACCGGACTTCTAAGCACGCTTGTGTGCTAGGCTCTTGGTCCTGGAGAGGGATCTATGAGGATACGGGGTGGCAGTACACGCCGTACTCATAGTCCGCCTTGTGGGACTACAGGTGTGACTGTTCACCCTGTATCCCTCCGGAAAAACCTGAAAAGAAACGACGCACATTGAGGTACATAAGGGTCTAATGAAAGACCCGTGTCCACCTCCTACTGACACTAAGCTAAACTGAAGAGTATAATGCCAGTCGGTGGGGTGTACACTGCAGAGGAGGAGCTAACTTTTTTATTTGCATAGTGTCAGCCTCCTAGTGGCAGCAGCATACACCCATAGTTCCTGTGTCCCCCAATGAGAGGCGATAAAGAAAAAGCAAAATTAAGCCATTTTACAGCCTTTCACAACTTTCTCAGTTGCTTAATTGGACGGACACAGGATACCATATCCAATTGATTGGCCTTTTTCTCAGAGTTCATCTGCAGAAAACTGTACTCTTGCTGCCAGAATCCCTCATAGATTACACCCAAATAATGTTAGCCGGTATTACGGGGACACTCTGATCAGCCTCATTAATGAGAACATGATGCTTTCTTTTTTAATATTCCATACAAGTCTACCATGGTAACCGCAGCTCTCACCTGATACACAGTCATGCATGCTCTCAGCGTCTAACACCTTGCATTCTTCTGTCCATCGAGTCAAAGCGGTAGGAATACTGGAAAGAGTGCCTTCAGGAGAAAAATAAAAACACAGAATGTGTACTGAGCAACTATATAACAAAGGACAAAAAGAGAAAAAAAGTTACCAAATGCATATTTCCAGAGTCACTTACCGGCCTGACTGGTAGCGGTGCTCTGATCATGGAAAAAGTCATCCAGCAGCTCATCATCAGAGCGAGCGATAATGTGGACGTCATCATTACCAACTAGGAGACGTGCACGGCCACGGCTTTGTAGGGGAAGGCTGCTGCTTAATTGTAGAATGTCTGCGGCAGCTGAAGGGCCGAGCAACCTGAGTGATTAAATGGTATGAATAAATAAGTAGCAACAACAACATTAAGACCACCGTATAATCTCCAGGTTTCGCTCACCTCTGCAGTATTAAAGGTGGGTTTGGTTGCCTGTTCCCAGGATAGTGAACGTGAATGGTGTGGCCAGCGTTCGCAGTGATCTGTCGAAGAGTACGCTGGCTTCTTCCAATGCCCTGTGCCAGGCGGGTTGTGGACGTACCGCTGCCCAACGTGAGAGATCCGTGGTCCGCATGGCGCACCATTAAAGGATGAGTGGCAGGGATGTTACCAGGCGAAGGAGGAATGTCGGCTGTATGAAGAAAAGATGGTTAAATCTACTTACTAAGCGTACCTGATGAAAACACACGAAAAAAAACTAATAATTTATAACACAAAAGTGTGAAATCTATAACTCTTACTGGCATTGGAGAACATGTTATCAAACTCTATAATCAGATCATCCTCTCGGTCAAATCTCTCAAAGCGCACAAGGGGAGATGCATTCATATCAGGGTAATCCTCATCCAGCTCCATTTCAGAACAATCATCATCATCGTCTTCATCTCCCTCCTCACCCTCTTCGTCATCCTAAAAAAACGAAACAAACATACTACTTGCACAGCATTGCTTTTTAAACTTTATACCATCAAGGCACTGTGACAAAAGGGGAAAGTCCATTAAATAAGAAAGTGATTCTGTCCTCAAAGAATCGCACAACACACCTGATCATCTTCATCTTCCTCCTCCTCTTCCTCCTCCTCTTGACTGTCATCTTCATCATCATTGCTGCCACTGCTGTCCTCTTCCTGCGTGTGTTCTTCTTCATCCTCCGGGTCTAGGATGTTCATAGAATCTATCATAGGAAATGGGGAAAGTGATAATGGAGGCAAAACTACATGAAATAACATCTTTTGGACACCATTCCTAGCAAAAACAAGCAGAAAATCATGGAATCCCATGGCTTTGTGCCGGGTCTCATACCTTCTCTATTGGCCTGAAGCGTAGAGGCTTGGCTCAAGTTTGTAGGAGCCTCATCCATTAGTACATCCTCCTGCGATTCATCTTCCCCCACACGACTTCCTATAAGAAAGGACATGAGTCAGTAAGCAGGTTCAGAAAACAAACAACATTCTAACAAATCAGCGGTAGATTTAGATTTGTGTGTGGCCAAGACAACCTCTTTCTGCGAGTTGTGAATGTTAGAGACCCCCAGTTCAGGACCATTCTGCATGAACGAGAACTGCAGAGAGATTCCCCCTTACCCCTAAATGATCTAACTCACAAGCGTACTGCAGATACAGCCCATTGACTTTCCATAGGTATATTATAAAAAGGACTTGCTGCTAGGATTTATCCCAGAATTAGTACTAAAAGGGAATCTAAGCAGGTTTTGCTATGTAATCAGAGAGCAGGATGGTGTAGGGGCTGGGACCCCGATTCCAGCAATGTGTCACTCACTAAAGGTTCCTCTACACAATAGTATAAAGTTAGTCAAACCCGCAGATTTCAGCCAGACAGACCATCTGGTTTATGGAAGCTCTTGACTCTACTCCGTCAGATGATCTTAGCTGAAAATTTAACATCCAATTCTTTTGTTTTCAGGGTAAATGGGTGGGAATAAGGCCATGGCTTTCTTCTATACCCAAGAAGAAAACACGTGTGTAGTGAAACATGTACCGTATATACTCGAGTATAAGCCGAGATTTTCAGCCCATTTTTTTGGGCTGAAAGTCCCCCTCTCGGCTTATACTCGAGTCATATACCCGGGTGTCAGCAGGGGAGGGGCAGCGGGGGCTGTGTAATCATACTTACCTGCTCCCAGCGCGGTCCCTGCAGTCCCTGGCTTCTCCGGCGCTGTAGATTCTTCCTGCACTGAGCGGTCACATGGCACCGCTCATTACAGAAATGAATAGGCAGCTCCACCCCCATAGGGGAGGAGCCGCATATTCATTGCTGTAAATGATCGGTGCCAAGTGACCGCTCAATTACAGGAAGAATCTGCAGCGCCGGAGGAGCCAGGGACTGCAGGGACCGCGCCGCAGCAGGTAAGGGGAGCGCAGCGCTATAATTACCTGCTCCTCGCTCCGGTACGGCTCCGTCTGCAGCGTCCTCTAGCAGTGACGCTCAGGTTAGAGGGCGCTGTGACATAGTCAGTGCGCGCCCTCTGCTGAGCGTCAGTGCTGGAGACAGAGCCGCAGAGGAGCAGGTAATTATTGAAAGCGCCGGCGTCCTGAGAAGAGAGGTGAGTATGTGATTTTATTTTTTTTTTATGGCAGCACCAGCAGCATTCTAAGGAGCACCTATGGGGCCATAAAGGTGCAGAGCATATAAGGGGCACAGCATTATAAGGAGCACCTATGGGGCCATAAAGGTGCAGAGCATATATGGGGCACAGCATTATAAGGAGCACCTATGGGGCCATAAAGGTGCAGAGCATAAATGGGGCACAGCATTATAAGGAGCATCTATGGGGCCATAAAGGTGCAGAGCATATATGGGGCACAGCATTATAAGGAGCACCTATGGGGCCATAAAGGTGCAGAGCATATATGGGGCACAGCATTATAAGGAGCACCTATGGGGCCATAAAGGTGCAGAGCATAAATGGGGCACAGCATTATAAGGAGCATCTATGGGGCCATAAAGGTGCAGAGCATAAATGGGGCACAGCATTATAAGGAGCATCTATGGGGCCATAATCAACGGTGCAGAGCATTCTATATAGCACAGTTGTATATGGAGCATCTATGGGGCAATAATGAACGGTATGGAGCATCTATTTTTATTTTTGAAATTCACCGGGAAATGCTGCATTTTCTACCCTAGGCTTATACTCGAGTCAATAAGTTTTCCCAGTTTTTTGTGGCAAAATTAGGGGGGTCGGCTTATACTCTAGTATATACGGTATATATATGTGTGCAGTGAACTATGTATAGGTTTATTGTGTGATTAGTAATAATGTAACATCTGTCCTGAAGGCTGCAGGTCTCACCCAGGTGTTAGGCTGCCATCACACTAGCAGTATTTGGTCAGAATTTTACATCAGTATTTGTAGCCAAAACCAGGAGTGGGTGATAAATACAGAAGTGGTGCATATGTTTCTATTATACTTTCTTTATCGCCTCTCATTGGGGGACACAGGAACTATGGGTGTATGCTGCTGCCACTAGGAGGCTGACACTATGCAAATAAAAAAGTTAGCTCCTCCTCTGCAGTGTGCACCCTACCGACTGGCATTATACTCTTCAGTTTAGCTTAGTGTCAGTAGGAGGTGGACACGGGTCTTTCATTAGACCCTTATCTACCTCAATGTGCGTCGTTTCTTTTCAGGTTTTCCGGAAGGGATACAGGGTGAAGAGTCACACCTGTAGTCCCACAAGGCGGACTATGAGTACGGCGTGTACTGCCACCCCGTATCCTCATAGATCCCTCAGCAGGACCAAGAGCCTGGCACACAAGCGTGCTCAGAAGTCCGGTCCTGGCCCGTCCCCCACCCACTCGCCTACCAGAGCCTGTCGGTCGTAGGAGACGAGGACGTCCATCACAGCTCCTATGGACGTCTGATACCTTCTCAAGGTTAGTAGCAGACGACGGGGGATTTTACTAGGTGAGTATTTCTAAAGGTGTTCCCAGGACTCAGCGCGGGGTCATCGCTGCATTTGCAGCACTTTCCCCGTTCCCTGCGCTGTGGCTCTTTCTGACGTGGCTTTTTATCTGCCAGCCGCGCTACCTTTCCATGCCCCACCGCGTTCCTCCAGCGGTCGCCGTTCTTCCTTCAGGCCCCGGCCTCCCGGGGCCTGCTTGCGGCACACTCCTGCCTGCAGCTTTTCCCTCAGCGGTCGCTGGCTCCTAATTTAGGCCCCGGCCTTTCCCGGGGCCTACTTGCGGCGTACCACCTGCCCTCAGCGTTCCCCCCTCAGAGTTCTATGCGGCGGCCGCTCAGGCGTCGCTCACCTCCACAGCCAGCACCGTTGCTTCCCTCGGTCGCCGGCGCCTAATTTAGGCCCCGGCTTTTCCGGGGCCTACTCCGGCGACTTCACTGGCGGCAGCGCTCCCTCTCTTAAATGCGGCGGATGCCGCGCTGCTCTGCCGGGCAGCGTCTGCGCCACAGGGATCTTCTCTCCGGTCACCGGCTCCTAATTTAGGCCCCGGCTTTTCCGGGGCCTACTCCGGCGACTCTTAACCGGCGGCAGCGCTCTCTGCTTCATGCGGCGGCTTCCGCGCCGCTCTGCCGGGCAGTGTCTGAGCCGCGGGGGTTCTTCTCAGCGGGCACCGGCTTCTAATATAGGCCCCGGCTTTCCCGGGGCCTACTTCCGGTGCCGCGCTCCGCCCACTTCCTTTTTCATCGGGCGGGCTTTCTCCCGCCCGACAATCTGTGCCCTGCTTTTCCCCACCCACCGGCACCATCTCGACTGGCTCCGCCCCTTCCTCCACGCCGGCTGCCGGACACTCAGGGCACGAGTTTTTCTCTATCGTGCCACACACCTGCGCCGGAGAACTCCGCAGAGCGATCCTTTCTGGGGGCACAGCACACCATCTGCACCGGAGATCCACAGCATCTTCCTACAGGCCTACAGCATCCTGGTATCTGTGCTTTTCGTCTGCCGTGAGTAGCTCTGCACTGCAGACTGACACCCCCCTCTGCCCCACTGTCCCCTAACCCTGTGGCATTTTCTTCAGGGACCTTTGCAAATGTCTAACTCTAAGGGGGTCCTCCTACTTCTTCCTCTTCTGCCTCCGCTCTGTCAGGCTCTGCAGCAACCCGATTGTTCCCAACCGCTCCCAAGATCCCCCGGCCGATCCGCCCGAGAGTGATACCCCCATCCCAGGCTGGGCTTCCTCTCTGTCCCAATCGGTGGCCGATCTAACTCTGGCGTCTCAAACTTTGGTGTCCGTGCTGGATCGGTTACCCCTGCAGACCTTGCAGTAGCCAGCGGGTCGCAGGAAGCTCCGTCCGAGCCCTCCATTGCTAGCCGCAAAAGGTCCAGACAGGAACGCCGGTCTGAGTCCTCTTCTCGCTCCATCTCGCCACTCGGTCCTCCTCTGCGGTCGGCGTCCTCCCGATCCTCCTCCCCTGAGTCAGGCGAGGCGTTCTCTGATGCGCCTTCGGAGCATGTTTCGGAGTTGGATTCCAACCAGATCGCTACCATGAGGGATGGTTCAGAATCTCATTGGAGCGATAAATCTAACCTGTGTGGCATCAAGGAGTCCTCTACGGAACCCGCAGACTAGGCGGTTTCGTTTAGATGGGCTAAACCACCTTCCAAGTTTTTCGCTCCTCACCCGGAATTCGAGGAGATTATGACCAGAGAAAGAGAGAACCCGACCAGACTCTTTCAGAGAGGAAAGCGACTTGGCGTTTTATATCTCTTTTCTCCGGAGCTCACCGCTAATTGGACGGTTTCTCCCTTGGGGGATCCTCCGGTTTCTAGACTATCCAACACGGTCCTCCCACTGTCCGGCGGAACATCTCTGAAGGATTCTAAACGATAGTCTTAGAATCTTTCGAGAAGTCAGCCTTTGAAGCTGCCGCAGCCAGTCTTTGCCCGGCCTTTGCTTCCACTTGGGTTTCTAAATCCATATCCAAATGGGCCAAACAGCTCCGTCAGGGCATTCTGAACGGGGTTCCTTCCAGACAGCTGGCAGGACTTGCCAACCAGATTTCTCACGCGGGTGAATATCTGGTCTCAGCCTATCTGGACGCCGCGTCTTGTGCGGCTCAGGCGTCCAGCAATGCGGTTGCCATCCGCCGGACCGTTTGGCTTAAGGCCTGGCAGGCGGATTTGTCCTCTAAAAAGTCCCTTACCAGCCTGCCTTTTCAGGGGTCTCGTCCTTTTTGGTTCTAAGCTGGACCAAATCATTAAGGACGCTACTGGGGGCACAGGCTCCCTTCTCCCCCAGGCCAAGCCTCGTCGCCTCTCCTTTAGACGTCAATTTCGGTCTTTTCGGCCTTTTCGTCGCTTCGCGGCATCAAACTCCTTCTCCCAGCAGCATCAAAGGCCACAGGCACGCCAAGAGAAGAAGGCGGCATCCTTTAGGCCCACTCCTTCCTGGCGTCCTCGCTACTCCCAGGGTAGACCCTCCAGGACTGGAAGAACCACCTCGGCCTGACTTTCGGCTAGTCGACATCCCACCTCCCCGGCTGGGCGGCCGTCTCCTCTTCTTCAGGGACGTCTGGATCTCCTCAGTAGAGGACGCATGGGTCAGAGAAGTTGTATCCTCGGATACAAGATAAAGTACGTTTCTCGACCCCGGGATCGATTCTTAGAATCCCGAACTCCAAGAGATCCCGCTTTAGTTCCAGGTTTCTTTGCAGCCATCACTTCTCTCCTCAAAGCCGGGGTAATTGTTCCCGTCCCAGAAAAAGAGCGGTTCACAGGTTTCTATTCCAACCTTTTTGTGGTACCGAAAAAAAAAAAAAGAAAAAAAACGGCAGGGTGCGTCCCATTCTGGACCTCAAATTACTGAACAGGAGAGTTTGTCTGAAGCACTTCAGGATTGAATCCCTTCGTTCAGTAATTGCTTCCATGGAGGCTCAGGAATTTCTGTGTTCCATAGATATTCAGGACGCATACCTCCACGTTCCGATATTTCCGGGACATCACCGAGACCTGCGGTTTGCAGTGCTTCAGGAACATTTTCAGTTTGTCGCCCTGCCGTTCGGTCTTGCAACCGCCCCAAGAGTTTTCATGAAGATCATGGCGGTGCTGACGGCCATCTTGAGGGTCAGAGGCCTGGTTCTGTTTCCATACCTCGAAGACATCCTCATCAAGGCTCTGTCCTTTTCTCAGGCTCAGGAAAGCCTGTCCATCGTCGACACCCTAGCCCGTTTCGGGTGGCCGGTCAACCGGAAGTAGCCCTGCCTTATTCCTCAACACATCATCTTTCTGGGCGTGCTCTTCGACACTCAGAGGAAGGTCTTTCTTCCCAAAGACAAGAGATCCTTCCAGTCCCTGGCAGGTGTTGATGACGGACGCCAGCCTGCTCGGCTGGGGTGCGGTGTTTCGCCACCTGACTGTACGGGGCCGCTGGTCGGTGCAGGGGGCAACCTTGCTGATCATTGTCCTCGAGATCCGGGCCATTTTTCTGTCCCTTCGTCACTGGAAAAGGATTCTTAGGGGTATTCCAATTCGAATCCAGACGGACAATGCCACGGCGGTGGCATATGTCAACCATCAAGGGGGGCCTCGGAGCTCCTTGGCCGAGGTATCCAAGATCATCCTCTGGGCAGTGGCAACAGTTCCGGCGATATCCGCGGTGCATATCCCCGGCGTGGACAATTGGGCCGCCGATTTCCTCAGCCGCGAGGGCCTCGCGGCAGGGGAATGGTCCTTGCCGGAGGTCTTCCATCAGATTTGTCTTCGATGGGGGACTCCGGACGTGGATCTCACGGCGTCTCGAATGAACAGGAAGGTTCCGCAGTTCATCTCCAGGTCTCGCGATTCTCGCAGTGGGCGTCGACGCTCTGGCCATTCCTTGGTCACAGTTCGTGCTGCCCTACCTGTTCCCACCCCTTCCATTCCTTCCCAGACTGTTGAAGAAGATCAAAGCGGAAGGGGTGCCGGTCATTCTGATCGCCCTGAATTGGCCCAGGAGAGCTTGGTTCGCGGAGCTCGTCAACTTCTCGCGGACGCTCCCTGGCGCCTTCCAGACAGGCCCGATCTGCGGTCTCAGGGTCCGATCTGACACCCGAATTCTCGGTCGCTCCTTTTAACGGCGTGGTTTTTGAGACCGCAGTTCTAGGAGCGTCCGGCCTTTTGGACGGGTGATTCACACCATGATTCAGGCTCGGAAGCCTTCGCCTTCCAGGATCTTCTATTGTACCTGGAAGGCTTACTTCCATTGGTGCGAGTCCAACCGTGTTTCATCTATGTCCTTTTTCCCTGCCTTCCATTTTTGCTTTTCTTCAGGCAGGACTGGATTCGGGCCTGGCCCTTAGTTCCCTGAAGGGCCAGGTCTCTGCGCTTTCCATCCTTTTGTTTTTCAGAAGACTTTAGCTTCCCGACCACAGGTTAAGACCTTTCCTCAAGGAGTGGCCCACGCTGTTCCTCCGTACAGGGCCCCTGTGGATTCATGGGATTTAAACCTGGTACTGGACGTTCTGAGGGTTTCCCCCTGTGAGCCCCTCAGGGAGATTCCCCTGTTAGTCCTATCTTGGAAGGTGGCCTTTCTTGTGGCCATCACTTCTATCCACTGCGTTTCCGAGTTGGCGGCTCTTTCTTGCCGTCCTCCGTTCTTAGTCATCTACCAGGACAAGGTGGTCCTCAGGCCTCCGCCTCTTCCACCTCAACGAGGACATCGTTCTACCTTCCTTTTGTCCAGCTCCAACTCATTCTTTGGAGCGATAGTTGAACAAGCTGGACCTCGTCAGGGCAGTGGGGATCTACCTGGATAGAACGTCCACTTTCCGAGAGACTGATTCTCTTTTCGTCTTTCCTGATGGCCCGCGCAGAGGCCAACCTGCTTCCAAGGCGACTATTGCTCGCTGGATCAGAACTGCAATTCCGGAGGCTTACCGGGTTAAGTACAGAGTGCCCCCTCCTGGGATTAAGGCTCACTCTACCCGGGCAGTCGGCGCCTCCTGGGCGGTGCACCACAGGGCTTCCGCCCTACAGCTTTGCAAGCGGCAACTTGGTCTTCCATCCACACGTTCGCCAAATTTGACAAGGTCCATACCTACGCTTTGGCGGACGCCAGCCTAGGCAGAGGATCTTGCAGGCGGCAGTGGTGAGTCCTCTGGCCTGATGGAAGTCTGTTTTTCCCGCCCTAGGGACTGCTTTGGGACGTCCCATGGTTCCTGTGTCCCCCAATGAGAGGCGATAAAGAAAACAGGATTTTTGGTTGCTTACCGTAAAATCTGTTTCTTGAAGCCTCCATTGGGGGACACAGCTCCCTCCCAATGTTTCTGTTATCTGTTCTATGACTGTTCTCACGTTTTCAGTTCTCAAGTTTGTGGTTATGGTTTTTCAACCTTTTTCCTTTCTCCTACTGCTTTCTCACTAACTGAAGAGTATAATGCCAGTCGGTAGGGTGTACACTGCAGAGGAGGAGCTAACTTTTTTATTTGCATATTGTCAGCCTCCTAGTGGCAGCAGCATACACCCATGGTTCCTGTGTCCCCCAATGGAGGCTTCAAGAAACAGATTTTACAGTAAGCAACCAAAAATCCTGTTTTTCCTCTATTTGTTCCGCTCCTGGTTTTGGCTTACAAATACTGATGTAAAATACTGACCAAATACTGGTAATGTGATGGCAGCCTTAATATGTATTTTCCCGAGACAGAAGACTTCTGTCTCCAATCTCACCAGGGGGTCGTGCTGGGAACCAAGAAGAAAGGGAACATTTTACACCTCCTAGCTCTTTGAAGAGAGATGTCAATTACAGCCCGACACCATCTATCTGTGGGAAGCTTTACACAAAGGATCTCAGAGAAAATATTATATTCATTGGGAGCACGGCCGTAGTCCAATCAAAAACAAGTAATTAGAATATCAACTTGAGGGGCTGGTCTAGAAATCTGACCTCCAGGGTGACTATAAATTTGGCTTGTATACATTCAACATTGTTCACATGTGAGGGCAGCCTGGGAAGCTGATGTGATGTCCATATTCACCCCACCTCAGGGAGCAGAAGCAGACTACAAGTTAGCTATTTCTGTAAGTTTTCTCCTGTTTATTTTATACTGTTTTGCATAGCTGTATGTCTTTTTATTACCATATTTTTATATCTTTTTGTTTACTGTAAGCACTGAACCTTTTTGTATTAAAGCATAAAACTTTAACAGCTGAACCCTGAATGTTCTAAAGAATCCATAGCCTAAGGTGCGTGAGCCTTATGAGTGGTAGACAGTATTAGTAATATTCCCGAGACTCATCACCAGTGTATTTGGCGAGTGGTGGCAGCGTGTATGAGCGGGTGTGTGGCCTGGGTCGGTGTGTGATTTATGCTCCCATTACAGCATAGGACAGAGGTTGAATGCTGGACAGAGTGGGGAGATAAACCCTTGCAGGTGCAACCCCAAGTCACGTGCGGGCACGCAAAGAATTAGTGACAGCATGGAGTGGAATCTGTGACAACGTGTATCTTCAGCCGGCCTGAGCGCTATGTTTATGGAGGTGTAGATCACTGTAGCCATCTCACGTATATGGTTGGTTTAAACAATTCATACGGCAAATAACCCCCCTAAAAAAAAAATATATATATATATATACCTGCAGCCCCATCTCGCTCCAGCAGCTCATCTATTAGATCTTCTAACTCAGTCTCCACCTAAAAAAAATTAAATAAAAAAAATAGTTGAATAAATACAAATATACCTAAAGATAGAAGAGGAGGTTCATGCAAATGCCCGAGTATTCTCACCTGCATCTCTTGGGTGCTTAGGACTTCTGGCTGCCCTGCAATTACCACAGCGTCTGTCTCTGCCTCCCCGTCCATAATATCTCCATCTGCCACTTCAGCCTGAGAAACATCTGCATCTTCCTCCTGAGCTTCAGCGCCTGTTTCCCCTAAACGACCGATAGATAAGTAAACCGTATAAGTTTTGGAATTACAGAAAAAAAAACGTGTTTCTCAATTGCTTGATTTGGGGGCACAGGAACCATGGGTGTCCTCAGTGGTCTACACCGCACCGACCGAGGCCAGTTTTAGCTCAGCGTCAGTAGGAGGTGGACACGGGTTTTTTCACTAGATCCATATCTACCTCGGTTTTCGTCATTTTCCAGTAATGTCTATTCTTTTTCAGATGGATCTTCTCCCTTACCTCTGGAGGAATACAATGTGAACAGTCACAACTGTACGCCCATGTAGAGACAGTACGGCGTGTACTGCCACCCCGTATCCTCATATTTATCCAGCAGGACCCCAGCCCCTAACACATGAAGAGTGTGTAGGTGATCTGAACATCGGTCCTGGTCCTGTCTCCTACCCCCTCGCCCACCAGAGCCTGTCTGTTTTAGGAGGCACTGACGCATCTTCTGGAAAGGTACATCTTTCTTCTCTCAATCAGGTTTTCCAGATGTGATGGAGGAGAAGACTCTGGTAAATAGGAAGATCATGAAGAAGAAAAAGATAGAAAAGTTAAAAGAAGATAAAGAAGTGAACACTAGGTGAATACGGTAAATGGTAGTATGTAGGAGGTTTTTCTCTCCCCCCAAATCCTCTTATTCTTTATCTCTCTGCATAGACCTATAATGTTCTATATGGGGCCTGTTTCCCTTTTATTTCCAGCCACATTGGGGGCACAAGGTTACCTTACAGGTAATTTCTGGGCCTCTGCGCTATCATCCCCTGCTCAGCGTTTCTAAATCTAGGCCCTGGCTTAAGCGCTGCCTAGTCCCAGCGGTTAGCTCCGCCTCCTCTCGGCGGGCTTTTTCTCCCACCCACCACAGGTACGCCCCCTCATTCACCTCGGCGGGCTTTCTTCTGCTGTGACTGGTCTGCCTCCTCTTCTGTGTCCGGCGGTCAACTCCGCCTCCTTTTCCTGGCAGCTTTGGGTGGGTTCCTTCCCCCGTCACGCTCCCTCTTAGCTGCGGCAGTTAGCTCCCCTCAGCAGCCTCAGTGTGTCGGCCTTTTCGGTAACACCCCCTTTTCTCTCTTCAGTGGCTCGTATTTTGCTCACACTTTTCCTCAGTAGGCCCTCCTCTTCCTCCATGTGGTCGCCATTTTCAGGCATCTGGTCCCAGAAGGTGGCACCTTTCTGCAGGGAACTCGACATCACTTTGCTTATTTCCCGGACCTCCTGGAAGTAGGCTTCAGGACCCACATCTTCCTGCGAGTAGTTCTGCTCTGCAGACTGACACTCCTCAGCATATTTCTTTCTGTCCCCTAACCTTCTGGCATTAAGTTAGTGGGTATGCTGTCTATCATGCCTAATTCTGAAGGAGTGTGCTCTCGCCCTCCTGCCTCTTTTTCTCTGCTCGTCAGGCACTTTGCTTGCTCTTCATCTAAATGCAAACTCTTCAGCACCCTCCCACTCCCCTGCTACCCAGGAGTACCCCTACTGCTCCCAGAGTGAGTGGTCCTCCTACCCCAGTGTGGGTTCCCCCTCTGTCACATTCTGTAGCGGACCTCACCAAGGTGTCGCAGACTGCAGACCCTGGTGTCCATTATTGACAAATTGTCTATCCTTCATTCCGCAGTCGCCAGCATATCGCAGGATTCTCCGGCAATGCCTTCCAACAGGGGCCGTAAGAGTTCTAGGAAAGAGCATCGTTCTAGGTCTTCCTCCCGCTCTCCTCCTGGCCTCTTCCAGCGGACATCTTTCCGATCCTCCTCTCCGGAGTCAGCCGTGGTGGGTTCGGATGTCATGTCCAAGGATTACTCGGACCCGGATTCTGATCAGGCCTCTAATATGAGACATGGTCCAGAGCCTTATTGTGGTTGTCAACAAGACCCTCAACATTACAGATGCCGCTACAGAACCTGCAGAACAGGCGGTTTCGTTTAGACTGTCGAGAACAGCTCCTAAGGTCTTTGTCCCTCATAGGGAACTTGCTGGCAACGGGAAAACCTGACCAGCTTCTTCCAAAGAGGGTCGGGCCCTCTTTCTTAAGCAACCGGATGAAGCCTTGAGCACAAGAGTCTATCAATTCCGGGATTTGATTTCCAAACGTAACAGGAACAAGTTCCTCCCTGTGACAGGGATTGGATCTTACTATGCCCAAGCATCGACCAGTATACGAAGGCTACACCAGGCCTGGATCCTATGAGGAGCATGGTGAAAACAAGTTTCTTCCTTCGGCAAGAATCGTATTCTTATTAGTATTTTGACAATTACTTTTTCACCGTTATCTTCCGTTATGTTGTGACTCATACCTAAGTAAGCAGGTCCCCACACGAGAATCCTCGCACTGTCCCAGCTGGTCCAGGAACGATAAGGTTGCCCATGACGTCATAGTGAAGGTTATTCCTTTTGTCAGTCAATGTGCTCCTTCCAATGGCCAACTTTCCATGGAGTTGTCTGGTCTCTTATCACGTGTGACGTGGCATACTACAGTTCTTCATGGACTTTTCCTCCCTGTTCGGAGTAGGGCGGTATCCATCTTTCTGTTCGAGTTTGACTATTCATTTACTATTGTGCTTTCCAATGCCATCTAGACAACTATTTCCATAGTCCCTTATGACCATCCTCATCACAGTACGATTGAGTTTAGCTTCCTGATTGATCTGAGTCTGTGGAGTTGTCCATGTCGGTCTACCTACTTCGACAGGCAAGGGGGTGTCTCTTAAGACTATTCTTTTTTTCCCCAAGCCGCTTGTCAATGAAACAGAGCCTGCATCGCTCTGAAGATATCCAGGGTACGACATGAGGTTCACTTCAGTACGGTCTCAGCATTTTGCTCTCCAGTATGTTCACAGTAGCCTACATTCAAGTTTTTCTTTGTTATTTCAGCTTAACTGTTCCCGTCCTTTTTACGGTCTGCTACTGAACCACAGCATCCAAACTCAGATTCCTCCAGTCAAGGCGTAAATGCGACCTATGCAGGGAATCCCCCTTTTTATTTGCCATTTTCTCTCCTCCTTGGGTGGGTTCCTGAGCCTAGTTGTCACTTAACCCCCTTGGGGCCGCTTCTCAGTTTTCCTTTCAGGGAAACCAGTTTCTCTTTTAGTTGGTTCGTTTTTTCAGTGGGGAGTGCACGCTTCCTTGACTCCTAGCGGCTACCCAGGTGTCTTTGGGGTTGCCTGCCCATGGTGGTGGTCATTCTGCATCCCTTCTCTTTCTAGCAATTTTTCTGGATTCCTTGATAGCTGGACAAAGTACGTCTCAGTGTTCCTTCTGTCGAGAATAGTTTCTTCGGACGCTCAGACTCCCTGTTTGTGTTTGGAGAATCATCTTTTATCTTCCTTACGTCTCTCGGCATCTGGACGAACGGCCTCCAGCAACATTCTTTCTTGGGTTCCTAATGGTAGCTCTCTAAGCTGTTGCTCTTGGTTATATTTTTGCTTTTCCTTCTGCCTTCCTGGCGTTTTTTTTCACCTGGGTAGTAATGTTTTCTCCATACTACAGAGGCCTGTCTCCATCCTGCGATTCTCGCCTCTGCTTGTGTTTTGACTAGTTCTTGTAGTCTTCCTACCCTTGGGTACTGCTTTGGGACGTCCCATGGTTTCCTGTGTCCCACAATGAAGCGATAGAGGAAATAGGGATTTTTGTGTACTCACCGTAAAATCCTTTTCTCCGAGCCATTCATTGGGGGACACAGACCATGGGTGTATGCTGCTGCCACCAGGAGGCTGACACCAAGTAACACAAAGAAAGTTAGCTCCTCCCCTGCAGTATACACCCTCCTGCTGGCCCCCAGCTAACCAGTTCGGTGCAAAAGCAGTAGGAGATCAATAGCAACATATAAACGTATAGCATGTCACATTATATAAGAGAGTATAAAAATATCAAAAGATAAAAACAAAGCATAAGCTAAGGGCGGGAGCTGTGTCCCCCAATGAATGGCTCGGAGAAAAGGATTTTACGGTGAGTACACAAAAATCCCTATTTCTCCTTCGCCTCATTGGGGGACACAGACCATGGGACGTCCCAAAGCAGTCCCTGGGTGGGGACATCATCAGATCAGGCCGTGTAACCGCTACTTACAAGTGCGCCACCGCGGCCTGCAAGGTCCGCCTGCCCCGACTCACATCTGTGGAAGTATGTGAATAAAAGTGCTTCAAGAATGTATGCGGACTGGAGGAGTTCACAAGCTTGCGGTCGTGCTTGCCGAAGTCTGGAACCTAGAGCCCTCAGACAGGGAGATAGGCTGACATCTAGCTCGGAAGGACTCCTGGATGGAGAAAACAATCCACCAGGCTAACCTGGCCGAAGAAACGGCTAGACCCTTCCTGCGACTGTCAGGAAGCCTACTTACCATCGAGAAAGCCAAGTAAAGCGTCCAACCCTTGGCAGGACGCCATTCTCGATACGTACCCACTCGAAGCACTCACTCCTTCCAGATTATAGAGGATCCCTTCCGAGGTGTGTGGATCGGAGCCGAAAGAGATGAGAGAACGATTCCCCTGCAACAGTGGGAATACAATACCACCTTGGCAATGAGGGAAGGGGATGTCCTGAGGGCAACCCTGCCTTGAGGTAATAAGGAAAAAAGACAAAGAACAGAACGTCGAGTTCCGAAGACTCATCAGGAGTAGAAGAACGCAAAGAAAGAAGGGAAGAGACCTTCCCTGATAGTGAAGGCTGTCCGGGTCCAAAAAAGGAGTCCACTGTAAAAAGCCGAGGATCATTAGGGTCCCACGGATCTAACGGTACGCGGTAGGGAAGAACTACAGGTTAAGGCTCTCTGCAAGAAAGTCCATCTTCCCAGATTTGTCGCAATAAGACGGAAAACTAGAAGAACAGCAAGCGAGAAAAACCCTGACATGGTCAGTGCGGTTCTCCCGGGATCCCTGGAGCCCTTCCTGCTTCCGAAAAGATCTCAGAAGAAGTAGAAGAGGAGTTATAGAAATTGGTCCCATGGAAGAGTGGAGCATGCACTGCGATGGTCTTGAAAGTCAAGGCCAAACCATGAACCGGAGCACATAGGCGTTCAGCTTGGACGCCATCTGACCTACATCTGGAGAAGTCTAGTGAAGGCAGATCCGATGGAAGACTTCCGAATGAAGTTCCCACTCACTAGAGGAGGAACCCTGACGGCTGAACATGTGTGCTGCCCAGAGCACTACTCCAGGGATATGTACTGGTGAGATCCCTGAATGAAAGATCTCGGCTCGTCAGAGAGAGGTGCCTGGGCCATGGCGCTTGACTGTGGGTAAACCGAAGACCCGCCTAAAGTCAGTGGGCCTGCTGCAGGATTAGACGTACTGTTCAGAACTCCAGGGAAAAGATCGGAAGAAGACTGGCCTTGGAATTCCCCAATGACCATTGGACCAGGAGAAGGCTCTGGGAGAGGAAGGAGCTCAGAGAATACTCTTTGAAAGCCTGATAGATCTGCAGAAAAAAAAAAAAAAAAAAGGGCGCAGCGAAGGAAACTGCTTCCATTGTCGTCCTTTTCCTCAGAACCCTCCTAGCGAATTGAATGAACCGAGGGAATGAGATATGAAGTGCGCAAGCTCTCTGTTGAAGAACCACGAGCTTGACTCGAGAGAGAAAAAACCATCCTGCGGGGCAGGATCATCCTGAAAAAAGGATCTGCTGAACTGGGAAAGAGGAAAAGAAACTTGTCTAAGTTTAGCTGCTAGCCCAGAGAAAGGGTATTGCAAGAGATATAGACGACTCAGCGTAGTCCTAGAACAGCAGCTACAAAGTCGACCAAAAAGAGCAGGACGACCAAGCTTCTATGATGCAAGAAGTACACGACAACCGACATGACCCTTGCGACCACACTGGTGTGGTAGCCAGGCCGGAGGACAAGGTCGTGACTAGAAAATGCTGTTCGCAAATGGAAAGGAAGAAATTTACTTTCACTGGGGATAGAACCCATGTTTCCCCCATCAGCTGACCTTGAAGAGATTGTTGTAGCGGGGAGAAATAGGCATGTGAGGGTAAGACTCCCGAAAGACTAAGGATGCCAGAAAAGTCCACCTCTTTCTGATGAAGTAATGGCTGAGCGGAGAAACTCCATCGGAAAAAGGGGAGGACCTTGACAAAGGTTGTTAGAAGTTTGAAGTCCAGGAATGGTGACACTTTACATTCCCTCCATTTTTGGAACCAAGATCCCTAGATCTAGACTATCCTGGACAATGCTTCCACTGCTGGTTGGGTCTGTAGAGGAGATACGATCCCTGCTAGTCTCCCGCTCAGAAAATTAGATTGGCCAGCTATACTGTTGAAACAAAGTAGCTAAGGTCTCTGACCAGGAGACCATGGTCAAGCCACCCATGTGGTGGCTAAGGAAGGGAAAAGCGCTGAACCCGAAACCACAAGACGGAACGAGCTAGGTTTGCTATCCGACCGTCTGTGGTAATTTAAAAAAAAAAATGATACATCGGGCAGGAATACCAGTAGGTATACCACAAGAAATACAACCCGGATAGTCGGCCAAGAGACAGAATACGGGACTGCGACCAGCAGGTCTCTAGCCATCGACGTGCAGAGTAGAAAAAAAGGAACCCTCAATCCACCGTCCTCTTAACAGGGGCGTGGAGAGGAATCGTCCGCTTTCTTGCATCATGCGCTAAATAGCGATGATACAAAGGGAGGGGTGCTTGGACGCCAAAAATGTGTGCCTCCGTACCTCCTCAGAGTAGAAGTCCCCGAGTGGACAGGGCAGATGTCTGGCAATAGCCTAAATGCAGAAGAGGATACACGGAGGCGACAATCCATATGCTCGTCTGTTGAAAGTGTGGGCGGAAATCGGAGCCCCTTAAAGGACCCGTTACCATAAAAATCCGACCCGGTATGGCATCCAGCTTAGAGGCTTCTGTCCAGTGCATCGTCCGTCCCACTGTTGATGATATAAAGAGAGAGAGAGAGAGAGAGAGTCCCTCTTTCTCAGAGGCTCTGGCAAATCAAGGCAATATCCGATCCATATTTCGCATTGTTCTCAACCAAACATGGGGGAGAGATCAGGAAAAGAAAACTTCCGTTTTGTAGAACCTGTACGTTATTCAAGGATACTTGCGGCCCCTGCTAGCCGGCGACTCCTAATGTAGAAGAGGGAGCATGTTGAGTGCTCCAGAGTTCAGTTAGGGAAACCAGTTTAGGATTGCTGATGTGCTCTTAGGGCCAGTCAATACTGGTCATGCGCCTTTAAGACCAGGGAATACTGGTCCTGTGCCTTTAAGAGGAGGACATACTGTTCATGTGCGTCATGTGCCATCAAGAACCAAGGCCTGCTGGTCATGTGCCTTTAAGAAACAGGACGTACTTGACATGCACCTTTAAGTCCAAGACATACTGGTCATGAGCCCTTAAAACCAGGGCCTACTGGTCATTTGCGTATAAGACCAGGGCATACTGGACATGTGCCTTTAAGACCAGGGCATACTGGTCATGTGTTTATAAGACCAGAGCATACTGGACATGTGCCTTTAAGTCCAGGGTATAATGGTCACGTGTCTTTAAGACCAGGGCATACTGGTCGAGTACCTTTAAAAGCAGGAGAGTAGAAGTCCCCGTGTACTGATCACCTTTAAAAACCACGGCATGCTGGACAAACGCCTTAAGACCAGGGCATACTGGTCATGTGCCTTTAAGACCAGAGCATACTGGTCATGAGCGTACTGGTCATGGGAGATTAAGACCAGGGCATACTGGTCCCTAGCGTTTAAGACCGAAGAGTACTGGTCACGTGCCTTTAAGACCAGGGCATACTGGTCATGAGTCATTAAGACCAGGAAATACTGGTAACGTGTTTTGAAGGCCAGGGCATACTAGTCACGTACCTTTAAGACCAGGGCATGCTGGTCACGTGCCCTTAAGGCCAGGGCATACTTGTCATGTGTGGTCGTGTGCCTTTAAGACCGGGAATGCTGGTCATGCTCCTTTAAGACCAGGAATGCTGGACAAGACCGGGGCATCTTTTAAAAGGATAATGCCAGAGATGGAATCCCAGGAGGGGAACTAGGTACTCTGGGAGGAGCCGGGATAGGCGCAGCGAAGGCTCCTGAGCTCAATTGATTAAGCACTATGAGAAAGGTGACCGGCTCTGCTGGTAATGTGCCCCTTTTACACTAGGGAACTCTTAAGACCAGGGAATCTGGTGAAGGGTTTATGAGAAAAACCATGGAAAAAGACTGGGGATGCACCTATAAGCCCAGCGACTACTGGGCATGAGACAAGCCCAGCGGCTACTGGGCATGAGACTTAAAGACCAGGGGACCTGAGCCCCAGAGAATGCGGGTCCCAAGTATTTAAAAACCGTGATGTTAGTGCCTTTATGCTGACGGACGTGCGGATTTGTGGGGGAGGGGAGCGATTCACCTTACCGGGATTCTGAGTCCCCCGTCTGGAATAGCGCTGACCTCAGCGCTGAAAACCGCCGGCAGCAGCCCCTTCCAGAAGAACTAGGGGCCGGAAACTCCGCAGCCCCTTCCTGAGGTCAGGGAGAAGATGGCCGCCGAGATCTCGTCCTGCCCGAGAAGCGCCAGAATAGGGGGGCGGAGCCGCTAGAGTAAAGCCGGCGGGGGGCGGGGCTTCCCGGAATGCGGCCTAAACAGGGCCGAAGCCGGGGACTAAATTTATAGAGTTGGCCGGCGCGCACCCGCGGACTGAAGGGAAAGGGACCGCGAAGCTCTGTGGGGACCCTGCCGCTATGGAGCCCACCTATGACCGCCAAAAAAGTCAATTATTAACGTGCACTTACCCCGTACAGGTAGGAGCTGTGCCCGGGAAGATAGGACGGTGTAGGGTTGGGGAGCCTCCATCCACCATACCTGCAGAAGAGGGGTGGAGAGGAACCGTCTGCCTCCTTCCATCATCCGCTTTTTCAGTGGTGATGCAGTGGGGGCTGCTCGGACGCCACGTTGGAAGGTGCCTCTGTACAGCCGAGGGTAAAACCTGGTGGACAGGGCTGAATGTCCGGCAATAGGCCTGGCTGCAGAGGAGGATACTGAAGGTGAAACTCCAGTGCTCGTCTGATAAGGGAGGGGGGAGATCGGTGCCCATGAAGAGGCCCGTCGCCCCTAAAATCAGCTCAGGCAGTGGCTTCCCACGTCGCAGGAGAGGATACGGAGAGGTGAAACTCCCGTGCTCGCCTGTTGTTGGTTCGGGGGAGATCGGACCATGAAAGAATCCGTCGCCCCCTTCGTCCATTGTAAAAGGTAAAAAGGTAAAAAGGAAAAAAGGTAAAATCTTTGGGTCTGAATAGCAGACCCGTCCGTGTGCCTCCTACGGACACTAAGCAAGAACTGGTTAGCTGGGGGCCAGCAGGAGGGTGTATACTGCAGGGGAGGAGCTAACTTTCTTTGTGTTACTTAGTGTCAGCCTCCTGGTGGCAGCAGCATACACCCATGGTCTGTGTCCCCCAATGAGGCGAAGGAGAAAATAAGATTTGGGGTTCTTAGCTTAAAATCTTTTTCAGAGCCTTCATTGGGGGACACAGCACCCATGCTTTTTTTGTAAGGATTCCATTCCAGGTTGCTTCTCCTACTGCTTCAGCACTAACTGACCAGCTTGGCCCCAGTCGGTGGGGTGTACACTACTGAGGAGGACCTAACTTTTTTTTATTTTTTTTTATTTCCATAGTGTCAGCCTCCTAGTGGCAGCAGCATACACCCCATGGTTTCCTGTGTCCCCCAATGAAGGCTCTGAGATTTTCCGGTAAGAGCTCAAAATCTTATTGCAAAATAAACACTTTAGCACATGTTACCTGTATCTGGTTGGTTACTGTTTGGGTCCCTGGGGGCTCCATGGGTGTCCTGCTCAGACTTATTTTTTCCAGACGTGCCCTTGCCTCCAAACAGACCGCTTGGCTGGTTCACTATGCGTGACAACGTCTCCAGAGGCTTTAGTGCCGCATTCACAGTGTTTGCCATATTTGGACTACAGAAATTAAAATAAGAGTCTGCTATAAGAGAAAACACACAAGATGACAAGCCCTAAAATCACAGCTCTAGAATCTACAGTTGATACCTGGACAAGTCTAGACTATGAGGCACCCTTGCCAAATCACTAACAAGACCTTTCTTCAGGAAGAGGCGGATGATGTTGTTCATGCCGTTGTGCTGCGTTTTCGTAGTGGCGCTGCTGTAGAAGCTGGACGTGGATGGGCAGGACTCCATTATGGTGCTAATAATGCACATCACAGCCTGTAATCTGCAAGAAAGGAAACGTGCATGATATTTTCTGAGAGCGTTTGACCCCTGGCAAGAAGTAGACCGACCTCCCAGTGGATGTTGCTGGATAACCAATTTAAAAACCCTCCTTTCCTTACCTAGCATGCTTCTCTGTACTCTCAGCCATTGCTAATGCACGGCCAAGTGCCGCTTTCACTTCATTCACCAGTGCTACCTGCGCATCAGTACCGCTGCCAGCAGCAGCCAGGCTGGCGAGGAACAGGCGTGCCAAGGCTGGGGTGTCTTTGTCCTCAGCACTCTGAGTGTGGGGCAGGAGATGATCCAAGACAAAAGCCAAGACACTGCAATCCTGTCAAGATTAATAAAATTAGTAAATGCCCTCGGAAACTAAAAATGAACTGTAAAGTTAAGTTTTGACTTGCACATACCTCTTTAATGAGCTCAGATTGTCCTGCCGTGTAGTTGTAGTTCGCTATGAGTGTGGCAATACCCACATAAGACCTGACGAGCTCCGCTAACAGTCGAAGTATAGTAGACGTGGGCAGCAGAGGTTTGCTGCCTTTTGCCTTCTGTTTCCCTTCTTCTGAATTGCGGTCCCCCTCTTTGTCCTTTTTGCCACCTTCACGATTTTCCTCTGGAGTCAGCGCTGCTGTAAAACGAGTGCCCATTAGAGAATTTGAATAGTGGGGTGCACTGTATTCCAACTTCAGTACATTGGCAGACATCGTAACTATAAGCCCGAAGCACCTAAAGACACAACCATTCACAAGCACCCCGAGGTGGGAATGGATCACTTACTTTCTCCCTGAGGGGTCCCAGACTGTGGAGTCTCTGTGGATGAACTGTCAGCAGTGAAGACACGTGCCTAAGAACAGACCATCAAAAATCAGAACCAGCACAAAAAAGGGGAGAAAAAAATAAAACGTTGCACAAGAATAAGGAATGCTTACATTGATGGCAAAGCTACCCTGGGGATCAAAGTCACTGCCTTGTCTGGTGAGATCTCGGTACTGCTGGAAAACTTCATCACCCATGTCTTGCAAGATCTGACTGACTTCTTGGTTCATACCCACAGGTTTTTGCTCCGTCTTCTCAGTCACTGCAAGACAAGAGAATGGTTCTAACTATGAGATTTGCTGACTACTGATTACTTACACAAAGGATAGTGTAATAGAGCCAAAATGCTTCAAAGCATTTCTTTATTTTTTTTTTTTTTATTTTTTTTTTTAGAGTGTAGGCTTTGAAGGATATTCACACTGTTGACAGGGGAACAAAAGATTTTTTCCACAAGTCATTGGTAAAAAAACAAAACAAAAAAACCTGCACTAAGTTTTAATCTGCAATCTTAATTTCATCTTTCATACATTTTCAGAGCAGACTTACAAAGTGTGAGTGTCCCTTTCAGTAATACGTTGGATTTGAACTCTAGTTTCTTCACTAGGTCTCGTGTATCAGCACACCTTCATTCCCAGACCAATTTCTCTTTCTACAACTCATGAAGTAGTGCAGTCCGTTGGGAGTCTGCTGTGAGTTCTTGCCTCCTTTACACACATATTCACAACTTTTACTCTGTGCACTGCCTTGTGTGTGCTTTCCCCTCATCTCCCCCTCCCTCAAAACTTGGATACCTTCACCTCTCTGGTCTGCTATCTACATCCTCAAACAGAGAGAAAGGAGGTGGTGAGTAGATGTGGTCAGCTCCGACAGTGTGCTGTTGGATCTATGTCAGAAAAAGCAGGACAGCCAGCTATGTGAAGGAGGCACACAGACTCTGCAGCAGAAAACACTTGATTTAGTAAAGGTTTTTTTTTTTTTTTTTTTTTTTTAAATACTGCACCTTCTTCTGGAGCATGATAGGCTGCCAGAGCATTCAACATGTCGTAGATAACCTCCTTTATTGTATCAGGGATGACCGGAAGAGTAGATGGTTTCACCGGCGTGGTCTTAACTAACTGTACGGCATTAGGACCCTTGATCCGCAGATTCTCAAACTCATCATCGGATGCTGGAGGAAAGAAAAAAAAAAAAACAGGATTTTTGGTTGCTTACCGTAAAATCTGTTTCTTGAAGCCTCCATTGGGGGACACAGGAACCATGGGTGTATGCTGCTGCCACTAGGAGGCTGACACTATGCAAATAAAAAAATTAGCTCCTCCTCTGCAGTGTACACCCCACCGACTGGCATTAAACTCTTCAGTTAGTGAGAAAGCAGTAGGAGAAAGAACAAGGTTGAAAAACCATAACCACAAACTTGAGAACTGTAAACGTGAGAACAGTCAGAGAACATATAACAAAAACATTGGGAGGGTGCTGTGTCCCCCAATGGAGGCTTCAAGAAACAGATTTTACGGTAAGCAACCAAAAATCCTGTTTTCTTTATCGCCTCTCATTGGAGGACACAGGAACCATGGGACGTCCCAAAGCAGTCCCAAGGGCGGGAAAACAGACTTCCATCAGGTCAGAGGACTCACCACTGCCGCCTGCAGGATCCTTCTGCCTAGGCTGGCGTCCGCCGATGCGTAGGTATGGACCTTGTAAAATTTGGCGAACGTGTGGATGGAAGACCAAGTTGCCGCTTTGCAAAGCTGTAGGGCGGAAGCCCTGTGGTGCACCGCCCAGGAGGCGCCGACTGCCCGGGTAGAGTGAGCCTTAATCCCAGGAGGGGGCACTCTGTTCTTGACCCGGTAAGCCTCCAAAATTGCCGTTCTGATCCAGCGAGCAATAGTCGCTTTAGAAGCCGGCTGGCCTCTGCGCGTGCCATCAGGAATGACGAAAAATGAATCCGTCTTCCGGAAAGAGGATGTTCTATCCAGATAAATCCTCACTGCCCTGACTAGGTCCAGCTTGTTCAACGATCGCTCCAGAGGATGAGTCGGAGCTGGACAAAAGGAAGGTAGAACGATGTCCTCGTTGAGGTGGAAGGTGGAAACCACCTTAGGAAGAAAAGAAGGTGGAGGTCGGAAGACCACCTTGTCCTGGTGAATGACCAAAAACGGAGGGCGGCAAGACAGTGCCGCCAGCTCGGAAACGCGGCGAATGGACGTGATGGCCACAAGAAAGGCCACCTTCCAAGATAAAACTGATAGAGGAATCTCCCTAAGAGGTTCAAAGGGAGAAACCTTCAAAACGTCCAGTACCAGGTTTAGGTCCCATGCCTCCACAGGGGCCCTGTACGGCGGGACGGCGTGGGCTACCCCCTGAAAGAAGGTCTTAATCTGTGGCCGAGAGGCCAAGGTCTTCTGAAAGAGGATGGAAAGCGCAGAGACCTGACCCTTCAGGGAACTAAGAGCCAGGCCCGAATCCAGTCCTGCCTGAAGGAAGGCCAAAAGAGAAGGCAGGGAAAAAACCATAGGCGGCACGCGGTTGGACTCGCACCAACGGAAGTAGGCCTTCCAGGTGCGGTAGTAGATCCTGGAAGACGAAGGCTTTCGAGCCTGAATCATGGTGTGAATGACCCGGTCCGAAAGGCCGGACGCTCTTAGAACCGCGGTCTCAACAGCCACGCCGTTAAACTGAGCGACCGAGAATTCGGGTGGCAGATCGGACCCTGGGACAGCAGATCGGGCCTGTCTGGAAGGCACCAGGGAGCGTCCGCGAGAAGGTTGACGAGCTCCGCGAACCAAGCTCTCCTGGGCCAATCCGGGGCGATCAGGATGACCGGCACCCCTTCCGCTTTGATCTTCTTCAACAGTTTGGGAAGTAATGGAAGGGGTGGGAACAGATAGGGCATCTCGAACTGTGACCAAGGAATGGCCAGAGCATCGACGCCCACTGCGAGAGGATCGCGTGACCTGGAGACGAATTGTGGAACCTTCCTGTTGATCCGAGACGCCGTGAGATCCACATCCGGAGTTCCCCATCGAAGACAAATCTGATGGAAGACCTCCGGATGCAGGGACCATTCCCCTGCCGCGAGACCCTCGCGGCTGAGGAAGTCGGCGGCCCAGTTTTCTACGCCGGGGATATGCACCGCGGATATCACCGGAACCGTTGCCTCTGCCCAAAGGAGGATCTTGGACACCTCGGCAAGGGCCAAGGAGCTCCGAGTCCCCCCCTGATGGTTGACATATGCCACAGCCGTGGCATTGTCCGTCTGGATCCGGACTGGAAGGCCCCTGAGAATCCTTTCCCAATGGCGGAGGGACAGAAAGATGGCCCGAATTTCGAGGACGTTGATCGGCAGCGCGGACTCCTGCAGCGACCAACGGCCCTGAACCGTCAGGTGGCGAAAAACCGCACCCCAGCCGATCAGGCTGGCATCCGTTGTCACCACCTGCCAGTGAACCGGAAGGAAGGACCTGCCCTGGGAGATGAGAGGAGACGTCAGCCACCAGTTGAGAGACCGCTTGACCCGAAAGGAGAGTCTGATCGGCCGATCCTTGGAGAAGACCGACCTGTCCCACTGAGACAGAATGGCTTGCTGAAGGGGTCGAGAATGGAATTGGGCGAAGGGAATCGCTTCCAAGGTAGCTACCATCCTCCCCAGAACCTTCATGGCCGATCGGAGGGAGGGAGGCCGAGGACCCTGGAGCAAGAGAATGTCCCGACAAAGGGTGGATCTCTTGTCCTTGGGAAGGAAGACTCTGGACTGACGAGTGTCGAAGAGCATGCCCAGAAAGATGATGCGCTGAGAAGGAATAAGGCAGGACTTCTTCCGGTTGACCAGCCATCCGAAACGGGATAAGGTGTCGAGAACAATGGACAAGCTTTCGTGGGCCTGAGCAAAGGACGGAGCCTTGATGAGGATGTCGTCGAGGTATGGAAACAGAACCAAGCCTCTGACTCTCAAAATGGCCATCAGCGCCGCCATGATTTTCGTGAACACCCTTGGCGCGGTTGCGAGACCGAACGGCAGGGCGACGAACTGAAAATGATCTTGTTGCACTGCGAAGCGCAGGAAACGGTGATGTCCGGGAAATATTGGAACATGTAGGTAGGCGTCCTGGATATCTATAGAGCATAGAAATTCCTGAGCCTCCATGGAAGCAATTACTGAACGAAGGGATTCCATCCTGAAGTGTCTCAGGCGAACCCTCCTGTTCAACAATTTGAGGTCCAGAATGGGACGAACCTTGCCGTCTTTTTTCGGTACCACAAAGAGGTTCGAGTAGAAACCCGTGTACCGTTCCTTTTCTGGGACGGGAACGATTACCCCGGATTTGAGCAGAGAAGCGATGGCTGCGAAGAAGCCCGGAACCAAAGCGGGATCTTTTGGAGGACGAGATTGGAAGAAACGATCTCTGGGTCGGGAGGCGAACTCTATTTTGTATCTCGAAGACACAACTTCCCTGACCCATGCATCCTCTACTGCGGAAATCCAGACGTCCCTGAAACGGAGAAGACGGCCCCCCAACCTGGGAGTTGGGCTGGAGTCTTGCCGAGAGTCATGCGGAAGTGGATCTTCCAGTCCTGGGCCTGGACGATCTACCCTGGGAATAGCGAGGACGCCAGGACGGAGTGGGCCTGAAGGACACCGCCTTCTTCTCTTGACGTGCCTGTGGCCTCTGTTGCTGCTGGGAAAAGGAGTTTGACGCAGCGAAGCGACGAAAAGGCCGGAACGAGCGAAACTGCCGTCTAGGAGGAGGGCGACGAGGTTTAGCCTGGGGGAGAAGGGAACTTGTGCCCCCAGTGGCGTCCTTAATGATCTGGTCCAGCTGGGAACCAAAGAGACGAGAGCCCTGGAAGGGCAGACTAGTGAGGGACTTTTTGGAGGACAAGTCCGCCTGCCAGGCCTTGAGCCAAACGGTCCGGCGGATGGCAACGGCATTGCTGGAAGCCTGAGCCGCACAAGACGCGACATCCAGGGAGGCGGAAACCAGGTATTCACCAGCGTGGGAAATCTGGTTGGCAAGTTCCGCTAATTGCGCGGGAGGAGCCCCGTCCAGGATACCTCGCCGCAGATCCTTGGCCCATTTTGAGATGGATTTTGAGGCCCAAGTGGAAGCAAAGGCCGGGCATAGCGCTGCTGAAGCCGCTTCGAAGGCAGATTTTGCGAAGGATTCTATAACTCTGTCGTTAGAATCCTTCAGAGACGCTCCGCCGGACAGTGGGAGCACCGTGTTGGTGGACAGCCTGGACACAGGTGGATCCACCGAGGGAGAGACCGTCCAATTGGCGGTAAGATCTGGTGAAAAAGGATATAACACCCCCAGGCGTTTTCCCCTCTGAAAACGTCTGGTCGGATTCTCTCTCTCTCTCTGGTCAGGATTTCCTCGAATTCAGGATGAGGGGCAAAAAATCTTGAAGGTGGTTTGGCCCGTCTAAACGAAACCGCCTGATCTGCGGGTTCCGTAGAGGGATCCTTAATGCCACAGGTTTGGTTTATAGCCCGAATGAGGTTCTGGACCGACTCACTCATGGTGGCGATTTGGCTAGGATCCAACTCCGACATCTCCTCTGAGGGCGCATCAGATAAAGCCTCGCCTGACTCAGGGGAGGAGGAACGGTGCGACACCAACCGCGGGGGAGGGCCGTGCGGCGAGATGGAACGCGAAGAGGACTCAGACCGACGTTCCTGTCTGGACCTTTTGTGGCTAATCAAGGAGGGCTCGGGCGGCGGTTCCTGCGACCCGCTGGCCACTGCAGGGGTCTGCAGGGGTAACCGATCCAGCGCGGACACCAGGGTTTGAGACACCCGTGTTAAATCGGCCACCGATTGTGACAGAGAAGCGGCCCAGCCTGGGATGGGGGGGGATCACTCTCGGGCGGAACAGCCGGGGGATCCTGGGCGGTGGGAACAATCGGGTTGCTGCAGGACTGACACAGCGGGGAGGACTGACCTGAGGGAAGTTTGCTGTTACAGGACGAACATGCAAAGTACGTGACTAAGGCAGAAGATGAAGAGGTAGGGGGACGAGAGCGGCCCCCTTTAGAGGTAGACATTTTTAGGGACCCTGAAGATGCCAGTGGGTTAGGGGACAGTGGGCAGAGGGGGGTGTCAGTCTGCAGTGCAGCTACTCACGGACCCGGTCCTGGAAGATGTCCCACTTGTCCTCGGCGGAGAACTTCCCTGAGGTGCTGATTCTGCGATGCTGAGCCACAGAAGATGCGAGTGCTGCTGCTGTGAGAAGCGGTGCACACCGGCCGAGGGACCCACGAGGAAGGGGGTGGAGCCAGACGCAGAGGCGCCGGTGGGCAGGGCGCAGTATGTCGGGCGGGAAAGAAGCCCGCCCGCAGAACCGGAAGTGAGGAGCCGAGAAACCGGAAGTAGGCCCCGGCCTAAGCCGGGACCTAAATTAGAGACCGGCGCCGCCGGAGAAGGGAACCGCGGCGCCGGAGCAGTGCGCCGCAGAGTCTGAGAAGAGCGGCAGTCTGCCAAGGCTGTCCGAACGGAACTGGCGGGGTCGCGGCGCCAGAGGTAGGCCCCGGCAGAAGCCGGGACCTAAATTAGAGGCCGGCGCCGCCGGAAAATCGCGGCGCCAGAGAATCGCGACGCCGGAGCGTCGCCAGAGAATCGCGGTGCCGGAGCGCCGCCTGAGAATAGCGGCGCCGGAGCGCCGCTGGAGAGTGGCGGCGTCGGAGCGCCGCAGAAAGTAAGTGGCACGGCATCCTGCCAAGGACGCCGTGCAGACACAGGACGCCGTGCAGACACAGAACACATTGTGGCCGCCGAGAAGTGAGACCGCAGGGGGGAGCGGCGCGGCAGCCTGCTAGGCTGAGACTCTATAAGGGAGACATTGTGGCTGTGCGGCCGCCAATGAAGGAGAGCTTAGGAGGAAAATGAGTTACAGCCCTTGTGGCTGTCCCTGGGATCCCTCTAAAATAAACGCCATGAGGGAGGACCGGGGGACATCTGGAGAAAAGATCCCGGGGGAAATACTCACCTAAACATCCCACGCCGTTACTAACCTGAGGGGAATGAGACGTCCACGGAGCTGTGATGGACGTCCTCGTCTCCTCCGACCGACAGGCTCTGGTAGGCGAGTGGGTGGGGGACGGAGCCAGGACCGGACTTCTGAGCACGCTTCTGTGCTAGGATCTTGGTCCTGGAGAGGGATCTATGAGGATACGGGGTGGCAGTACACGCCGTACTCATAGTCCGTATTGTGGGACTACAGGTGTGACTGCTCACCCTGTATCCCTCTGGAAGAAAACCTGAAAAGAAACGACGCACATTGAGGTAGATAAGGGTCTAATGAAAGACCCGTGTCCACCTCCTACTGACACTAAGCTAAACTGAAGAGTTTAATGCCAGTCGGTGGGGTGTACACTGCAGAGGAGGAGCTAATTTTTTTATTTGCATAGTGTCAGCCTCCTAGTGGCAGCAGCATACACCCATGGTTCCTGTGTCCCCCAATGAGAGGCGATAAAGAAAGTTCAATGTTGAGTTCAATTTGGGCATTTGAAGAATTCCTGTGCACATATCAAATTTGTGTCTCAACTCAAACTCACCAGTTCCAGACCCTCTGGGTGCAGGCAGAGCTATGCGAATGCAACCATTTGCTACTTCAGTGAAAATGTCAGGGTTTCGGCAGGCAGCTGGACCCAGGACTCGCAGAATATAGTTAATCTCACGAGACCCTAAGCTTCCCGATACTACTCCAGAAGTTGTGCTGCCAGCCCCGCTGGTTGCTGCTGAACGTACAACCTGCAAAGTATCATCAAGAATTTGTGTGTAATGTTAACAGATAAAAACACAAAGATTAACCAGGTCTTTTAAACCATTAATGATGGAGGGTTTAAAGAAGCTGTTGGGGAGCAAATGTTCCTCTTCTGTACTCTGGGTGGAGATCAGTCTCCCTTTAACCAAGAAAATTAGCGTAAAGAAAAAGTGCAAAAATATGACATTTTGCACATTTTCAAAATGTGGACATGCTTGGTAAAATAGCCCATGGCCTTCCACGACAACTTTAATATAATGCACGTGAGAATACTAGCATATATTGCAGCTCTATAAGAACATCTCTGTAACAAGTCCTCTGAGAAATTGCATTTTGCAACAAATATGAGGGTAGTAACACAAGCATACTAAAGTGTAGAAACACTATATACCTTTTCCATTGTGTGCTGCAAAGTGCATGGATCCTCTATGATATGCCTGAAGAGCAGGGTAACCAATGGTGTAAAGCCATTGAATCCAGAGCTCTGGGTCAAGCTCAGAATCATGCGTGTGCTTTTTAGTTCGGCAAACATCATTGCATATTTGTGGTCGCGCGTAAGACGCAAACACAGGCGGAGGGTAGCATGTAAAGTGTCTGGATCCACGGGGACGCCAAGCATGCTGACACATGATCGGATCAGCACAGTCACCATCTCTTCCGTCAGCCCCTGGATCACTATGTCCCCAACTTTCGGCTCTTCGGGAGGAGATTCTTTTTCTGTGGTGATCTCAGGAATTGGTGTGGCTTCTACATTTCAGGAAAGAAAAAAAAATTAGTAATAAAGAAAAAACACTTCTGAATATAGTATGAAAAATAGATTGCCACATACCAGCCACCTTCTCCTCCTTTTGCTTGGTTTCAATTTCTTTCCCTTCCTCTAGGGTTTTCTCCAATTCTTGTCCATTGCCGTTCTTGACGCTTTTAAGTAATCGAGGAACACGTAGCAAAGTCAGCATCACAGGGCGGCGATTGCCGGTCTCTTCATTTACCTAGAAAGTACAAGTAATGGGGTCTTGTTCACCATATATAGGGGCTGCATGAATGCAGCATCCAAATTCAGGGCTTCTATTACCAAATCCTAAAGTAACATGTTAAAAGGACGTGTGAATTACCTGGACCATGGTGGTAAATTGTACGGTGTATCTCCTGCGACCGGCTGTGAATCGAACACAAGTCTCCCCAGCTTTCCACGCGGCATCAATGGTGCTGTTGTTGCTAGCACTGTAGCTACACCATCGTCCAGATCTGTCATCAAACCAACGCCAGTTGTTACCATTTGCCTGCAGATACTGGAGAGGAAAATATAAAAACAAAAAGGTAACAAACCTTCACCCACAACATCCCTGAAGAACACCTAACATCTTTTAAGGGTTATTCTCTCGCCAAAAAAGATAAATAAAAATAATCAAGTTTCCTTTGTAAGAGTAGAGATAACTTTCTTAGAGATTGGGGCTCTGGAACCCCAAGTACAGGGTGTGCAGCCCGTCGTCCAGTGTGTGTGTGCGCGTGTGCGTGCGTGCAGCCCGTCGTCCAGTGTGCGTGCAGCCCGTCGTCCAGTGTGCGTGCTTGGCTGCTGCACCTGTCATGGACTATGGGGCTGTGGAGCGCTACGCTCGGTGAGTTCCAGCAGCCCCATAATGAATGCAGCTCGGCTCCACTGACGATGAGCCTGCAGAGCCCAGTTCTCAAGGTTTCAGAGATCCGATCTCAGGATCGCTGGGGGGTCCCAGTGGTTGGTCCTCCAGCAATCTTTGGATAGGACAATTATTTTTTGGGGGGGAATAACCCTTTAAATGCTTATTACAGGTTGTGTATTAACTATGAAGTCAATACAGACAAAACGTTTAGAAATTGGAGACACTTTAAAGTGATAAAATGTAAATGCAAGTCCTATCCCCTGTGACAGGAGCACTAGGTGCAAGTTAAACTTGCAGATTGTGGGACTGAGGATCCAGGTAAAAATGCTAGGATATGCCTTCCTTATACCCCATCCCCCCACCACCTAGACTATTATAACACCCTCCCGAGTGGTTTCTGCCCAAATCCTCTTTCTGCCCCTTCAAACCATTCTCAACTCCATCTATTCCATCATTGGCCTCTGCATGTCACCTTCTGGCTACCTATTGCCCAGATAATTTCCAACTCTCCACTTTTGTCGCTGAGATTTCTCCTGTGCGTCTGCCCCATCGCTCGCGATTACTTCGCTTAGTTTGAATTGTACCCTTCTTTCCCTCCTCCATACTTCACCGGCCTCCGCACCAGTGATGCCTTGTCAGCAGGCCGCCTGATCACGTGAGCCACCAGTAATACTCGTGGCTGGGTCACAATGCTTCTGTGGACCTGCCAGCTTCATACAAGAAGCATGCTTTTTCATCTCATGATTGCTTTCCAAGCTGTTTTTACTGAGAGTTGTCTTTTTCTCCTGTTCTGACTTCTGAAGTGGCCGGTCTCGGGAAGCACGTCGCCTGCACTTGCTGCCCATCATCTTTCATAGACTACAATCTTAGATATCAGCTTTTTCTTTTTTGAGGCATTTCCGCTCTTTAATGTGCTTGATGCTTTTTCCTGATACTAGCAGGCAACATAATGGGCCTCCTTTCTGATCATTTTTCTTCTAGACATGCCCTACACACCTGGGAAGACCTCCCTAGACCGGCCATAACCTCAGACAATTTAACAAACAGTAACCAGACTTCCTCTGAGCTCAGAGCCTTAAGCCCAAGATGCCGGGGACCGCCTGCAGGAATTGAGAGCCTTAGAAGTGGCTGGGTCCATGACTCAGCTAGCCCAGATTCTCCCAGTAAATAGTAAACTCTCTGCAGTACTTGCCATCCCATCGCTGCCCACATGGGTCACATTCTAAACTCTCCTTAGAACAAATACCATCCGTCCCCATGAGGTCCACCACTCGAAGGAAACATATACCGATAAGTATTTTCCATGACCTTCACACATAAATGTATCTTGACAGGTACATGGTCTCATCCTGAATGACTGAATTTCTATCCTTTTCAGAGCAAGGGATTACTACAGTAAGTGGCCCAGTCCCCCATATACAGATCCTCGGGTTATCAGTTTCTCTTAAGCCACCACTCACCTTGGCGTTATACAATGTGGTGTCCTTAAGTGACCTGATTATTTTATTTTTGCTTTAACATTAGGAAGGCTAGTAGTGTGTGGCCTAGAAAGCTACACAGGAGGACCCTCCTACACCTCTCCGCTCAGTTGCTGTACACCTCAATTTAAGTGCGAAGTTTCTCAACTTGCGGCCAGGGCAATCGCTAACCCAGTGGTTTGCTCCATTTGGCTTGTATCTTTTGCAGCCAGCCCAGCATCCAAGTCGTCCCTTACCAGATGTCCACCCACCCCACCCTTTGCAGAAGACACTCTTCAGTAAGAACATGGACATTGAGATGGTGACAAGTCATTCTGCAAACGCTAAAGCCTTCCTGGCATTCCCATTCCAAATCTGCCGAGTCCTCCACCTCTTCCGCACGTTATTTCACACTACTTGAGCCTTAAGCCTGAGTGGATGGATATCATCTTTCTTCTAGAGACTTGGCTTCTTTATGCGGACAATGCCTTGGCCAGGGATGTTGGTATCTGCAACTTACAAGATAGCAATCGCCTCCCTGCCTCTATGGAAGTTCTTTTCCTTGACTGAGGGTGCAACCTTGCAAGAATGCTTTTTTTTTTTAAATCGAAATTATTCAACTCCATGAAGCAATAGTTGTGGCATCTGACGCAAAACTTTCATTTTTTGCCAAAATTAAAAGGAAAAAAAACAAAAGGCTCCGTTCATTCCATCCCTGGGACAGAAAGGGCCCAACAGAGTTGTTCCGGTCTGAAGAGTCTGGACGCCTACGATCAGTGGTCACATCGTTGGAGGCATCCTCAATGCGTTTTGCCATATCCCCTTTACCAGATTACACCAATGATTTCTTCCCTTTTCTACACTGTCGCCCTCCCCTTTGGGCTCCCAGGGTCATCACGTCACTTCACGCCAACGGGGTAGATCATCCCCCTACCTGAATGATCTGCTGATTAAAAAAAAAGAAAGGATTTTTAGTGCTCACCGTAAAATCCCTTTCTCTTAGCCTTCATGGGGGGACATAGGAAACCATGGGTGTGTACGCTGCTGCCACCAGGAGGTCGACACTAAGAATTACACCTAAAGGTCTCCTCAGCATGCTACACCCACCTACTAGCACGGTTTCCAGTGTCCACCAATGAAACCACCAAGAAAAATGTCCTTCCTGGACCGAACTTATCAGAATGTTTCTTTAATGAAACCACTAGTAACATTTTCCACTTTTTTTTTTTTTTAACATAAAAACAATAGTACATAACATACAAATTGTCCCCCCTTTCAACTCCCCATGTAGCATCAATGCTTAAAGAGAATCTATCAGCAGGTTTCTGCAATTTTGACTACAGCATGATTTAGGGGCAGAGACCCTGATTACAGGAATCTGTCACTTACTAGGCTGTGTGCTGTAGTTTCAATACAATCAGTGTTTTATTAGCAGGAAATTATCCCTACAGAACATTCAATCCAGCTAATGTGTAACTCCGCCCCCACCACCGATTGGTAGCTTCCCGACAATGCACTCAGGAAGCTGCAAATCAGGAGTGTGGGCGGGGTTATACAGAACTCAGCATTCAGACCACTGCTCCATTTACAGAGAAAACTGGGATTCTAGCAAAAGTGCACCAAGCAGCCCAGTATGACACATTTGTGCAGAGTCACAAGAAATTAGTTTACATCTTAAAATTAGTTACCCTGTTCATCTGAATTCTCCTCTTTGAGGAAATTGAGGTTTTCTCGTAGAAATCGATCAGCAGCAGGACAGGAGTAATCCACCTGAAGTATAGGAAAAATAAATAAAAAGATGAATTATTTAAAAGATCCAGAATTATCTTTTGCTAATTATGAACCTACAGGTGTAGTTGTAGATAAAGGTCTTACTTGGGCGTCTGCACTTCTTTCTGCTCTTTCGCTGCCTGCAGACACGGTTGGACCACTTCTAGCAATTTGATCAGGACATTAAGGATGCCACTGGTTTCTACAACCCTGGCGCATGGCAGTTTCAACTCCTGTTACAAGGAAAAAAAAAAAATAATATAATAGCTCAGGAAATAAAAGACAGAAAAGCTCTGCAAATCCTCAGGGGCAAATAATGATCAATGGTTTTGCCAAAGGAATAAAACTGTTTTAAGTTGGCCCCAGACAAAGCACGGGCGAAACAAAACACAGTTACAGCAAAACACTGTATTTGGAATCAGTTCAAGGAACAAAAACAATTTGCTCATATACTAATTTTTGCTTTATCGTAGAACACATCGGGAGGACAAAACACCATGTGTATAGGCACTGTGATACAAAGTGCTGGCTCCTAGGACACTAGGCGAGTTTTGTGCCAAAAAGCAGAAGGAAAGCAAGAAAGCAGTAGTAACTAAACAGGAACCAACATAACCTTAACCCGGGAATCCTGTACCAAAAAGTAACAGGCAACAACTGTCCCAGGAATGAGAATTTAAAAAAAAAAAAAAAAAACCACCATGAAAGACTAAAGATCTGTATCCCCAGGACACTTAAAGGGAACCTGTCACCCTGTTTTTTCAGATTGAGATATAAATACTGTCAAATAGGGCCTGCGCTGTGCGTTACAATAGCGTATGTAGTGTACCCTGATTCCCCACCTATGCTGCGAAATACATTACCAAAGTCGCCGTTTTCGCCTGTCAATCAGGCTGGTCAGGTCGGGTGGGCGTGGTGACATCGCTCTTTTCTTCCCCAGCTTTCCGTTGGTGGCGTAGTGGTGTGCGCATGTCGCAGTGACGAATCAGCGCGCGATCTGCGCTATTACCCCCTGTCATCGGTGGGGGCGGCCATCTTCCTGGGGCCGCGCGTGCGCAGATGGAGTGCTCTGCTGCACGGGGCTTCAGGAAAATGGCCGCGGGATGCCGCGCGTGCGCAGAAGCGATCGCAGCGGCCATTTTCCCAAAGCCGAGATGTCATGGACAAAAATTTTGAGAATGAAACAAATATTAATTTTTCCAAAGTCTACTGCTTCATTTTTTCTAATGGCAATTTGCATATACTCCTGAATGTCAGAGTGATCAACTTAAGGGTACCGTCACACTATAACATTTCGATCGCTACGACGGTACGATTCGTGACGTTCCAGCGATATCGTTACGATATCGCTGTGTCTGACACGCAGCAGCGATCAGGGATCCTGCTGAGAATCGTACGTCGTAGCAGATCGTTTAGAACTTTCTTTCATCGCTGGATCTCCCGCTGTCATCGCTAGATCGGTGTGTGAGACACCGATCTAGCGATGCGATCCAGCGATGCGTTTGCTTGTAACCAGGGTAAACATCGGGTAACTAAGCGCAGGACCGCGCTTAGTTACCCGATGTTTACCCTGGTTACAAGCGTTAAACTAAAAAAAAAAAAAAAAAACAGCACATACTTACATTCTGGTGTCCGTCAGGTCCCTTGCAGTCTGCTTCCAGCACTGTGACTGCCGGCCGTAAAGTGAAAGCAGAGCACAGCGGCTGTGCTTTCACTTTCACTTTACGGCCGGCAGTCACTGAGTGCGGGAAGCAGACTGCAAGGGACCTGACGGACACCAGAATGTAAGTATGTGCTGTTTTTTTTTTTTTAGTTTAACGCTTGTAACCAGGGTAAACATCGGGTAACTAAGCGCGGTCCTGCGCTTAGTTACCCGATGTTTACCCTGGTTACCCAGGGACCTCGGCATCTTGGTCGCTGGAGAGCTGTCTGTGTGACAGCTCCCAGCGACCACACTACGATTTACCTACGATCACTGCCAGGTCATATCGCTGGTCGTGATCGTAGGTAAATCGTATAGTGTGACGGTACCCTAACAGCAATTACTGTACTTGCAAAGTCAATATTTACCCAGAAAATGAACTTTAACCCCCAAAACACATTTCAACATCATAGCAGTCCTGCCTTAAAAGGAGCAGCTAACATCGTTTTAGTGATTGATCCATTAACACAGGTGTGGGTGTTGATGAGGACAGGGCTGGCGATCAATCAGTCATGATTAAGTAAGAATGACATCACTGGACACTTTAAAAGGAGGCTGGTGCTTGGTATCATTGTTTCTCTTCAGTTAACCATGGTTATCTCTAAAGAAACACGTGCAGCCATCATTGCACTGCACAAAAATGGCCTAACAGGGAAGAGTATCACAGCTACAAAGATTGCACCTCAGTCAACAATCTATCGCATCATCAAGAACTTCAAGGAGAGATCTTCCATTGTTGTCAAAAAGGCTCCAGGGCGCCCAAGAAAGACCAGCAAGCGCCCGGACCGTATCTTAAAACTGTTTCAGCTGCGGGATCGGACCACCAGCAGTGCCGAGCTTGCTCAGGAATGGCAGCAGGCTGGTGTGAGTGCTTCTGCACGCACTGAGGTGGAGACTCTTTGAGCAAGGCCTGGTTTCAAGGAGGGTAGCAAAGAAGCCACTTATCTCCAGAAAAAACATCAGGGACCGACTGATATTCTGCAAAAGATACAGGGAGTGGACTGCTGAGGACTGGGGCAAAGTCATTATCTCTGATGAATCCCCTTTTCGATTGTTTGGGACATCTGGAACACAGCTTATTCGGAGAAGAAGAGGTGAGCGCTACCACCAGTCTTGTCTCATGCCAACTGTAAAGCATCCTGAAACCATTCATGTGTGGGGTTGCTTCTCAGCCAAGGGAATCGGCTCACTCACAGTCTTGCCTAAAAACACAGCCATGAATAAAGAATGGTACCAGAATCTCCTCCAAGAGCAACTTCTCCCAACCGTCCAAGAGCAGTTTGGCGCCCAACAATGCCTTTTCCAGCATGATGGAGCACCTTGCCATAAAGCAAAGGTGATAACTAAATGGCTCATGGAACAAAACATAGAGATTTTGGGTCCATGGCCTGGAAACTCCCCAGATCTTAATCCTATTGAGAACTTGTGGTCAGTCATCAAGAGACGGGTGGACAAACAAAAACCAACAAATTCTGGCAAAATGCAAGCATTGATTATGCAAGAATGGACTGCTATCAGTCAGGATTTGGTCCAGAAGTTGATTGAGAGCATGCCAGGGAGAATTGCAGAGGTCTTGAAGAAGAAGGGTCAACACTGCAAATATTGACTTGCTGCATTAACTCATTCTAACAGTCAATATAACCTATTGGTACTCATAATATGATTGCAATTATTTTTCTGTATGTGATATAAACATCAGACAAACACTAATAAAAACCAGAGGGCAGCAGATCATGTGAAAATATAATTTTGGTGTCATTCTCAAAAATTTTGGCCATGACTGTACACTATTGTAACGCACAGCGCAGGCCCTATTTAACAGTATTTATATCTCAATCTGAAAAAACGGGGTGACAGGTTCCCTTTAATGATATTTTATTTTTTTTATGGCAAGTAGAAAAATGAAATTGTGTGTATATACAGGGGTTGGACAAAATAATGGAAACACCTGGAAACATCAGCAAAAGTTAGTTTAATATGGTGTAGGTCCACCTTCTGTGGCGATAGAGATATAAATACATATATACACACACAAAAAAAATGTATGTACAGCACGCAAACAAGAATCTTGGTCTTGAAGTGTCTGCCTATGGCTTGTAGCAAACACTGCGGAAAAACCTGGACTGCCTAAGGAAATCCAGAGTGTGCTAGAATAGGATGGAAAGTGCAAAGTTGAGACATGGACGAAGGCCAGGCTGAATAGGTTTTCCTCGTTGGCAAGTCTCTTCAGAAGGGGGTCATCCAGGCATGGTATGACTAACAACCCCAGGGCGCATATACAGTCCATGAAAGGAATGAGGACCTTGGAAAAGTAGCTGGGAGCCATGATGAACTCAAAAGAGGAGGATTGAAAATGAAAAGAAATTACAACAAAAGGAATAGCTGATGGCATCTGGCAATGGGAAATGAGATGCGCATTGAAAATGCCCATAAAAATCAGAAACTGGTCGTGTTCTAGATGTGACCACTGACATCAGGGATTTAATGCAAATCCATGGTTCAGTTTGGGTTCAAGAATGGGCCTCTCAAAGCCATCCTCCTTTGGGACAGTTCAAAGGGTGGAATGAAATCCCTGACAATGTTCCACCTGTGGAATGAGAACTCATTGGAGATTTAGGACATTAATGGTTTAAAAGAAAGTTGGAATCAATAATAACGTGCCTGGTGGAAAAAAAAAAAAAAGACGATGTTAACTTGTAGCCCACAACACCACCTTCCTGATCAAGGAGTCATCCACATGGGCAGGCCAAAACATCTTGGAAAGTAGATGTCCCTACCACATATTGGAGAGGCCGGAGCGGCGGTAAAAGACAGACATGCTAAAGAGGTTTAGAGAAAGAAGACTTAGAGGCACTGGATCGAGTGTGCCAGGAGGACTTTGGGTTGAGGGATGGTTTCCTGAAATCTAAAGAGTGGGAGGGCTTGGAGTCACTTCTGAGAAAAGAGTCGCCAGTTTTCAAGTGAAGGGCGCCTTGAAGAGGATGTCCACCTTTTTGTCCAGAGGATAATTGAGGGACACTAGATCAAAGAGGCAAAGACGTAGTCTTGTAAAGGCAAGAAAATGGTAACTAGATCTTCTGGAAAAGAAAACGGTATATTGGCCCTCTTGAAGGAGGGTAAACATTGCTCCAGTTGAAATACTCCCTGTGGTTGAAAGAATATTTCCTTTCTATCTCATCTCGGGAAAGGCAAGTCTTCCTAGACATGGAAGTAACTTACTCTAGAACCTTCTCACTCCTCCCTCAGGGTCACAAATGCCCAGCATGACCTCCAGTACAGGGCACCCTTACACGGAATACAAGTAATGCACAAAGCCCCAAAAGAGCTGTCCTGGTAATAAAGATTACCCCTGCAACCCCTCACTGACCGAATGTATGGATGGATGGGTGAGAGGGGAGCAATATAAATGTGTTTATAATATAGAGGGAATACACCTAGCTCTATACATACAAATACCAGGAAGAGGGGAGTCGAGAGGAGCAGTGAGCTCGGCTGAATGGACCCCCGCCCACCCACATCAAGCCACAGGGGCAGAGTGAGCTCTACTAAATGAGGTCTCGCCCACCCACAGCAATCCACAGGGGCAGAGTGAGCTCTGCTAAATGAGGTCTTGCCCACCCACAGCAAGCCACAGGAGCAGAGTGAGCTCTGCTAAATGAGGTCCCGCCTACCCACAGCAAGCTACAGGAGAAGAGTGAGCTCTGCTAAATGAGGTCCCGCCTACCCACAGCAAGCTACAGGAGAATAGTGAGCTCTACTAAATGAGGTCTCGCCCACCCACAGCAATCCACAGGGGCAGAGTGAGCTCTGCTAAATGAGGTCCCGCCCACCCACAGCAAGCTACAGGAGAAGAGTGAGCTCTGCTAAATGAGGTCCCGCCTACCCACAGCAAGCTACAGGAGAATAGTGAGCTCTACTAAATGAGGTCCCGCCTACCCACAGCAAGCTACAGGGAAAGAGTGAGCTCTGCTAAATGAGGTCCCGCCAACCCACAGCAAGCCACAGGAGAAGAGTGAGATCTGCTAAATGAGGTCCCGCCCACCCACAGCAAGCTACAGGAGGAGAGTGAGCTCTACTAAATGAGGTCTCACCCACCCACAGCAATCCACAGGGGAAGAGTGAGCTCTGCTAAATGAGGTCCCGCCCACCCACAGCAATCCACAGGAGCAGAGTGAGCTCTGCTAAATGAGGTCCTGCCCACCCACAGCAATCCACAGGAGAAGAGTGAGCTCTACTAAATGAGGTCTCACCCACCCACAGCAATCCACAGGGGAAGAGTGAGCTCTGCTAAATGAGGTCTTGCCCACACACAGCAATCAACAGGAGAAGAGTGAGCTCTGCTAAATGAGGTCTCACCCACCCACAGCAATCCATAGGAGAAGAGTGAGCTCTACTAAATGAGGTCTCGCCCACCCACAGCAATCCACAGGGGCAGAGAGCTCTGCTAAATGAGGTCTCGCCCACCCACAGCAAGCCACAGGGGCAGAGTGAGCTCTACTAAATGAGGTCTCGCCCACCTACAGCAATCCACAGGGGCAGAGAGCTCTCCGAAATGAGGTCCCGCCCACCCACAGCAAGCAACAGATGAGTGAGCTCTGCTAAATGAGGTCCCACCCACCCACAGCAAGCTACAGGAGAAGAGTGAGATCTACTAAATGAGGTCTCGCCCACCCACAGCAAGCTACAGGAGAAGAGTGAGCTCTGCTAAATGAGGTCCCGCCCACCCACAGCAATCTACAGGAGAAGAGTGAGCTATGCTAAATGAGGTCCCACCCACCCACAGCAAGCTACACCCATCCACACAGGAGCAGTGAGCTCAGCTGAAAGGAGCCCTGCCACACAGCAAAGCAAGTGTCCACCACCCATAAAAGAGCAGTGTGAACTCTCCTGATTGGAGTCCCATTCACAAACACATGAAACCATGCCCCCTCACACAAGCCACACCAAAAAAACCACATCCACTGGAAGCATGCCCACCCAAACAAGCAACATCTACTCAAACAAGCCACAAACAACAAGCCATGGGATCACAAAGTATCAACTCAGCAGAGTTGTGATATAACAAAATTACACAGCTAGGATACTGCAGGTGAGTGAGCACATTGTATGTGCAAAATCTACAGAGCTAGTTTAATTGTGCTAATAAAAAGTGGAGCGAAGTGGTGAATATAAAATTGTATTCAAATATTTAGTGAAGTAAATTACCTCAAAAAGCAGAGTCAACAAGAGTATTCGAGTGGCCAAGTTGGAAGCTTGAGGAAGGGTTGCCATTTGGCTTATCCATTCTGACACCGTTTTCGTGTCATTCGTGGTCAGTGGAAGAGCGGCCTTAATAAGGACATCAGCAGCTTCCCACACCTAGATAAAAAAGCAGAATATAGATTGACATTACTTCACATATACATATAATTGAAAAAAAATAAAAAGGACCCTGCCATTCTCCGATAGACTCTCACCTGGTTAACCACTTGTTTGAGGATCATGTCCCGGTAGTCGGCTCCATTTCGTTTTACAGCCGTCATGATGAGATCGCAGACGCGGTACACGGTGTCTGGTAGCTCATCCAGAAGATGGAAGCAGCCCGGCAGCATTGTGTCTGTGAAGCCATGAAGCTCCTCTTGCTCAAGAGGCTCGGCGTCCTGAAACTTCTCTAGACATTTGGCCTCCTCTTCCTCCTGTTTCTCCCTTGCCTTTCGCTCCTCTTCCTCTTTTCGGCGGGCAGTTTCCTGAAAAAGTCAAGCGTGATCAGTTTAGATAGATTTTATAGACAAACTTTGTGGCAATCTACCAAAAACATCACCCCATTTACATCTGCAACTTTCATGAGGCTATAGGTACTACGTATGTGGCTTCAAATATGCAAAAAAAATAAAAAATTAAAACAAAGAACACATGCAAGTTACGCTAACTCTCTCAAGCAAGTTACGCTAACTCTCTGATGTTCTACCAGAGGTGGAAGAAAGGGCTATCACACCATGTGGGAGGGGAATTGGGGGAAATAAAGTGGATGGGAGAAAAAAAAAAAAAAAAAAAAAGGGAAGGGAACATTGGTTCAGGAGGATGGGAGAAAGAAGAGCTCAACCTTTTCTAACGCAGGCACAGGAGCCAATGCCCTTTTAAAAAATAAAAATATGCATGTGTAATTTCCATGTTGAATGCTCCCTCATCTGTGCCTCTTTACCCCCAACTCTGATCTTGTTACTGTACCTCGGGCAGTTCTGCCCTCTGTTCCATAGGGATATCTTGTCCCAACGACATGGCAATGGCTCTCAGCATCTGATCTTCCTCTGACATACTCAAGTCCTGCAGAGCAACAACAGATACCCCTGTCAGCTGGGCTGCTCTGCAGAATGGGGAGGTCAGGGCATGAGAGTAAGGATGCATAGGAATAGGAAAAGACATTAAGTGTCCAATGAGTATCAGGGAAACGAACAAAAAAAAAAAAAAAAAAAAAAAAGCAAGAAGGGAGCCGCTGCAGCTTGGCGAGGGGAACCTGTTATGCTGTGCCAAGGAAGGGAAACAAATTGACATTTTAACTAATGTACTAGCCTTAATAAAATTTAACAGTAGTCAAAGCCGCTTTGCAAGCATGGTCTACATGTTTACGGGGAGTATCCCTCACCTAACTGTCCTAAAATGTTCTGTCACATGCAGATGCTGAAATATCTGCCTTGCATGAGCAGAGTGGCACAGAGAAGCCTGCGGTAGAAAGGGGCTGGAATGGAGGAGAGAGAGGAGGGAAAAGGATGAAATGTGATGAAGGTACAAAAGGAAAGCAGATTTGAAAGCTGAGTGAAGATCATAAAAAAGGGGGGGGAAAAAAAACAAAAAACACCTCGTCAGTGAGTCACACTTACCCGCACAACTCCACCAATGAGCGGAGGTGGGTGGGTGAGGAGATACTCGGTAGCTTGCTCCATAGTGCTCGTGTTCAGAAGTGCTTCCATTGCGTGCTCCCGAGTAAAACCCATATCCATAAGCTATAGGGTTAAAACAAAACAAGATTAGGAAATTCATCCAGTAAAGAAAAAAATAATCCGATATCCCATCAAATAAGAATGTGTTATGGATAGAGTCCTGTAAACTCAATTCACACTCCCACCTGCTGAAGTTGCTGTTGATTCACTTGGGGTTCCCGCCGTGCAGTGCCACTCTCATCCGGCTGCCCGGCTTCCTCTTCGCGGCTTCCCTCTCTCTCTTTGCTCAAGCGTTCTCGAATGACTGGCTCCCCGCGAAGGATATGACACAAGATGGCAAGCATAGACTCAGCCATACGCCCGCCGTACACCTTCAGCGGCTTCCGGTTCCACAAGTTCTTTATACAAGTAAAGGCTGCCTTTAGGGCACAAGATGAACAGATACATGAATGCAAGCCTTCGGAAATCGGGTTAATTTTACACTTTCATGTGCATTTTATGTTTTAGTTTACCACTGTGAGCTGTATAACAACAAAACATTTGGGGCACAACGAGTGAAAGTTGGACATACCTTCTGCGTAACCACTAGGAAGCGCAAAGAGCTAAACTGAGGGGAGTTCTGTCCTCCCGGTAGCTTGGTGGGAGGTAGAGAGTGTGGAGACTCCAAAACAGTTGTGGGGTTCACCATCTTTTCCACCAACATGAGCCAGGCGTCCAAAAACTCCCCGGTGCCATCTGGAAGGTCAGTATGCTCCAAGCCTTCAGCAACAGGTACTCTCCCACCCATCGAAAGAGCCCAATTAAAAGTCCTAAAAACGCCCCCAAAAAAACATTAAGTATTACATCAATACTGTCATAATACATGGAAATGGGAAACCTTTTTATATTAAAGAGGTTATCCCAACAATGATATTTAACACCAACCCAGGGGTTAGAAAAGCTGAACTTGCGATTGGTGAAAAACAGAACTTGACTATTAAACAGCCCCTAAAAAGAGAAAACCAGAGGTAACTTACTCAAAAAGTGCATTGTGCCCACCAGAGCATAGAAACTTCTGTAGCATAAGGTGATATGGATATTTCCTTTCGTCAAACAACATTGGCGATGTGAAACCAACAGAGCAGATAAAGAACGTTAACCTAAAACAGCAAAGATTGAAGTCACATATAAAAGGCACTAGAAGAAAAAAAAAAAAAAAAACAAGTATACTGGAACCCCCAATACTGACCTGAACCTTGGTGTGGGAGTATAAGGGGGAGGCTGCCAGGAGAGGCCTTTGGTGAGTAATTTTGTCAAAGCAGATGCAGTGGAACGAGCTGCTGGAGTGGGGGCAGTGGTGGTACTTGCCGCATGATGGCTTCTTCTCTGTCGGACAGGGGACCCCACACACAGTTTTACCAAAAGTCCAAAAAGCTCTGCTAATGCTCGCCCTAACCTCGAGGATGCTGGAATGCAAGCACACAAATATGAGAATAAAGGCGCTGCAAAATCATTCCAGTAGCCACTCTCACTTACTGGCTATAGAGTAAGACTCTTCATAGAAGTCAACAGAAAACAAATGGGTGAAAATCACCAAATCGCATAAACTCGTGCTAACCTGACAGTAGCGGCTTGATCTGCTTGATTCTAGCAGCCATCGCTGGTGTGATCTTCGGTTTACCCTTCGGATCAGAGGTGCTTGGTTCGTCAGTCTCCATGGGGGCCAGCGAGTCACCATCCAACCCAATTCCTTCCAACAAACCCGTTGTTTCTTCATTTGCGGCTGAAGGGTCAACCTCTCCATCTGTAGTTAGCAAAATAAACAATTAGATTTTTTTTTTTATGTCAATCTACTTACAACTCTTCAAGTCAAAAGGCTCATGGCTAATAAGTTTATTATTCTTTAACCCCTTAGTGACCGGGCCAAGTTTTTGAAATCTGACCAGTGTCACTTTATGTGGTAATAACTCTGCAACGCTTCAACAAATCCCAGTGATTTTGAGATTGTTTTTTCGTGACACATTATACTTTATGATAATGGTAAATTTTGTTCAACATTTTTTGTGTTTATTTATAAAAAATATCAAAAATTTGAGAAAAATGTTAAAAAATTAGCAATTTTCTAAATTTGAATGATTATCCCTTTAATCCAGATAGTCATACAACAGCAAACCATTAATAAACAACATTTCCCACATGTCTGCTTTACATCAGGACCATTTGTAAAATGTTATTTTATTTTGCTAACATTTTAGGAGGTTTAAAAATGTAGCAGCAATTTTTCATTTTTTCAAAGAAATTTACAAAATTTATTTTTTTAGGGACTTACCCATGTTTGAAGTGACTTTAGGGGTCCCATATATTGGGAAACCCACAAACGTGATACCATTTTAAAAACAGCACCCCTAAACATATTGAAAACTGCAGTCAGGTAGTTTATTAACCCTTCAGGTGCTTTACAGGAATTAATGCAAAGTGGTATGACAGAAATGAAAATGTGTATTTTTACCACCTAAATGTTGCTAACTTCTAAACAGATAACTACAGCCGTCAGACTCTAAGGCCACTATTTGGTCATGAATTGCCATCGCAAACATCAGGACAACAAAATCATGATCTGAGGGCACCAATTGTGACAAAGAAGAAGCCCCCACACTCTGTTAACCATTTATAATGATGTAGTCACTATTGACAGCAGCATCTAAGGGGTTAAACAGATTTAGATGGTGCAAATACTGATCATGGCTGGTACAGCAAGTTGTCAGCTATAGTGTACAACCGACAGATGCTGGATTGTCATCTGTATGGGGAGGCTATTCTCTTATATCTCAGGTCAGTTAAAAGACGTATTGGCGGTCATTAAGGGGTTAAATTGCCTTTACGTTCAAAGATTAGATGTGATGGCTCTAAACACAACATCTAAAGTTTAAAGGCAGGTGGACATTACTACTAGGCACCATATTATAGGGTTAGCCCCCAAAAAAGGAGGTTCTCGCCAAGTCACCCTGTAGGTGATCCTAAAACTGGGGATGTGCAGCCCCATCCTGAATAGAGGAAAGATGTCCATGCTTGGGACTGCAGCGTACAGCACTCAGTCATTTCCGGGAATCTCATAAATGAATGGAGTGTAGACTATGCGCACCCCGGCTAAATTCAAGACAAAGCTGCAGAACCCTGATCTCAAGATTGCAAGTCATCCCCTACCCTACATTTTTTATGTACCAGCTCTCTTGGCTCCTTGGGGCAATGTACTCGCAGTCTTCTCCTCCTTAGGAGCAAGTTTTTGCATGTCTGCTTGACCAAACTCACACCCGGGTGGCAAACTGTTAAGACGAGAAGAGACGTTAGAGCAATGAACTAGGACTTTATTTTTGTCAACATGTAATTATTGGATCATAATTTAACCTCTAACTCCCCCCAGGGATGCCACAAACTAGGTCAAGAGCCCTTTGGCTTTTTCAGCAGGATTTTACCCATTAAGCCCACAGTAAAGGGAAATTGCAGATGCTTGCACAGCCATTGGCTGGAAGTGCAGGGTATCACATAAATGTATGATTAATAAGGATCCAGTTACTAGGATGGCTCCAATAAAGTTTGTGCAGCTCTTTGAAAACATTAGTCTATGGGATGACCACAATCAACTTAAACCATAAAGGCTGTGTTCCCGTGAGTCAGATTTGTGTAGGAGCAGTAGATTAACATTGCCGGTAGGGTGTCACCAGATTCTACCAGGATTTAGACATAAAACCTGCACCAATATCTTGACAGAACATTTCGACATGGTCAAAGTGTTCATATTAAAGCAGAATGCCTGAGTACACCATACAAAGCTGTGCTTTATTTCCCAAATGCTGGTAAAATGAATATCATTTTGGAGTTCAAAAGGCATAAAAGAGAGGGCACTTAGCTCACAGAAGGAAAAGCCTTTAGAAATGTCAGTATAACAATAATGTAAGCCAGCTCTAACAAGATTAGGTTACGAGAACACCGTCCCACCTGTTAGGAGTACAGAGAGAAAGTAACACGGTGCTTTCCCACACCAGAGAGCAGTAGAGCTGGCTAAGCTTGTTCAAAACATTGAGTCCCAATTGTGAGCCCCACTGGTTCACAGAGATGGCGCGGATCTCACTCTAAAATAGAATAAAAAAAAAAAAAAACACGATAACTCATGTAAAAAGTTAAACCAAAGTATATAAAGAAGAAGAAAAAAAAACACTAAAAAAGTTCTCCAAAGAACGTGCCGCTTACCTGTCCGACTCTGCACGTGTGGACAAACATCATAATGTAGGCGTGAGCTGCCGTCAGAGCATGGAGCAGTGGTGTGGCCTGGGCAGAAAGCGTGGCATCTGTGACATTCCCAGCACATGCCAACTCTCTCAACAGCACAGACCCACCAGGTGCCTCGATTGGTCGATGAAGAGGATCAAGAGAGGAGAGGATGGAGTCCAGCTGAAGGAGCCCCTCCTGGAGAACTTTAGGCTCATGAGACAATGTCTGAAGATAAAAGAAAAAGAAAGGAGCTAACTAATGCAATCAAGAACAGGGATCAGAATAAAATCTGGCACAGGGCTATTAGGATCACATGCCATATTGGGTGCCAGATTTAATGTAGTTTAAAAGGAGCGTTTCCATCTGCATACATGGATATTATTGCATAGTGCATGTAAAAACAAGCGCTCATTGCAATTTACTGCTTATAAACAATTGCAGCCGTTCTTGAAATTTTAATTAACTGTTGACTGGGAGACCGACCACCGCTGCTGTCTAGAATAGGCTGAAGTTGGCCAGGAGTAAGGCGTTACAGTGCACTCCAGCAATCCTGGCCAGCTTTAAAACAGCACTTACAAGCTCAATAGAAATGAGCTTGCTAACAATACGCATGCTCTGCAGTCTGAGGTGGTCGGTCTCCTAGTTAACGAGCTGTAAAACAATAATATAGTGTTAATATAATCAATAACGGCTGCAAATTATTAAACGCAGTTAAAAGCAAGATTGCTTGTATTTACAAGCGCTATCTGAAAATATCCAACTATAAAAGGTTGGGAATAAACAATTTAAGTTCATGGATTAGGGGGTAGAAAAATTAAGATGGGCTTCAGAAGCCAGTTAGCCCGCACAAAGATCTGGTTTGGATTTTCAGTAGCCAAATAGAAAATATATGGGAGCATTGGCCACACAAAGTAAAAGGCACAACTCTTCAACCAATTTATATCTATCTATATATTCGTCTAAGGGGTACTTCCGTCTGCGTCACGAAATCCCACGTCGCTGATTGGTCGCGGCCGGCCAGCAACAGGCTTAGTCCGGCCGCGAATTGGCCCCTCCCTACTCTCCTCCAGTCAGTGCCAGTGTGTCGCCCCATCCCGGACCAACTTTTTACTATTGATGCTGGCTATGCAGGTGAGTATAACTATTTTTTATTTTAATTAATTTTTTTTCCACAGGGATATGGTGCGCACACTGCTGGATACCACGTGGCCTGCGCTATATACTACGTGGCCTGCGCTATATACTACGTGGCTGCACTATATACTACGTGGCTGCGCTATATACTACGTGGCTGTGCGATACTACGTGGCTGCTATATATTACGTGACTGCTAAATATTACGTCGCTGTTATATACTACGTGGCTGTGCTATCTACTGCGTGGGCTGTGTTATATACTACATGGCCTGTGTTATATACTAAGTGGCTGCTATATACTACTGTACGTGGGCTGTGCTATATATACACTACGTGGGCTGTGCTATATACTATGTGGCTGCTATATATTACGTGACTGCTATATACTACGTGATTGCTATATAATATTTATTTTTATATAGTGCTAACATATTCCGCAGCGCTTTACAGGTTGCACACACTATCATCGCTGTCCCTGTTGGGGCTCAAATTCCCTATCAGTATGTCTTTGGAATGTGGGAGGAAACCGGAGGAAACCCACACAAACACGGGGATAACATACAAACTCTTTGCAGATGTTGTCCTTGGTGGGGTTTGAACCCAGGACTCCAGCGCTGCAAGGCTGCTGTGCTAACCACTGCGCCACCGTGCTGCCCATTATTACGGGGAGGCAGCACTGTCTGTGCCTACATTATTTACGTGACTGCTATATACTATGTGGGCGGTGCTATATACTACGTGACTGCTAGATACTACGTGGCTGTCTGTTATATACTACGTGGCTGCTATATATTACGTCGCTGTGCTATATACTATGTGGGCTGTGCTATACACTATGTGGCTGTCTGTGTTACATACTACGTGGCTGCTATATACTACATGCCTGTGCTATATACTACGCAGCCGGCAGCGACCAATCAGCGATATTACCGCGGGATTTAAACACCGCTTCGGTGATTAGTCGTGCCCAGCCAACTGCGACCAATCAGCGAAACGCAGTCCGGCCGCGAATTGGTGCGGGATTTAAACCACGCTTTGCTGATTGGTTGTGGCCAGCCGGGCCGATAATGGCGCGGAATTTAACCCCCACTCACAGCGCGATGAATATACATATTCTAGAATACCTGATGCTTTAGAATCGGGCCACCATCTAGTTAATCATAATTACGTACCAGGATAGATTTGCACACTCCAGCCACAGCCTGGCATGCAGCAGAGGTAGGGAAGTCAATCGGTAGGTTAGGAAGGCCCAATATGGTTACCAGGGGCAGGAGACCCTTCTGGCTCACAAACTCCTGGCAGTGATCATCTGTTGTGTTGTTGCTCAGTATGGATTCCACAAATTTCATCTGTGAAGAGTAATACAATGGTCAGCATAGATCATCTGTTCAATAGCAAGAACACATGTAAACTTATCAAGTGATGCTAGAATATCGATTTATGATGAGCAGGAGGATCTCTATCGATACAGAAAAGGATCTGCAGAGTTATCCCAGGTCCAAGTGCCCCCTTACAGTGGCTGCTTCAGACACTGGCTGTGCAGGGTACGGTAATATGGGCCCCATGTGATATTTTAGTGATGGTATGACAATGTTTACTAAATCTTCCACGAAACTCACCACGTTGAGAATGTAATCCATGAGAGGAATTGGGATTCTTTCTTCGGTTCCCACAACACTATGAAGGAAAAGGACTATTACAAGGCGCAATTTAAAAAAAAAAAAAAAAAAGGAATTTATGCAGAGTATAATTTTTTCAAGAAACACATAGGACTTGCCCGTGGGGCTAGCACTGATTAGGTCAAGGCTAGAGGAAAAAATAAAAAAAGGATAGTGATTTACTAGTCTCCATTGGAATATCCCATGATGCGGTAAGATGAGTCACACTGTCGCTCTCGCCAGGGGACCACATACTTCTCCAGTCCTCTACCCCTTCTGCCATCTTTTTGTACATCACTACAAAAAGTGATCTAGGCATGACTTTGCAGCATGTATCAAGGGTCCTGTTTTTTTTTCACACCCTCTTCCAAGGCTCGTCGGACTCTCTAATTTTAGAATCCACCCTGATGAGCTGAACACCACCGCTCTCCCAATTTTTGCCACTTTCTAGGCTAATGTGCATTGTCAAAACATGGAAGAGTGGGCAAGTCTCAGTTACCCATGCATGTGCAGTTTGCAGATGCAAATTTTCAAGTGTCAGGTGAGGTCTACCTTGTTTGTCCTCTTCCAGTCCATTACTCCATCCACAACCAGCCAAGGAAGCGGAAAATTCCTTATTTTAGACAGATCACCGTACAGAGCAAAGATGCAGAAACATCTGCCTCATAGGAGGTGGTGTCCTTCAAGCACCAAATTCTCACAAAAACACCGACTCTGGCAACCACTCGGTCTTCTCAAGTCCTGGAAGACAACATGGCAAGAAATTCCAAAAACCCAAATGCTTTGACATCTTTTACCCCTTTCTTGTGGACCTGTCTCCTAAATGTGCATCTCCACAAATGACACTCCTGTATCTCACCTCTTAATCTACTAAAAAGGCACCCAAAGGTTCCCCAAATTCAGTTTCACAGCACCAGGTTAAGCTCCACGCTAAGTCTGTGTGTCAACTTTGGTGTCCAAGAGTGTTTCCAAAAGGTGACAAAAAGCTCAAAACCAGGATCATGACTGGAGCTCAGTGAAAAGATTGACTGGCAAAGCAAGCAGCTTTCTTTGGAATCAGCCAGAGAATCTTCTCAAGCCAGAGACTTTGGTAGGAGATTGCCTTGTGCCCTCCTTTCAGAATGTAGGACCATCTCTGGTGAAGATGCTTGGGTTTATTCAACACATCAGGGGCACATGCACTTCTCCAAGATGACAAGCAAATCACATTCAGAAATGACTCCTTTCAGTCAACGCATCTTCTCTGCCTCTCCAGTTCTAGACAAAGATCCTGGGCAAGAGGGTTAAGGCCATATGCAGCCAGTCTCCTTGGCCCAGCAACATTCCAGATGGTAATTTTTTTTCCCCAGTGGGAAAGGGCAGGTATATCCAATTTTCTACATCACATGACCCAAAGCCGTTGGAAGCCATGGGGAACTGATCTCTTGTGGTGGAGTGAAGCGCAATCTTTCTTTCTCCGGCACATGATTTCAGGTAACATCCACTCATCCCAATATTTTGTCTTGAGTGCTGGGGCACCTCAAATGAGCCAAGAGGTACCACAGCCTATAATCCCAAGGACTCCACTCACTTGGCTTTATCAGTTTTCCTTGCTACTTTCCTCTGGTGCTTCAGGTGATCATGGCAAAGGATTCTGGTCATCTGCCCAAAATGCTCCCGCACCACCTTGACAGATGTCTTTTGATGCCATCCCACTTGCCCAGATTTGCTTTCTCCACATCCAGTCTGGCCAGAATTTTAGAACCCTGTATTTAATAGCATGGCGGTTCAAAATGCCATCTTGACTTCCAATGCATTCTTAAAACAATCGGTCCTTGGTCAGGCCAAGGAGGCCGACCTATTTTAAGATTTATCAAGGAATCTGTATGACCCTTACTTTCAGTGGTGTGAAGAGCTACCCCCCACGAAACTTTACCTTGAATTTTGTGGTACCTGGATGTCATGGTGATAACCACATTCAATGTGAATGGTGTGATGTAGCATTGTCATACTGCGATAACAGTCCGCGTTGTGTGTGGAGACACAACCTTATTGCCTTTGTACAATCTGGTGCCTGCACAATTTTGCCATTGTTGCCCCAGACAGACTACATAAGCGGATGGGAGCCTCCAAGAAAACTCTGTTGCTGCATCTGCTCTATGAGGCATAACTTTAAGTACTGGATCTTTTATACGTGACACTCTACCAAGCATCAACACTACAGGTATTCAACACCCCTACCTGGTCCTCCATGCACACCTCTGCCAAATTCTACAAGTTCTGCACTCTATTGCATCTATTGGTCAGAAGGTGTTGAAACCGCTCAGATGTTCACCTGTCGATTTTACTTTTTCTATTAAGCTTGAAGGAGTTGTCCATTAAATCGGACAACCCCTCATCAATATATCCCCCTGCTTAGGGAGCCGCCATCCCAGCAATGTCAGCGCATGCCACCCAGGGTTGGCACGGTTTAACATCATGCGTGTGCCGACATCACTGGTATGGCGCCTGTGCAGAAGAGGAGTATTGTGGTTATTATTTTACATGGGAGAAAACATGGTGATTGAGAAGGGGTTATCCAAGAAGTTTACAACCCCATTAAGGACATCACACGCTTCCTATGTTGACAATTCTATAAACCAGCAAGGATTTCATTTGTATTACAATCCACAAAATCTGTCAGTCTTGTTCAATTTTCTTTTTCCTTCAGCAACAGCGGAGTACAAACCGATTAGCCAAGTCTCTGCACACGAGCAGCCTCCTTTATTTATTGGTATCGGTCTCATAGGGCAGGTCTTTTTACCCATGGTTTGTGTATCCTCCTCCCCCAATGAAAAAGGGATTTTTGGTACTTAAAAATCTTTCTTGGAGCCTTCATTGGGGGACATCATAAGGGGCTCCAAGCTTCCAAGTCCACTATTGCCCGTTGGATTCGTTCGGCAATATTGGAGGAATATAACTTTCAGGACAAACATCCTTCTCCGGGGTAAGGGCTCACTCGACACGGGCGGTGGGAGTTTCCTGGGCAGTTTGTCACCAGGCCTTCTGCTTTGCAGATTTGTAAGCCTGCAACCTGGTCATCTTTGCACACCTTTGCGAGGTTTTACAGGGTTCATACCCATGCCTCGTCTGATGCAGGCCTGGGAAGGAAGGTGCTGCAGGTGGCGTTTGCACCCCGGCCAACCCGAGTGTTGTCTTTGCATTTTTTCTGTTTCCCATCCTTGGGACTGCGTTGGAACGTCCCATGGTTACCTGTGTCCCTCAATGAAGCCATAAAGAAAGAAGGATTTTTGGTATTCACTGTAAATTCTCTCCATCGTTGAGCCTTCATTGGGGGACACCGCACCCTCCATGTTTGCAGCCTATTAGGCCTACGTTCCTTTGTTGTTGGGTTGGTACATTTGTTGAGTTTTGGTTGCTTTTCCTACTGCTTTATCAGTAACTGATGTGCTTCGTGCCAGTCGGTGGGTGTATACTGCTGAGGAGGAGCCATTTTCCTTTTTTGCCTAGTGTCAGCCGCCTTGCGACAGCAGCATACACCCATGATCACCTGTATCCCCCAATAAAGAAATAAGAAAAATCTTTCAATTTATACACTGAACACATTTAACAGCACAATTTAGTCTAAATTTTCTTCAATCATGCGCAAGCCAAGTCAATTAAAATTATACTGAAATGTCGCCCTCAATAGTAAGCCAATCTCGCTGGCCTGCCTCAAGCAATGCAGGAAGCTAAGTAATTCAGTCAGTATACATAACCAGGGACAGCGCATTATCTTTACTGTCCCAACATGGATACAGAAAGTAAAAGGATCACTTACTGTTGGCTTGGTTCAACTTCACTTTGCTGATTTGCACTGAAGCTTTGCATAGCTTGCACTTCTTCCTCCTCCTCATCCTCACTGGAAGCCTCCTCTGCCGCATGGTTAGACCGGGGTGGAGGGGCAGTGGCTGTGCCATCAGCCTTCTGAATGGATGGCTTCTGACAAATGTACTTTGGGTCCCTACCGAGATTGCATATTTCTTCTAAAAGCTAAAAAATAGAAGAGATGACAATAGACTCAGACCACCTGTGTCACATTGAAGACAACTACTTTTTATGACATTACTTAGGCCTTACCTTAATAATAGCAGTGGTGGCATCTGTTTTTAACGTGGGCTGATGCCTCATCAGCTCATCAACAGCACTGCCCAGGTTAGAGGCCGTATCGCCTGCAGGAGACCGGAGAGAGGTCAAGGCTGGAAAAGACCACGGGCCTCTTAATCCCTCCGCTAGAGACCTGAAGGGAGCTCTATCCTATGCTGCACTACAGGTCTCTTCAGCAGGGGTTAGAGGTGGTTTAGAGAAAATTGGGACGTACCGTGGACTAAAACTTTTTTTGGGATAAAAGCCAGTATCTAAATCCTGGCACAGCTGTATGATAATTATTCATAGATTAGCAAACTGATACATTGAAAGTTGTACTAGCAAGGAAATAAATATCCATGGTAGCAGCTTTGTGGCCCTTAAGAAGTTAATTGGTTACTTACCCAACGGATCTGAGCTACGTCTTCTCCTCATTGCAGGAAGGTAGTCTGGTGATAACAACACTTTAAAAAGTCTTCCGAAAGGTTGGCACTGCACAAATGACTGCAAACCACGGGCATTCAGACAAAGTGCACTGAAAACATTTGGAAGGGAGCCTAGAACCTCCCGGGTAGCAGGTACCTAAAAAGAGAAAGGGGGGGGGGGGGTAAATTCATCAGCAAGATCCACTTACAGGAAAAAGATCACACCCAATGCTACATGCAACATAACGAAAGAATGTGCCACGACCCTCGCAGGTTGCGAGAAACCCAAACCTGAATTTCTTGGAACCAGTATGTCATGGTCATGACCACATCAAATTTGATCATGGCATTTGATGTAGCAAATACCACGATCACTGGCCACGTTATGCATGTCATGGTAGATCCTACTTTCTTTATACATTTCCAGGAGGTTTAAACAGAGGAATAGCACAATGCAGAAAACTAAGAAATGACACTCCAGCATTTTTATTTCTTTACTAAACAGATGATATCTTAGTACTGTGGTATTTACCAACAATCAGTGTTACCAGATGCTTTAGAAATACTTGAATAGGACAATGACTTTTGCCGGGGGGAAAAAAAAAAAAAAACGCTCACATATAGGGAGATTCTTACATCTTTTATAAGGAGGGCGTGCAGCATTACATCTGTCAATCCATTGTCTTGGAGAGAGGAGAGAAGAGAGGGCTCTTGAAACACGAAGACCGTTACCACTTCAGTAGCTGCAGGAACACACAAGGCAACTCTGTAATACAACCATGGATTGAGACATTGTGCTTACATAATCCGATTTCTGTATTCAACTTACCCAGCAAGAAGAGGGAAGGGCCATAATATTCTGCATTACTGATTATGTGTTTCAGGGAAGTCGGAAGCGTTCCATCCATTACTAATACAACAAAAGAAAAAAAAAAAGTCACATCTCAAAAGTTCACGCTGTTAATATAGCAAATCTTTCTAATAAATTAAAAAAGCCTACCATGGCGAATTCCGTCTGAGAAAGCGGGATCCTGAATTGCTTTCTTCAAAAAATTTAGCATAGATTTCAACAAGGCTGCTCTTTGCGGAATGCACTGCACCCCTGAAAAGTAAAGAAAGCAGTCTCGTAAAACATGCCCCTCCTTTTAATTTGGAGTTGTACAGTAGTTTTGCAATGGTGAGAATCCTTACCAGAGCGTGGCATTACTAAACTCCCTGCACTACTGCTTGTCGTCATAGGCCGAGGATCTGTAGAGGTGGAAGGACCTGGGCTGCTTTCCATGGCTACGTCAGACACTACGACACAAAGGATACTGCTAGGAGGACAGTTTAATACTGATCAATGGTTCCAAGAGTTTCATTTGAAAGGATCTTTCTTAAACTAGAATTTGTCTGCAGGTTTTTGCAATGTAATCCTAGCATCATGATGTAGGAGCCAAGATCCTGATTGCAGAAGTGTCACTTACTAAGTTGTGTGCTATTTCAATAGTGTTTTATCAGCAGATCATCATTACTGGACTAGGCGTTTTTTGTGTCCTGGTCCAACCATGCCCTCACCGCTGACCAGCAGTTTTCTGCCTATGCACAGTGTACACAAAAAGCTGCCAATTAGTGGTGTGGGAGGGATTATACACAGCTCGGCGTTCAGAGAACAGCTACATCTGCTGCACCCAGTAAACTAAGTGATTCTTTGCTGGAATCAGGGTCCCCACCTCTGCTTCATGCTGCTGTCAGATGAGGTAGCAAACACCCAGTGACAGATTCCTTTTAAAATAAATTATACCCTTATCTATGGGTTGTGATATACTTTAAGCGATCAGCAAGAATTGGCTCTGTAGAGTTAAGGTTTGAATAGAGAAGAGCTGCAAATGCTTGGTTTCTTTCTTTCTTTGTGGAACTGCAGGAAAAAGTTGTGATGTCAGGGGTCCGAGAAACCGGCTCTTGGGATTGCTTGGGGGTTCAGAGGTTAGTCCACTGGCGATTAGTACTTTATCACCTATCCCACAGCGAGGGGATAACTTGTTATTCTGGGAATAACCATTTAAATGAACAGAACACATGTAGAATGTGAAGCGACTTTACAAGCTGAAGTGAATTGACAGTGAACTACCTTCCATGTCAGTTTCCATCTCTTCTCCCTCTTGAACAGTGCTCGGGCGCTGGATTTTTGGTTTAATGACAAATGGACACTCTTTCCTGCACAAATCAACTTCATGCTGAGAAGAAAACAAGAGTAAGGGCATTAGAATAAAAACAAACATTCCAGAAAATTCGGCAACTTGGAGGAGATTTCACCAGGACAAGTAATCTATCATGCGTCTGGGTCCTTCATGACTCAACCCAAACAAATAAGATCAGCGAGCCAAGGGGCAGCCAGAGAGCCAAGGAGCAGCCAGAGAGCCAAGGAGCAGCCAGCGACAGAAAAGGGCGCAAGGGGCAGCGAGCGACAGACAAGTGCAAGGGGTGGTGGTGATGTTAATTGATCTCATAAGCCAGTGATACACAAGCACATTGTGCGTTACAGGTATATAAACATTACAGCCTGGCAGCTGCAATTTGCCAATTACCTCACCTAGCCAAAAAAAATTAAATTGGGGGCTCGTTATGGAAATATTTCATTCATATATCATTTACACAAAGGAATAAAGATTGGAAAGGTTTTCATCTAAAGAAACAATTCTTAATCTCACCTCCAGCCGATAAATGAATATGGACAGGCCGCTGTGAGACTGAAATGCAGCCATATCTAGGTTGGTAATGAGGTCAACAACCCTAACGGCTCGCGTCACAAACGTGATCTGGTCCTGTTCGTCTCCTAGGAACTTGATCACCTGAGAAATATAATGCCGAAGAGAAAGCTCACACCAATGCTGCAAATAAACAGAAAATTTCTGCTGGGAAGACAACAGCAGCTACATCCTCACTGCATCCTCAGCTTACGTAACTTTATACATCATTCTTGGTTTGCTTTTACTGTTAGCAATACTGAAAGACACAAAACCACGCTATACCTTTAAAAGTGCTTCCATCATGCCGCAGGAAACCAGTGCTTCTCCACCAGCGTCGTAACTGGCTAGATGATATAAGAATGAGAAAAGAGCGGTGGCAAACTGATGGGGGTACGGCTCCATCGTTGGGTCTGGAAAGAGGAAGAGATAATTAAGCAAAATAAAAGCCCTTATCAATGCAGAGCACATGATATTCCGAGTTGGTGAAAGCTACTGATTTTCACCATGGCACATCCAGGCTTTTTCATACAGAGAAACTATTCAGCTTTTCAACATCATGCATTTTTGGGGTTCTGAAATCTATTTGAATGAAAAATAATTGAAATAATTCCAAGTAGAGAAGTATCGCAATTTCAAAGCTTCAAGAGAAGCAGTATTTATTAGACACAGGATAAAGTTTCGCCTGATCGGCTTCACCCAGGGCTTCTGGAACGGTTTTCTCTTGAATCCTTGCAATTGTGTTACTTTGCCATTTTGGAATTCTTTCCAGTATCTGCTTCATGCAAGTACATTTTATAAGCAGAAAAAAAACAAAAAAAACAACGGATGGTTAAAAGCTGGATACTGCTTCCACATATGAAAAGCCTGAGTGTGCTGGGTTGAGAATCAGTGGCTTTCAACAACTTGGAATATCTTCTGCTAAGTCTCCAAACTTGACAAGCTATGTATTGATTTGAAGCGCCTAATAAGCTGACCAACTTTGACACTTGATGCTGCTTGGAGTCATATTATGTTACGTTTTGGTGTTTTGTTTTATTGTTTGTCATTTATCCCTGAACCAAAATGATTTAATGTTTGTATTACAAAGTAAATGGTGGGGGGAGTCAGCCAAGGATCTGACACAAAACTCCTCTCCACGAGCCAGTGCGGACAGCCACCAATAAGCAATGAAGGATGTAAAGCTACCAACTGCAACTTTCACCCATCGTCAGCCTTTAAAGGGAACCCGTCACCCCGAAATTCGCAGGTGAGGTAAGCCCAGCGGCATCAGGGGCTTATCTACAGCATTCTGTAATGCTGTAGATAAGCCCCCGATGTTACCTAAAAGAGGAGAAAAAGAGGTTACATTATACTCATCCAGGGGCGGTCCCGCTGCTGGTCAGGTCGGATGGGTGTCTCCGGTCTGCTGCGGCGCCTCCCATCTTCATTACAAGACGTCCTCTTCTGATCTTCAGCCACGGCTCCGGCGCAGGCGTACTTTGCTCTGCCCTGTTGAGGGCAGACAAAGTACTGCAGTGCGCAGGCGCCGGGCCTCTGACCTTTCCGACGCCTGCGCACTGCAGTACTATCCTCTGCCCTCAACAGGGCAGAGCAAAGTACGCCTGCGCCGGAGCCGTGGCTGAAGATCAGAAGAGGACGTCTTGTAATGAAGATGGGAGGCGCCGCAGCAGACCGGAGACACCCATCCGACCTGACCAGCAGCGGGACCGCCCCTGGGTGAGTATAATCTAACGTCTTTTTCTCCTATTTCAGGTAACATCGGGGGCTTATCTACAGCATTACAGAATGCTGTAGATAAGCCCCTGATGCCGCTGGGCTTACCTCACCCGCAAATTTCGGGGTGACAGGTTCCCTTTAAGCAGGGGTCTAAGAAATAAACTCTCATATTAGGTGGTTGCCTAATGACAACCATCCTTTAAAAACTACCCATGCTGAAACCAAGCACAGGCGCTTAATGCACCAGAGCAGTTCACTGCAACTTCCTACCCATTTGTTTTCCAACTATTTCCACCCTCCTTTGGCTCCTGTAAAGCTGGAGCATGGAAAAATATAGAAAATAAAGTATGTGGGTATGAGCACTGAACCGCACACACACACACCTAGGGTGCAAGGACTGCCTGGCCTGTGCTTGGTTTGAACAGTCATTTCTTTCTAACAAGCTCCCTTTTAAAAACAGAGGTGGAATAACATTTTTTGCACTCACCAATCATAGCCTGAATACAGTTTCGGACAAGAACAGGTAAAAAACCATGGTAAGAGGCAGTACCAGTGCAGTCAATGATGCTGCTTAATTTGGGCGTTCTTTCCAAGTGAACAATAGAGGTCAAAGTTCTCAGAGATGCCGCCTTAATATCCTATTGAAATGAAAGAGAAACAAAAAACAAAAACATGTGTTATACACAGTACCTTAGTGTAAGTCCGTGCTTTGCTGGTTTGGGGGAAGATGGCCTTACCATGAGCTGCTTGTCTGTTATCTGGAGAACATCCACTAATTCCTCTATTAAACCATTGTAAAGAATACTATTTGCAGACTCTTGCAATGCATTAGAATAAACTGTAAAAAGACAGCAAAGATTGAAGTTACATTAAAACAAGCACAGAAGAAGGAAGAAATCAATAAAAATTGCTAAAAACCTAAAAAGGAACAAAGACCACCCCTTGATTGTCCAGAACGAAAGGGAGCAACAAATTCAAGAGCTGGTCTCTAGAAATGGAATGGACCACATGCAGGAAAAAGAATAGGAAATAGCCCATTATGGCACAATATCCCACTCAGTGATTCTATAGTAGAACCTGCATTACACAAGTTCTAAACCACAGATAAAAAATAAATAAATACATACCTAATATAGAAATGGCATGTAGTCGGGCCTGGACGGCTTGTAGTCTCTTCTTATGATTGGAAAAACCATGTGCAAGCCGTATGTGGGTAAACAAAAGCATCTACAGGATAAAAAATTAATAAAACGTAAGAAAACAGGGATTTTTGTGTACTCCCCGTAAAATCCTTAAACTCCGAGCCACTCATTGGAATTAAATAATCTCCATTACTGGTATGTAAAACCTATGCATAAGATCATTCATCAATAAAGCAACTAAAAGTTGTCAATACTATGTACCTGCTTATCCTTGGGAATGCTGTGCAATTTAGTTAGAGACTCCATAATCTCAGAGGGACTTTCCGAAATCTGGAAAATAGAGCAGAGTTCTAATAACCAAAGTCTCATGTGTAAGTGATGATCACACCGTATAATGCAGCAACAAATTACCTTATCTAGCTCTTCTATGTGAATGTAATGTAGTGTATTACTAGACGCCTGCAGATACAAAAGGCAGATATTGGGTTAGTTCACCTACTTCATAGGGCACGGATTAAAAACACCAGGACATTAGTTGCCAAAATTAGTAGCCAATTCTAACTAATTCACTCACCCTTTTTTCTATTTTTACTTCAGATCCAGGTTCTGCATAAAACTCAAAATGAAGAGTAGTGGCGCTTGGTGGGTATTTCTAGAAAAAACAACAACAACAAAAAAAAAAAATTATATATATATATATACATACATACATACATACATACATACATACACACACACACACACACACACACATATATATATATAGTTGCTGTAGACATTTTCCGTTTCTTGTCCATCAATGTGTATTTGTAAAGCAGCATTAATCATCATCACCTGACAGCTAATAAAAGGGCTTCCAAGAAAAAGCCACTGTCTAGCAGGTCCCAGAGGAACCCTTCATCCTTTAACCCATGTAAAGGGATATGGATTTACTTTGAGCGTCCCAGTTGGGGCTATGGAGCGACTACCGGCCAGTGGACCAAGATGGCAGGAAAAAGTCATATATAAGGTGGCAGAGTTAAAGAGACTGCAACAGGGTCAGGTATAACCTATAACTTTCAACTCTAGGAGGGAGCTGGGGTCTATATAAGGGTCCAGCCCCAAGACATATGGGAGGGGATTCATGGGTTGACAATGTGCAGGAAATAACCCTCAACTCCCTGCCCAGACAGCACCACAAGTACCAGAGTATTAAACAGACTGCCCTGCAATGCTCGCAACAAAGAAACAGCACCAGCTAGTGACAAACAGAGGAAGCGAGCAGACATGGATGTACTAGTATTTAACACATTTCATGGAATCTATACTCATGTTTCCACCTCTGTTGTATATGTATGTAACACATATTCAGCTAAATCCAACAGTCCAGCACTTAGATGGGAAATGGAAATCCAACTGCCGTGTGTTTCCACCAAAGCACACATTGTGGCAGACCCTCCGTTAAGAGGAACAGTCAGCACAGAATGACTGTTCAAACCAAGCACTGGAGATTGGTGCACCCTTAGTGTGGCCAAACATGTAAGTGCACCATCCTACCTACGTGCTTTCCATCCATCTCAGTCGTTCTATGAAGCCAGAGCTGTCAAAGAAAAAAGGGGGGAAACAAGTAGGTGGGAAGATGCACTTAAATGTTTGGCCACATCAAGGGTGCAGAGTGCCTGTACTTGGTTTAACAGTCATTCTGTGCGAAACACAAGCAAGTCAGCCAATGTGGCACTTATTACACATTAAACTTACCGACATCTGCATGTCTTTGCAGCACTCAGCAAGACCAAAGCCATTCTCTTTTCCTCCCCAACTCTGAAAATACAAGAGACTACAATGTGATTTTATAACTAAAACGGTTTGAAATCTTGGAAAATTTTGTGCAACTCCTGGTTAAACAAAAACGGAGACTTTTTTTGCAGCGCCACCAGGAGGGGTGTTGGGGCCAGCGCAGCCAGGAAATGCACCCCGCAGAAATGTAGTCCGGTCTCTGACTGATATACATTTCTTGAATTGGCAGGGAGTGGAGCAGCTTACGGTTTATTAAGACTGTTGTGCAAGTCTCCAGTCTTGATGAATCGGGGGCCTGTATGTACTTTAAGTTTACCTCTGCAAGATGCTGTAGCCGTGACAATAGGGGTGTTCTTTTATCAGAGGCCAGGCGAGTGATGTAATTGGATCTCTTGCTGAAGACGTACAGAAGATTGAGAACAGCCAGGACAACTTGCATGTCGGAAGAGGCGAGCAAAGTTGTCAGGTGCTAGAAATAAGAAATAATATTAGCATTTTTTTGATCTATGTACAGATTTACACAGAAACGGGGCCAATGCTTACTTTTCCAATAAAGGCCGAAAGCCCACTGAGGATAATTTTCCTTAGGGACCTGCATGTATCTTGAGAACAGGACTCCCCCCAATGCCACCACATCCAGGCCATAGATGTGTGGGACTGTCTAACCTGTTCAGTGGTTGATAACTACATCATGCAGGGTAGGGTACTTAAATCTTAAAATGGGTGCAGGTCTTTAAGGTGGCATATTCTGTGGCTAGGCTATACATTTTGAGATGGGGACTACAATTCAGTTCTTTACTAGCTCGAGTTCCCATCTCTCTTGCTTTTCATCGGAAATAGTCATCACGCTTGTCCAGATCCTTAGCGTAGCTTCTTCAATGCACCAAGACTGTTTTACCCAAAACTAGAAGCAACCCAACCATATCAACTCCACCCCCATACAAGTACACTCAGTCATTACCTCGATAGAGCTGTAGAGATGCCGTGAAAAGCTGTACTCAATCAGCAAGGCAGTGAAGTTGAGCACTGCCAGAAGAAGCGCTTTCAATTGCTCCTTCTCGGGTCTATCGCACACAAGCATCCAAGACATGTTCTCAACGGTCTGCCCAGCGTCAGCCAGGATGCCATCAAAGCGATCCAAGAGGTCCACCCAGTGATATAGCTCGCACTAGAGAATTACAAAAAAAAAAAAAAGCACATTTACCTATGCACAGAACCAAAAGCGAAAAAGCCGTCAGCACCTGTGCGAGTCAGGTTCCATACCTTCCCAATATTCCATGTTTTGATCTGCTGAAGCTCCAGCAGTAGCTGCTCATCAGTACAAAGTTTCAGCTTGTCAATCAGTGATCTGCAATCAGCAGGCTGCAAGACAAAAATGTGCATTAATATGAAGTGTGTGAAAACAATACCACTAGCATGGTATAAATTGCCACAAGCATTGGTGGCCACACGTTGTGTAGCCATCTCCATTCACTTCTATGAAAGATGAGGAAAGATGCAAGAGCGGGGTGCGTGGTAATGGCTATTCTCTGCCTGGATGTGGTGATCACCAGTTAATATCCTGAGATGGGAATACGGCTTTAAATCTGGATGACATGGGCAGATTCTGGGCACTTTGTGATTGCAATGTTTGGTAACGTGGCATGAGCAACACTCACCGCCTCTGTTGGCGTCTTCTTCAGCTTCGTCCTGTCCACCTTCATCTTCAGAGTTTACTGATTCTATAACCTAGAAAGTGGTGAGACGGCAATATTTTAGCATGTACAGCTAGAGGGCAAAACGCGCACTATTTTTATTTTTTTTTACAATTTGCAAATTCCTTTACTAAGCGAAAAACAATAGTGATTATCGTTGTGTTAAGAGATGCCGCACTGTAAGCCTGCATGTGGGAGAGCCAAGGTATCAGAACCACAGACAGCAACACAATGGATTACACTTTAGGCTATGTTCACACCTTGCGTCGGGTCCCTGCGGGTTCTCCCGCAGCGGATTTGATAAATCTGCAGGGCAAAACAACTGCGGTTCTCCCTGCAGATTTATCGCGGTTTGTTCAGCGTTTTCCGCTGCAGGTTTCCGCCTATACTATTGATGCTGCATATGCAGCAATATGCAGCATCAATAGTAATGTTAAAAATAATAAAAATTGGTTATACTCACCCTCTGATGTCCGGATCTCCTGGGCGCTGCACCCGGCGGTCCGGTTCCAAAGATGCTGTGGGAGAAGGACCCTTCGTGACGTCACGGTCATGTGACCGCGACGTCACCGCAGGTCCTGGTCGCACAGCAACTCTGACCGGACGGCCGCGTGCAGCGCCCAGGAGCTCCGGACATCAGAGGGTGAGTATAACCAGATTTTTTATTTTTTAACCCCAAATATGGTTCCCAGGGCCTGGAGGAGAGTCTCCTCTCCTCCACCCCGGGTACCACCCGCACATTATCCGCTTACTTCCCGCAACGTGGGCACAGCCCCATGCGGGAAGTAAGCGGTTCAATGTATTCCTATGGGTGCAGAAGCGCAGCGATTCTGCACAAAGAAGTGACATGCTGCGGGTTGTAAACCGCTGCGTTCCCGCGCGGTTTTTCCCGCAGCATGTGCACAGCGGTTTGCGGTTTCCATAGGGTTTACATGTTACTGTAAACGCTATGGAAACTGCTGCGGACCCGCAGCATCAAAATCGCGGCGGTTCCGCGGGAAAAACCGCTAAGTGTGAATATAGCCTTAGAGAGGACTTGTCACCAAGTCAAAAGCGGAGAGTTTTTTATATATATATATATATTTTATTCCCGATGCTCGAGTTTTTCATTTTGTTTTTTTTTTTTTTTTTTTTATAAAATCCGCCACACGGATCCAGAAATATGGGCCTCTTTTGCTGTAAATTTTTAATGGTATTTACAAGGGGGTTTGCTCACAGCGCAATTATACAGACCAGCCTAAGGACAAGGAGGATCACGTGAGCCAACGCCCCTTAGGGTACCGTCTCACAGTGGCACTTTTGTCGCTACGACGGTACGATCCGTGACGTTCCAGCGATATCCATACGATATCGCTGTGTTTGACACGCAGCAGCGATCAGGGACCCTGCTGAGAATCGTACGTCGTAGCAGATCGTTTGGAACATTCTTTCGTCACTGGATCTCCCGCTGTCATCGCTGGATCGGTGTGTGTGTGACACCGATCCAGCGATGCGTTCGCTTGTAACCAGGGTAAACATCGGGTTACTAAGCGCAGGGCCGCGCTTAGTAACCCGATGTTTATCCTGGTTACCATCGTAAATGTAAAAAAACAAAAAGTACATACTTACATTCCGGTGTCCGTCAGGTCCCTTGCCGTCTGCTTCCCGCACTGACTGACTGCCAGCCGTAAAGTGAAAGCAGAGCACAGCGCGCTGTGCTCTGCTTTCACTTTACGGCCGGCAGTCAGTCAGTGCGGGAAGCAGACGGCAAGGGACAGACACCGGAATGTAAGTATGTAGTGTTTTTTTTTACGCTGGTAACCAGGGTAAACATCGGGTTACTAAGAGCGGCCCTGCGCTTAGTAACCCGATGTTTACCCTGGTTACCCGGGGACCTCGGCATCGTTAGTCGCTGGAGAGCTGTCTGTGTGACAGCTCTCCAGCGACCACACAACGACTTACCAACAATCACGGCCAGGTCGTATCGCTAGTCGTGATCGTTGGTAAATCGTATAGTGTAACGGTACCCTTAATAAGGGTCTAAACAAAAAAGCACACTTTGAAAAAAAAAAAATATGGTATAAAGTAGCAGGAATGAAGGCAAAAATCGAACACTTACCAGGTTCTCTTTAAAGGAAATGTGTCATAACTATTATATAAACCAGGATTTTGTGTTAACCCCTTAACGACCGCCGATACGCCTTTTAACAGCGGCAGTTAAGGGTACTTATTCCTCAACTCCGCTTTTTAACGACGCTGAAAGATAAGGTTATAGAGCCCCCCCCCAGTGTTGCAAACGCAAAAAAAAAAAAAAAGTCTGATTTCTTCATTTATTTCTCACTCCTCTTATATGATTCTAGCACATCAGAGGAGAGAGAAATGGGGTCCCCCGAGATAAGACAGTAGCCCAATAACAGCCACTGACAGCCAATATAAAGCAAGCCCCGGGAGAACCATAACAGACATCACTGGAGAAACATCGGTACAGTAGGGGAGATAGTTAATTAAAAAAAAACCACACGTTGCAGAAGTGGACAACCCTTTTTGCAATAGGTAGTTTTCTGATGATTCATTTCATTTAAAAGGGATTTTACGTTGATGACCTGTATTTTAGTGAGAGGTCCAGACCCAGCTTATTAGCAGAAAATGGGGATGCAGCAATCCCGTCCGATCATTGTAGTACGTGACATTGTGATGTACATGTGCATGCAGTTGTGTCTTTGGCTCAATCAGCTGAAGTGATTAGGACTAATCTGCAGTCCCAGACACAGAGACATTGGATGTGTAATGTATTGAAGGAGGTTGGGGGTCCCCATGGTCTGTGTCCCCCAATGAATGGCTTGGAGAAAAGGATTTTACGGTGAGTACACAAAAATCTTTATTTTCGTCTTACCCCTCTCGACTCCCACTTATGTCTTATATTTCCTCCCCAACTTACTCTAGCTGGAACCAGCGGGCACCGTTAAAGGAGCAGAAAACAGCATTTGAAAGAGTCTGTTCAAAGACCGCAAGTGTCGCCCAGAAAGTTCAAGGAAGCAGGAACTCGATGGGAGGATGTAGTCAGAATGCAGTGCCAACTGGAAATAAAGCAGGAAAATGGTTACAGCGGCCCATACAATCAATGTCTTCTCACAAAGTCGCACCCGAAATAATATCATGGACCCTTAGGATGCAGTTAAATCAGGTGATGGAACCTGCGCCGCGGTCTGGCAAGGAACTGTGCCCTTATTGCGCTGGTGTAACACTAGCCTAAAAAAGTACGTTTCTGTGAACACTTGGACCTTGCTAGGAAGCCCAAGGTGAAAATAAACCTTGTGGTGAGAGGTCTGGTGATGTGGTTTTCATTTGTGAAACACTATTTTTCGTAGAATAAGAAGCAATTTAAAAAAAAAAAAAAAATATGGGAGGGAAAACAGGCGCGTCTTACAGTCGGAATGTACTTACAATTAGCGTGGTGGCACCAGGAGTTGGCGATTCTTCTGGTGGTCCAACGCTGGAGGGCAATGATCTCACTCCCATCCCAGCCTGGTGCGCGACAGGTTCAGCGCTGATCTTTGATACGGGGGCTCCGGTGACATTTTGTGAAAGCCCAGAGCCCCTGCAATTCCATTGCCTTAATGCTTTGGACTCCGGGAAAATGGCGCTGCAGGCACCGATTGAGATCTCGGCACAGAGATCTCATTGCCAAGATTTCAATCTGCACATGTGCATCGAGGCAATGGAAGTGCGAGGACTCCGGGCTTTCACAAAATGTAGCGGGAGCCCCCGCATCACCGAACCTGCAGCAGCAGCCTTGGGAAAGAACTTCCTGGAGACCACGGCATCACAGTAATGGATGTGCCGGGGCTCCGGGCTTTCACAAAACGTCAGCACAGCCCTTGAACCGCTGAACCAGTCTGGGTCATATCATCGCTGGACCACCAAACGCCCCCTGTGACTCCACTCCACCAGCGCTGCCGATCCCCCCCAGGGTAAACGGAATTCAAAAAGATGGACCACCGTTTTTCTTCTGAAATCTTGGGGTGCATCTTATAGTCCGGAAAATACGGTAAGTAAAACAAATGTGGCCAATTGCTGTACCTTGATTTTGGCAAGACCGAAAATGTGATCTGACCTCATCGCTACGTGTGAATCCCCCCCCTCCCCCAAGTGCTTCTCACCAAATTAGAATATCAAAAAGTTAATTTCAGTTCTTCAATACAAGAAGTGAAACTCATTATATAGATTCATTACACACAGTGATCTGTTAATGTTAAGGATTATGGCTTACAGCCAATGAAAATCCAAAAGTCTTTATCTCAGTAAATTTTAGATGTAAAAAAAAAAAAAAAAAAAAAAAAACTGCAAAGGCTTCCTAAGCGTTTATAAAACTCCATTAGTCTGTTTCAGTAGCTCCACAATCATGGGGAAGACTGCTGACTCGACAGATGTCCAGAAGGCAATCAATGATACACTCCACAAGGAGGGTAAGCCACAAAAAGCCATTGCTAAAGAAGCTGGTTGTTCAGAGTGCTGTATCCAAGCATATTAATGGGCCAAGGAGAAAGAACTGGACTGTTGTCTGTGGTCCAAGATATTTTCAGATGAAAGTAAATTTTGCATTTCGTTTGTAAATCAAGGTCCCAGAGTCTGGAGGAAGAGTGGAGAGGCCACAATCCAAGCTGCTGGAGGTCTAGTGTGAAGTTTCCACAATCAGTGATGGTTTGGGGAGCCATGTCATCTGCTGGTGTAGGTCCACTGTGTTTTATCAAGACCAAAGTCAGCGCAGCCGTCTACCAGGAAATTTTAGCGCACTTCATGCTTCCCTCTGCCGACAAGCTTTTTGGAGATGGAAATTTCATTTTCCAGCAGGATTTGGCACCTGTCCACACTGCCAAAAGTACCAATACCTGGTGTAAAAACAACAGTATCACTGTGCTTGATTGGCAGCAAACTCGCCTGACCTTAACTCCATAGAGAATCTATGGAGTATTGTCAAGAGGAAAATGAGACACCAGACCCAACAATGCAGACGAGCTGAAAGCTGCTATCAAAGCAACCTGGGCTTCCATAACCCCTCAGCAGTGCCACAGGCTGATTGCCTCCATGACACGCTGCATGGATGCAGTAATTGATGCAAAAGAAGCCCCCGATAAAGTAATCCATTTTCAATCTGGTGTTATAAAGTATTATAATTTACTGAGATAATGACTTTTGGGTTTTTTTTTTTTATCTGCCACACTGGACCTTTATATTTAGTTCCAATTCTTATGGTCTTTATAAGGGGGCATGGCTCGGAGGATCCTCAGGGGTGTGTCTTTAGGCTGAACTGCATATTATCTTGTGATCCACCCACCCCGGTAAAGACCATAAGAAGTAGCACAAAATAAAAAGGGACCATATCTCTGGGACCTTATGGCAGATTTAAAAAAATAAATAAATATACTACGGGGAGCAGCGGGAATAAGGAGCAAACATTGCCCACTTTCGGTCCTCTATAACAAAGACAATGCTATTGGAAAAGCTGAAATTTGAAATTTTCACCTTCAACATGGACAGGGACAGTTTTTTCTGTAATCATAAGCCCAGGTCATCAGAAAAAAAAAAAAAAGAAAAACGCTTCTTTATAGGTTTATTATTATTAGTGATTAACTCCTTAAGTGTAAAAATAAAGTGAAATGAAGCAAATGCCTATGGCAACTAACATCCCAGATTTCAATTTCTGAAAGGCCTATGGAAATTGTAGTCCTATTGCCCAATCTAAAAATGCTTTACCTTTCCATTCTTAGTTTGTCCACATACAAACACTATAGACGTTTTTTTTGCCTTTTGATAAACCTTGTATAAAATTAATTTGGCAAAAACAAAACTTCAAGTGACTGATGACTGTCAAGCCTGACAATTTTTGGTCATTTGCATAGGATGACTTTTATTAGCAGGGGTTTTCGGAGCTTTGGAAAACCCCAATTTAGCTATAACAATCTGCTGCAAATACTAAACGTGTGCACATAGCCTAAAGCTTCCTACAGACGATGGAGAGGCCTCCACTGTTAGTCCGTTTAATCAGGCACCATGTCAGTCTTGGATAGTCGTGGGGTATCACATTCCTTCACTTTTACACATTACAACCAGAATAAAATGCTGCAGACGACTCTTCCTTGTATTTGCTCATTCGCACCTGTACAAATAATTATCTTGGCACGGAGCAAGGAGCAACAAGCAAAGGACGCAAATCCTACCTGTGAGACTACAACTCCCAGCATGCACTAGGCAAGTACTCCTCCTCAGCTGTAGGAGCGCCCCATTACTCCTCATAAGGCGTCAATAGGAATTGTTTATTTAAATGGAAAGATGACCAGATCATGTAATGTCAGTGACCACAGCATTTCTTCTCGGTGGTCTGACCGCTCTGTACAAACATTGCATCGAAATTAGATTACATTGATAAATGTGCCTGCTGCTGACCCTGCATCCCCTCCCCGGTATGTTATATCACGCAGAGGACTTCCTGCCTAGTAATCCAATTAATGCACAGTGCAGTCACACATTAACATGGCCGGCAGCAGTAGGCGACATCCGAATCCACAATGCCTCAGTGTTTTACCCGCTGCAGCCATTCAGAACGATGCTCTCAATACTGGGATGGAAATGTGATAATTGGACAATATTCATATTAAAAAAACATCCACCTCTCGTGTCTCCCCTTTTCCTCATAGTTTGTAAGCTTGCGAGCTGGGCCCTCATTCCTCCTGGTATCTGTTTTGAACTGTATTTCTGTTATGCTGTAAGGTCTATTGTCTGTGCAAGTCCCCTCTATAATTTGTAAAGCGCTGCGGAATATGTTGGCGCTATATAAATAAAAAATTATAAAAAATTATTATTATTAAAAAAAGTCAGGAAAAGTGGCAAGAACACCTTTATGCTTCATATATGGATAAATACTGCACTGAATGCAATTTTACAGCAAAGTACCGTATATACTCGAGTATAAGCCGACCCCCCTAATTTTGCCACACAAAAAACTGGGAAAACTTTAATGACTCGAGCATAAGCCTAGGGTGGGAAATGCAGCAGCTACCGGTAAATTTCAAAAGAAAAATAGATACCAATAAAAGTAAAATTAATTGAGACATCAGTAGGTTAAGTGTTTTTGAATATCCATATTCAATCAGGAGCCCCATATAATGCTCCATACAGTTCATGATGGCCCTATAAGATGCTCCATATTAAAATATGCCCCATATAATCCTGCATAAAGGTTAATAATGGCCCCATAAGATGCTCCATATAATGCTGCACAAATGTTGATTATGGCCTCATAAGATGCTCCATAACCCCTTCATGACCTTGGGATTTTTCGTTTTTCCGTGTTCGTTTTTCACCCCTCCTTCCCAGAGCCATAACTTTTTTATTTTTCCGTCAATTTGGCCATGTGAGGGCTTATTTTTTGCGGGACGAGTTGTACTTTTGAACGACATCATTGGTTTTAGCATGTCGTGTACTAGAAAACAGGAAAAAAATTCCAAGTGCGGTGAAATTGCAAAAAAAGTGCAATCCCACACTAGTTTTTTGTTTGGCTTTTTTGCTAGGTTCACTAAATGCTAAAACTGACCTGCCATTATGATTCTCCAGGTCAGTACGAGTTCATAGACACCAAATATGTCTAAGTTATTTTTTATCTAAGTGGTGAAAAAAAAAAATCCAAACTTTGCTAAAAAAAAAAAAAAAAAAAAAAAAAAAAAAATTTGCGCCATTTTCCGATACTCGTAGCGTCTCCATTTTTCGTGATCTTGGGTCGGTTGAGGGCTTATTTTTTGCGTGCCGAGCTGGCGTTTTTAATGATAGCATTTTGGTGCAGATACGTTCTTTTGATCGCCCGTTATTGCATTTTAATGCAATGTCGCGGCGACCTAAAAAACGTAATTCTGGCGTTTCAAATTTTTTCTCTCGCTACGCCATTTAATGATCAGGTTAATGCTTTTTTTTAATTGATAGATCGGGCGATTCTAAGCGCGGCGATACCAAATGTGTGTAGATTTGATTTTTTTTTAATTGATTTATTTTGATTGGGGCGAAAGGGGGGTGATTTCAACTTTTATATTTTTTTTTTTTTTCACATTTTAACTTTTTTTTTTTTTTTTTTTTTTTTTTTAACTTTTGCCATGCTTCAATAGCCTCCATGGGAGGCTAGAAGCAGGCACAGCACGATCGGCTCTGCTACATAGCAGCGATCTGCTGTTCGCTGCTATGTAGCAGAAAATCAGGTGTGCTGTGAGCGCCGACCACAGGGTGGCGCTCACAGCCACGGGTCATCAGTAACCATAGAGGTCTCTAGGACCTCTATGGTTACCATCCTGACGCATCGCCGACCCCCGATCATGTGACGGGGGTCGGCGATGACGTCATTTCCGGCCGCCCGGACGGAAGCGGTAGTTAAATGCCGCTGTCTGCGTTTGACAGCGGCATTTAACTAGTTAATAGGTGCGGGCAGATCGCGATTCTGCCCGCGCCTATTACGGGCACATGTCAGCTGTTCAAAACAGCTGACATGTCCCGGCTTTGATGCGGGCTCACCGCGGAGCCCTGCATCAAAGCAGGGGATCTGACCTCGGACGTACTATCCCGTCCGAGGTCAGATAGGGGATAAAGATAGTTGCCCCATACAATGCTGTACAAACGTTGAATATGGCCCCATAAGATGCTCCATGTAGACATTTGCCCCATATGCTGTTGCTGCGATTAAAAAAAAAAAAAAAAAAGTAAAAGAAAAATCACATACTCACCTCTCGTTGCTCAGGCCCCCGGCACTTTCAATATTCACCTCTCCTCGTTCCGGGCGCCGCTCAGTCTTCAACACTGACATTCAGGCAGAGGGCGCGCACTAACCACGTCACCGCACCCTCTGCCTGAGCGTCACTGCAGAAGACGTTGAAGACAGAGCGGCGCCCGGAACGAGGAGCAGGTGAATATCGCGCAGCTCTCCTCCTCCCCATTATACTCACATGCTCCTGGCGCGGTCCCTGGTTCTCCAGCGCCACAGCTTTCTCCTGTACTGAGCGGTCACCGTTACCGCTCATTACAGTAATGAATATGCGGCTCCACCCCTATGGGAGTGGGGTCCATATTCATTACTGTAATGAGCGGTACCATGTGACCGCTCAGTACAGGTAGAAGCTGCCGCCCCGGGAGAACGAGGGACCTGCAGGGACTAGGTGTAGGTGGGTATTTGACTCCCCTCCCCTGCCGACCCCCGAGTATGACTCGAGTATAAGTCGAGAGGGGGACTTTCAACCCCCCAAAAAATGGGCTGAAAATCTCGGCTTATACTCGAGTATATACGGTATGTGGGGAAAAAAATCTCTGCAAATTAAAAATTAAGAATGGATGGATTTTTTTAAAAATTTTACAGTGCATAGCTGGCTGGCTAGGTTATTGGCCATCAATGCAGTCTATCAGAGACGGTTTCCTAGAAAAGTACAGAAACTGCACGGATTGCGGGATCCTGCACTCAGAAGCTACAGTTGCATTAGGCTATGTGCATATGCTGCGGATTACTCTGCAGTTTTTTCCGGACTGAGTTTGGTAAATCCGCACTGCGGATTTCCTGCGGAATTAGGCTAGTTTCACATTTGCGTTTAAAAACGCAGCGTTTAAAACGCAAACGCAGGTGGTGAAAAAAATGCATGTAAACGCGTGCAAACGCTGCGTTTTTAGACGCATGCGTTTTTGCATGTGGTAAAAAAACGCAGCGTTTTGACGCGTTTTTCCTGCGTTTGCGTTTTTGAAACGCATGATGAGAAGTGTGTGACAGCTGCCAATCATCAAAATCAACTAGAAAACCCACTATAAACAGAAATAGCTAGGGTTAGGATCCCTAGGTTCCCTAGGGTTAGGGTCCCTAGGGTTAGGGTTTGGATCCCTAGGGTTAGGGTCCCTAGGGTTAGGGTTTGGATCCCTAGGGTTAGGGTCCCTAGGGTTAGGGTTTGGATCCCTAGGGTTAGGGTCCCTAGGGTTAGGGTTTGGATCCCTAGGGTTAGGGTCCCTAGGGTTAGGGTCCCTAGGGTTAGGGTCCCTAGGGTTAGGGTCCCTAGGGTTAGGGTCCCTAGGGTTAGGGTTTGGATCCCTAGGGTTAGGGTCCCTAGGGTTAGGGTCCCTAGGGTTAGGGTCCCTAGGGTTAGGGTCCCTAGGGTTAGGGTCCCTAGGGTTAGGGTCCCTAGGGTTAGGGTTAGGGTCCCTAGGGTTAGGGTACCTAGGGTTAGGGTTTGGATCCCTAGGGTTAGGGTCCCTAGGGTTAGGGTTTGGATCCCTAGGGTTAGGGTCCCTAGGGTTAGGGTTTGGATCCCTAGGGTTAGGGTCCCTAGGGTTAGGGTTTGGATCCCTAGGGTTAGGGTCCCTAGGGTTAGGGTTTGGATCCCTAGGGTTAGGGTCCCTAGGGTTAGGGTTTGGATCCCTAGGGTTAGGGTCCCTAGGGTTAGGGTTTGGATCCCTAGGGTTAGGGTCCCTAGGGTTAGGGTTTGGATCCCTAGGGTTAGGGTCCCTAGGGTTAGGGTTTGGATCCCTAGGGTTAGGGTCCCTAGGGTTAGGGTTTGGATCCCTAGGGTTAGGGTCCCTAGGGTTAGGGTTTGGATCCCTAGGGTTAGGGTCCCTAGGGTTAGGGTTTGGATCCCTAGGGTTAGGGTCCCTAGGGTTAGGGTTTGGATCCCTAGGGTTAGGGTCCCTAGGGTTAGGGTTTGGATCCCTAGGGTCAGGGTCCCTAGGGTTAGGGTTTGGATCCCTAGGGTTAGGGTCCCTAGGGTTAGGGTTTGGATCCCTTTATCACCTTTATGGTGGGGGGTGGCTTATCAGTGTGTTTTCTTGTTTTTTTTCTATTGAAACGCATGCGTTTAAAAACGCAAGCAAATGCATGTGCTTAAAAACGCGTTCGTTTACATAGACAGCAATCCGTTTTTTTGCGGCAAAAAAGCGCCTCTAGAAATTACTACATGTTGCATTTCTGCAACAAAATGCAAGCATAGAAACGACGCATGCGTCGTTAAAACGCATGCAAAAAATGTATGCGTTTTTAATGTTAAGTACAGGGGAAAAACGCATGCGTTTTTTGCACTAAAACGCAGCGGCAAAAAAAACGCAAATGTGAAACCAGCCTTACTGCGGGTTGTTTTTTTTTTTTTTTGCGGTTTTTGTGCACATTTCACCTGCGGTTTTATACCTGCGGATTCCTATTATGGAGCAGGTGTAAACCGTTGCGGAATCCACACAAAGAATTGACATGCTGCGGAATAAACAACACTACGTTTCCACGCGTTTTTTTTTCCCCGCAGCATGTGCACTGCGGATTTTGTTTTCCATAGGTTTACATGGTACTGTAAACGCATGGAAAACTGCTGCGAATCCGCAGCGTGTGCACATACCCTAAAGACGCGGTAGATGCAGTGATACCATGCCGCTGGTCCCCAGGGCTGTGGAGTTGGTAAGCCGAACCTCCGATTTCTCAATTTCCATGACACCGACTCCACCAAAATAGGCTCCGACTCAACACAGCCCTGCTGTTCCCACCTGTTAATCAAGTGTGCACATCCTGCCCGCCCGGAAACCAGAAAGCCCGTCCATTCCTTAAATACGGTAGTTAAGAATGGCATGGAGGCACCACACTGCGACATCAGAGCTGTGAAGTTGGTAAGCCAAACCTGCGGCTCCTCAACTTCCCCCGACTCCACAGCCCTGGTCACTACTGAGCATGTGCATAAAGTGCAGCACAGATTCATCTCAACTAAAAGCCGAGATCATTAGATCAGGAACAGAACAGGCATTTATAGGACATTCCATAACTCTGCCTAATTCTTATGAAAGCATTTAGAGCACATTCTGCATTGCACTACTGTACCCAATTGATTATATATTCTAGTAGTCGGTCCAATTTATACTGACTTTAAAGCCCTGCGCGACATAGCCCTATAAGACAGAACTGTGTGCCACCATACAGGCTTTGCCTTGATCATCAGGCCTTGCAACTAATTTTAAAAAAAAAAGCATTTCAGTGTTTTATTGAGCAGGAAACGGCTTGGATTAAATAGCAGAGACACTACACACCCATCGCTTCACGCATAACTAGCATTAACACTTTCAACCTGGGCACTAGCGCCTCATTATATTACGATCTAGTTCCAGTAATCCGCATTAGGGCCACATCACAACCATTATGAAGCCGATGGGTTCACAAGAGCATATTTCATAGTCTGTATAAGGGGTTGCAATGCCCGACTCAAACACATGAGGCTGTAAATGAGGTTTCCAGCAGTCTGCTCACTGGACCGATCCTAGTCTGACGTGGACTGTGCAAGGATACAACTGGAGGGAACTATGGTGAATTTTATCCTTGGCTTTAGCACCATTTTATACAATCAAGAGCCGGCTGATTATTGTGAATATATGCAAAATAACTGCCTTTGCCAACCTTCCAACGTCCAGTGATACTGGGCAACTCTCCATTATAACCAGCAGCCTACAGCAAAGGTTCTAACACTACAGGGTGGCAAATCCACGTGCAATTTAGTGTGAATTTCAGCAGAAAAAGAATGACAGAAATTATTTTAAGTGCTAATTAGCCTTCATGTCAAATAAATGTAATCAGGGATGGGCTAAATATAAAACTTTAAAAGAGCCAGAAAGCCGAGCATCAGGAGACAAAACCAACTAGACGTAACATACAGGCGCATCCTGGTCAGGCACCTTCTTATAAAACGAACACTTATGCCCTTTGAGGAAGGCCGACAGATCAGCTGATTGCAGACACTCAAAAGTCATAGCAGGCATATTCTGGAGGTACGGGGATAACCATTTTTGGGCATAGCCCTTTAAATAAGCATTCTATTTAAATGGGGTTTAGGATATTGATTTCCTACACTACCGTGTAAAAGTTTAGGGTCACTTAGAAATTTCCTTATTAAGAAAAGCTCAATTTTTTCCAATGAAGCTAACAAATGATCCAGAAATACACTCCATACATTGTTAATGTGGTAAATGACTTTTAGCTGAAAACATCTGGTTTGTAATGCAATATCTTCATAGGTGTATAGAGGCCCATTTCCAACAACCATCACTCCAGTGTTCTTAAGAAGGCTAATGGATGGTTAGAATACCCTTGAAAACCCTTGTGCAAGTATGTTAGCACAGCTGAAAACATTTTGGCTGATTAGAGAACCTAGAAACCTGACCTTTGAGCTAGTTGAGAATCAGGAGCATTACATTTGTTGGTTCCATTAAACTCTCAAAATGGCCAGAAAAAAGAACTTTCATGTGAAACTCTAAAGACTATTCTTGTTCTTAGAAATTAATGCTATTCCTGCGACAAATTGCCAAGAAACTGAAGATTTCCTACAACGGTGTGTACTACTCCCTTCAGAGGCGAGCACAAACAGGCTCTAACCAAAGTAGAAAGAGAAGTGGGAGGCCCCGCTGCACAACTGAGCAACAAGACAAGTACATTAGAGTCTGTAGTTGGTGAAATCGATGCCTCACAGGTCCCCAACCGGCAGCTTCATTAAATAGTACACGCAAAACACCAGTGTCAATGTCTACAGTGAAGAGGTGAGTACAGGATGCTGGCCTCCAGGGCAGAGTGGCAAAGAAAAAGCCATATCTGAGACTGGCTAATAAAAGGAAAAGATTAATATGGGCAAAAGAACACAGACATTGGACAAAAGAAAATTGGAAAAAAGTGTTATGGACAGACAAATCCAAGTTTGAGGCATTTGGATCACACAGAAGAACATCTGTGAGACGCAGAACAACTGAATAAATGCTGGAAGATTGTCTGACGCCATCTGTCAAGCATGGTGGAGGTAATGTGATGGTCTGGGGCTGCTTTGGTGCTGGTAAAGTGGGAGATTTGTAGAAGGTAAAAGGGATATTGAATAAGGAAGCCTATCACTCCATTTTGCAGCGCCGTGCCATACCCTGTGGACAGCGCTTGATTGGAGCCAATTTCATCCTACAACAGGACAATGACCCAAAGCACACCGCCAAATTATTCAAGAAGTATTTATGGAAGAAACAGGCAGCTGGTATTCCATCAGTAATGGAGAGGCCAGCACAGTCACCAAATCTCAGCCCTATTGAGCTGTTGTGGGAGCAGCTTGACTGTATGGTGCAAAAAGTGCCCATCAAGCCAAACCAACTTGTGGAGGGGCTTCTGGAAGCATGGGGTGACATTTCTCCAGATTACCTCAGCAAATTAACTGCTAGAATGCCAAAGGTCTGCAAGGCTGTAACTGCTGCAAAGGGAGCATTCTTTGACAAAAGCAAAATTTGAAGGAGAAAATTATTACTTCAAATAAAAATCTTTTTTTCGAACCTTGTCAATGTCTGGACTAGATTTTCAATTCATTTGATTAATAAACATATGAGTTTTCTTGGAAAACACAAAGTTGCTCCATGCAATGCGTTCTGGCCATTCCAAGAGAGCGGGAGCTGAGCATCGGAGAACTGCCACTGTACCGTGCATGGCGTTGTGCTGTTATGGCTCTGTCCACCGCAGTACCTGCAAACAACTGATCACTGGGAGGGGAGGGGTGGCGGCCAACACTTTTGACATGGATGATTTTAAGAATAAGTCATCAAAATCAAGCCATCTTTAAGTTTTCGGGAGAGTTTGGTCTAAATTAATACATGTTATCCCCATTTTAGAACGTCCTGGTTTTATTTATCACTTTTCGCCTCTCTACTTTTTCCAGTATGTTCAGAATAGAGTGGGAAAATAGAGATTGCATTTTATTATACCCAGATCAGAAAGAAAAAAAAACAAGCAAATCTCAGAGTGATATGAGCAATATATCTTCTAATCCCCACCTTCCCAGGCCAAGAGATTCCTTTAGGGGACACAGCATCCCATTTTTCCCAATTAAAAGGGTGACCCAGCTTCAACAACCCATTAATATATTGGTAACATTGTGGTGGGGGGTCCTTTTCAGGATCCTCATCTCACAGCCAGAGTAGATATTATTGGTAAAGACTGCCTCTCACGCCGGAGGACCTGTCCCATTGAAGAAATTCACAATGTCAATTCACATAATTTCCCCTATGGGGGTGCTGTCAGCAGATTACATTGGATTGCAGGGGGTCAAAGATCAGTTTATTGTCCAGGCCCTTTCTACCAAGTATTCATTGTCCACAGCGGTGAGCCCCTTTAACAAGTTCAAGCCTGCAGTCACAATTTGCATACTTGCAGGCACATGATCACCCGCTTCTGGCACCCGAGAATCCCAACAGAGCCTATACGTATGGGTTCAGACAGTAACTGTAGGTCCGACCGACCATTGGCCCCGATATTTCAATCTGAGCACAGGCGTATGGAACCAGACCAAGAGGAAGAAAAATACATGACTACTATAAAGATAATAAAATCATGACAAACTTGCTAGGCAGGCTCCACCATGCTTCATCCCACTGCAGTCCCATTTGGGAAAGTTGTCCGGGACTGGTGTATTTAAAAAATAAATAAATAAAGTTGGAAAAATTTGGCTCACAAATATTTTGAAACATTTTATTGCGTTTTACGACATAATTCTGGTGTAAACTCCTTGATGCGCAGGGCTGAAAGACTTCGCTGGACTGAACGCGACGGTTCCTAATATTAGCAGCCAACTATGGGAGATGTACAATGCCGCCAAAGCAACACTGCTCCTCACACCCAATAATTATCTATACAGGTCAGGCTTGATCAATCACTTCTGCCTGCGCTCTGTTCTAAGTGTGTCAGGTAATCCACAGCAGATTGCTTCCCACCCATATTTAAAGGGTTGCGAGTTCAATTAGTGTTACTTATTTTAATACCATCTGCCAAAATAATAACAGCGCATAGGTTGTACTAATGACATGCACTGACCGGTCAGCACAATCCGATAACTTGTAGGTAGTATCAGATGTCTCTGTTTACAAGCGAAAAAGCAGTACTTAGTGCCGATAACTAGGCAGGGCCATCAGCGTCCGGGCTCAATGTCACACGATACCCCAGAACTCTTCACAACTCTATAGACGGGACGGCAGTATGAAAAATGAATGCAGGTGCACAAAAAAATAAAATATTACATATATCCGTGGAGAATTCAGAAGCAGGTGGTCACTTGTCATGCAGTGCCGCCACTGTAAGAACAAAGTATTACATAAAGTTGCTTATCTAATGCAATGTCGTGACCATTTTAAGACCATCTCTATTGGGGTCTTCCAGCAATCAGCCGCCCACCGATTAGAGATACAAAGCCTAGTGACATAGGACTTTAATAATTGACCTTACTGTAAAATTGTACTATACCCTGCGACTGTCCTACCTGCACATCTTCAGACTACTAGACCCGGGGCAATGTCACAGACATCACGCCAAGTCGATGACATAGTTCCAGGCCTACTAATCAGAAGGGGTCCTGTTTCGTGTGGGTGTGGTCCGGCTCCATAAACCAGGGGTCCCCAACTCCAGTCCTCAAGGCCCACCAACAGGTCATGTTTTCAGGATTTCCTTTGCATTGCACAGGTGATGCAATTATTACCTGGGCAGGACTAAGGAAATCCTGAAAACATGACATGTTGGTGGGCCTTGAGGACACGAGTTGGGGACCCCTGCCATAAACTATAAATGCAGCCACCGGACCAGGGTCTTGGAATGTTTTTGCTCAACTCTATACTAGATCACTGGGGGTCTGACTGCTGAGACCCGACCACCGTCCCCCCCCCCGTTATACTATACAGTTGCTTGCTGTGTAAGAAAGAATGGAGCAGCGATGTACGACTTCAAAGTCCCAGCTCTCACAATCGCATCAAACAAGTGGTTATCACCTGTCCAAAGGATATGTGATAACTTGATTTATGGAAAAATCCCTTTAAATGCAGTAAGGCGGGTGGATGCCTCCCATACACTGGCAGGATGCCTTCCTCTCCGCACACCCTCCGAGCAGGAATAACTGCATTTATCTCCCATGTGAGGACTGCCACTTGTGAAATTCGGTTATTTCTCAGGGTCACATCAGGCTACATGTGGCCGTGACTTCTAAAAGTCAACTAAAAAAAAAAAAAACCTCCCACTGTTATTATTCATGTCATCACTTATGACAGTGGTGGGAAGGTCATGGCTTGTCTTCTCCTGGAAAGGAAACCAAAACCATGAATGCAACAAATATGGCCAAGACTTGAAGGGGTTTTCCATTACACTGATGTCTGATTTGATTAGGAGCGGAGCTGCAGTACCCAGAAGTGTCCACTAAATGCATGGCGCTGTGCAGATCCAGCTTACTGTCAATCAATGAGTAAGACCGCCCACTGGACTCTTCAATAAACAACAGGGATGGCAATGAATAAAATACAAGTCTTACTAAAATATTTCCCACAAAATAAGGTCCTCAAGTCTGATCAGCCATATATCATCCCACAAACGCAGATCAGAGACCATTTATAACATGACAAGTTCACTTTAAACCAGCAGCTGAAGATGACCACCAATCCACTTAAAATTGTTAGCAGCTATCCTCAAAAGATCTTCAGATGGAGTGTCAGTTCTTGGAGAGAAGGTATAGAGCGTAAGGCTAGGTTCACACTACGTTAGTGCAGTCCGTTCAACATATCCGTTAAACGGACTGCACTAACGCAAGTGCCGGCACTTGCACAGCGCTAGCGCAGATGGAGCTTCTGCTAGCTCCATCTGCGCTAGCGGCGAGCTAGCAGTGACGGACCCGGAAACGCTGCAGGCGGCGTCTCGGGTCCGGCACTCAATGGCGGCACATCGCTAGCGCACGCCCATAGTGGGCGTGCGCTAGCGATGCGCTCGCCATTGCTTGTAATGGCGTCGTTAACGGACTACGTTACACCGCGTTATGCCGCGGTGTAACGTAGTCCGTTAAACGGGTTCACACAACGCAGTGTGAACCCAGCCTAAGTGGTGTTATTGCAGAGCTGGAAATCTTCAGTCCTTATTGCTGGGGCTCAATCACTGTCGGATGGCTTCCTTAGGCTATGTGCACACGTAGAATGGTCCACTGCGGATTTTTCCACAGCGGAATTGATAAATCCGCATTGAAAAACCGCTGCGGTTTTTATTGCGGATTTATCGCGTCTTCTATTGCGGATTCCGCTGCGGATTTACATCTGCAGTTTTCTATTGGAGCAGATGTAAAACCGCTGCCGATTCCGCACACAGAATTGACATGCTGCGGAAAATAAAACGCTGTGTTTCCGCGCGTTTTTTCTGCAGCATAGGCACAGTGGTTTTGGTTTCCCATAGGTTTACATTGTACTGTACACCGCATGGAAAACTGCTGCGAATCCGCAGCAAAATCTGCATCGTGTGCACATACCCTTATACAGCTGCAGGCTCGGTCCGAGCGTCAATGTGCTTCCTATGCGAAGAGAAGTCGCTTTCAGTCACTTACAAAATAAGGGTTGGGCTTCAAAAATATTCAGCATGCCCAATCCTCCCAAACAGACAGATTTGACAGGTCCCCATTCACATAAGATTGGCAGCTGGTCCCACTAATTTCCAGATCAGTATCCGGAGGGGGGAAAATCAATCGGTTGTCCTGAGCCACATTTTAAAAGTGAGACAACGCCTTTAAAATAGGGATTATGCTAATTTGTTTTCCCTATATTTAGTCATTAATAGCCAAAATATGGCGCCAAACCTCCAGCTAGCTAATATAAATCTCTATGTGTCTTGAAATAAGCAAAGTTTGTGAAAAAAAACGCTTTTATTACTGGGCTAACTTCCCACTGCGGAGCTGTAGTTCCCTCATATGGAGGCTCAAATAGGGAACAATACCAAAGCACTGAATTGTCTGAAATTTCCGGGAGAGGAATTCTGCCCGACAGCAGCTGTACCCTGATCGCTGAACATATCGGCCCACGTTTATTAATGGCTACTACAGGCACTGGTGCAAGTCGGCCGATCCCGTCGATGGCAGAGGGAATGGGAGGAACATCTGTCCCCTAATCGATCACATTGGGGAAGAGAGAAGGATCTGATGATCCGGACTGTTCAATATAACCGCCACTTTTTTTTGTTGGGCACAGAGACAAGAGGAGTATCTGAGAACACAAGGATGCCTGCCGACAGCCATGTGATGTGTATGGGGGGCTTACAAGTTAGACACCCCAAATATAGCAGTGTGGCTCACCCTGCAATATATCATTGCATCCTGCAAGAAATTAAAAGCTTATTTTACGTGTGGTACATGCCAAAACTTGAGATCCCCCAAAACAATAGATTTGCCAAGACAGGTGGTCTAGCAGGTGCCTAACCATGAGCCAATGTATATCTCACACATGTACAGCAGCGCCACACAGGTAAACCGACAATCAAAGTCATAAGCATGTCAATAACACTACTGCTGGGGGGACTGTGTTCAAGTTTGTGTAAATAAAGTTAAATGAAGTTTTAAAAAAAAAATAAAAAAAGGAGTTGTCCAGTGAGAGCTGGCCTCAGAGAATGAATGGAGCGGAAAAGGTGTTCGTCTGATTTCACTGGACCACCACCCCTTTAAGAGCATTAAAGATGAACTTTACACAAAGCGCAGGCTCAGCAGGAAGGAGCGTGCATGTGTGACCAGTGGTTAAAGGAGAACTCCACCAAAACAATATCTAGGCAGGTATATAGGGAATAAATTAGTGATCATGGAAGTGAGATGTTATAAATTCCCCTTAAAAAAAAATAATAGTGTGAATTGGCTGCTACCAGGGAACAATAGCGGGCTGAATCTGACTTTTGGGGTGGCTGTCGCTTTAAGAGTCCGGCGGTGCCCGGAGCGGATCACGTGACGCCCGGCAGTCACCGGCAGAAAAGAGCTGGGTCATGGTCAGGCGGGGGCGCTGTGAGGGGAGCACACGGCCGTGTGGGGAGAGCAGGCCGGGGCCTAGCGGGTGTCAGGCGGCTCCGGCCGGAAAACGCGGAAGGAGAGGCCCCAGGAAAGGGGGAAATGAGGGAGCGACGCAGTACAGGCCGAGCCCCGACTGAGGGAAGCCGCTTCCCGGGTGACAGGAGGAGGGGCCGCGGGCCGCCAGTGCTGCTGAGGCCGCCTCCGTGTGTCAGCTGCCCGGGCTTCACATCCCCGCCGCCACTCCCGCCCTCCGCGGGGCCGTTTACCTGGTCGGTCAGCAGCTTCACTTCCGAGCTCCCGCCGCCTCCGCCATCTTAAACCAAGCCGAAGCCCCCTACTGACTGCCGGAGCCCTGAGCGCAAGAGCCGCGGCCGCCTGGTCTCGCGAGACTGCGCTGCTCCCGCCCCCTCCGTCTGCTCCTGCGCTGGGATCTCGCGAGATTTCCCTCCTCTTCACTGCTCCGCCTCCTTCTCCTGTGAGCGCGCTCTGAGCCCAGATCTCGCGAAAACGTCCGCAGCGAGTGGAGGAGGGAGCGTCGGCAAGTCTCGGAGCGGCCGGAAATCTCGCGCTATGTGCTGCTGACAGGACTCGACGTGAGCGGCGGCTGCGCACCTATGGCGCTCTATAGGCGGTCACAGCCCTGCAGGATGTCAATAAATATATATATGTGTGTATGGTTAAATCTGTAAAGTAAAGGGTTACCGATAGGCTGAGCTTGCCCTGGAGAGGATGCAGCAGTGGCCGGTAACCTTGGTAACAGCAGACCATCATAATGAGAGTGATGACAGCGCCAAGAAAAATAAAAGTGCTGCGCAGACACCGCCGCCAGCAAACAAGGAAAATGCTTCTTAGGCTACTTTCACACTAGCGTCGGAATCTTCCCTTCACAATGCGTCGGGCCGAGATTCCAACGCTAGCGTTTGATGCGCCGCACAACGGGCATTTCTCCGGCGCATCCGCTGCCCCATTGTGAGGTGCGGGGAGGTGGGGGCGGAGTTCCGGCCGCGCATGCGTGGTCGGAAAAAGCGGTCTGTCGGCAGCAAACATTTAACGTTTTTTGCTCCCGGCCGTCCGCCACAACACGGCGCAACCGTCGCACGACGGTTGTGACGTGTGGCAATGCGTCGCTAATGTTAATCTATGGGGCAAAAACGCGTCCTGCAAACAACTTTGCAGGATGCGTTTTTTGCCATAAACGACGCATTGCGACATATTGCAAAAAACGCCAGTGTGAAAGTAGCCTCACACGTTTTTTAAAAATTGCAAAGTCGCTTTTTGTTTTTTTTCCTTTTAGGGCTTTGTGCACACTACGGCTATGACAGGAGGATTTCACCTGGAAGCCCTTTGAAAAGACGCATGGAAACCACTGCAAATGATGGGTGTAAAAAGCACACGCTGTGCACCTGGCCGGGCTTCTCTTACTTATTCCCGCTTCACGGTGCATAACCCCATTAAAAAACAAAAAGCAAAACCGTGAGTGACGTGATCTGGGGAATGTCTCCTACTGCCTAAAGTGACTTCACCAAAGGAGAAAGGAGGCGTTCCCAGTGTGAGACGCAGATCAGGAGAGCAGACTGTCAGTCATCACATGTCTCACACTGGGAACGTCCCCTTGTCATTTACAATAAGCTCTAGAGGCAGATTCTCAGGGAGATCTATGTCCCGCCCATAGAGCTTAACAGCTCATTTACATATTACAAATGTGGATTTCTCTGGGATAAGACATCGGATCACAGATATCGAGGTCTTATTTTCTTCGGCTTACTATGACCTATATGCCCATATATAGACGGCTTAGGAGGGGTGATGCTACTGTCGTAGTCTCTTTAACCCCTTAATGACAGCCAATACGTCTTTTAACTGACCTGCGATATGAGAAACTAGCCTCCCTATACAGGTGACGATCCAGTAGCTGTCGGCTGTACACTATAGCTGACATCTTGCTGCATCAGCCACGATCAGTGTTTCCACGTCCAAATCTGTTTAACCCCTTAGATGCTGCTTTCAATAGTGACTACATCATTATAAATGGTTAACAGAGTGTGGGGGCTTCCTCCTAATCCCAATTGGTGCCCTCAGATCACGATTTTGTGGTCCTGATGTTTGCGATGGCAATTCATGACCAAATTCTGGCCTTAGAGTCTGACGGCTGTTGTAACCTGTTCAGAAGTTAGAGGCATTTAGGTGGTATAAATGCACATTGTCATTTCTGTCATTCCACTTTGCATCAATTCCTGAAAAGCAACTGAAGGGTTAATAAACTACCTGACAGCAGTTTTCAATATGTCAGGGGGTGCTGTTTTTAAAATGGTATCACTTTTGGGGGTTTCCAAAAAAGGGACCCCTAAATGCACTTCAAGCATGGCTAAGTCCCTAAAAAAAAAAAATTTTTGTAAATTTCCTTGAAAAAATGAAAAATTGCTGCTACATTTTTAAACCTCCTAAAATGCTAACAAAATAAAAGAGCATTTTACAAATGGTGCTGATGTAAAGCCGACCTGTGGGAAATGTTATTTATTAATGGTTTGCTGTGGCATGACTATCTGGATTAAAGGGATAATCATTCAAAGTTTGAAAATTGCTAATTTTTTAACATTTTTCTCAAATTTCTGATATTTTTTATAAATAAACACAAAACATATCGACTTAAATTTACCATTATCATAAAGAATAATGTGTTACGAGAAAACAATATGAAAATCACTGGGATTTGTTGAAGCGTCACATAAAGTGGCACTGGTCAGATTTCAAAAATTTGGCTCCGTCACTAAGGGGTTAAAGTCTGAAAACGATCATCTACCACAGCGGACCTGGGCAAAGTTCACCTGGGGGTGAACATGGGAATTCTATAGGGGTGAACATGGGAATTCTATGGGGGTGAACATGGGGATTCTATGTGGGTGAACATGGGGATTCTATGGGAGTGACCATGGGAATTCTATAGGGGTGAACATGGGAATTCTATGGGGGTGAACATGGGGATTCTATGGGGTGAACATGGGATTCTATGGGGTGAACATGGGGATTCTATGGGGGTGAGCATGGGATTGTATGGGGCTGAACATGGGGATTCTATGAAGTGAACATGGGGATTCTATGGGGGATAACATGGGGATTCTATAGGGGTGAACATGGGAATTCTATGAGGTGAACATGGGTATTCTATGGGGGATAACATTGGGAGTCTATGGGGTGAACATGGGGATTCTATGGGGGTGAACATGGGGATTCTATGGGAGTGAACACAGGGATTATATGGGAGTGAACACAGGGATTCTATGGTGTGAACACAGGGATTCTATGGGGTGAACATGGGGATTCTATGAGGTGAGTATGGGGATTCTATGGGGATGAACATGGGGATTTTATGGGGTGAACATGGGGATTCTATGGGGGAGAACATGGGGATTCTATGGGGATGAGCATGGGATTGTATGGGGGTGAACATGGGGATTCTATGGGGGTGAACATGGGGATTATATGGGGTGAACATGGGGATTCTATGAGGTGAACATGGGGATTCTATGGGGGATAACATGGGGATTCTATGGGGGTGAACATGGGGATTCTATGGGGGTGAACATGGGGATTCTATGGTGGTGAGCATGGGATTGTATGGGGGTGAACATGGGGATTCTATGGGGGATAACATGGGGGTGAACATGGGGATTCTATGGGGGTGAACATGGGGATTCTATGGGGGTGAACATGGGGATTCTATGGGGGTGAACATGGGGATTCTATGGGAGTGAACACGGGGATTATATGGGAGTGAACACGAGGATTCTATTGTGTGAACACAGGGATTCTATGGGGGTGAACATGGGGATTCTATGAGGTGAGTATGGGGATTCTATGGGGTGAACATGGGGATTCTATGGGGATGAACATGGGGATTTTATGGGGCGAACATGGGGATTCTATGGGGCGAACATGGGGATTCTATGGGGGTGAACATGGGGATTCTATGGGGTGAACATGGGGATTCTATAGGGGGGGAACATGGGGATTCTATGGGGGTGAACATGGCGATTCTGTGGGTTGAACATGGGGATTATATGTGGTGAAAATGGGGATTCTATGGGGTGAACATGGGGATTCTATGGGGGTGAACATGGGGATTCTATGGGAGTGAACATGGGGATTCTGTGGGGTGAACATGGGGATTCTATGGGGGTGAACATGAGGATTCTATGGGGGTGAACATGGGGATTCTATGGGAGTGAACACTGGGATTATATGGGAGTGAACACGGGGATTCTATGGTGTGAACACAGGGATTCTATTGGGAACATGGGGATTCTATGGGGGTGAACATGGGGATTCTATGGGGGTGAACATGGGGATTCTATGGGAGTGAACACGGGGATTATATGGGAGTGAACACGAGGATTCTATTGTGTGAACACAGGGATTCTATGGGGGTGAACATGGGGATTCTATGAGGTGAGTATGGGGATTCTATGGGGTGAACATGGGGATGAACATGGGGATTTTATGGGGCGAACATGGGGATTCTATGGGGCGAACATGGGGATTCTATGGGGGTGAACATGGGGATTCTATGGGGTGAACATGGGGATTCTATAGGGGGAACATGGGGATTCTATGGGGGTGAACATGGCGATTCTGTGGGTTGAACATGGGGATTATATGTGGTGAAAATGGGGATTCTATGGGGTGAACATGGGGATTCTATGGGGGTGAACATGGGGATTCTATGGGAGTGAACATGGGGATTCTGTGGGGTGAACATGGGGATTCTATGGGGGTGAACATGAGGATTCTATGGGGGTGAACATGGGGATTCTATGGGAGTGAACACTGGGATTATATGGGAGTGAACACGGTGATTCTATGGTGTGAACACAGGGATTCTATTGGGGGGAACATGGGGATTCTATGGGGGTGAACATGGGGATTCTATGGGGGTGAACATGGGGATTCTATGGGAGTGAACACGGGGATTATATGGGAGTGAACACGAGGATTCTATTGTGTGAACACAGGGATTCTATGGGGGTGAACATGGGGATTCTATGAGGTGAGTATGGGGATTCTATGGGGTGAACATGGGGATTCTATGGGGATGAACATGGGGATTTTATGGGGCGAACATGGGGATTCTATGGGGGTGAACATGGGGATTCTATGGGGTGAACATGGGGATTCTATAGGGGGGAACATGGGGATTCTATGGGGGTGAACATGGCGATTCTGTGGGTTGAACATGGGGATTATATGTGGTGAAAATGGGGATTCTATGGGGTGAACATGGGGATTCTATGGGGGTGAACATGGGGATTCTATGGGAGTGAACATGGGGATTCTGTGGGGTGAAAATGGGGATTCTATGGGGTGAACATGGGGATTCTATGGGGATGAACATGGGGATTTTATGGGGTGAACATGGGGATTCTACGGGGCGAACATGGGGATTCTATGGGGGTGAACATGGGGATTCTATGGGGTGAACATGGGGATTCTATGGGGGTGAACATGGGGATTCTATGGGGGTGAACATGGGGATTCTATGGGAGTGAACATGGGGATTCTGTGGGGTGAAAATGGGGATTCTATGGGGTGAACATGGGGATTCTATGGGGATGAACATGGGGATTTTATGGGGTGAACATGGGGATTCTACGGGGCGAACATGGGGATTCTATGGGGGTGAACATGGGGATTCTATGGGGTGAACATGGGGATTATATGTGGTGAAAATGGGGATTCTATGGGGTGAACATGGGGATTCTATGGGGGTGAACATGGGGATTCTATGGGAGTGAACATGGGGATTCTGTGGGGTGAAAATGGGGATTCTATGGGGTGAACATGGGGATTCTATGGGGATGAACATGGGGATTTTATGGGGTGAACATGGGGATTCTATGGGGGTGAACATGGGGATTCTATGGGAGTGAACATGGGGATTCTGTGGGGTGAAAATGGGGATTCTATGGGGTGAACATGGGGATTCTATGGGGATGAACATGGGGATTTTATGGGGTGAACATGGGGATTCTACGGGGCGAACATGGGGATTCTATGGGGGTGAACATGGGGATTCTATGGGGTGAACATGGGGATTCTATGGGGTGAACATGGGGATTCTATGGGGGTGAACATGGGGATTCTATGGGAGTGAACATGGGGATTCTGTGGGGTGAAAATGGGGATTCTATGGGGTGAACATGGGGATTCTATGGGGATGAACATGGGGATTTTATGGGGTGAACATGGGGATTCTACGGGGCGAACATGGGGATTCTATGGGGGTGAACATGGGGATTCTATGGGGTGAACATGGGGATTATATGTGGTGAAAATGGGGATTCTATGGGGTGAACATGGGGATTCTATGGGGGTGAACATGGGGATTCTATGGGAGTGAACATGGGGATTCTGTGGGGTGAAAATGGGGATTCTATGGGGTGAACATGGGGATTCTATGGGGATGAACATGGGGATTTTATGGGGTGAACATGGGGATTCTACGGGGCGAACATGGGGATTCTATGGGGGTGAACATGGGGATTCTATGGGGTGAACATGGGGATTCTATGGGGGTGAACATGGGGATTCTATGGGGGTGAACATGGGGATTCTATGGGAGTGAACATGGGGATTCTATGGGGTTGACATGCAGCACATGGGGAGGCTATCGGGGTGTCATGCAGCACACGGGGAGGCTATGGAGGTGTCATGCTGCACACGGAGGGGCTATGGGGGTTTCATGCTGCACACGGGGCGGCTATGGGGGTTTCATGCTGCACACGGGAAGGCTATGGGTGTTTCACGCTGCACACGGGGAGGCTATGGAGGTGTCATGCTGCACATGGAGAGGCTATTGCACAAGGTGAGGCTATGGGGGTGACATGCTGCACATGGAGAGGCTATGGGCAGGCTGTATATTGTCATGCAATATATGGGGAGGCTGTGTGGGGCTCAATCAGAATATGGGCAGGCTGTGGGGGTCTCATGCAGTATGTGGAGAGAGTGTGGGGCTGATGCTGTATCGCCTTTCCCGCTCCTCGCGACGCTCTGGTGACCGCTCCATGCAAGCGGCAGGTTCCGGTGCCAAGGATGGTATGCGAGAAGGACCTGCCATGACGTCACGGTCATGTGACCGCAACGTCATCACAGGTCCTGCGCTCATACCAACCCTGGGACCGGAAGCTGCCGCGTGCTCTGCACACAGGGCCAGGACTTCAACGGGCCTTCGGAAGGTGAGTATATGTTTATTTTTTATTTTAAGTCTCTATACTACGTGGCTCTGGGCTGTATACTACGTGGCTGGGCAATATACTACGTGGCTGGGCAATATACTACGTGACTGGGCAATATACTACGCGGCTGGGCAATATAGTACGTGGCTGGGTAATATACTACGTGGCTGGGCAATATACTACGTGGCTGGGCAATATACTACGTTACTGGGCAATTTACTACATGGCTGGGCAATATACTACGTTACTGGCCAATTTACTACGTGACTGGGCAATATACTACGTGGCTGGGCAATATACTACGCGACTGGGCAATATACTACGCGGCTGGGCAATATACTACGTGGCAGGGCAATATACTATGTGACTGGGCAATATACTACGTGGCTGGCCAATATACTATGTGGCTGGGCAATATACTACGTGGCTGGGCAATATACTACGTGGGCTGGGCAATATACTACGTCGCTGGGCAATATACTACGTGGGCTGTGCAATATACTACGTGACTGGGCAATATACTACATGTCTAGCCAATATACTACGTGGCTGGGCAATATACTACGTGGGCTGTGCAATATACTACGTGACTGGGCAATATACTAGATGTCTAGCCAATATACTACGTGGCTGGGCAATATACTATGTGGCTGGATAATATACTATGTGACTGGGTAATATACTACGTGGACATGCATATTCTAGAATACCCGATGCATTAGAATCGGGCCACTATCTAGTGCAGTATATGGGAGGCTGTGTGGGGCCTCATTCAGTATGTGGAGAGAGTGTGGGGCTGATGCTGTATATAAGAAGGCTGTGTAGCCTCATGCAGTATATGGGGAAACTAGGGCTCATGCTGTACATGGGAAGGCTGCGTGGGGTTCATGCTGTACATGACGAGACTGTGTGGGGCTCATGCTGTATATAAGGAGCCTGTGTGGGGCTCATGCAGTATATAGGGAGGCTGTGTGGGGGCTCATGCTGTACATGAGGAGGCTGTGTGGGGCTCATGCAGTATATAGGGAGGCTGTGTGGGGGCTCATGCTGTACATGAGGAGGCTGTGTGGGGCTCATGCAGTATATAGGAAGGCTGTGTGGGGGCTCATGCAGTATATAGGGAGGTTGTGTGGGGCTCATGCAGTATATAGGGAGGCTGTGTGGGGCTCATGCTGTATATGGGAGGCTGTGTGGGGCTCATGCTGTACATAGGGAGGCTGTGTGGGGCTCATGCAGTATATAGGGAGGCTGTGTGGGGCTCATGCTGTATATGGGAGGCTGTGTGGGGGCTCATGCTGTATATAGGGAGGGTGTGTGGGGCTCATGCTGTACATGGGGAGGATGTGTGGAGCTCATGCTGTATATAGGGAGACTGTGGGGCTCATGCTATATATAGGGAGGCTGTGTGGGGCTCATGCAGTATATAGGAAGGCTGTGTGGGGCTCATGCTGTACATGGGAAGGATGTGTGGAGCTCATGCTGTATATAGGGAGGCTGTGTGGGACTCATGCTGTATATAGGGAGGCTGTGTGGGCTTCATGCTGTATATAGGGAGGCTGTTTGGGGCTCACGCTGTATATAGGGAGGTTGTGTGGGGCTCATGCTGTATATAGGGAGGCTGTGTGGGGCTCATGCAGTATATAGGGAGGCTGTGTGGGGCTCATGATGTATATAGCGAGGCTGTGTGGGGCTCATGCAGTATATAGGGAGGCTGTGTGGGACTCATGATGTATATAGGGAGGCTGTGTGGGGCTCATGATGTATATGATGAGGCTGTTTGGGACTCATGATGTATATGGTGAGGCTGTGTGAGGATCATGCCGTATATAGGGAGGCTGTGTGGGGCTCATGCAGTATATGGGAGGCTGTGTGGGGCTCATGCCGTATATAGGGAGGCTGTTTGGGGATCACGCTGTATATAGGGAGGCTGTGTGGGGCTCATGCTGCATATGTAGTAGGCTGTGTGTGCTGTATATAAGGGGCTGTGGGGGGTTCAAAATATATAGGGGGGTGTCAGCATACTTAATTATGCTCAATAGTAAATGATACAATTAATATTAATAAATTAATATTGAGCAAAATTAATTTCAAGCTATTAGTTTGGCCCTCCACAACAGTCATGGTCTCTCATGTGGTCCCTCGGGAAAATTAATTGCCCACCTCTGTACTAGAGACTTTTTTTTGGTGCATGGATTGGCATATTTATACTTTTTTGGTATCCCTTTGCTGTCCGTGTGACACATCTCAGCGCCTGCAAAAAGCAGTATAGTTCACACTGAGCCCATGTGCTGTAGACAGCTCTCGTCATTGTCGCTTGGTCATCATGTGCAAAATTAAGAATATACGTATATGTATACGTTCCTGTGACCTGATACTTATTGACCTGGGAGATATGGCTACGTCCTGGAGATTTTGTGCACTTGATCACTGCCAGATGTTAGCTGATTCTGACAGCTGATACCCAGCACTCAGTGCCAGCAGCGGTCCCGCACCGCTCCCGGCACTTTAACCCCCTAAATGTTGTGATCACTTGAAAGAAACATCTCGGGAACAGGCAGAGGGAAGAAAGCCCCTTTGCCCTTGGATCAGAGACCCCACAATGTCATCTTGGGATACCGATCATTGCCATGTTGACCCAATGTTCTCATGACAACATCAAGGTCACCAGAGCCAGCAATGTTGCTAGATCATGTACAGTGCATGATAAGGCAACTTTGTCCCTGCAGAGCTGACAGTTTGCATAGCACAGGGATGCTGCTGTATGTCCATGCTATAAAAGCGATCAGCCTATAAAAAATGATAGTCCCCATTAGGGGACAAACTAAAGTTTTAAAAAAGCTTTTAAAAAATTGTAAACAATCTGTCCCACTAGTTAATTCCTTTAGTGAACGCCATATAAAAAGGCAAAAACATGCTTTATTATCATACCACCAAACAAAAAGTGGAATAAAACACAATCAGAAAGGCAAATATAAATAACATGGTACCAAATATAAATAACATCATCTTGTCCCGGAAAAATCAAGCCATCATAACGCTCCATCAGCGGAAAAGTAAAAAAGTTATAGCTCTCAGAATAAAATAATGCAAAAATAATTATTTTTTCTATAAAATAGTTTTTATTGTGTAAAAGCTCCAAAACATAAAAAAATGTAAATATGGTATCACTGTAATCGTACTGACCTGAAGAATAAAACTGTCTTATCAATTTTACCACAAGCAGAACGCCATTAAAAAAAATAATCCTGAATTGCTTGCTTTTGTGCTTTCTGCCTTCCAAAAGTCAGAATAGAAAGTGATAACAAAAAAGTCATGTGTCTGAAAATGGTACCAATAAAAACATCAACTCGTCCTGCATAAAACAAGCCCTCACCTGGCCCTGTGGGCTGAAATATTGAAAAATTACAGCAAAATATGGTGATGCAAAAACTAGTTTGTGTAATAAAAAGCATCTTTTAGTGCGTGACAGCAGCCAAGCATAAAACCCGATGTAAAAATGGTATCAGTGTAATCGCACCAACCCGAAGAATAAAGTCGCCTAATCACTTAAATCGTACGAGGAATGGCGTAAAAACTAAATAAAACCAATTTTTCACCTGCTGTTGATTTGTTAATTCTGCCTCCCTAAGCTCACACTAAGGCTTGGCTCACATTTAGCCTGCGCTCTGCGCTGAGTGCTTGCACCAGGGTTTCCGTGTAAATCTCTGAAATACATAACTCAGACAAAACCCTCGGCAGAAGATTACCTATAATGAGGCAGATGGAGGCACTGTGGACCTCGTCTGACCTGTGACCCGGCTGTGTCTGTCATTTTAGGATTGCATAAAAATGCCGTCAGCCACAGTTTTGTGCACTTCTGGAAAGAAGGACACCACTGAACAGAGGCCAGACGGAGTCCAGAGTAACTCTGCTGCCTCATTACAGTGAACGGATCCCTTGGGAGTTTCACCTGAATCACGTCACTCAGAGATTTAGATAGATAACCCGATTTAAGTGGTCAGCGTAGAGCACTGGATAAATGTGATCCCAAGCGTTCTGTAAAATGCTCCTAACAAAAGCTTCAACTCAATCCACAAAAAAAGCAAGTCCTCACTCAGGTCCATCATCTGATAACGGAAATATAGGGGGCTTCCACGTTACTGGTAGCACAAAGGCTCTGTAGGTTGGGTATGAGGCCTTTCAGATGTGTGAAAACCTACTGAAGGCATATTCCAGTCGGGACTTGAACCACACTAAAAGGATCTTTAACTACAGACTGACCAGGGCCCGAAGAACAGTAGAGTGTACCTTTGGGATTTTTGTCTCAAAATGGCGCATTCTTGCAACAGCCATTAATCTAAAAATGGAGACAGTCAACGAGGTGGTCGAAGCCTGTGTGGTTCTCCACAATTACATAATGCCTAAGGAGCGATCCAACACTGAACTGGATGAACCAGTTGGAAACCCATTGCCAGATCACCAGCATTACCCGCTGCTGAAGTTGGCCACATGCGGGACCAATTTGCTGTCTTTTTTTAATCAGATATTGGACGTGTGTCATGGCAGGACACTGTTGTGTAAATTTCCTGTTGGGATTTGGTCTGTACCAGTTATGTTTTTAAATATTACTAATATTTGTTGTTAATAAATTTTATTTTTTGGCATCTTGACAGTGTCTCCTATGTATTTCCTCTACAAACCAAGGCTGCCATCACACGTTCAGTATTTGGTCAGTATTTTATATCAGTATTTGTAAGCCAAAACCAGGAGTGGGTGATAAATGCAGAAGTGGTAAATATGTTTCTATTATACTTTTCCTCACATTGTTCCACTCCTGGTTTTGGCTAACAAATACTGATGTAAAATACTGACCAAATACTGAAAGTGTGACGGCAGCCTTAAGTTGTTAGTGGTAAGGTAGTTGACGTCATTGCGTCCTGATTCTGTTCTGCAGTTTCTATTGGACGCAGACTGAAGAGACGATGGCTGTTTAATACAAAACAGATCTAATCTCATCAAGCCAGGTGTCATAAATAATTAATTCATGATGCACATATAACAGCCTCATGAATTCACTATTTCTGACACATGTCCAGGTGAGCATATATATGCCTTGTATGACCTCCATCGTCCCTTCACTTTGTGTGAAATAGATTACGTACACAGAAGAGAAAATGAAGGTTATACAAAGCAGTTCTCTAGTCACCAGGTCAGGTGTCCTAACTAATGACTTTTTGGACACCTGACCTGTTGAGTATAGTTCTGCATTGTATTGCCGCCATTTTCTCTTCAGTCTGCAACACTAGTCACAGACTAAGCAGAACCAAAAGATTATGGAGAAACTACAAGTATAATTTTTTTGGCCCACCTCATATCTCTAAAGACATACAAAGCAGCAGTGTTGTACTTGCTAACTACTGGAGATATGATGTGGCCAAAAAATAAAGTGTGCGGCGCAGTGTTTTATTTGGCGCATGGTGTGTGTTGCCGGCGGCGAAATATACAATTAACCACACATAATTGGGGGCAAAAAACAATTGTATTTATTTTATTACAAACAAAATATTTATTTAACTGCGCCTGCTTGGGGTAGAGTGATGGAAATGGGGGGGGGGGGGGTGTAGCTGGGAGGCCTGGCAAAGTGTGAATGACGCAGGGGTGGCAGGAGAAGGGGCACTTAAATTAGTGGGGTCTGGGAGTTCGGGGATGGGGCTTGACACATGAGAGGTCTGAGACGCACTGGAAGGGCGAGACAAATCTGACATTACAGACACACTGGGAGGTGAGGGGGGGAGGAATACTGATAGTACGCATTTTTTTCCCTTTCTGGGATCGACGTGTTCTGGGAAGCCTCGGTGGGCTCATTTGTCGCGGCATGGTCGTGGTGGGTGACCTGTCAGGGTCCGGCTGCACTGTGCTCGTAGAGCGTGCAGCCATGCCAGAGTCCATAGTGCTTGTAGAGCGTGCAGCCATGCCAGAGTCCATAGTGCTTGTAGAGCGTGCAGCCATGCCAGAGTCCATAGTGCTCGTAGAGCGTGTAGCTATGCCAGGGTCCATAGTGCTCGTAGAGTGGAAGGCCATGCCAGGGTCAATTGTGCTCGTAGAGTGGGCAGCCATATCACAGTCCATAGTGCACGTAGAGCGGAAGGCCATGCCAGGGTCCATTGTGCTTGTAGAGCGGAAGGCCAAGCCTGGGTCCTGCTGCATCGTGGTGGTGTTAGAGCGGAAGGCCATGCCTGGGTCCTGCTGCATCGTGGTGGTGGTGGAGAGGAAGGCCATGCCAGGGTCCTGCTGCTGCATGGTGGTGGCAGTGGAGGAAGTCCAAGCAGGAGCAGCAGTTGTCATGGTGGTGGCGGTGGGCTGTCCAACAGCACTCGGCATGGTGGTGGTGCTGTAGTGGTGTCCGGCAGTGCTAAAAATGGAGGTGGCCGTGCAGAGGTATGCAGCAGAGGTCGGCATTGAGGTAAAGTGTGACAGTGTAGGCACAGGTGAATATGCCGCCACTGTCTGCTGAAAATACCGACTCTGCTGCATAGCCTGCATGTAAGCAGCATTGCAGGCCTGCATGACACTAAGCTGGAGATCAGGAGTAAGGTGTTCCGACATGCCCTGTTCAATTTGGTTAAAAAAATGATGTGCTGGCCTCTGGAGGTCGGCTTTTACTTGGTCAAGGCTTTTGCTGACCTCCTGGATATGTGTATTCATATGGCTAATGGCAGTATCCAGTTGGTCACCCAAAGCCTTGAGTCCATCGTGAAAAACCGAGCTCAAGTGCAAAAACTCGGGCATGAGTGACCTGTCCGATGCCCTCTGCCGCTGCCAGGAGGAGCTAAAAAAAAGGGGCCGAGGACTGGGAAAGGGTAACAGTGCACCTGATGGACCAGCTTCCTGGTCTCCAGTTAGTGTGGCAGGCCCACTTGCTGCACCGCTGCTGGATGGCTGGGACGGGTCTGTGGCTGACTGATGAAGGACCACTCCAGAACCAGGGTCAACAGTGCTGCTCCATGTGCTGTGAAAAAAGGAAAAATACCAAAAACTAAAAAATGCCAACTCCTGTTGAATAGAAATATACAGATAATGGCAATACAACACAACCTAATACACAGTAAAAATACGTACGTTCTCTGGGCCGGGACCAGTCTTAAAAATGCCAGAATGCGGTGGTATTTATACTTTCAGATCCTTGCTCCAGAACCACTGGGAACACGGCTCTCTTGACGCAGATCCTTGTTGAAGCGGTCCTTCATTGAACGCCAACGTGTTTTGACTTTGAGCACTGTTGAAAAAAAAAAAATAATGGTTAGACAATGGACTTTTGGCCGTGCTCACACAACTATGTGTGATAAGAGAAACTCCTGAGAGTTTCTATCATCACACACAGTTGTGTGAGCACGGCCAAGGTCACTGCTGCTCCACACTGCATTGCAATACTTACAAAATGCATTTCGGCCCCGAGTTGGGGCGTTGTCCCAGCCATCCCACATTGCTTTGGCCATCTCTTTCCATAGCTACCGGATCGTCACGTTGTCCGAGTGCTGTGGAACCCGGGTGTCCCACAACGGGATTCGCTCATGGACCAGGGAGATGAGGATATCGTTGTCAATGAGGTCCTCATCCCGTTCTGGAACCTAAAAAATAAATTAAGACATTAATGTTGGATACATTAACATAAGGAAAAGAAAGAAAACAGAGGCTGAGAAAGGGTATGAATAATGAAAGTCAAGATAAAAAAGGAGTCCAGAAGAAAAATGTAAAGAAAGAGGAAAGTAAAAGAAAGGAAGATTCAAGAATACTAAAGTGAGGATACAGTAAACAGTCAGCCACGTATAATTACACGCTGCCGCCTTGCCACCCGACCGTGACCCCGCTGCTCCTGCTCACTCTCTGCCGCAGTGGAAGAAGTGCTCTATAAAAAGTTTAAAAAAATTGTCACATGTGTAGATGTAACAGTGAATACTTATCAATCTGAAGTGAGTACTCACTTCACTGACATGTTCGGCTTGAGAAGGCCCATGACATTGCTCCTCATCAGAAGAAGATGACATTCTGATGCATGCAGAAAGAAAGAAATGGCAGAAATTAGGACATGTAGAGACAGAAAATAGAAAATAAAGACATTGGCTAGGATATCCTCACATTGTTCAGAGTCTTGTTTCCTCTAAGGTGCTTTTGTGTGTCTGCTCTGGTTCTCTGTCTGCTGAGTAGTGACCTGCAAATGTCCACTCCCTCCCTTTATCACCTTGTATGTGGGTGGTGGCTAATTGGTGTCTAGACATGTTTTTCTCTGGCGCAATGCATGCGTTCACAAACGCAAGCAAACGCATGTGCTTGCGGCTGCATGCGTTCACATAGACAGCAATGCGTTTTTTTTGCCGCATTCCTTCCGCTAACAACCGCATACGTTTCTAGACGGCAAATTGACGCCTCTAAAATTACTACACGTTGCGTTTACCGCGCCAAACTGCAGACGACGAAATGACGCATGCGTCGTCAAACGCGGCAAAACGCAATCAAACGCAGACACATGCGTCACTAATGTTAAAGATAGGAATACACAACGCACGCGGATAATTGCGGAAGAAACGCTGCGGACACAACCGCAAATGTGAAATCGGCCTTAGGGAAAGTATCAGGTCCTCCTTTGCCCTGTATCCTGACCTACCCAGTCCTGTAGTTTCCCTAGTACAATAGTGGATAACCAAATTCACTCTGGACAACATTCTATATATATAATTTTCTAAGGGTTTTTCCGTCTGCCTGTCTGTCTGTCCTGGAAATCCCGCCTCTCTGATTGGTCGAGGCCGGCAGGCCTCGACCAATCAGCAACGGGCACAGCGACAATGATTTCATAAAGGACGTAGAAATCCCGCGTCTGATTGGTCGAGGCCGCCAGACCTCGACCAATCAGCAACGGGCACAGCGACGATGATGTCATAAAGGACGTAGACATCTCACGTTTCTGATTCAGCGACGGGCACAGTATCGACGTAGATGTCATAATGGTTGCCATGGCGACGATGATGTCATAAAGGTTGCCTCGACCAATCAGCGACGGGCACAGTGTGCCGCGAATTCTGGAATCATCATTGTCCATATACTACGGGGACATGCATATTCTAGAACAGGGGTCCCCAACTCCAGTCCTCAAGGCCCACCAACAGGTCATGTTTTCAGGATTTCCTTTGCATTGCACAGGTGATGCAATTATTACCTGGGCAAGACTAAGGAAATCCTGAAAACATGACATGTTGGTGGGCCTTGAGGACTGGAGTTGGGGACCCCTGTTCTAGAATACCCGATGCGTTAGAATCGGGCCACAATCTAGTATTTGTATATTCCAGGATTTGGGTGATATTTTGTTTTAATTGTGATAGATAACAGTTATCTTATATGGGGGGGAAAGAATTTTTGTATAGTTAGGTTCTGTCAATGTAAGAGGAATTCTGGATTTCCTACTATGTTCTACTGCTGTTACCTGGAGATAAGTGACATTATGTGGTATATATTATCTCGGGGTCACAGAGGTAGAATATGAAAACCTGAGAGTCCAAACTCATAAGACAAATTCACAAGGTGGGCACCACCAAATTATACTGAAAAGATAAGGAGGAAAGGGAACATGGAAATGTGAATGAAACTAAACTTTACTATAAATCCTTAAATCAAATTAATATATTGTGATTTAAAATAATCGTTCATATATCATAGTTGTATATAGGGTCACAGTGTGTGATTGATTATAATACTGTATATTCACCACTGTAATCCACTAGATCCATATTGATTAGACCTCAGAATCAAATAAAGGAGATGGATTCCCTGCCACTGACCCTTTTGAATTTAGTGCTGGACTCCAATTTCATTAATATATACGGTAATTACATTTTGGCATTGGACTGCAATAAAATTTCTTTTTTGCAACGGATCTACATGAGCTGAGTGCCAAAATTTCATTATATATATCTACTGGTTTGGGGACCTATTTGTGCACCGACACAGCTGTGCCACGTTATATTTCTCCAATCTGATTAAGGCACTCAGTATCATAAATAAATAATGGTGTAATACACCTATTATATAAATCAATTCACGTTGTAAACCCCCTTAAATGTAAATCTATATAATTGCAACCGCCCTATTACTTGTATAAACCCTGTGCAGAAACCACATACTGTACATTTTGAGTATAGCATAGGCTGATCTGAAATGGATTGTGTCAAAGATATTGTTACTAATAGGGACACAATAAATATGAGTAGTGCCAGTGATCCCCGGTCCGAATCTGTCCATTATCGACTACGGGGATCATCGGCACCAGATTCTGCAGAGATCGCACTGCTCCAGGCTGATCACTGCCTATTAGGTACTCCGGTGTTATGATAAGGTAATTCAGTACCACAATGGACATAGAAGTCAGAGCACATACAGTGACCTGACAGTAACCCAAAAACATAGACAGAGCTCTGAGACGTGGGAACTCTGCTGACCGCAATCCCTAATCCTCTCCAACCACACTAGAAGCAGCCGTGGATTGCGCCTAACGCTCCCTATGCAACTCGGCACAGCCTGAGAAACTAGCTAGCCTGAAGATAGAAAATAAGCCTACCTTGCCTCAGAGAAATACCCCAAAGGAAAAGGCAGCCCCCACATATAATGACTGTGAGATAAGATGAAAAGACAAACGTAGAGATGAAATAGATTTAGCAAAGTGAGGCCCGACTTTCTGAACAGAGCGAGGATAGGAAAGGTAACTTTGCGGTCAACACAAAACCCTACAAATAACCACGCAAAGGGGGCAAAAAGACCCTCCGTACCGACTAACGGCACGAAGGTACACCCTCTGCGTCCCAGAGCTACCAGCAAGCAAGAAAAAACCAAACAAGCAAGCTGGACAGAAAAAACAGCAAACAAAAATAACAAAAGCGGGACTTAGCTATGCAGAGCAGCAGGCCACAGGAACGATCCAGGAGGAAGCAAGTCCTATACTAGAACATTGACTGGAGGCCAGGATCAAAGCACTAGGTGGAGTTAAATAGAGCAGCACCTAACGACTTCACCACATCACCTGAGGAAGGAAACTCAGAAGCCGCAGTACCACTCTCCTCCACCAACGGAAGCTCATAGAGAGAATCAGCCGAAGTACCACTTGTGACCACAGGAGGGAGCTCTGCCACAGAATTCACAACACTCCGGCTCTGCAATGAATTGTGCTGCTCGGAGCTATCGCGGCATTGAGCCTCGCCGCCCATTTTATACAGACTCCGGTGGGAGAGAACGCGCTGTTCTGTCACGTGAAATCCCAAGAGACATATCCAGAGTCCGATCGGAACAGCTGGCGGCACTACCTAGGCGGTCAGTACCCGCGTCTCCTGCCAAGATCATGCAGGGATGGGGGAAGATGCGTTACAAGTATTAGTGCCTGTGATGTACTGAGGTCGTAGCAACTTGGTAAAACGCCCGTGACACGCGTTTCGCCGGGGGAATCAGATTTTTCTAAGGGCGGGATCGGCCGCCCTCGGAACTTATCTATACATCCTGCCAAGATTGACAGGTCGGTTACCCAACAGGAGCACCAGTCATCTATTAAATCTAACACGGCTCAAAGGGACAATTAAATCAGCTAAGTCCAGTGATGTTTGTACAACCATAAATTTCTATTTTATAGGAATAATTATTCATCATTAAAGACTCATAAGATCAACTATATATTGTACTTTCACCATGTAATTGATTCTCTATATTCTATAAAATTATAACATGCCCGTTGCCATGGTGAAGATGATGTCATAATGTTTGCCATGGCGACGATGATGTCATAAGTTGTCATGGTGCCGATGATGTCATAATGGCTGCCATGGCGACGACAATGTCATAATGGTTTGCCATGGTGACAATGATGCCATAATAGCTTTACATGGTGAAGATGATGTCATAATAGTTGCCATGGCGACGATTATGTCATAATGGTTACCATGGTGACGATTATGTCATAATGGTTTACATAACATGATGGGCGATGATGTCATAATGGCTGCCATGGCGATGATTATGTCATAATGGTTGCAATGGCAACAATGATGTGTTAATGGGTTGCCATGGCGACAATGATGCCATAATAGGTTGCCATGTTGATGATGATGTCATAATGGTTGCCATGGTGACAATGATGGTATAATGGTTGCCATGGTGATGATGTCATAATATGTTGCCATGGCAACAAAGATGTCATAATAGGTTGCCATGGCAAAGATGATATCATAATGGTTGTCATGGTGACGATGATGTCATAATAGGTTGCCATGGCAATTATGATGTCATAATGGTTGCCATGGTGACGATTATGTCATAATGGTTTACATGGCAATGATGGGAGATGATGATGTCATAATGGTTGCCATGGCGACGATGATGTCATAATGGTTTGCCATGGTGACAATGATGCCATAATAGCTTTACATGGTGAAGATGATGTCATAATAGTTGCCATGGCGACGATTATGTCATAATGGTTACGATGGTGACGATTATGTCATAATGGTTTACATAACATGATGGGCGATGATGTCATAATGGCTGCCATGGCGATGATTATGTCATAATGGTTGCAATGGCAACGATGATGTGTTAATGGGTTGCCATGGCGACAATGATGCCATAATAGGTTGCCATGTTGATGATGATGTCATAATGGTTGCCATGGTGACAATGATGGTATAATGGTTGCCATGGTGATGATGTCATAATATGTTGCCATGGCAACAAAGATGTCATAATAGGTTGCCATGGCAAAGATGATATCATAATGGTTGTCATGGTGACGATGATGTCATAATAGGTTGCCATGGCAATTATGATGTCATAATGGTTGCCATGGTGACGATTATGTCATAATGGTTTACATGGCAATGATGGGAGATGATGATGTCATAATGGTTGCCATGGTGATGATGATGTCTTAATGGGTTGCCATGGCGACAATGATGCCATAATAGGTTGACATGGCGAAGATGATGCCATAATGGTTGCCATTGCAACAGTGATGTCATAATAGGTTGCCATGGTGATGATTATGTCATAGTGGTTGCCATGGCAAAGATTCTATCATAATGGTTGCCATGGTGGCAATCATGTCATAAAAGGTTGCCATGGCAATGATGATGTCATAATGGTTGCCATGGTGACGATTATGTCATAATGGTTTACATGGCAATCAAAGTGAGCAGGTATAAAAAAGAAATGCGGCACTCACCATCTGTCTTCAGCTAAAAATGTCCTTTATTTAGCACTTAAGCCTTCACAAACATGATACGGCATCGGCAGGAGTATACGAGGGAGCGGGGGAGTGACAGGGGAGGATGACGGCCGTTTCACGCACAGGCGCTTCTACGGGTGATGTGTTAATGGGTTGCCATGGCGACAATGATGCCATAATAGGTTGCCATGTTGATGATGATGTCATAATGGTTGCCATGGTGACAATGATGGTATTATGGTTGCCATGGTGATGATGTAATAATATGTTGCCATGGCAACAAAGATGTCATAATAGGTTGCCATGACAAAGATGCTATCATAATGGTTGCCATGGTGACGATCATCTCATAAAAGGTTGCTATGGCAATGATGATGTCATAATGGTTCCCATGGTAACGATGATGTCATAATGGTTGCCATGACGAAGATAATGTCTTAATGGATTGCCATGGTGACAATGATGCCATAATAGGTTGACATGGTGATGATGATGTCATAATGGGTTGACATGGCTACAATGTTGTCATAATAGATGTCATGGTGACAATTATGTCAAAAATGGTTGCCATGAGAAGGACGATGTCATAACAGTTTGCCATGACGACAATTAAGCCATAATATGTCTACATGGCGTAGATGATGTCATAATAGTTGCCATGGTGACAATTATGTCATAATGGTTAACATGGTGATGATGGGCGATGATCATGTCATAATGGTTGCCACGGCGATGAAGATCTCATATGTCATATTGGTTGTCATGGCGACGATGATGTGCTAATGGGTTGCCATGGCGACAATGATGCCATAATAGGTTGACCTGGCGAAGATGATGTCATAATGGATTGACATGGCTACAATGATGTCATAATAGCTTGCCATGGCAATGATGATGTCATAATGGTTGCCATGGTGACGATTATGTCACAATGGTTTACATGGCAATGATGGGCGATGATGATGTCATAATCATTGCCATGGTGACGATGATGTCATAATGGTTGCCATGGCGATGATGATGTCTTAATGGGTTGCCATAGCGACAATGATGCCATAATAGGTTGACATGGCGAAAATGATATCATAATGGGCGGACATGGCTACAATGATGTCATAATAGGTTACCATGTTGATGATGTCATAATAGTTGCCATGGTGACAATGATGATATAATGGTTGCCATGGCGATGATGTCATAATATGTTGCTAAGGCAATAATGATGTCATATTAGGTTGGCAAAGATAATGCCATAATGGTTGTCATGGTGACAATGATGTCATAATGGTTTGCCAAGGCGACAATGATGCCATAATAGGTTTACATGGTGATGATGATATCATAATGGTTGCCATGGCGATGATGATGTCTTAATGCGTTGCCATGGTGACAATGATGCCATAATAGGTTGACATGGTGAAGATGATGTCATAATGGGTTGACATGGCAACAATGATGTCATAATAGGTTGCAATGTTGATGATGATGTCATAATTGTTGCCATGGTGACATTTATGATATAATGGTTGCCATGACAATGATGATGTCATAATAATAGGTTCCCATGGCGACTGTGACGCTACCAAGGAGGTGGAGCTAGAGTACACCCTCTGGACCGTGGAAAAGACCTACCCCTGGGCGAGCTGACCTAGTGAGACCGACCCCTATACAGGGACCGTCATGAGCAGGCTCAGAGGTTACCAGACCACAGTAGCTAATACCAAGAGGGATGGCTCAGAAGGAAGGAGGATGGAAGGGAATGAGACAAAAACCAAGAAAGTACTGGGGATGGCAATACTGGAACCAGGACGACCGGAACAACTGCTACGGAAAGTACACGCGTACACGGAATACAGAGGAGCTGGGACGAAAGTGGATCTGCAGAGAGAGAGAGCGGATTTAGGGAAACGGATGGTAGAAAAAGCTAAACTGAGTCAGAGGAGAGCATGGACACAGGATAGCGCTGGACGAAGTGAAAAGCACGAGGATGCCAGACACGGAGAACTGAGAGGCCAGAGACACAAGCAGAAAGCAAATGACGATCAGGCGTCTCCAAGCGGGGGAGATGGCCAGATATACCAAATACCTCACCCGGATTGGCTGTAGGAGATCACCGGATCCAGGTATCCGATAGCAGAGGGATTGTAGCGCGTGCGCCCTCTAGAGAAGCCAGGACGCCTGCGCAGAAGACGGATCCCACCAGCAGAGCCAGAGGCAGGAAGCAGGGAAGGAGCACTGTGGAGACGAGCGCGCCAGGACCCGGAAGCAGGAAGAGCAGGCGCCGCTGCAGAAGCACAGAGGACAGCGTGCCGGGACCCTGGAGCTGAGCGGCAGGAACGAGCAGGGAGAGCAGCTGCTGAAGAAGCAGGACGAGTGCTCCGGGACCCAGAGGTGGAGCGACGGAGGTGAGTGGGAGCAGCGATGCTAACAGCAACAATGATGTCATAATAGGTTGACATGGCGAAGATGATGTCATAATGGGTTAACATAGCTACAATGATGTCATAATAGGTTGCCATGTTGATGATGATGTCATAATAAGTTGTCATGGTGACGATAATGTCATAATGGTTGTCATGGCGACGGCGATGTCATAATGGTTTACCATGGCGACAATGATGCCATAATAGCTTTACATGGTGAAGATGATGTCATAATAGTTGCCACGCCGACGATAATGTCATAATGGTTGCCATGGTGACTATTATGTCATAATGGTTTACATGACGATGATGGGGATGATGATGTCATAATGGTTGCCATGGCGACGATGATGTCCTAATGGGTTGCCATGATGACAATGATGCCATAATAGGTTGACATGGCAAAGATAATATCATAATGGGTTGACATGGCTACAGTGATGTCATAATAGGTTGCCATGTTGATGATGTCATAATGGTTACCATGGTGACAATGATTATACAATGGTTGCCATGGCGATGATATCATAATAGGTTGCCATGGCGACAATTATGTCATAATAGTTGCCATGGTGACAATTATGTCATAATATCTCCTAGCGAAAGGCCCAACATATGATCACAAAGTGATCCCTTCAACTCTAACTATCTATACCAAACGAGGACAAATAGAAGGTACACATGTTATCAATATATAAATTTATTAAATAGCCTTGATACAAAATATTAGTACAATAGTGTACAACACCTGTAACACACACATGGTTGCCATGGTGATGACAATGTCATAATGGTTGCCATGGTGACGATTATGTCACAATGGTTTACATGGCAATGATGGGTGAGGATGATATCACAATGGTTGCCATGGCAACAAAACTGTAATAATGGTTGCCATGGCGATGATGATGTCATAATGGTTGCCATGGTGATGATTATGTCATAACGGTTTACATGGCAATGATGGGTGATGATGTCATAATGGTTGCCATGGCGATGATGATGTCATAATGGTTGCCATGGCAATGATGATGTCTTAATGGGTTGCCATGGCCACAATGATGCCATAATAGGTTGACATGGCTACAATGATGTCATAATGGGTGGACATGGCTACAATGATGTCATAATCGGTTGCCATGTTGATGATGATGTCATAATGGTTGCCATGGTGACAATGATGATATAATGGTTGCCATGGCGATGATGTCATAATATGTTGCCATGGCAACAATGATGTCATAATAGGTTGACATGGTGATATTATGTCATAGTGGTTGCCATGGCAAAGATGATATCATAATGGTTGCCATGGTGACGATGATGTCATAATAGGTTGCCATGGCAATGATGATGTCATAATGGTTGCCATGGTGATGATTATGTCATAATGGTTTACATGGCAATGATGGGCGATGATGATGTCATTATGGTTGCCATGGTGACGATGATGTCTTAATGGGTTTCCATGGTGACAATGATGCCATAATAGGTTGACATGATGAAGATGAAGTCTTAATGGTTGCCATTGCAACAGTGATGTCATAGTAGGTTGCCATGGTGATAATTATATCATAATGGTTGCCATGGCGACGATTATGTCATAATAGGTTGCCATGGCAATGATGATGTCATAATGGCTGCCATGGTGACGATTATGTCATAATGGTTTACATGGCAATGATGGGCGATGATTATGTCATAATGGTTGCCATGGTGACAATGATGTCATAATGGTTGCCATGACGACGATGATGTCTTAATGGGTTGCCATGGTGACAATGATGCCATAATAGGTTGACATGGTGAAGATGATCCATATCAAAAAAGAAGACAGTGCCACAGCGGTCAGTGAAAAATAACTTACAGATTTAATCTGCCATCTGCGGCGACGTTTCGGTACAATGACCTTTATCAAGCACAAGTCATTGTACCGAAACGTCGCCGCAGATGGCAGATTAAATCTGTAAGTTATTTTTCACTGACCGCTGTGGCGCTGTCTTCTTTTTTTATATGGATTGGACTTTGTAGCTGGGTTGACCCCCTGGCAGTGACGTGCGCCACTAGGCCTGTGGAGGCCGTATGGGTATAGGGTGCGGTTTAACGTATTTTTTAAATAGAAACAAAAGATCAGCACTGAAAATAAGCACACAGCATGTGTACTTCAGAAAAAGAAACAAATACTTATCTTTGCTGAAATGGCAGATAAGCAGGAGAGGCCAGGCAGAGATCCAACACTTCCAAAGAAACATTGACAACTGGCCAGGACTAAAGAGTCCTGCAAAGCTAAATAGCCCAGTCAGAATTGCAATTAGCGGATACACCTGTCCAAGATTGCAGCCCAGAGACAACTGCATTACCATCTACAACCACCGGAGGGAGCCCAAAAGCAGAATTCACAACAGGCCACATAGTATATGGCACAGCTACGTATAGAACACAGCCACGTAGTATATTGCACAGCCACATAGTATATTGCACAGCTACGTAGTATAATTGCACAGCCACATAGTATATAGCACAGCCCGCGCAGTATATAACACAGCCCACGTAGTATATAACACAGCCACGTAGTATATAGCACAGCCACATAGTATATAGCACAGCTATGTAGTATATTGTAATTAAAAAAATCATCTCTCGAGACCGCAATGCACTCTTGGGACCGGAGCATCGCGAGGAGCATCGGTAAACGCCTGGGCTGGATCCGGGGGCTGACGGAAGGTGAGTATATAGCTATTTTTTATTTTAATTCTTTTTTTAACAGGGATATGGAGCCCACATTGCTATATACTACGTGGGCTGTGTTAGATACTGCGTGGGCTGTGTTATATACTACATCTCTGTGCTATATACTATGTAGGCTGTGCTATATACAACATGGCTGTGGTATATATTACGCGGCTGGGCAATATACTACATTGCTGTGCTCTATACTACGTGGTCTGGGTTATATACTGCATGGGCAGTGTTATATACTACGTCTCTGTGCTATATACTATGTAGCTGTGCTATATACTACGTGGCTGTGCAATATATTACCTGGCTGTGCAATATACTACGTGGCTGTGCAATATATTACGTGGCTGTGCAATATACTACATGGCTGTGCTATATACTACGTGTCTGTGCTATATACTACGTGGCTGGGCAATATACTACGTGGCTGGGCAATATACTACATGGCTGGGCAATATACTATGTAGCAGGGCAATATACTACGTGTCTGTGCTATATACTACGTGGCTGGGCAATATCCTACATTGCGTGGCAACATACTACGTCTCTGTGCTATTTACTACATGGGCTGTGCTATATACAGTACTACGTGGCTGTGCTATATACTACGTGGCTGTGTTATATACTACGTGGGCTGTGTTATATACTACGTGGGCTATGTTATATGCTACATGGGCTGTGTTATACGCTACGTGGGCTGTGTTATAAACTACGTGGCTGTGCTATATTTCTCTGCTGTATCTGTGCATCATGAATCGTGGTATGTGTTAAAGAGGGGGGCCCACTAAGACTCTTTCGTCCGGGGCCCTCAAAAACCTTGAGCCGGCCCTGGAAGTGTGGCAACGTGCCATGCAGCAGGAGGGACGCTCATGGCATGTTGCCACGCTTCCTCCTCACTGATCCGAACACAGCGCATTGCCTCTGCAACTGATGTTGCCACATGCCCCGGCGCTTTATCCTCCCTGTGTGATTGGTGTTCCATATCTCAGATCATACCTATTGCAGCAGGCTGTTATATAATCTATATAATCTGTGGATGCTCCTTCTTAGATTGCTTCTACATCCAGTTCACACTACAGAATTGTCTGATGAAGGTCCTTTGCCGGACCGAAAATGTTTATTCGTTAATTCGTTAATTTTGTCTGGATGCATTAATAATAAAAAGAAACAAAATAATTTTCCTCACTACTGAGTGCCAAGTTTTTTCTATTATTATTCTCCTCAGTGCAAGACATATGAAAGCCTGCATAAAGTTTGCTAAAAAACACATGAAGGACTCCCAGAATATGAGAAATAACATCTCTGGTCTGATGAGACGAAGATAGACCTTTTTGGTGATAATTTTAAGCGGTATGTGTGGAGAAAAGCAGGCACTGCTCATCATCTGCCCAATACAATCCCATCAGTGAAACATGGTGGTGGCAGCATCATGCTATGGGAGTGTTTTTCAGCTGCAGGGACAGGACGACTGGTTATCATGAACGGAAACATAAATGCGGCCAAGTACAGAGATATCCTGGATGAAAACCTCTTCCACAGTGCTCTGGACCTCAGACTTGGCCGAAGGTTCACCTTCCAACAAGACAATGACCCTAAGCACACAGCTAAAATAACAAAGGAGCGGCTTCAGAACAACTCTGTGACCATTCTTGACTGGCCCAGCCAGAGCCCTGACCTAAACCCAATTGAGCATCTCTGGAGAGACCTGAAAATGGCTGTCCACCAACGTTCACCATCCAACCTGACGGAACTGGAGAGGATCTGCAAGGAAGAATGGCAGAGGTTCCCAAAATCCAGGTGTGAAAAACTTGTTGCGTCATTCCCAAGAAGACTCATGGCTGTACTAGCTCAAAAGAGTGCTTCTACTCAACACTGAGCAAAGGGTCTGAATACTTATGACCATGTGATATTTCAGTTTTTCTTTTTTAATAAATTTGCAAAAATTACTACATTTCTGTTTTTTTCAGTCAAGATGGGGAGCAGAGTGTACATTAATGAGAGAAAAATGAACTTTTTTGAATTTAACAAATGGCTGCAATGAAACAAAGAGCGAAAAATTTAAAGGGGTCTGAATACTTTCCATACCCACTGTATGTATTTCTGAGGAAGTACAGGGGTACAATGGAGACAGGATTTTTTTCCAGGCACCGCATGCCCCGGAGCCTGGAAGAAATCATGAACATAAAGAATATAACATTTCTCAGCAACAATACCATTAATATGAGGCATACAGGTAGGACTAGTGTAACATTTCTATCACCTGTATGCCCATATTAATAGGTCATATACGTCTGGGGGGTGAAAGATTCTTTTTAAATGTGACAAACATGCAAAAGAAAAGGAAATGAGGGAGGGGGAACACTTTTTCACACAACTGTATACCCCATAGTGTTGTCTGTCTCCAGGTCATGGCGGCGGAGCCTCTCCTGCTCACAGGGACCGCTGCTATTAATCTAGGACTGGGTTCTGTAACAAGATGGCCACCATTTCATTGTACTGTTGTGATTACCTCCCTTTGAACACTAATGTGATTTGCTAATTAAAGTTATATGAGAATGTATTGATAATGACAATTTCTCTGTGTATTTTGTTTCCTATTTCTGAAGACCCCCTCTAAGTGTTTTGCACGTTGAGCACACGGTCACCAATGTGAACTCGGCCATTGCTGTATTCCCGCGTTCGCTGCTTTCTTCCCATTACAGCACCTAGTTCCTCTTGATTTATCTCTTGAAAATTTCGTACATGGTGAAGAGGAAGCCCAGCGGCCATTTGTATCACCAGGAGCTGGGCACAGACACATTTCTTGGTGCCTAGATAGGGAAAATGGTGTGCACTCAGGTCAGGGACAATGAGGTGCTGGTAAACTGACCATGTGGTCAGGTCAATCACAGAAAAAAAAAATTACCGCACACTCAATACTGGTATGATGCAAAAAAAGGTATATGCCAATTTTATTCAAGGAAACAAAAAAATAATAGTTGCCACATTCGTAAAGGTAGACAATGAACCCAAAGGTGGACAATGAACCCGACGTTTTGACCCTCCTGGGTCTTATTCATGGGGTTACTGGAAAAGCAAAGAAACCGTATAAATAACTGTTTGTCATATATAAACATATTAAGAAAAGATGGCAAAATTACACACATATAAAAATCATATAAACTAAAACACCAACAGAAAAAAAGGGAGAAGAGAGAAAACAAGTAAAGTCATTATGTACAAAGCAACTCAAAATACGATGGTCATACAAGTAGGAACGGCGAAACATTATTGCCATATAGAACGAAAATCATGATACTGAACTATACAAAGTTTACCTCTAGTCCTGTGATAAACATGCATATAGGTGGCAGTAGTAGGGGATGAACAAGCAATCCCTTTAGTTTAGAGGATATCCTGTTACAGTGACAAGATTGCAATGTTACTCAATATATACCGAGACAAAGTATGCAACAAAAAATCCTCCTAGTAGAGAATGGGTACCAGACACGTGTATCCCAGGTTGAATAGTATGTGAGACAGAACAGGGTTATGATAACGGGCATAGTAGTATGATCAGGTGGATGAAATGACGTCCCCAAGGATAAAGGTAATAAATGGGTTATACTGGGGCCTGGATACAGCTAATGGTCCTGAGGTGGTAGGGTGCTGCACAAAGGTCCCATTAGGGGTGCCCACACTAGTCCAGGATTATCACAGAAAACCCAACCAAAAAAGCCTTGCTTATATACAGGTCATAGCAAAACAGTGTTTTGTCTCGGTATATATTGAGTAACATTGCAATCTTGTCACTGTGACAGGTTATGCTCTAAAGGGATCGCTTGTTCATCCCCTACTACTGCCACCTATATGCATGTTTATCACAGGACTAGAGGGAAACTTTGTATAGTTCAGTATCATGATTTTCGTTCTATATGGCAATAATGTTTCGCCGTTCCTACTTGTATGACCATCGTATTTTGAGTTGCTTTGTACATAATGACATTACTTGTTTTCTCTCTTCTCCCTTTTTTTCTGTTGGTGTTTTAGTTTATATGATTTTTATATGTGTGTAATTTTGCCATCTTTTCTTAATATGTTTATATATGACAAACAGTTATTTATACGGTTTCTTTGCTTTTCCAGTAACCTCATGAATAAGACCCGGGAGGGTCGAAACGTCGGGTTCATTGTCTACCTTTACCAATGTGGCAACTATTATTTTTTTGTTTCCTTGAATAAAATTGGCATATACCTTTTTTTGCATCATACCAGTATTGAGTGTGCGGTAATTTTTTTTCTGTGACATTTCTGGGTGCCATCACTGAAGGGGTTGTTGTCTCATTGACTCAAGTTCTTATTAAAATTGCAAAGTGACTGGAAAAAAACACATCAGCTTTGTAATTGACCTCTTATTAAAGATCCTCTCAGGAATTCTCTAGTGTTAGGTCTCTCTGTATAAAGGCAGGGATGGAACAACGTTATTTGAGAAGAAAGTGTCAAAACTTAAATGTCACCTTAACTTTGGTCATCTTCAGGCTGCCAGATTTTGGACATGCTGGGAGTTGTAGTTTTGCTTCAGCTGCCGACAAGAGTGCATGTTGCAATTCTCCTAGCCTCCAGCAGAGGGCGCGCTTACACCAGACTCGTTTCCTGTGATTACTGAACAGCTGGGAGGTGTGGTCAGGTGGTGTGGTCACATGACTGTGACGTCAGCACTAAGCTGGGCTCCTGGAGGAGGCAGAAGTTTTGCACTGGGAGTGCACGTGTTGTGTGGCTCCCGTCATGCCGCGGGGCAGCTGAGGATGGCGGGCGGTTACAGCCTGCTGCTCCTGCTTATTCTGGGCACCGGAGGATGCTGGGAGCTGCTGGACCTCCACTGCAAGGTGTACAACTCCTGCGACTGCAGCTTCAGGCCGGATCTCCAGGGTGAGTGACGTCATGGCGGGGGCTGTGACGTCATTTGTTCATGCAGTGCTGTGGAATAAGACCCAGGAGCTGTTATATGGGATGACTGATCTTGTAGTGGTCCTCCGCCATTATTGTAGGTGGATACCGTGAATGTGGCAGTGTTGTGCGACCCCTGCCCCTCAGCTGATCCCCCACATACATCCCTTCCCATCACACATTTCTACGCTGTCACTTCTGCATCCGCCTTCCTCCAATACACGTAACTTTACGATTTTATTTTTGTGGTGACGCAGCTGCATGTTATAATTTTTTTTTAATTATTTTTTTTATGAAGGTGGGTTGGATGTGCTTAATAATAATAATAAAACCTGTCATCTAGCTTTTACTGAAGAAAAAATGATCTTGTGTCTTCCCCTTTAAATCAAAGCTGCTGGGCATCTAATGCTTAATACTAAATAGTAAGAACAGGTAAATCTGATGGTAGAATAGAATGTTCACAGCGGAATCCCAATATTATAGACAGATACCAGTTTATATAAAGAGACATGAAAAGAAATAAGGCCCAGTGTATCAGAGTACTGTTATGTCTATAGCGCCAACCTATTCCGCAGAGCTTTACAATTAAGCAGGGATATGCACAGACAATAAAAGCATCATATAGTAACACATTATACAGTTACAGGAGGAGTGAGGGTCCTGCTTACAATCTATAAGGAAATAGGGGGACACAATAGGTAGAATGTGCTGTTATGCCCTGTTCAGCCATCATTATAATAAATCAGGGTTTTCATATAAAGCTGCACGATCCGGTCATCATCTGGGATCTGTGTAGTTGCCGTGTGCTATTGGGTGCATGGAGGATGTGGAGATCGATGAATAGGTCTGTCTAAAGAGATGTGTTTTTAAAGCACGCTTAAAAACATGGGGCTAAATAATAGTCGGATCGGCCGAGGGTAGTGCATTCCAGAACCCTGGTGCAGCATGAGACAAGTCTTAAAGACAAAGGTGCGAGGTTCCGATTATGGAGGATGTTAGTCTTAGATCAGTTACAGCACGGAGGGTATGGGAAGGGGATAGACTGAGGATGAGAGAGGAGATGTAGGGTAGTGCAGAACTGTGAAGAGCTTTGTGGGTGAGAGAGAAGTTTGTATTGTAGCGAGTGGGTAACCAGTGCAAAGGCTGGCACAGGGTAGAGGAATCGGTGAAGCGGCTGGACAGAAATACAACCCTGACTGCCGCATTCAGGATGGTTTGGAGAGGAGAAAGTTTGGCTAGAGGGAGACTGATCGGAAGAGAGTTGCAGTAGTCCAGACGAGAGTGAATAAGAGCGACAGTAAGAGTTTTTACAGTTTCAAAGGTGAGAACATGTCGGATTGTGGAGATGTTTTTTAAGGTAAAGGTGACAGGAGTGATTGGATGTAGGGAATAAAGGAAAGTTCTGTGTCAGATATACCCCCGAGATAGTGAGTGTGCTGCTGCTGAGGAGTTCTGGTTGGGTGAAATGATAAGAAACTCTGCAATTCTGGAACTAGCATAGAAGTGAATAGAGGAAGACGCCCGTCTGTTCCCAGCAGGGTGAGATGTTTCTTATAGGGTCCTATTCTGTGTCCAATGTCTGAGATGGAATACCCTTTAATTTCCTCTACTGCCTGTGTAGTATTTCCATTTCCTATACGGTAAGTAAAATTCTATAAACTTTTTTTTTTCTCCTATCTGTAGCTTTGGATTGTGATCTTGCTCGTAATGTCTTTGGTCAGCACCTGGCAAGGGAGCAGTTGGTGAAGGCCCTAAAAGCCTTTGTGGGGACAGAGCAGCCCAGTAAGCCCCTCGTGCTGTCATTCCACGGCTGGAGCGGAACCGGCAAAACCTTTGTGAGTTCCCTGCTGGTAAAACACCTGTACAAAGATGGAAACAGGAGTCCGTACGTGCATCGCTTCTCTCCGATCCTGCACTTTCCTCATGCCCAGAATGTCAATCAGTACAAGGTGAGCGTTTATTTATCGCCAGCACTTTACAGGCATCATCATCGCTGTCCCCTTTGGGGCTCACAATCCACATTCCTTTACATGCCAGGAAGAGTTTTCAGCAGGCTTCTTATCATCAGAGGCAGCATTATACTGAGAGGTAACACCTGTGTACATGGCTGATGACACAGGATCCACCAGTCAGGCGATGTCACAGCTCGCCTCCTCCCTCCACAGTGAACTTTGCACACGCTCATTAGATGCTTACCGTATAAGCCGAGATTTTCAGCCCAAATTTTTGGGCTGAAAGTGCCCCCCTCGGCTTATACTCGAGTCACGGTAGCGGTGGGGTCGGCGGGTGAGGGGGTGAGGGCGCTGGGGTATACTTACCTAGTCCCAGCGATCCTCGCGCTGTCCCTGCCGTCCCACGGGCTTCGGCGCTGCAGTTTCTTCCTCTCTTCAGCGGTCACGTGGGACCGCTTATTCATTTCTCTAATCAGCGGTGCCGGTGACCGCTGATAGAGAAAGAAGCTGCAGCACCGAAGACAGGAGGGGACAGCGCGAGGATCGCCAGGACTAGGTGAGTATGTCATATTCACCTGTCCTCGTTCCAGCCGCCGGGCGCCGATCCATCTTCCCGGCCGGCGCCTCCATCTTCCCGGCGTCTCTGCTCTCTGACTGTTCAGGCAGAGGGCGCGATGACGCATATAGTGTGCGCGGCGCCCTCTGCCTGATCAGTCAGAGCAGAGACGCCGGGAAGATGGAGGCGCCGGAACGAGACGCCGGGAGCTGCAATCAAGGGAGGTGAGTATGTGTTTGTTTTCTTTATTGCGGCGGCACAAATTTATGTGGAACATCTATGGGGCACAGTGAACGGTGCAGAGCACCGTATATGGCACAGCACAGCTATGGGGCACAGTGAACGGTGCAGAGCACCGTATATGGCACAGCACAGCTATGGGGCACAGTGAACGGTGCAGAGCACCGTATATGGCACAGCACAGCTATGTATGGGGCACAGTGAACGGTGCAGAGCACCGTATATGGCACAGCACAGCTATGGGGCACAGTGAACGGTGCAGAGCACCGTATATGGCACAGCACAGCTATGTATGGGGCACAGTGAACGGTGCAGAGCACCGTATATGGCACAGCACAGCTATGGGGCACAGTGAACGGTGCAGAGCACCGTATATGGCACAGCTATGGGGCACAGTGAACGGTGCAGAGCACCGTATATGGCACAGCTAGGGGGCACAATGAACGGTGCAGAGCACTGTATATGGCACAGCTAGGGGGCACAATGAACGGTGCAGAGCACTATATGGTTCACACCTATGGGGAAATATGAACGGTGCAGAGCACTATATGGCACAGCAATGGGGAAATAATGATCTATTTTTATTTTTGAAATTCACCGGTAAATGCTGCATTTCCACCCTAGGCTTATACTCGAGTCAATAAGTTTTCCCAGTTTTTTGTGGCAAAATTAGGGGGGTCGGCTTATACTCGGGTCGGCTTATACTCGAGTATATACGGTAAATGCAAAAGATAGGATTGTTGTGGCTGATGCACATGTTCATTTTCTGAAATAGAAAGTCAGTGTGAAAACTACAAGATTTCTAATATATATATATATATATATATATATATATATATGTGTATATATATATGTATATATATATATATGTATATATATATGTATATGTGTATATGTATATATATATATATATATATATATATATATATATATATATATATATATATATATATATATATACTTTTTTTAATACTTGGTGCGCATTATGATATAGGGGGGAAAAAAGCTCTCAAATTTTTAAACACTTGAGACAAAACCTGATTTACAAAATACGGTAATTAATTTTACTTGTCTCTGTTGATAAAGCTGTGTCACTTTCATTAGTCTGATAGTTTTCTGTTGTCCCGGGCTATCCAGTAATTGCGGTTTTATCACGGTTAACCCTTGCATTGCTGAATAGCTTGACGTGCGCTGTAATTGAGAAGGTGACGAGTGCGCAATAAGTTTGCAGTGAGATAAGTTATCGCGGCAGTAAGAGATGACACATGGCAGGTCACAGTCCAGTGATGGCTACATGCAGATGATAAACAGCTCATAGGCCGCACTGCTATCTGGGGACATGATGACAGACCCCATGTAACATGCACATGTCCGGCTCATCATACTGTGCTCCTGCAGGAGGACCTGAAGCTGTGGATCCAGAGTAACCTCACCGCCTGCAGCCGCTCCATGTTCTTGTTCGAGGAGATGGATAAGATGCATCCAGGGCTCATCGATGTCATCACCCCCTTCTTGGGCTCCTCTTGGGTCGTCTTCGGCTCCAACTACAAGAAAGCCATATTTGTATTTGTAAGGTATTGCACACCTATGTGAAATTCTGACTGTCCAATTTTTTTTTTTCTTTTAATTTTGCTTTTTTTTTTTTTTTTTTTTTTTTTTTTTTTAAGCCATATCAGACCAATTGCACTCACACCATTTAAATGATGCGGTAACACAGCAGCAATTGGAGGCAGCTCCACTCGCTGCCGTTAGGTGCTTTCTGTATAACCAACACTTGTCTTACATGCCGGTACACCCGACGTCAGGTGTTTGCTGGGAAGGGGTTAAAGAGGTAGTCTGTGCCTTGTTTGCTCATATGGACATCATAAAGTTGAAATCCCATCGGGTTGCATGAGCAGCTACTGCAAAGAAAAGCTGTTACTGTGAATGACGGGGCAAATGGGCATGCACTTTTGGCTTAGTTTGGCCTCCGGAGGTTCCGGGCGCCAGTCCTTTTGCGAATTTTCCTGGAAGTGCTTGATATATGGGTGTTTTCCTGTATGGACAACCCTTTTTTAAGACAAAGCTCATAACTTTGTCGGTGAGGGAAAACTTCTATTAAAGGGACTTCCTGTGTCGGCCATCATATGTATATCCAATCTCATGCCACGATGAAGGGTGAGCTGGTCAGACGTAGGAATACCCTGCTAATAGTAATCATGAGCTAAGTAGGTAGGTAGAGAAAAGCAACATGACCTGCATTACCCTGGTCTTGGGACCCTGACTGGGGCAGAACAAGCACCCATGGCGGCACTGGAATGCTGGCGTCACATGTGCCTCTTGTGATTACCAGGTCTCACACGCCATCATGACTGTGCCGCCTTGGCTTAGTGATCGCAAGAGGCGCTTAGTATGGCGGCATTCGGGTGCAACTAAGGGAGTGTGCCACCGAGTAACGAAGTAGACACCCGACCAGGGTAGTGTTTTGCCAACCTATAGTAGGTAGTGATGAGGACATAAATAGATATTTATTTGTAATTTTTTCATTTTTTTTTTTTTTTTTTTTAAATTTCCGTAAGTAATCCCATTGATGAACACTACAGTCTGGGAACAGTAGATTGTACTGATTCACCCAGCAGGAATTTATTTATTTATTAAATCTTTGCACAGTAATTCGGGAGGAGAAGCCATTAATAACGTGGCACTGAATTTCTGGAGAGCGAGAAAGGACCGAGAGGAGATTCAGCTGAGTGACGTGGCACCGGCTATAACAAAAGATGTGATAGCCGACCAAGAACGTGAGTACTGTGTTATCTGCCTGGGCAATTCTTCCTTTCTTCCTTCCTTGATGCGCAGACTTCAAGTATCAAATACTTGGGGCTTACATTACTATGCAAAAGTTTTAAGCAGGTGTGGAAAAAAAAATGCTGCAGATCACGAAAGCTTTCATAATAGAAGTGTTAATTTATTATCAATTAACAAAATGCAAAGTGATTGAAAAAAAGAGGAATCTAAATCCCATAAATATTCGTTGACTTTCCCTCTCCTTCATCACTTCTTCCAGATACTTTTGTCACTTGTTCGCAGATTCTGAAGGAGCTCGGCAGGAGGTTATTCCAAACATCTTGGAGAACTGACCACAGATCTTCTGTGGATGTCACTTGTGTAAATCCTTCTGTGTCTTCATGTGATCCCAGACAGACTGGATGATGTGAGATCAGGGATCTGTGGGGGGTTGAATCATCACTTCCAGGACTCCTTGTTCTTCTTTACGCTGAGGATGGTTATTAAAGACGTTTGCTGGATGTTTGGGATCCTTGTCCAGCTGCAGAATAAATTTGCAGCAAATCAGACGCCTCCCTGATGGTTAGACATGATGGATAAGTATCTGCCTGTATTTCTGAGCATAAAGAACAAGGAGTCCTGGAAGTGATGATGGCCCCTATTTCCCCCCCACAGATCCCTGATCTCACATCATCCAGCCTGTCTGGGATCACATGACGTGACAGAAGGATTTATACAAGCCTCATACACAGAAGATCTGTGGTCAGTTCTCCCGGATGTTTGGAACAATCTCCTGCGGAGATCCTTCAAAAACTGTAAAAAAAACAAAAAAACAAAAAAAAAACATAGAAGAAATGATCGTGATGGGCGATCACCAAATATTTGACTTCTCTTTTCTTCATTCACTTTGCATTTAAGAAAATTCTTCTTCTTAGTTGCTGTATGTAGAGTTACTCTAAAAGATTTACTGGGCATCCATTGAGAGAGAAAGAGATTACATAGTTAGTACATTATTATTAGACTTTTATACTTTATTGCTCACTGTCATTTCAGCAAGCTTTGCTAGCCAAACCAAAAAAATTGGGGAGATTATATATATATATATATATATATAAGTAAAATAAATATATTCATGCTCAAAAATGTCTAAAATCTGTTCTGACTTTCTTCTCATAGAAGGATCTGATTACATGGTCTTGGAAATCTATGGCGGGGGAGAGAGGCAAAGGAACTCACAAAAACCTTGAGAGCTGGATTACCAGCTACATTGCTTAGTACTAATGTCCTCCATGCTGTTGCCACCAAAACATAGGGGAGTAGGATCTCCTCTTTTCTATTGTAGATAATTTCCATCTATTAATTCAGACTGGCAGTAGTAAGTGGAGCAAGGAGAAGGGTAAACTGGTGAAAAATGCAGGATGCAAGTCATATAGTGGCTGGAACCTCCTACCTGCCAGCATCCTTGACTCCCCTTGCCTCACATCCTGCGGCCACATAAAAGCTGACCTGGCCACTGAACCAGGGTCGCTCCTACCTCCGTAATGGGGAAAGTCTGTATTTGCTGAAGACAGATTTAAAAAAAAAAAAAAAAAAAAAACTGAGAATGAAAGATTGATGCAGTAGGATAGTACCAAGTTTTTTATTTCACATGTATTATTGATTTTTGTGGGGGGAAAAAATGACGGATACTCTTTAACTGCTTTTTGGTTTGCAGCATCTACCATAAATGTATATGGTAACTATGACTCAGGATGTGGTGTGAACAGGGGCTAATTACTGAACATTGGGGAAGTGTTTTTTGAGCAGGTCGTATATCTGCTTATGTTTTTCCTAGATGGTTTCTGGCAGTCTGAGATCATGAAGCAGAATCTCATCGATGTCATCGTGCCTTTTTTACCGCTGCGTCCCAACCACGTGCGGCACTGTGTGCGCAGCGAGCTGGAGCAGATGGGACTGGCGTCGGAGGAAGACCTGGTACATTCAGTAACGGACAGTCTGGTTTATTTCCCAGAAGAAGAGAGAGTTTTCTCGTCCACTGGCTGCAAGACTGTAGCATTCCGGATCGACTACTATTTATAAAGAGGAAAAAACGGATCTGCGCTGGTTCGATACAGACCAGAAAATGGGCACACACTTTTGTTTTACAGAAGAAACCTCATTAGACGGTGCCCAATCCTGGAAGTGGCACCTATGTCTTCCAGTTACAATGGTTCACCAAGTGCAGAAATTCTGCATAGATTCCCATGTAATTGACTGGACTGCTTAAAGGGATTGTCTGGGACATGAGCTGCAATACCAGACACAGCCTATGGACAAGAGTGGCGCTGTTTCTGCCGGGTGGGTGTGCGTGTTTGTTTTTTTTTTTTTTTTACCTCTGTGTAAGGCTTTTAAACTCACATTTCAGACTTCACCCTTTTTTTTTTTTTTTTTTTAATAAGATTTATAGTCACGGACCGAAATCAGAATTCAATCCTAAAAGTAGTAAGAGGCTTTCTATGTATTTACTTTTTTCCTTTGGTTAGAAGCCATTCCTGGCAAAATGTGTATAGAAAAAGTGCATAAACTGCCTTGTATGAACCAGGTCTCAGGTTGGGTTTACATGCTACAATTTTGGTTGCATTCTGATTTAAATTGGGTTACTCCCATCTTCATAGATGGATATTGTTGGCTAGTGAAATATTAAATAAAATATTAGTAAATAGTAAATATTAGTAAATTTGCAATTTACCGCTTATTAACATTTTCAGCCGTTCTTGAGATATTCACACTTTTGTTTACAGCTCGATGTCTTGGAGACCGACCACCGCTGGTAGACAACACATAGTGCTTACAAGCTCTTCTCTGTTGAGCTTGTAAGCGCTGTTTTTGAAGTTGGCCAGGATCGCTGGAGCATGCTATTACCTCGTAACCCTGACAACTTTAGTGGTTGCAAGCTGGACAGCAGCTGTGGTCAGTCTCCTAGGCAACGAGCTGTAAACTAGAAAATTAGTATCTCAAGAACGGCTGAAAATTGTAATGGTCACTAAATTGCAAAAGTGCTTGATATAACAAATGCTATATGACTATCTACCTCTGAAGATGGGAATAATGCTTTAAATCAATGTCCAGAATTAGAAAAATATCAGCTCCATGTAAGTGATTAGAGCTGAGCTGCACTACCGTGCACAACCCATGGTCAGAAGTGGCGCTGTTTTAGAAAGACAGCAGCCATGTTTTTAGATGTGTGAAAATGTATACTTTTAGTAGATCTCATGTGCAAGAAGCCATGGGCAGCTGCTCCTTCCCCCTCACCCCGAGCATAAAAGGATTGGTTGTCGAAATTCGTCATCTGTTGGTGGAATTGGGAGACCCCCATACACACAAGAGTCGCTCAGCCTCCCCAAAATCAGCAGGTTGGCAACTTTATACTGATGCATATGGGGGTCTCAATTTTTGGTTTACTAGGATGCATACTGGAGACCCTCGTGCGTTTAACATTAGTCTTTTATAAAACTCCGTATCAGTGCTTTCTGTGAAAGGAAATGAAATGTCAAGCCGCTCTTTATTCTAGAATCCTTCTCTAATATTCTGGTCCCATATGATTTACTTATCATAAATACGGAGCCTGCACGGTGCCAGCCAGAGACCGCATACAGATGGTGGAAAAGCACAAAGGACTGTATGCTTCCAGTGTCGGCGACCCATCTGTGGGGGTCTAACATTCAACGCCTCCACCGATCTGTTGTCACCATGTCCCACGGTGGGTGGACGTACACTGTGTATAAAGCCGGAGCATCACGGCTCCGTATACTAAATATTGCACATACATTCTTATTTACTTCAAAGACCGGGTGTCAGACATATCCTAAGGATATGACGTCCATATTGCAGTTGTGGACCACCATTTTAAAGGGAATGCATCATCATCAAAAGATCTATTGTCTAAATTGTTTTTTTTTTTTTGTATTAAAGGGTCCCCCCCCCCCCACCCCAACTTTCTCCCTGGCCATTGGGTCTTTGTAGACCATAACTTTCTATTGTGTCAAGAAACAACACATGTACATAGTGCCAGAGTTATATTGTTGCAGTTTTATTTTTTTTGTTGGGTATCATCTAACCAATGTGTGTGCAAAGGTCATTATGATGATGATGAGGCGATGAGCTGTGACATAACACAGAATCCATCAATCACTGCAGGTGATCAGATGTGTATAGAGTCATTGATATTCTGCCTCTGATGATAACGAGTCTGCTGAAAAAGGACTGGACGTATGAGTTTAAAGTAGCACAAATGTGAAGATTGTAAGATTACTTTTTTTTTTGTAGAGATCATGATATAAAATAAATACATTTGCCAAAATTTAAAAAAAAAAAAATACATTTGATTTTAAGCACTCATTTTCTGATGATGCGTACTTTTTTTTTTTTTTTTATATAGGATCTATCTGATCACTGGTAGTCTAAGGACGGTGTCACACTTGTGAGTCCAATGCGAGAAGCTCGCGCATCAATACCTGACGCTCCGGACCAGAACATTCAGCTGCTTAGAAATACATGCAGCCGCACTCTCCAGTCCTGAGTGCTGGGCATTGATGCGAGAGACTCGCAAGTGTGACGCCGGCCTTAAAGAATATCCACAGTGAGAGGGGACATCAGAAGGATTAAGAAGTTTCATCACACAAAGTTTTTATTACTTAGCCACTGACTGTGATGCCATTGAAGACTGAGCCTTACGTGTAAAATCATTCATTGCCCTGATGAAATGATCCTGCTTTTATCTAATAAACCTTTTAAATCATCAAACTGCTTCCTCCAGTTTATTGCTGATGTATTGCTTTGTCTCTCTGGTGGTCTGGGCTTGTTGGGACATGTAGTATCACAGCAGGTGAAGAGTCCCGGGTTGCCGACCACCTATCTAGAGCTGGTCAGTCCAAGCCCAAATGTCTTCCAATGATAAGGGGCACCTGTGTCCGACGCTTCCTCCTGAGGTGGCGGTGGTCTGCAGACACGTGGCGCCTTTGACATCAGGTATCCTTGTCTGTTTCGTTCTGCTTGGATATCCACTTTAAGCTGTATGGACCCAAAAAATAACATTTTGACTTCCAACCAAGTGCATTTTAAGTTATACTCTGTCCTACAAGGTGAGTTTCCAACAGTTGTCATCTTCTAATAGTTTCTTCAATGCAAGGAAGTGTCTGTATGGACACTTTTTTAACACTTGTCTATTAGATTCACTTTAAAGGGAACCTGTCACCCCGTTTTTTCAGATTGAGATAAAAATACTGTTAAATAGGGCCTGCGCTGTGCGTTACAATAGTGTATGTAGTGTACCCTGATTCCCCACCTATGCTGCGAAATACATTACCAAAGTCGCCGTTTTCGCCTGTCAATCAGGCTGGTCAGGTCGGGTGGGCGTGGTCAAATCAGGCTGGTCGGGTGGGCGTGGTCACAGCGCTGTTTCTTCCCCAGCTTTACGTTGGTGGCGTAGTGGTGTGCGCATGTCCCAGTGCCGAATCCACTTGCGTGCACGTGAAGAAACAGCGCCACGATCTGCGCTATTACTGTCTTCGGTGGGGGCGGCCATCTTCCTGGGGCCGTGCGTGCGCAGATGGAGTGCTCTGCTGCACAGGGCTTCAGGAAAATTGCCGCGGGATGCCGCGCGTGCGCAGAAGAGATCGCGGCAGCCATTTTCCTGAAGCCGAGTTTGCATACTATTGTAACGCACAGCGCAGGCCCTATTTAACAGTATTTTTATCTCAATCTGAAAAAACGGGGTGACAGGTTCCCTTTAAAGAGGATATATTTACACTCAGCACTGAAATTGCAACATATAGAAATAAGAAGGAAAATTTATGTAAATCTCACGATCAATTATGAAAAAAATTACGCCACTTTCAAAACATATTTATTCAATATGGCGTATGATGGCCACACTTACAGTATTGGCTTCTATCAATAAGGTTATTAATAGTTGTATGAGGAAGGTTCTGCTGCGCTGAATGCACTTGGGCAAATCATCAAGATCCACTGCTGCCAGCTCCTGTGTAATCACCGACCAATGACTTCCCCAATGGGAGACAAGCCTGGAGTCGCTGCAGCCATGGGAGCTCGCTCACAGTTGCACGAGCAAAATGTGTCCTGGAGTTGCGTTGAAAAACATCTAGGACAAAATGGCTGCACCACTGGTTCCACCACCAAGTAAATGTAACGCTGAGCTATTAGTGCACCTGGAGTGAAAACTAGAAGGGTCCGGCTGCCTTACATTGTCACCCCCACACCATAATCATGAGAGTGGGACTGATGTGACGTTGCCTCTTTATGGCGTTTCCAACGTGATCTCCAGACCAATTTTCAGCTATCGTGTCCAAGACAAAATGGCACTCAATAATATTGAAGAGGATAGACCTCCATTGTCATCTTACTCTGCACTATGAGAGCAGTGACGTTTAGTCATGAAGAAGCCTTCACACCTCCTACTCCCAAGATTAGTGTGGGGTAGCATAATGTGTGATAACTGGACCTCTAGTGTTCACCTAACATCTCAGGGGTCACAGTAATTTAATGGTGGAAAGAGTGGTGCAGCCATTTCTCTAGCATATCCCAGCTGTTTTGCAAACACAACACAAGGCCAGATGTGGCTCATGCTACTGTGAGCAGCCTGTGTGGCCTAAACGTGCTACCGTGGCCTCTGGACTTGTCTCCCATTGAGCACATCTGGGATATCATTGATCGGCAAGTACAAAGGCAGCTGCCAGCAGCGGATCTTGATGATTTGCCCAAGTGCGTTCAGCGAGACAGAACATTTATCTGCACATGTGAACTCAAATCTACTGGTGTAACTCACCTTCCTGCGTTTGCCGACCATTTCCACCAGTTGATGATCGGTCATACAGACAGCAAGGTCTCTCCTCGTTCCATGAAGGGCACCATCCTTGTGTCCACATGTGGACTGACTGCAATGAAAAAAAAATCCATTTATCACTCAATAATATCACCCATTCCAGGTCTGCAATGTGTGGGAGGATAACTCACGTGCCATGTTTACATGTAGTAGGGAGATTTTCCAAATTTCGTCCCAGGGAAGATCGAGCGCTGCTGGCAAGTTTGCTGGTTATAATTTCATCCAGCGTTTTTCCAGGGAAGAAATCAATCATGGTTGGTGCAGTCTGTGAAAAAGAAGAGTTAAATTGATCTGGGAAAACTTGGCTCTGCACAAGTGTGGTCAGATTTGGTAGATAAAACCTTTTCTTCTAATGGGATCGCAAAAGTGCCAACTTCGCTGGAACGGCATCGGAAGTGGTTTTATTTTAACGGGGCCAAACTTGAAGAATGAGAACGGGTTGTCCAAGTAGTGGACAACCCTTTTAATCTCTCCTTTTTCTTTAGTCACATTTTATCACATTACTATTAAGATTAAGAAATGTATTGAAAATAAACACAATTTCCTCTGTTGCCGGAGCTCAGCTTCGTGCCTCCTCCTTTTTCTTGCTTTCCTGGCTGCAGCAGGAACCTCTCCCCTCTCTGCAGTTGGACAAAAAAAAAATTACTAAAAGCCTCAGCACCTTGTTAAGAATACAGGGTTTCAGCTTCTCATCCTCTGAACGTGGAGCAAATCGGCAGGAGATTAAAATGTGAGATTACAACTCGCCACTTTTGTAAATCAAAACCATCTCTGCATGATTAACCACTGCTGCTGGCTTAGAGCTTACAATTTTATGAGGTCGCATTGGGACCCCAAGGTACGTTGCAGAAAATCCAATTTTCTGTTCACTGGCATTGTGCAGCAATGTAACCGTAGCATACTAATCTTTGTTATGGCCAACGTCGTACCGTATAGCTTAAGTCTAAAGCTGGGATGCATTGAAGTCGTGAAGAAGACGAAGAACCAAAAAGTCAGCTGTGCTGCTGTTTATAAGGAAATGTGCTGGTGCAGAAATTGTGTTTAAGGAAATTAAAGGGACTCTGTCACCTGAATTTGGCGGGCTCTCTGTCCGGTCCGATGGGCGGTGTTTTCTCGCCTTTTATTCACCCCTTCCTTTCCCGCTGGCCGCAGTATTATCTTGAATATGAGTCTGTTTCCTCCGTAGTTCACGCGTGCGCAATGCAATCTTGCCTTGCGCATGCGCAGTATGCTTTGCCCAACTGCGGGCAAAGCCGAAAAGCATAAGAGAGCATGCGCCGGCACACTATGTCCCGGAACACCGCAAAATACTTTTGGGACATCATGCACCGGCACATGCGCACTAATGCTTTTCGGCTTTGCCTGCAGTTGGGCAAAGCATACTGCGCGTGCGCAAGCAAGATTGCATTGCGCACGTGTGAACTACCGAGGAAACAGACTCATATTCAAGATAATACTGCGGCCAGCGGGAAAGGAAGGGGTGAATGAAAGGCGAGAAAACACCGCCCATCGGACCGGACAGAGAGCCCGCCAAATTCAGGTGGCAGAGTCCCTTTAATTGAGAAAACTTAACGCGTTTCAGGGTCTGACAACCTCTTCTTCAGGAAGCATACAACATCTTGTATTCCTTCCGACCCCGAAACGCGTCTGAGCATTTCCCAACATTATATTTCTTAGGTGCTTGGCCAGGGCTCTCTTACCTCCTGACTTTTTGGGTTGAGCAGGATAGAGATGAGCGCATCCTCTCGTGCACACATTATGTTGTGTAGTGAGCGCCGGAGTTTGGCTCTGTGCAGATACAGTTGGGGAAGTAGAGGATGTTTCCTGATGGCCTCTGAGAAGTGGCGCTCAGCTTGCTGGTACTGCCTGTGAGGGGTGATAAGAAAGTTTAGAAACTAGTCATTGTCCAAGGTGTTTGCGCCGTGCATCCCTGCTCACCGCTGATCCTGAGCCTGCAGTCCCAGCGCATCTAGGAGTTTTGCAAGTCGAGTCCTACTACCCCAATCTTCTTCATCCAGGTCAAATGCCTGCTGGTAATCTGCCAGGGCAAAGACCAATTCCCCCAACTGGAAGAAACAATCTATTTTTGAGAAAGAAAAAAAAAGTGTGAAAGCAAAATACAGATCTGTCGAAATGTCAACGCTCGTCTTGGTTGTTATGACCTGATAGTTACTAATAATACAGGACAAGCTCTGAGACGTGGGAACTCTGCTGACCGCAATCCCTAATCCTATCACACACACTAGAAATAGCCGTGGATTGCTCCTAACGCTCCCTATGCAAGTCGACACAGCCTAAGGAACTAGCTAGCCCTAAAGATAGAAAAATAAAGCCTACCTTGCCCCAGAGAAATTCCCCAAAGGAACAGGCAGCCCCCCACATATAATGACTGTGAGTTAAGATGAAAATTACAAACACAGAGATGAAATAGATTTAGCAAAGTGAGGCCCGATTTACTGAACAGACAGAGGATAGGAAAGGTAACTTTGCGGTCAGCACAAAAAACTACAAAAAGACCACGCAGAGGGCGCAAAAAGACCCTCCGCACCGACTCACGGTGCGGAGGCGCTCCCTCTGCGTCCCAGAGCTTCCAGCAAGCAAGACAAAAATCAAAATAGCAAGCTGGACAGAAAAAATAGCAAACAGAGAAAAACAAGCAGGAACTTAGCTTCTGCTGGGAAGACATGTCACAAGAACGATCCAGGAGCGAACTAGACCAATACTGGAACATTGACAGGTGGCATGGAGCAATGATCTAGGTGGAGTTAAATAGAGCAGCCAGCTAACGAATTAACCTCGTCACCTGTGGAAGGAACCTCAGAAGCCGCAGCCCCACTCACAAGCACCAGAGGAAGCCCATGGACAGAACCAGCCGAAGTACCATTCATGACCACAGGAGGGAGCTTAACAACAGAATTCACAACAGTTGGTGTCCAGTCATCTCCACTTCTGCAATGGTTCCGACACAGGAGAGAGCATCCTCCACCTCCCTGAGTCCGGCACATGATGGAGGCGGTCGGCCATCTGCATCAGTTCATCAGCCAAGCCGCATCACGCCTGGGACAGAGAAGGGGTCTGGCTTAGCTGACGAACTAATCCAGATTGCTTGCCCAATTTATCACATCCCAACACATGAAGGAGGAGGTAGAATAAAACGTTTTCCTGAAGTCAAAACTAGTGTTAGACTAGACCTTGCAACCATGCTCTAATCAGTATATCCGGACGGCTTTAGTTTTTTTCCACAGCAACATTTTTCTGCCATGATTTTGGAAAACTGCAGCAAAATGATACTTTTAAAAAATCTCAGTGTGAACGCAGCCTTAACTATATCACCCATGCACATGATAAGTAATAAATGTATGAGCCTTATAATATATAACTTGTGGTTGGCTGTAATCGGTCACGGCCACCAGGTCCCTGCTCCGTGTCAAAGCGGTAATTATTAAGTGCAGATGTAATGTGGCTTGCACCAGCTACACACGGTCTATAGTAATTTATCGCCCTTACCAGTAGGGGTCACTCACCTCCCCTGTTCATGTAAAGCTCTTTTTTGCTCCTTTGCCCCCTCAGCGCTTGGTTCAGTAACAGCACCCCCTCCTGGTAGAAGCCCTTCATGTAGCAGTGCACAGCAAAGTCATTGTAGGCGAGAAGAAGCTGGTTTTCAGCCTCGGCGTACAACCGCTTGCCTTCCCCTCCATAACCGTCCTCCGTATGGCAAAGCTGCAATGCACGTACAAAATCATCCACTGCGGGGCTGAAGTCCTTCAGCTTCTTGTACACTGTCCCTCTGAAAGGTGAAAAGTCTATTTTGATTTTTTTCCCTTTTTTTGTGTGTGTATTTTGAACCCTGCTCTGTTTTTGCATGTCAATCCATTCCGTGTCTTTGTTACGCATGACAACCATTTAATAGGGGGGAAAAACACTGCAAAAAAATGCATTTTTTTCCTTTCCATTTAAAAAAAAAAACAAGTGAGAACATTCCCTTAGATTACAATGAGTATTTTGTGAGCATTTTGATGTTGCAGATTTTCTGCATCCGGTAGACAACTGGCTGCAGCAGGAGCCTCTCCCCTCTCCCGTGTCATCAGTAAAAAAAAAAAAAAAGTATAAGTAATTGGCCGCGATCGTTAAAAAATATACAAGCCGATCTATGGCCAACTAAAATTATATGCGTACAGAACAGTCGTTCATAAGAATTATATTCTACGATCCTGTCGGCAGCACATTACCTGTTTACACTGGACTATGTGCTGCCGAGGACAATGATATCCATGCCGGAATGAAAGATTCAATTACGGTACTTGTTTGTAGGGTGATTGCTGGCAACACATGCATTTTTAAGGAAGGGTGAACAGTGGTCGTATCATGGTAATACCTGAATATGTGATATTCCGCTGATAATCGGTTATTCTCTATAGCAAAACAGATTTTTTTTAAGGCCTCCTGTAGTTGCCCCTGAACAGCCAAGTTCACAGCTTTATCTTTAGCCTCTTCTGCTTTTGCCATCATTTTATCTCTTAAGCTGAGTGCTTCCCGGTGCTGTGGGTCCATTGATAGAGCCGTGTGCACGTCCTGGTAGCACAACGTGGCCTGGAGGTCATAGAGAAATGATATTAATCATAGGGTCGCCTTCACGCGTTCCGGACACAATGTGTTGTTTGTTTTTTTTAATTGACAAGATTGCTTCAAAGCTGCAAGGATAATTATTTTTATTTTTTTGCTTCAAGGAGTTGTCCAAAACTATATTATTCAAAACCTATCCTTATTATAATAAGATCATTAATATCGAATCAGGACCAAAACCCAGTATTGAAGTGAACGGGAGCTGAGCTGCAGTACCCAATAACGGCCACTGCACAGTATATGGCGCAGTGCTCTTCCGGCTTCATTCACTGTATACTTCCCGGCAACTATGGGACCTACTAACAGCTGATCAGTGGAGGAGCCAGGTCACGGATCTGATCATGATGACCTACCCTAAAGAAATATGTATGACCCACCATGGCACTTCCGGTGGGTTGGTGATCAAGTAGGATCCTAGCACGTTAAACAGTAATTTTCAACTTCAATCTTCAAATAAAAATGATTTTTATTTGTGATAGCAATCCACGTAACATGAGACATTTCAGTCGATAAAGATGACCTTCATCAGTCTTCAGATTCTTTCAGGAACACTGTATAACTAGTGCTAGAGGAAAGTGAAGCCTGACGTGAGCTCGGTCTTGCGTGCTGCAGACTGACTCTTACTGAATGCTGCTTTGAAGTGCCGTGCTTTCAGCTGACAAGCCCTGTAATATACTTTATAATGATCAGCACATTGCAGGGCTTGTCAGTTGAAAGTACAGCACTTTCAAGCAGCATTCAGGCTGGGAGGAGAGCGCAACGAGCAGTGACGTGCCATGCATTGTTCGTCTGATTCTGGGTCCCAGATCAGAAGTAGCAGACCCAGAATTAAAACAGAAGGATATATCACCCACATAGGAATGAGCTTACAGGAGCAGGGCAGGTAATAAAAGTGTATTAGAAAAGTGTTAGGACAAATTAAGAAGTTAAATTAGTAGTGAAAAACTACTAATTTAAAACCTATTTAAGCCCTTCCACACACATTAGACTAAAGTCCGAATCCGTCAATATTGACTCGTTCGGCCCAGAGTCTAAAGGTACCTTCACACTGAACAACTTTACAATGATAACGATAGCGATCCGTGACGTTGCAGCGTCCTGGATAGCGATATCGTTGTGTTTGACACGCAGCAGCGATCAGGATCCTGCTGTGACATCGCTGGTCGGAGCTAGAAGGCCAGCACTTTATTTCGTCGCTGGCTCTCCCGCTGACATCGCTGAATCGGCGTGTGTGACGCCGATCCAGCGATGTGTTCACTGGTAACCAGGGTAAACATCGGGTTACTAAGCGCAGGGCCGCGCTTAGTAACCCGATGTTTACCCTGGTTACCATTGTAAATGTAAAAAAAACAAACACTACATACTTACATTCCGGTGTCTGTCGCGTCCCTCGCCGTCAGCTTCCCGCACTGACTGTGAGCGCCGGCCGGCTGTGCTCTGCTCTACGGCCGGCGCTTACACAGTGCGGGAAGCTGACGGCGAGGGACGCGACAGACACCGGAATGTAAGTATGTAGTGTTTGGTTTTTTTACATTTACAATGGTAACCAGGGTAAACATCGGGTTACTAAGCGCGGCCCTGCGCTTAGTAACCCGATGTTTACCCTGGTTACTCGGGGACTTCGCATCGTTGGTCGCTGGAGAGCTGTCTGTGTGACAGCTCTCCAGCGACCAAACAGCGACGCTGCAGCGATTGGCATCGTTGTCTATATCGCTGCAGCATCGCTTAATGTGATGGTAACTTAATGTGTATGGGGTCCCCTGATGACTGATTATGTCAGGGAGATAAGGACCCCATGTCTGATTAAGGACTTAAGATCCTTTTGTCCTCTAAATGATAAGCCTCCAGAGATGTCAAGCAGCAGCTCAGTTATAGAGAACACAGGAGCGCTCGGCAAAGTGAGCGGTCCTGCTTATAGTAGAGTTGGGTTAGATAGCTGCAGGACAAAAGATCAGACAGCGGTCTATAGTGTGTGGGACGAAAATCTTTTTTATGTGAAAAAAAAAAAAACCCATTGATGCAATTGTTTTATTTTTTTCACTTGAAAAAGACGCTAGTCCAGTGCTGATGAAACACGTTGTGGAGATAAATACCGTTCAACTCATCTTGGTCCTAAGGATTCTCATTACAGCAGTGCAACCTGATATTGTCTTAGGCTGGGATCACACATACGCGAGATACGGCCGAGTCTCGCAGGTGAAATCCCTCCTCTGGCGCTGGCACTCGGGTGCGGAGCGTGCAGCCGCACAAGAACACATGGAGCTGCACGCTCCGCTCCCAAGTGCTGGCGCCAGAGGAGGGATTTCACCTGCGAGACTCGGCCGTATCTCGCGTATGTGTGATCCCGGCTTTATAGTCAAAATTGGTTAACTATCCTGGAGGAGATCATCCCCCAGCCACAAGGCAGCAGCAGCTGATATTTTCAGGTGTTGATAGGAGTTGCGCCGGCACAAAACCTGCTCAGGTGAGCACCTTTCTTTTACTTTCCTTTGCAGCTAAAAGGGTATCACCCAACAGTCTTGTGCGCTTTTGTTTCCCTACTGTTTTTCTACTGTAATGTATGGGGCATTAGTCAAACACTTGTTTGGCTGACAAATACGTCCTAATTCATACGGCTGTATTATCAGTCCGGCACACTGAACCTATAATGATAAAGTATAATGTCTAATAAATTAAAGATTACAACATTTACATTGATAAATCACCATACCCACCATCAGTACACGACTACATTACCATAACCATTATCAGCACATAAATACATCACCAGAACCACCGTCAGTACATGATTACATCACCAGAACCACCATCAGTACATGAATATGTCACCAGAACCACAGTCAGCAAATGACTACATCACCAGAACAGTCATCACTACAAAAATATAGCACCAGAACGACTGTAAGTACATGAATACATCACCAAGGTTAGTACAGTGATCACTTGCAATGACCGGTTGGCCCCCAGCATATACACTTTTATCGGATGAAACTGCAACTCCCAGTATGTCCTTAACAATGGTAAGGAGATTATTGGCAGTTGTTGTTACCCGGGAAAATATATCTTTGTACCATGCTAACCATTAGATAAAAAAAAATATTAAAATTTGAGAGCGCTCAGTGGTTGATAGCTTTTAATGGCTAATTGAAAAGATGGTAACAAATAGCAAACATTCCAGACTACTCAGGTCTTTTCTACAGGAGTCAGTATAACAAAATATGAAGGGTCACATATTTATGCACAACAGAACACAGATATAATAAAGTAAATAAGACAAGTAACTGTAGCAGGACTATCAATGTGGGATGGGGAGAAAACAGCTAAGGCAGTAAATATTGGAGGATTTCACAGATAAGGAGTCTGACAATAAAACATGAAATTGCTGGTAGTGAACGGCCAAAATACAAGCCTGCTTGTGTGCCTTGATTTCAGAAGAGAAAAATGATGGCGTGGTCCATCCCATACAATAGTACAGAGGGATCGTGCCATCCAGAGACACCACACATCACAAGGAGTGACTATGGCTCCATAATACGGAACTGTAGCCAATGTGTCAGCTTACAAGCTCCAATACTCCATAGACTCGACTTTGCAATGTGCATGAGGCCAAAAACCGGAGGGACAGCAAGAAGGATTAGGGTCCACATTGGAGTATGTCCACTTGGCAGAGATTTTGCAGTAATTTTTTTTGCAGTAATTTTAATTTATGTAAATCTGCCTCCTTCCTGTTTGCATTTCCAGGTTCCACTGCTGCCTGAATTACCGTACATGAGTTGGTTATTAGTGATGAGCGAATATACTCGTTACTCGAGATTTCTCGAGCACGCTCGGGTGTCCTCCGATTATTTTTTAGTGCTCAGAGATTTAGTTTTTCTTGCCGCAGCTGAATGATTTACATCTGTTAGCCAGCATAACTACATGTGGGGGTTGCTTGGTGGTTGCCAGGGAATCCCCACATATACTTATGCTGGCTAACAGATGTAAATCATTCAGCTACGGCAAGAAAAACTAAATCTCCGAGCACTAACAAATACTCGGAGGACCCCCGAGAATGCTCAGGAAATCTCGAGTAACGAGTATATTTGCTCATCACTATTGGTTATTAATGTAAGCCATGAGAAAAAAGTGTCAAAATATTAAGAGAAAACATTTTTTTTACTCACCTTTTATAAAAATGAACATAAGGCCTTATAGTTACCTTGTTGAGCTGATCATACAGCCTCGCACGTGCTGCATACATGTCAGGATCGCCTCCGTCTTCTTCCAGCTGTTTATTCAACAGGTGGATGCATTCTGCGTATCTTCCCAGTGCGGCCAAGCAAGAAATACTATCAGAAAACCAGCAAAGTGATGGTGAGCAATATCCTGCAAAGATGATTTATAGACCAGCTTTCAGGGCTCAGACCGGTAATATTGTATGGAAACACAGTAAGGGTTAATTCACAGAACGAGACTTACAAAAAAATGGAGGATATCGTCTCTCACTCAAGAGACCCAAATTAGTATGAAGAATTACACAATATGGGCAAAAGTATTAGGGCACGTGTCTTAATAATGGAATTCAGGTTTTGGCATACTGAAATTGCCCCCAGTGTATAACATCTGGAACCCCTTCCCCCAGTATATAACATCCGGTCCCTCGCCTCCCGGTGTATAACATCAGGTCCCTCGCCTCCCGGTGTATAACATCAGGTCCCTCGCCTCCCGGTGTATAACATCAGGTCCCTCGCCTCCTGGTGTATAACTTCCATCCCTCTCGCTCCCGGTATATAACACACCGGCCCTCTCACTCCCCGGTTTATAACATCCGGCTCCTCGCCCCCTGTGTCTAACATCCAGCCTATTCACCCCCGGTATATAACATCCGGCCCCCTTGTTCCCCGGTGTATAACACCCGGCCCCCAGTGAATAACATCCGGCTCCTCACCCCCAGTGTCTAACATCCAGCCTACTAACTCCCGGTGTGTAACATCCGGCCCTCTCACTCCCCGGTGTATAATATCCGGCCGTTCTTCCTCAGTGCATAATATCTGGCCCCTTGCCTCCAGTGCCTAACATCCAGCCTATTCACCCCCAGTATATAACATCCGGCCCCTTCGTTCCCCGGTGTATAACATCCGGCTCCTGGCCACCAGTGTCTAACATCCAGCCTACTCACTACCGGTGTGTAACATCCGGCCCTCTCGCTCCCCGGTGTATAATACCCAGCCCTTCTTCCTCAGTGCATAACATCTGGCCCCTTGCCTCCAGTGTATAATATCTCACCAGACAGTTCTTCCCTCCAATGCTCCACGGGTAAAACTAATATGTAAGGTAGAGCATGTCAACCAAACCAGAGAATATCTGTTCACAGCAGTGTTTCAGGACTTTTGCCCCTCATCAGTACAGAGCAGGGTACTGGTTGGCTGAATGAGATGCCTAAGATGCAGTCAAGGGGGGAATACTGCTCTCATTCAAGAGACCCAACTCAGTATGTGAATGGGAAACCTCATCTGCCACGTGTGAATATATCCTTTGACATGTATTTTTGGTGTAAGTCCGCTCACCTGTGCATGTGATATTGTCTGTTTTGAGGCTGCACCTCTGCAGCACAGGTAAAGGCCTCCAGGGCATCCATGTGACAATTCTGCTCAAGTAAGCGCTGTCCCTGCACATGTGAACAGTAATTTAGGACCAGAAACCACATTCAATTAAATGGAAACCATGGATAGGTTATTATCTATTCTTACATTTTTACTGCATCTAATCACTGGGCTCAGCAGCGCTAAAGATGTGGACGGCATGAGCTACAGAGGTAGTAATTGACTGCAGTGGGTACGAGCACTGTAGACTTGACATCACCCCTGCAGCCAAATAACAAAAATTGGAGGATTGGTGAAGAAGCTCTGCCGGACCCAGTGGGGGTGAATAGAAGGTCAATTTTTTTTTTTCTTCTTTTTAGCTGTCTATAAGACTACGCACTAATCAAATTTCAAACAGGACAACCCCTTTAATTGCTTACACAATGAATATTAATCACCTTGAGTATCAGACCATGTGTGCCGCCCACTTCTGAAGGCTGCACAACCCCTGACGCTCTGCTCCAGGTGCATTTACATAATTTTACCTAGGGTTTACATCACATCTGTGTCCCTCCCATTCATGACTGTATGAATCAGTGAAAAAAGTAAGACTTGCCCACGATGGACCTGTTGACTTCAATTAGTCCAAAATATTAAACTTTCTTTTCGGAAGCGTCCATCCATTTACCCATCCATAATAGTTTAGTCTAGTATTATATGGAAAGAAGGTCAGAGTCTAAAGGTTGAAATTTCGAGTCCTTTTGTCTCCTTGAGGTCAATGGCACAGTTGGAGACACATGAATTTTGGGGGGATTTCCTATGTAGTGATGAATGGTGACACAGATGTGATTTGAACCCGGCTTTAGTTTTTTTGCGGGAATTATAGAACCCAACACCCTCATGAGTTTTCCACGCTCAAGGGTTCTACACACTCACGGGTTCTCTACGCTCACAAGTTCTCTATGCTCAAGGGTTCTCCGCACTCACGAGTTCTCCACACTCACCACAAGTTCCCCACGCTCACAAGTTCTCCATGCTCAAGGGTTCTCCACACTCACGAGTTCTCCATGCTCACGAGTTCTCCACGTTCACAAGTTTTCCACGCTCATGAGTTCTCCACGCTCATGAGTTCTCCACGCTCAAGAGTTCTCCACACTCACGAGTTCTCCATGCTCACGAGTTCTCCACGTTCACAAGTTCTCCACGCTCATGAGTTCTCCATGCTCATGAGTTCTCCATGCTCAAGAGTTCTCCACACTCACGAGTTCTCCTGTTATGATAGGCAATTCAGTAACACAATGTACATAGCGATCAGAGCACATACAGTGATCTGACAATAACCCAAAATAATAGAACGAGCTCTGAGACGTGGAAACTCTGTAGACCGCAATTCCTGATCCTCTCCAAACACAACTAGAGGCAGCTGTGGATTGCGCCTAACGCTCCCTATGCAACTCGGCACAGCCTGAGAAACTAACTAGCCTGAAGATAGAAAAATAAGCCTACCTTGCCTCAGAGAAATACCCCAAAGGAAAAGGCAGCCCCCCACATATAATGACTGTGAGTAAGATGAAAAGACAAACGTAGGGATGAAATAGATTCAGCAAAGTGAGGCCCGATATTCTAGACAGAACGAGGATAGGAAAGATAACTTTGCGGTCTACACAAAACCCTAAAGAAAACCACGCAAAGGGGGCAAAAAGACCCTCCGTACCGAACTAACGGCACGGAGGTACACCCTTTGCGTCCCAGAGCTTCCAGCAAAACAAATAGACAAGCTGGACAGAAAAAATAGCAACAAATAGCAAAGAAGCACTTAGCTATGCAGAGCAGCAGGCCACAGGAATGATCCAGAGAAACACAAGTCCAACACTGGAACATTGACAGGAAGCATGGATCAAAGCATCAGGTGGAGTTAAGTAGAGAAGCAGCTAACGACCTCACCAGATCACCTGAGGGAGGAAACTCAGAAGCTGCAGTACCACTTTCCTCCACCAACGGAAGCTCCCAGAGGGAATCAGCCGAAGCACCACTTGTGACCACAGGAGTGAACTCTGCCACAGAATTCACAACAGTACCCCCCCCTTGAGGAGGGGTCACCGAACCCTCACCAGAGCCCCCAGGCCGACCAGGATGAGCCACATGAAAGGCACGAACAAGATCGGGAGCATGGACATCAGAGGCAAAAACCCAGGAATTATCTTCCTGAGCATAACCCTTCCATTTAACCAGATACTGGAGTTTCCGTCTTGAAACACGAGAATCCAAAATCTTCTCCACAATATACTCCAATTCCCCCTCCACCAAAACCGGGGCAGGAGGCTCAACAGATGGGACCATAGGTGCCACGTATCTCCGCAACAATGACCTATGGAATACGTTATGTATGGAAAAAGAATCTGGAAGGGTCAGACGAAAAGACACAGGATTAAGAACCTCAGAAATCCTATACGGACCAATAAAACGAGGTTTAAACTTAGGAGAGGAAACCTTCATAGGAATATGACGAGCAGATAACCAAACCAGATCCCCAACACGAAGTCGGGGACCCACAACGTTTAGCATAATCCAAGTCCATCAAATTCAGGGCAGCGCCTGAATCCACAAACGCCATGACAGAATACGACGACAAGGAGCATATCAAGGTAACGGACAGAAGAAATTTTGACTGTACAGTACCAATGGCGGCAGACCTAGCGAACCGCTTAGTGCGCTTAGGACAATCAGAGATAGCATGAGTGGAATCACCACAGTAGAAACACAGCCCATTCAGACGTCTGTGTTCTTGCCGTTCAACTCTGGTCATAGTCCTATCGCACTGCATAGGCTCAGGTTTAATCTCAGGTAATACCGCCAAATGGTACACAGATTTACGCTCACGCAAGCGTCGACCGATCTGAATGGCCAAAGACATAGACTCATTCAAACCAGCGGGCATAGGAAATCCCACCATGACATCCTTAATGGCTTCAGAGAGACCCTTTCTGAAAATGGCTGCAAGCGCAGATTCATTCCATTGAGTGAGCACGGACCATTTTCTAAATTTCTGGCAATATAGCTCTATCTCATCCTGAGCCTGACAAAGAGCCAGCAAATTTTTTTCTGCCTGATCTACTGAATTAGGCTCATCGTACAGCAATCCAAGCGCCAGGAAAAACGCATCGATATCACTCAATGCAGGATCTCCTGACGCAAGAGAAAATGCCCAGTCCTGAGGGTCGCCACGCAAAAAAGAAATGACGATCCTAACCTGTTGCGCTGGGTCACCAGAGGAGCGAGGTTTCAAAGCCAGAAACAGTTTACAATTATTCTTGAAACTCAGAAATTTAGTTCTATCTCCAAAAAACAAATCTGGAATAGGAATTCTCAGTTCTAACAAAGAATTCTGAACCACAAAATTTTGAATATCTTGAACTCTTGCCGTGAGCTGATCTACACATGAAGACAGACCTTTAATGTCCATTGTAACACCTGTGTCCTGAACCACCCAAATGTCTAGGGGAAAAAAAAGACAAATCACAGTGCAAAGGAAAAAAAATGGTCTCAGAACTTCTTTTTTCCCTCTATTGAGAATCATTAGTACTTTTGGCTTCCTGTACTGTTATGATAGGCAATTCAGTAACACAATGTACATAGCGATCAGAGCACATACAGTGATCTGACAATAACCCAAAATAATAGAACGAGCTCTGAGACGTGGAAACTCTGTAGACCGCAATTCCTGATCCTCTCCAAACACAACTAGAGGCAGCTGTGGATTGCGCCTAACGCTCCCTATGCAACTCGGCACAGCCTGAGAAACTAACTAGCCTGAAGATAGAAAAATAAGCCTACCTTGCCTCAGAGAAATACCCCAAAGGAAAAGGCAGCCCCCCACATATAATGACTGTGAGTAAGATGAAAAGACAAACGTAGGGATGAAATAGATTCAGCAAAGTGAGGCCCGATATTCTAGACAGAACGAGAATAGGAAAGATAACTTTACGGTCTACACAAAACCCTAAAGAAAACCACGCAAAGGGGGCAAAAAGACCCTCCGTACCGAACTAACGGCACGGAGGTACACCCTTTGCGTCCCAGAGCTTCCAGCAAAACAAATAGACAAGCTGGACAGAAAAAATAGCAACAAATAGCAAAGAAGCACTTAGCTATGCAGAGCAGCAGGCCACAGGAATGATCCAGAGAAACACAAGTCCAACACTGGAACATTGACAGGAAGCATGGATCAAAGCATCAGGTGGAGTTAAGTAGAGAAGCAGCTAACGACCTCACCAGATCACCTGAGGGAGGAAACTCAGAAGCTGCAGTACCACTTTCCTCCACAAACGGAAGCTCCCAGAGAGAATCAGCCGAAGTACCACTTGTGACCACAGGAGTGAACTCTGCCACAGAATTCACAACATTCTCCATGCTCACGAGTTCTCCACGTTCACAAGTTCTCCACGCTCATGAGTTCTCCACGCTCACGAGTTCTCCACACTCAAGAGTTCTCCACACTAACGAGTACTCCATGCCCACAAGATCTACATGCTCAAAGGTTCTCCACGCTCAAGGGTTCTCCACACTCTTGGGTTCTCCACGTTCATGAGTTCTTCGAGCTCATGAGTTCTCCACCCTCATTCTCTCTACCTTATGACTAACCAAACATTATGGTCCATAGTTACCTGGAGAGAGTATGTGAGAGCCAGCAGTTCTACATGCTCTTTCTGTGGGGACGCTATGGAACAAGCCTTCTTCAAGTTGACCGCTGCAGACTGGAAGTCACAGATCTGGAGGAACGCTTCTGCTCTCTTAGCGTACAGCTCTACCTATGGTATAATTTAATAAAACAAGACAATCATTAATTAAGAGAAATCGAAGAAACTGAAAAATATAGTAAAATCCACTGCCATTAGAACTGCTGGCAAAACATGTAGATTCTTATTGCTAAAATCAGACATAATACTTTATAAAGTAGCAATAATTATAGAATTCTCTACTATGATTGACTGATCGTACCTTCTCTGGACACAGGTAAATGGCCTTCGAAAAAGCAGTTATGGCCCTTTCCCAATCCTTTTGGGCCAAGCACCTCAGACCACGCTTATAGCTGCAAGAACAAAAATTATACATGCAATTATACAGGCATGTATCCAATGGTGGAAAGAAGAAAATTAGTGATGTGCAACCACTATACGAAGCTGTAATCCAGCTTCATCATAGCATATCCCATATGATATATTGCTTGTAAGGCTGCATTCAGACACCCGTGTAAGTCTTACTTTCCATGAGTAACGAAGTGCTTTATTTCTCAGGTGTCATCTTAGTTGCACCCTCTTTCTCTCATCGATAGACTGTCTGAATTTTTGTATCCATTAACTCTTAACAATGGACTAGTTAAATACGGATGAAACTTGGATGGAACCCTGAAGTACAAAGTCTGTCTTCCGTGTTCCCAAAGGTTTTAAAAAGGGTTCCAATCCCTATGTTTTCCACCAGTAAAATAATAATACCTCTACTAATCTCTGGTGCCGTTCTAGCTGTTTCGGCACTGGCTCTCCTGCCGCTCGCGAAACATCCCTTTGGCCAAACAGAACAGGATTCACTCTCCTTCATCCAAATCAGTGACCCAGAGGATGTGAGAGCTGCGGCTGCTCTCTTATTACCTCTAGATGCCAAGTACGTCCGTAGGAGAGTGAAGCAAGCAATGATTGGCTGCAGGGATGGCATGACATACCAATGTCACACAATCCCCGGGAAAGCCAGTGCTGACATCGCCGGAACAGTGCAAGCACCGGAGGTGAGTATAGGTGTTATTTATTTACTAGGGGGAACATTGAGATTGAGATGGTGTTGTCTGAGTAGTGGGCAACCCCTTTGATGATTGAGTCTGAGCCCAAAAAATGGATAAGAATAGGTTTGGATACATGAGTCTGTTTTTCAAACAAAAGGGTCTATGGATCAATGAAACTCTGTGGGTCTGTGCGCTGTATGAAAAAAAATGGGCAACGCATGGATGTAAGAACACCTCCGAAATAAAGCGCCATACGCATGACGCCTTTGGCTGTTTTTCAGCTGCCTGAATAGTGTTTGTCCGAGGAAGAAGCGTGACAAGTACGTGGAGAAGACTTACTGCTCCGTCATCTTCTCGTACACAATATCTTCATATGTAGACTTGATGCACTGATTGCTCTCACTGTGGACATCTAAAAACACTCGACTGGAGCCAAAAATCTTCTTTAGGGATTTATTCCGAGATTCTTCAAGTTTTTCTTCGCTCACGGCGGTGGAGAATAGATCCGATGTCACCTGATGGAAAATATCAGAAATTCAATTATCTGAGCAGAAAAGCCACGAAGACACAATGGCAGCGTCACCCAACCTTACCCCTTCCAGGACTGGATTATCCATCTCTGCCATTGTCTCACCCATGAAGGCTCTACGGAAAAAAAAATATTTATAAAAGGTATTTGTTTATTATTTTAACTGTAATTTTTATTAAAGTTTTTCACAGATTTTAACAACGAGAAAACAAATTAACATATTACAATCACAAAGAATAAGGTAATCAGAAAAGTGTCAAGCATAGAAAAAGAAGAATAATCTCCATGAGGGTCAGCAAGGGTTACATTGAAATTCACCAGAATTAAAAAAAAAAAGTCCAAAAATAAGAAGAGGGGAGGTAGAGAAAAGGGAAAATAGGGACTAAAGAAAGCAGTGTATGCATTATGTAATGGCCCCACACTGCATCAAATAGCATTTAGAATAGCAGATAAGTATTCCACACGACGAACACCACAAATTCGGCAACAATCCAGCAACAATCGACCCACAAAAATTATGCAATTGAAAAATCCAGCAATCTGGCACAAAAAAAAAAATAGATCCTCTTCTCCCCTACCTTAAAGTGTTAGAACTGTCCTTCCGGGAAATCTCATAGAAACTTTGCCTTCATACTTGTAAGACATTGCAGATCACTTGGTCTGCGGTTGCACTTTATCGTGGAGTTTACAACTTCTTGGTGACTAAGCAACAGCCACGGGAGGAGCTGGGGATCCTGCGCTCGGTGGGTTGGGAGGAGGCCATTCATTGTGATGGACATTGCGTCATGTGACTGCATTGTTCTGCCTGCGTCTGTAGGGCCGTGTTCATATGTGACGCAGCTTTACACATTGGGGCAAAATAAATAGTTGTTTATTTGCTTCACCTTATTTATTTTGTTATTATTATTTTGTTTTGTTGTAAAAGTTTTGTAATATAAATCTTACAAAATCTTATAAATCTGTTTTGCAGAATAGACAAACGCAATGAAGATCCTAAACTGATCCATTGCATAACTGAGGGGTCTTATTAATTCCTAGGGGTCCGAATGGGTTCCTTTATAAGAACAAAAGGAAAAGCGCAGCATGCAGCAGTTTTTTTGTAATTCTCTAGACTGACACTTAAAGACCTCATAATAATCAGTGGGGTCTCTCTGTGTTAACTATGCAACAGATCCGTTGTTTTTTTTAACCTTAAGGGTCTGCTCATACAGAGTTTTTTGACGTGGGTTTTTCAAGCAGGAATTCCAAGTGTAAAAACTCCTAAAAAGAGCATTTGTTTTTCTGCTGTGGTTTTTTTTTTTTTTTTAAAGACCCACAGTTTTTTTTTCTGCATGGTTTTGATGATTTTTTTTAAATTATTTTATACGAAGTTTAATAATATGGTGTGGATTTTGACAAGATTCCGCTATAAAATACATTTTCAAAAAAATGTGGATTTTATATAAATCCGCACCAAAAATTAAATAAAAAAACTCCTTGTGAACATACCCCAAGTGTATGTGCAGATGACACCTTTTAGACTCAGGCGAAGCCTCCCAAGTTTTTCAAAAAGAAGACGTGTCAGGATTCTTAGGTGTTTTTTTTGGCGCTTCCTGAGATCCTTTTCAGATGGTTTTGGCCGCGAGCGTTCTATTGGAGGCTTTTAAGCTGCCTGTGCATTTTGGCCACGTGAGGCTAGGCATTGTCCTGCACGAGGAACCCAGGGCCAACTGCACCAGCATAAGCTCTGACAATGGCTGAGGATTTCATCCTGGTACCTATCAGTAGTCAGGGTCCTGTTGTCTATCACCTCTGAAGTTTGTGATATCCTCTAAGTATATGCCTTCCCAGACCGTTTACTGACCCACTGCCAAACCAGTCATGTTTGGTGATGTTCCAGATGTCACCTCCAGATTCTCACATCTGTCACATGTGCTCAGTGTGAACCTGCTCTCATATTTGTAGAGAATGAATATCAATAGTTGACCCACCAATTCTGGTGTTTTCTGCCATTCAAAGTGCATGGTGTACTACATGGTCTACATGGACTACAGGTCCTACTTCAAGATGTTGGAACCCAATGCCATCCTTCAAGATGTTGGACCCCAATGCCATCCTCATCGAGTCTGTTTCTGAAAGTTTGGTCAACATGCATGCCGGTAGGTAATTTTATAGGCTTTTTGGCTGTCCACCGCCTGCTCTCCCAATGGAGAAGATATCAATCCTGCTGTTGGGTTGCTGCCCTTCCGCCTCTTCTTGTCTAATAGCCTGTGTCCTGGTATCTTCTCCATGCTCTTGAGACTGTGCTGGGAGACACCACAAACCATCTTCTGACTGCATATATACAGTTAGGTCCATATATATTTGGACAGAGACAACATTTTTCTAATTTTGGTTATAGATATTACCACAATGAATTTTAAACAAAACAAATTAGATGCAGTTGAAGTTGAGACTTTTAGCTTTCATTTAAGGGTATCCACATTAAAATTGGATGAGGGGTTTAGGAATTTCAGCTCCTTAACATGTGCCACCCTGTTTTTAAAGGGACCACAAGTAATTGCACAATTGACTCCAAGGCTATTTCATGGACAGGTGTGGGCCATCCCTTCGTTATGTCATTCTCAATTAAGCAGATAAATGGGCTGGCATTGATTTGAGGTGTGCTGCTTGCATTTGGAAGGTTTTGCTGTGAAGTAAACATGAGGTCAAAGGAGCTCTCCATGCAGGTGAAACAAGCCATCCTTAAGCTTTGAAAACAGAAAAAACCCATCCGAGAAATTGCTACAATATTAGGAGTGGCAAAATCTACAATTTGGTACATCCTGAGAAAGAAAGAAAGAAAGCATTGGTGAACTCATCAATGCAAAAAGACCTGGGCGCCCACGGAAGACAACAGTGGTGGATGATCGCAGAATAATTTCCAGGATGAAGAGAAACCCCTTCACAACAGCCAACCAAGTGAACAACACTCTCCAGGAGGTCGGCGTATCAATATCCAAATCTACCATAAAGAGAAGACTGCATGAAAGTAAATGCAGAGGGTTCACTGCACGGTGCAAGTCACTCATAAGCATCAAGAATAAAAAGACTAGACTGGACTTTGCTAAAAAACATCTAAAAAAGCCAACACAGTTCTGGAATAACATTTTTTGGCCAGATGAAACCAAGATCAACCTCCACCAGAATGATGGAAAGAGAAAAGTATGACGAAGGCGTGGTACAGCTCATGATCCATAGCATACCACATCATCTGTAAAACACGGCGGAGGCAGTGTGATGGCTTGGGCATGCATTACTGCCAGTGGCACTGGGTCACTAGTGTTTATTGATGATGTGACACAGGACAGGAGCAGCCAAATTAATTCTGAGGTATTCAGAGACATACTGTGTGCTCAGATCCAGCCAAATGCAGCAAAACTGATTGGTCGTCATTTCATACTACAGATGGACAATGAACCAAAACATAAAGCCAAAGCAACCCAGGAGTTTATTAAAGCAAAGAAGTGGAATATTCTTGAATGGCCAAGTGAGTCATCTGATCTCAACCCAATTGAGCAGCATTTCACTTGTTAAAGACTAAACTTCAGACAGAAAGGCCCACAAACAAACAGCAACTGAAAACCACTGTAGTGTAGGCCGGGCAGAACATCAAAAAGGAGGAAACACAGCGTCTGGTGATGTCCATGAGTTCAAGACTTCAGGCAGTCATTGCCAACAAAGGGTTTTCAACCAAGTACTAAAAATGAACATTTTATTTAAAATTATTGAATCTGTCCAATTACTTTTGGTCCCTTTAAAAACAGGGGTGGCACATGTTAAGGAGCTGAAACTCCTAAACCCTTCATCCAATTTTAATGTGGATACCCTCAAATGAAAGCTGAAAGTCTGAACTTCAACTGCATCTGAATTGTTTTGTTTAAAATTCATTGTGGTAATGTCTATAATCAAAATTAGAAAAATGTTGTCTCTGTCCAAATATATATGGACCTAACTGTAGATGTGTAGAAGCTGGACTACATATGCCACCAGAATGGACCTAAGGTACTGCCTTATGCTACCAGTAGTGATGAGGACACCAGCGAAATGCGAAACTAGAGAAGCATCAGTCAGGAAAGATAAGGAGAGAGTATTGTCTATAGCCACCTTTGGCTCTTGGTGGGGTCACCTTGCTGTTCCTCCCAAAGCTCCTATTGTCACTTTCATTTGCACCAAAGCTGGTGACATTGGTTCACAATCACTTATGTAACTAGACAGACGGCTATCCATGAAGCATAAGTGACTTGGGGTTATACTCTGATGTAAAGTGTCACCTTTATTTTTTGAGCAAAAAAATAGTAATGTCTTCTTGCTATGGAGTGGAACCTGTACAATGTATACAACTGTGAAGGGAGAAGAATGTCAGGACACAATGGTTGATCATATTAGAAAACCTAATGAAGTGCAACAGTAGCAATGTCAATGGTACAATGTCACAAACAGGCAGTAATACCGTTCGTAGGCCACCAAAATCTAAAAATGCAACTTAGAACCAAAATTAAAAGGGGTCGTCCAGGCTTGGGGCTCAAGTCTACAGTCATTCTATAATGTGACTGCAGACTTGTGAAACCTTGCAGCACGCACAGCATGCGCTGTGGGGATTCTGCGGTGACAGGAGCGGTGTGCCTGTGACCACAAGTATGCGATCGCATGCCGACTAGACATATCCGGCCTTGGTCAAAGTGAATAGAGTGAAGCAGGATAGGTCTAGTCGGAATGTGGTCGAAAATATGCATATCGCATTATATGCATATTCTAATATTTGCACATTATGTATACATTTATGCATTTTATCATATTATATGATTGTTTTAAGGCCCTTTTGGGTGCTGGGAACCCCCCCCCCCCCCCTCCCAGGAGTCATCTAAGCAAATACAATACATAAGACTGAGACAGAAGGGGTAGAACACACTTCTGCCCCGATTCATCAATAATGGCGTTTCATATGCTAGTTGGGGTGAAGAGTAAAGAGTGCGTAAATTTTGAAGAATTTGTTTGACGCACTCAGTTACGTCCCTTTCTACAAAGTCAAAAAGTCGGCAGGACTGGGGTAAAAGTTGCAAAACATTTTTTGCTAAATTTTGCACAGTTTTTGCAGCAGAGTCCTGGCAAAAAAATGTTTGGTGAATCAGTCGTGATAGAGACTGTACATAGCCAAAAGGGATCTATCTGTACCCTATATTGATTCTATTGCTGCTCCTACCTACCAGAGGAGGTTGGCAACCTAAGTTCAAGAGGATGCCCCATTCAATGGCGGCTTTCCCTAATATCGATGGTAAGGTTCTGTTACAGATACAGCAATAGATAGGAAAAGTGTACAGACACTAGATATATCTGCATCTATAATAATAGGTATATGGAAATAGATGCGATTAAAGGTTCAGATTGCACTATTGTGATATATCACTTTTCCCTTAATCTTGGATATAAGAAATGAAAAGGGAGGAAGAAAAAACAGTAATCAGCATTATAGTCTATATTGCTATAGACACATTGCAATGGGTCTGTATATAAGATGCATTTATTCCTCAAGGACCATAGGTGCAGATAAATCATAGCCATGTTGTTATAGATACAGATTTAGCTGAGATATGCTCAATAGGAGCTTCAATCATATTATGTCACGATAGTGTTCAGAAAGAAAATCACTTATCGTGCATACGGAGTTGCCTCGATGCGTTTCTCTATTTTGTCTGGTTCATCAGGGGGCATGCAAACAGATGTACAAAGATGAAAGCGATGGCATTAAGTAGAGGTGATCTTCATAAGAGAGGTATCAAAGTCAGGTATCATAATCAGGTATCAGAGTCAGGTATCAGAATCAGGTATCAGACTCAGGTATCAGAATCAAGTATCAGAGTCAGGTATCATAATCAGGTATCAGAGTCAGGTATCAGAGTCAGGTATCAGAGTCAGGTATCAGAGTCAGGTATCAAAGTCAAGTATCAGACTCAAGAATCAGAGTCAGGCATCAGAGTCAGGCATCAGAGTCAGGCATCAGAGTCAAGCATCAGAGTCAGGCATCAGAGTCAGGCATCAGAGTCAGGCATCAGAGTCAGGCATCAGAATCAGGCATCAGAATCAGGCATCAGAGTCAGGCATCAGAGTCAGGCATCAGAGTCAGGTATCAAAGTCAAGTATCAGACTCAAGAATCAGAATCAGGTATCAGAGTCAGGCATCAGAGTCAGGTATCAGACAGAGTATTTCTGATGTTTGACTTTGATATGTGATCATGTCCTAAAATGAACACTATAATGATGAGCTCTCATTCCATCTCCCTGGCTCATGTAGTGGTGGCCACATGTGGGGTTAAATAGAGCTTTACCATCCATATGTGTCCCATATAAACAAAAAGGTACCAATAAAAATGACAGCTTGCAATGCAAAACAAACCCTAAAAAAGTTCAGTTGATAAATAAAAAAAGTTATGGGTCTCAGAAAATGGTGGCACAAACCAAACTTTTGAATTTGTTTTCACCTGGAAAAAATAATAAAATTTCGGTTTCGCCGTAGACGTACCAACATGGAGAATCTTGTTGCCAGGTTATTTTTGCCGCACAATGAAAACCATTAAATCCCCAAACTATCTACGCATGGGTGAAAGTTGGAGATGGCTGGCGATTAGCGTTGAGTGAACATGGTGGGATAAGGTGTTATTTGCACATGCTCGGGTGCTAACTGAGGGTCTTCAGCGTGCTCAAATAATAAGTTTGAGTCCCAGCGGATGCATGTCTCCACAGCCACAACACATGTATGGATTGCCTGTTTGTTAGACAATCCCTGCATATGTTGCCGCAGTTGAACAGCCGTGAGATATGCAGCCGCGGGGACTCAAACGTGGGGCTGAAGACCCTCAGTTAGCACCCGAGCATGCTCAGATAACACCTTATCCCCGCACGTTCGCTCATCACTACTGGTGATGACAACAATGGCAGGGATGTCGTCAGTCAAGGCTGGAGGAGGATGGTCGGGCACCGGACCACCTGACTCTTCAGTACAGTGCCAGCGACTAGTTTACAAGTCATACAGTCAGAAATTTTGCTGCAACAGTAAAAAAACAGACCGGGGCTTTTATGGAACATTTGTTGGACATGTAATAAGGCATGATTGGCTATGGTGGTTCTGGTTTAATGACAATAAATTTCAATTTTTTGCAAAAAGAAAACAACTTTTTAATGAAAAAATAGATTAGTACAAATGCCTCACACAAAAACAAGATCGACATTTACACAGCACAGTGGATCAAATCATGGAGTCATAAACGGGGCATAGTCACACAAGGTCGATTAGTAGCAGAAATTCCCCTCGCTGCGCCATTCATTTGCAGATTTCCGCATCCATGTGTGTAGTATAGAAATTTCTACAATTAATGTTCCAAGAGTGAATACACCTTTCCAATCCTTCATTAAAAAAAAAAAAACCCTTGAAATATTGGAGAAAAAAATGAAAAAAAAAAATAATAAAAAAATAGACAAAACAAATACTAACGATGAATTATTGTGACTGCAGCGAATGAATAAAGGATTAGGATGTGATTCATCTGTAGAAGATCATTTGGCTCAGTTTTCCTTTAGATATTGGAAGATATTCACATTATTTTATCATAAGGTTATTACAGCTTACTTCCATGTAACTTCGCTCGCTTTCTCACATTAAGGCCACTTTCTCCGACGCCTTATCACAAACATATAAATAGACATTTGCATTTTCGTACCAATTTTCTGGATACAAAAAATATAAATATAAAAAAACAAAAAATACAAATATTACAAAGTGATTTATATAAAACACAATCAGTGCTTTAAGCCAAGTAACAAAGACTTGGTAGAAACCTATCGTAAAAAAATTGGAATGTATTTGAAGACATTATTAAAAGGTAAAAGGCACCGGCTGGTGCTCGATGTCCTACAGTTCACTCAGAGAGGTCGGACACGTCTGTTTAGTAAATAATTCAGTTTCCATAAAAATTGGAGCATCTTTTCCAAGACATCTACTGTTCCTCTGTTATTCCAACTGGAAATTCAAGCTGACAAGTGGTTGTCAATAGGGTGTATTCCCTTACACCCATCAGACTGTGTTCACAATGTTGCAGCACTTTTTGTTTGCTGTAGTTGCAAAAAAAGTTGCAATTTTCCCTCAAGTGAACAATAAAAAACACAAACTGTAAATGCAGGCTATTCACACTGATAATTGGCAAACCAGTGAGCGTTCATAAGACATCTTGTTTTTCTGATCATTGACCCATGTAAACCTGGGTCCAATCAGTCAACAAGCATGTAAAACGCTCGTCTGACAGCCAACAAGCAAGTAAAACGCTCATCTGACAGCCAACAAGCAAGTAAAATGCTCGTCTGACAGCCGACAAGCAAGTAAAACGCTCGTCTGACAGCCGACAAGCAAGTAAAACGCTCATCTGACAGCTGACAAGCCAGTAAAACGCTCGTCTGACAGCCGACAAGCAAGTAACACACCCGTCTGACAGCCGACAAGCAAGTAACACGCCTGTCTGACAGCAGACAAGCAAGTAAAATGCTTGTCTGACAGCTGACAAGCAAGTAACACGCTCGTCTGACAGCCGACAAGCAAGTAAAATGCTCGTCTGACCGCCGACAAGCCAGTAAAACGCTCGTCTGACAGCCGACAAGCAAGTAACACACCCGTCTCACAGCCGGCAAGCAAGTAACACGCCCGTCTGATAGCCGACAAGCAAGTAACACGCTCGTCTGACAGCCGACAAGCAAGTAAAACGCTCGTCTGACAGCCGACAAGCAAGTAAAACGCTCGTCTGACAGCCGACAAGCAAGTAAAACGCTTGTCTGACTGTCGACAAGAAAGTAAAATGCTTGTCTGACTGCTGACAAGCAAGTAAAACGCTCGTCTGACTGCTGACAAGCAAGTAAAATGCTCGTCTTACTGCCGACAAGCGAGTAAAATGCTTGTCTGACAGCTGACAAGCAAGTAAAACTCTTGTCTGACAGCCGATTGGATTGTTCTTGCAAGTTATACAATCGTCGTTTTTGGCAGCCCATTGCTCTGTGTAAACAGGGGTCGTGCTGCCCACAACATGATGCTGTCTAGAGACAGAGCGATGCTACTTCTGGAAATCTTATTAAACAATTCAAGGAAGAATATAGTGGAAAAGCAGCGTGAATTGGGGAAGTATTTACTAAAAAAGACCTGTCCGGAGGGCTGATCAATCCCCTTCAATTTGCATATGGCTTAAATATGAGTTTCCAAAGGAAGAGAGACATATGTGTTAGGGATTATACAGTATCCCAAAGCAGGCAGGTGATTCCTGTACAGAGACAAGCACAAAAGTGGTTGCCTGAAAATGGGTGTAACATGCATGTCTCTACAGGTAAGCTCAATGCCAGGCAGCTGCTTCTTTGTGTGTTGGTGCGGCTGAAGCATCTGATGACCCAAGAGTGAGATCTTTACATTAGACCTTCCTGGTTTACTTTTTGTCTGCGTACAGTAATTAGTAACCTGCACAGAAAGTAAGTAAGATATAGTAGGGGCCCCCTACTGACATCTCCACATTGAGTAGAAGTAGAGGTACCGTTACACTAAACGACTTACCAACGATCACGACCAGCGATACGACCTGGCCGTGATCGTTGGTAAGTCGTTGTGTGGTCGCTGGGAAGCTGTCGCACAGACAGCTCTCTCCAGCGACCAACGATCAGGGGAAAGACTTCGGCATCGTTGAAACTGTCTTCAACGATGCCGAAGTCCCCGGGTAACCAGGGTAAACATCAGGTTACTAAGTGCAGGGCCGCGCTTAGTAACCCGATGTTTACCCTGGTTACCATTGTAAAAGTAAAAAAAAAAAACACTACATACTTACATTCTGATGTCTGTCACGTCCCCCACATTCAGCTTCCCGCACTGACTGTGAGCGCCTGCCGTAAAGCAGAGCACAGCGGTGACGTCACCACTGTGCTCTGCTTTACGGCCGGCGCTGACAGTCAGTGCAGAGAAGCTGACGGCGGGGGACGTGACAGACATCAGAATGTAAGTATGTAGTGTTTTTGTTTTTTTTTTTTACTTTTACAATGGTAACCAGGGTAAATATCGGGTTACTAAGCGCGGCCCTGCACTTAATAACCCGATATTTACCCTGGTTACAAGTGAACACATCGCTGGATCGGCGTCACACACGCCGATCCAGCGATGACAGCGGGTGATCAGCGACCAAAAAAAGGTCCTGATCATTCCCCAGCGACCAACGATCTCCCAGCAGGGGCCTGATCGTTGGTCGCTGTCACACATAACGAGATCGTTAGCGGGATCGTTGCTACGTCACAAAAAGCGTGACGTTGCAACGATATCGTTAACGAAATCGTTATGTGTGAAGGTACCTTAAGGAATGAGGAGACAATAGTCATGATGATAAACGTTTGTTCTTAGAAGGTTCCAACCTCTGGGACCTTCATGTGCATTTACTGTCCAGAAAATACCTGTTTAAAAAGTCATTATTACGTTGTTAAAAAAAAACCTTTCACCCTAAAATAAAAATATTGAAATATTAAAAAAATATTTAAAAAATGTTCACATATTTCTATTGTAGGAATTTGGGGTGATAACCAATATGGCCACCATTACAATTCCCACAGGTGTCGCCATCAAGCTTTCCTAAAGTCCTCAATAGCAAACAAGGTTTTATTGCAACAGGCGGATTTGTCATTCCAGGGACATTAACCCTTAGGGCTCCTTCTCACTTGCGAGAAATACGTGCGAGTCTCGCATGTTAAAACCAAGCTCTGGCGCCGGCACTCCAGAGCGGAGCGTGCGGCCGCATAGCAACACATGGAGCTGCACGCTCCGCTCCTGAGTGCCGGCGCCAGAGCTTGGTTTTAACATGCGAGACTCGCACACATTTCTCGCAAGTGAGAAGGAGCCCTTAGGGTACGTGCACACGTTAAGTGTTTGCTGCGTTTTTGTCGTGTTTTTTTTTAATCTGAAGGATTTCCTAGTACCAGTAAAGAGAATGAGATTCCTGACGTCTCATGCACATGTTGCATATTTTTTCCTTGCAGATTTGCAGCAGTTTCATGTCAATTCATTCAGCGTTTTTGCAGCATTTTTCACCTATTCTAATAAATGGAAAAAACACCTTAAAAACGCATGTTAAAAATGCATCAGAAAACGCGTGTATTTTATGCTGCATTTTCCCTGCCAACACATCAGTATTTGCATCATAAATGTCTGCAGCAAATACTTAAAGGGGTTGTCCAGGATTATTTTTATTTCATTTACTATAGTCTTAAAAATGATCAGACAGGTAGTTGCTCACTACATGCGTATTGTACCCGGCGCTGGCTCAGAGAGGTCACTGACAGCTCCTGCCGGCGATTCAGCTGCTCCACGTCAACAGAGCAGCTCTTCCTCTTCCGGGCTGCTCTGTCGACAGCGCATGATTGCCCACTTCACTCTGATTGAGAGCCGGCTCCTCACAGTTAGGCCAGTCTCACACGTCCAGATAATTCCGGTACCGAAAAAATCGGTACCGGAGTTATCTGTGTCCATGTGTCCGTGAGCTCACGTAGGCCATCCGTGTGGCACACGTGCGGCACACGTGTGCCGCCCGTGTGCAGACTGGGTACCACACGGAACATGCAGGAGACAGCGCTAGAGATAAGCGCTGTCCCCTGGATCTGGTGCTGAAGTCCCATTCATATCTTCTCTCCAGCAGCGTTCGCTGGAAAGAAGATATGAAAAATCCTTTTTTTTTTTTTTTTTTCCGTGTTTTAAATAAAGATCCCTGTCCCCACCCCCCTCCCACCCCCTGTGCGCCCGCCCGCTGTTAATAAAATACTCACCCGGCTCCCTCGCAGCGTCCTGTCCTCACCGCAGCTTCTCCTGTATGAGCGGTCACGTGGGGCCGCCGACTACAGTCATGAATATGCGGCTCCACCTCCCATAGGGGACAGGTTGGGGACAGGGATCTTTATTGAAAACACGAAAAAAAAAAAAAAAAAAGGATTTTTCATATCTTCTTTCCAGCGAACGCTGCTGGAGAGAAGATATGAATGGCGGCTTCAGCACCACGTGGGGGGGACAGCGCTTACTGTAGCGCTGTCTCCTGCACGGTACACGGACTGCACACAGACAGCGTCCGTGTGCGGTACGTGTTTTACATGGACCCATTGACTTTAATGGGTCCGTGTAATCCGTGCGCTCCCACGAACACTGACATGTCTCCGTGTTTTGCACATGGACACACGGTCCGTGAAAACACGCTGACATGTGCAGAGACACGTTGATTTCAATTTGTCTACGTGAGTCAGTGTCTCCGGTACGTGAGGAAACTGTCACCTCACGGGGAGCTGGCAGTCAATCAGCATAAAGTCGGCAGTGACACTCTGTCAACAGAGCAGAACCACTGCTCTATCGACGTGATGAAGCTGCTGAATCTCCTGCAGGAGCGGTCTGTGACCTCTCTGAGCCAGCAGATATAGGCGCCGGACACAACAGGCAGGTAGTTACCAACTACCTGCCTGTTAGTTCCTAGACCCATAGTAAAATAATGAAACAGCTCTGGTAACCCCTTTAACGTGTGTACATACCCTTATGGAAGGTGTAATAGCTGCCATAGCACTCGTCTCCTTCTCTACTTTGGAACAAACATGCCTGGTTGGTTCATAAATATGTTTATGGGGAGTTTGGGGTGTCAGAACATCTTTAAGGATTAAGTTAGGATGAATATTTCTTCATGTGATGAGTACCCTGCATTTTTAGAGATTTTTCCTAATCTGTAGATCTTCACAAGTAAAAACATAAGTTAATCTTAGCCAAAAACTGATTTGTAGATTTCACTTGAATTCCAGGCACTAGGAAAGGATTGTAAGATCTGAGATCTAGAACAGGCAGGAGCCGCGGAGGTTACATTGTTTGCTGAGATCCGTGGTAAGCGAGCGGCACATCCTCCTGCTGGTGCTTTTTAATTCTTTGGCAGCTTCTAGAGCCTTGTTCAGAGGCCACGTTAAATCAGCGAGTTGTAAGATATCTGAACTCGGTGGAGGGGTCACTGAACGTGGACGACGTCGCTCAGGCGTGCGGTAAGCCACGGGGCTGTAGAAACTGGCCGGTGTACCATAGCTAAAAAATAAAAAGAAATAAAGAACTTTATTTTATAAATAATTCATAAAAAGATAATGTCCATCACACATGGGAGGATAAATCCCACCGATCACCGATGGAATAAACTATCCCATACTTCCAAACATATCTGTTAGCAAATACGGACTTGTAAGTCCTACTGGAGAACTGCCCCAAACCATTTGTAAGTGGCCACTTTTGGGTGTTATTAATGTAATCCTGACACTTTTGAGACTAGGACATTACCAAAATTTGTTGGGACTATTCCTACAACTCGTCAAAGAAGGATCATTCGAAGAATGATCATCGGGATCTCTTGGTCCTGATCACTGTCCCATGCACACATGGTCAGAAAAAGAGGTATTTGTAGGCTAATTTAATCTTTCCCACAGTCATAAAGCTCATCGATTGTCTGCAGCACGTCCCTTTGTGTAAGTAGAAATGTGCTGCTGACAATAATGGCTGGAGGGCGACCAAAATTTTGTATGGACCATAGTTTTCCAGATCTTTTCGAGGTGAAAATAGTTCTCAGATATGGTCGATCTGCGCTCTTTTCCTGCCAGTGTAAGGCTATGTGCACACTGGAATGTTCAGGAATGTCTGCAGAATTTTCCTGAACAAAACCAGACTTTTTCTATAGGAAATCCGCATGCGTTTTTATCGCGTTTTTTTGCACTTTTTAATGCGGATTTTTCACGTTTTTTTTCGGAGTGTCCCAATGCAATAATATTACGGCAAAAACGTGAAAAATCCACAAAAATAATGAACATGCTGCGTTTTTTTTTACTGCGATGTGTTTTTTGTGTGGAAAAAATGCAGCATGTGCACAAAAATTGCAGAATGCATTGAAATGATGGGATGCTTAATCTAAGCGTTTTTTTAGCGTTTTTTTTTTCCGCAGAAAAACCGCAAAAAATCCTGAACGTGTGCACATAGCCTAAAAAGAAACCTACGCACAGAAATGTAGGGAAGGTAATGCCTGATATCTAGTCGCACCCCTAATTGTATTGTGGTTACTTACATAATTGGGGGGCTGTAATGCACAACAGGGGTCTGTACGTAGCTCACGGGAGGAGTATGGCTCATAATCCAAGGGGTGCAGTGTGGTCGTCTCCGAGAACGTTGTTTATTTTGACCAGCGCACGTTCCTGTATTAAGAAAAGGGTAAGACATCAGTCTACTAAAAATACTATAAATACGAGGATACGTTTCCAAGGTTAGACTAAGCCAGTATTTTTGTGAGGTGTGAAAGAAGAGGCCACCATCTGATGCATCAAAGGGCTGATGCAGACGTCCATGATTTTCAGTCTGATATCGGATCACAATGCACGGACTGGCCGTGGGTCTCCTGACCGAAACATGACAGCTTCATATATTTCTATGAGGCCGACACATTCGGGTGGGAGACCCGCGGCCAGGTCATGCATTGCGATCTGACCAAGACTGGACCAAAATTCACGGACGTCTGCATGAGCCCGAACTAGGCTGAAGCAAGGTAATTCTGTAACACACTGACCAGTTCCTGGAGAGTCCTCAGACTCATTGTTCCCACGGCAGAGTGGACAGTCTGATGGCGTTAGCGGAAAGTTTTTCTCCTTTTTTGATGCTTTTTTTAACTCTGCAAAAAACAAAATAGAGAGATAAAAAATAATTCATGTGTAAAGATACTGTCGCATCTATGGGGGGGTTGTATTGCACAAAGGACATTTACTGTTTCACCTATTAATAGGGTATGTGATATATGTCTGATAAAACTTGAGGCCGTAACAGCCTCCCCGTACACATTAGATCTCCTCCCAACTCGACCCAGACAAATTATGTCGGACAGAAGAATAGGAAGATGAAATTCAACCGCCCAATCCGTCTTATTCGATTTATTCCCACTGCCAGATACTGGGACTCCGACCATTCACTAGGACAGAGATCTGAGTCTATTCCTCGTCACTGTTTGGGAACAGTGAGCTGCGGTCGGCCATGCACCCTTCCGCCTCATTCACCATCTATGGGGTTGATGGACTCAGACGAGCTGTGTACATAGTTCTCTGTCAGGCCCATAGACTTACAGTGGAGCAGCAGTTTGCAAATGTGACCACCACTCCATGTAAATGGCTAGTGTCCCAACTTGGTGGCTACTGTATTACGTAACTTGCTGACTGCTACGGATCCAGCTGCTGGAACCTCCACCGATCCCAAGAATTAGGCTCTGAATTGCCCCATTATAGTGGCCACCGATTGGTGATAATTAACGACAACTCCTTTATGATCCTCATCCGCACAGCAATCATGCAGTAACGGAGGCTTGAGACCCTTGCTCTAGTGATCAGCGGTGGTCTCAGTGGTAGCACAAATGTCTTCTGTGGGACGACCTACCTATCACTATGGTGAACCTATTATTCGGAGAATATCTGTATGGTGCCCACACGTGGATATATTTGGATGATTTGTGTTGGCCGTACCTGAATTCTTCCTTTCATTCTCTTGACATCTCAGACAAGGTGGGATAGTAAAATGTTCAGTTTGGGGGAGGGGAGGAGATCTTGAGACTTGATATTGAGTCCCTAAACATAGAAAAGAAACAGTATTAATACTATAATAGAGAACAAGTAGATTTAATCTGGGATACCTGAGCAGTCACCTGTATAAGCTCCTTGAACGCGTTGTCCACCTTGTGTGGAAGAACGGCAACGATCATGGTCACGTGGCATAAAACTGCCAAAATATCCTTAGTGAAAGGAAGAAAATGTACTGATCCGTCCATTTACAACCACATCTACAACCGCGTCTTCTCTGCTCCTTGAAGGATGGCACTTACCTTCCTTTGTTTCCTTCGCAGAAGACCCATGTTTAGATATAGGAGTACCCAAGTCGGAGGCGAAGTTGGGAGCCTTCCCGTCAGGTAGATTCCTGCAGAGTGTTAACAGTGTTCATATCCTAAAAGTTTAGGTTATGATATCGCTATTGGAAGAAGGCGAGGAACAAAAAATTGGACCAGATCGTGTCATAAGGTGGGGGAGATTGTAAAAGGTATTTTTTGGGATATACAGAGGGGACTTATATACGTTAAAGGTGGTGGCCTTAGTTTATATTGAGAACATCTGGTGGCCGCCAGACACAATAGACTATCATCAGCCAAATCTGGATAGGTCAACAGTCTAATGTGAATGGAGGCCCTTGAAAAATGATTGTTAGGGGAGTTGAGGATACGGCATGTCTGATTTTGTTCTTCCGATCCTTTTGTTCTCCAGGATATGAGCCGCCTCCAGAGAAGTCTGGAAGAAGCTCTCATAGAGAACATGGGAATATTCGGCCGAATTGAGCGCGCCTGTGTATGGGAGAATTGGGAGAGACAGCAGAACAATTGCTCATCCGACAAATATCTATTGAGTATTATGAGCTTCAGGAGCAACTTCAGAGCAAAATTCTGCATCGATCCAAGTAGTTAGCGGTCACTAATATTGCTGGAGATAAAACACAGCGCATCCTAGGCACGGCACTTACTGGTTTGTCGCTGATCGTCCTCGGATTGGAGAGCGATGCAGACTGCTTTCAAGATGCTTACGCAGCTGATTCACCTCCTTCTGCAGATTGTGGATGGCCTGGCTGAAAGCAGAGAATACAAAGGCATAGAAAAAAACGCTTACCGGCTTTATTACAGGTGTAGAACATTTTTTGGAAGGACTTTGCACTATAACAAAATGTGTGGCTATACAAACAGAAGGAAAACAGCAAAAACAACCAGATCAAAGAACCAGCATGCACAAGGCAGGTGGAGCTGAACTGAAGCACGCTGAGTACCGTTGTCACCATATGAGATCTATTCTCCTCTCGAACCACTCCTTCTAGGGGACAATGCCGCTGTTATATGGCAGCTGATGATGCCACTATTGTTTTCTGTCTGATTCATACAGAATCCTTCTTAGTATAAAATCATGGGCTTTTATGGGTGATGTATTATGAGTGTGTGTGCATGAGCCCCTTGAGGTGTCATTATACAGCACAAATTCTCTCCCATCCACCCGCACATAAGTATCAACCCCTGAGCAACTGGCAGACAAAAATTTCTCAGAAATATAATTTCATTATAAAGTTATTTCTGATTATTTTTTGGGAAATTCACAGCGGATCCCCAGGGTGTCTCACACCCTCCACTTGCACTCATGTAATATGCAGGAGGTGCTTAAACATAGAACAAATTATTTAAAGACTCACCGTCATTTAAATTTGTTTTAATAAATCAATAGTACACATGAAAATAATAAACGTTTGTAATATCTCTTATAGGGGAAATCTGCTTCTCTCTCCTCCTGGACTGATCCTTCATTTTCAATTCATAGGTAAAATATGTATTCAGTGAAGACAGATCTCCCCATAACTGAGCTAGGAGAGGACAGTTGGTGCTCATAAAGTTCTATGGAGGAGGAGGAGCTAAAGGACGACAGACATTCCGCAGCACCTCTCCATAGAACTTTATGAGCACCAACTGTTCTCAGTAATAGGCAGATCTGTAGTCACTAAAGGAAGATATTATAAGTGAACAGATAATTTTGTTTCTCCTTATGGAGAGTGACATACCATCTCTGGCTTGTCAAGGTAAGGAGGTTTATTCGCCATGCAATGCTCCTCTGGGAAATATAATATGCAAATTGCCTCTTCTGAAAAAAAGAGGACTTAAACTCTATAGCGCCACCTGTTGGAAGTAGCGATCCTACAAGTCACAATCAACTCTTTAACGAGTCATGCAATATGACTTGAGATACTAATTTGGCTTTTATCCTAAGTCATATTGCACGACTCGTTAAAGAGTTGATTGTGACTTGTAGGATCGCTACTTCCAACAGGTGGCGCTATAGAGTTTAAGTCCTCTTTTTTTCAGAAGAGGCAATTTGCATATTATATTTCCCAGAGGAGCATTGCATGGCGAATAAGCCTCCTTACCTTGACAAGCCAGAGATGGTATGTCACTCTCCATAAGGAGAAACGATACCCCTTAGACCCCAGTCCAGAACCTCTCACCTAGCCAAATTAGTTCTCATGCTTCGCACTGACGAGGGCCAACAGCCCGAAACACCATGTCTGCGAATTGAGATACTAATTTGGCTTTTATCCTAAAGGTACCTTCACACATAACGATATCGTTAACGATATCGTTGCTTTTTGTGACGTAGCAACGATATCGTTAAGGAAATTGTTCTGTGTGACAGCGAACAACGATCAGGCCCCTGCTGGGAGATCGTTGGTCGCTGAGGAAAGTCCAGAACTTTATTTCGTCGCTGGACTCTCTGCAGACATCGCTGGATCGGCGTGTGTGACACCGATCCAGCGATGTCTTCACTGGTAACCAGGGTAAACATCGGGTTACTAAGCGCAGGGCCGCGCTTAGTAACCCGATGTTTACCCTGGTTACCAGCGTAAAAGTAAAAAAACAAACACTACATACTTACCTACCGCTGTCTGTCCCCAGCGCTCAGCTTCTCTGCACTCCTCCTGCACTGGCTGTGAGCGTCGGTCAGCCGGAAAGCAGAGCGGTGACGTCACCGCTCTGCTTTCCGGCCGCTGTGCTCACAGCCAGTGCAGGAGGAGTGCAGAGAAGCTGAGCGCTGGGGACAGACAGCGGTAGGTAAGTATGTAGTGTTTGTTTTTTTACTTTTACGCTGGTAACCAGGGTAAACATCGGGTTACTAAGCGCGGTCCTGCGCTTAGTAACCCGATTTTTACCCTGGTTACCCGGGGACCTCGGGATCGTTGGTCGCTGGAGAGCTGTCTGTGTGACAGCTCTCCAGCGACCAAACAGCGACGCTGCAGCGATCGACATCGTTGTCGGTATCGCTGCAGCGTCGTTGAGTGTGAAGGTACCTTTAGTCATATTACACGACTCGTTAAAGAGTTGATTGTGACTTGTAGGATCGCTACTTCCAACAGGTGGCGCTATAGAGTTTAAGTCCTCTTTTTTTCAGAAGAGGCAATTTGCAGATAATTTTGAGAATGTTTGATCAATCTAGGAGGAGAAAGATGCAGATTTATCTAATAAGATAGATTACAACGTTTCTACTTTTCATGAGTACTATTAATAAAAAAAATATTAGTTACAGTGGCCTCTGTTTTAAGGCAGAATGTGGACACAAAAAACATACTCCAAAATGCTATTGTTTTGCCTAAAAATTTTTTCAGGGGTTCAGACTGATCTTCTGACAGAGTCATGAATATGTGGGCTGAATGTGACGTAAACAAGCCATTTACAAGAGAAAGCCAAAAATATCTAATACTATATGGTACCTAGCAGCTAACATGAAAGCCAATGCTGAGTGTCACCATTTATAGGAAAAGGAGAGGAAAGAGTGGTCCATACTGAACAATTCAGGAGAGAGGTCAGTATTGGATTATTACAGGGACTAGGAATAAATGTAATATATGAGAAGAGGGTGAATCATCCCACTGCCTACGGGACAAGGTCATCAAAGTCTTCCATATCTCCACAGCGCTAGGATTATCATGTTATGTACAAGTGTCGCAAACATACAGCGGAGCAAAGATTACACACGTACCCCCGTCTATACTAATGCTATAGATACTGTATGTCCATAGGGGGCACCGCAGCACTCCCGTCTCTAGAACACAGGACACCTAGATACCAGCAGCTAAACCCAAGGACACACGAGGGAGAGGAGACATTATGGAGGAGGCGCGGAGTGTAGAGGACTAAGGATGGGAAGTAATGTGTTATAGAGGAACATTTCTTATTCTAAGCACATTATATGGAGAAAAGTATTGGGATACAAATCTTAATCCTTGATTTAAGTGTTTCTTATTCAGTCCCCTCGCCGCCAGTGTATAACATCTGGCCCCTCGCCCTCTGGTGTAGAACATCAGCCCCTCGCCCCCAGTGTATAAAAACTGGCCCTTCACCCCCGGTGTATAACATTCGGCCTCTCGCCCCCAGTGTATAATATCCAGGCCCTCACCCCCTGGTGTATAACATCTGGCCCCTCGCCCTCCGGTGTAGAACATCAGCCCCTCGCCCCCAGTGTATAAAAACTGGTCCTTTACCCTCAGTGTATAATAGTCAGGCCCTCACCCCCTGGTGTATAACATCTGACTCCTCGCCCTCGGTGTATAATATCCGGCCCCGCAATGCTGTTTGCTTTTACTAACACGTGACAGAACATTTGGTGATCCACATATCACGGATACCAGCGCGGTCCTGTAATAGGAGCCACCAGGGCAACAAGTCCGTTCATGACATTTGGTGACCCCTAAATCTTCCCCCATCAGCTGTGAGTGATCTTATTAAGAAGTGGAAGGAACCGCAGCAACTCAGCCACAAAGTGGAGACCCCATAACGTTACAGAGCGAGGGGCCGAGTGCTTAGGAGCAAAGGGCAGAAAACTGACCAAAGCTCTGCTAACTCCATAACTGCAGAGTACAGACCTCCTCTGGTATAACATCAGCACAAACACTGCGCTGTCACCAGGAGCTTCATGGCCGAGCAGCTGCATGCAGCCTTATATCACCAAGCACAATGCTGAGCGTCGGATGGAGTGGTGTAAAGCATCTACCACTGGACTCTGGAGGAGACGAGTTCTGTGCAGTGACGGATCACACTTCTGTATCCGACATTTGATGGAGGAGTCTGTGTTTGGTGAATGCCAGAAGAACGTTACCCCCTGACTGCACTGAGCCCACTGTACAGATGGTGGAGGAGGATAACGCTTTGGGCTTGTTTTTCAGGACTTGGTCTCAGCTCCTTAGTCCAAGGGAAGGGGAATCTTAATGCTTCAGCACAAGACATTGTGAATAATTGTAGCTTCCAGATTTGTGGGAACAATTCGGGGAAAGGTCCTTTTCCTGTCAACCATGATTGTGCCCAGCACACAAGCTCCATACAGACAATGTAGGGTGGAGTGTGGTGGGGAAGATCATGACCATTCACACAGAGCCCGGACCTCAGCCCCATACAACACCTATAATGGAGATTGCGATCCCGGCCTTTCCCCAACATCAGTGTCTGAGATCACAAATGCTCTTCTGGATGATGGGACAAAAATTCCCACAGAAGCCTCCAAAATCTTGTAGAAATCCTTCCCAGAAGAGCAGAAGCCATTATATCTGCAGAGGGGCTGAAGCCACATATTAATCTCTATGAATGCAGAATGTTAGGTCAGATAAAACCCTGGATTTGGACTGTGGGGGCACACACTGTCCATATAGTGGTCATCCCCTGCAATGATACCCACTAGCTGACCCCTAACTGTGGAGCTAGGAACCTTTCACTATTCCTCCTCCGTGAACTCTTCTTTTCTACCTATAAATCCAATACCAGTAATCCCGCCGCTGCTCCTGCACCCTCTGTGTGATCCCTCTCCCGTTCTTCTCAGCTAATTGGTCAATAGGGATTACCTACCTGTATCCGCCTGTCAGATGATCCCTCACGGGATGTACTGTCTTAGAGAGCAGCGTGTAACCTAACACAACTCAGCACAATTATTATCAGTCCTATACTGAGATCGATCTAGTTCCAGGCTCCGCTATAATAATAGAAACCATAGGTCGTATCTAAGCGAATGGTTAAATGTGGGTAAAGTGGAGTATTTGGCTATTTTTAGAGAGTTGATTCTGACGTCTTTATTAGATCAAGTCTTAGCGAAATCCCATGTCAGATGATAACTGGCTTTAATAATTAGACTAATCAATGAATATACAAGTTCATGTAGCGAGCAGAACAATCCTGCGGGGGCTGGATGATCCAGATGACGAATTTTGTGCTTACTAGAAAGTATTTGTGGCCATACTCAATATCGCACATACAGAGCAAGGGTGCACAACCTGCGACCTGGGGGCCGCATCCGGGCCTGTGTGACCTCTAGACATCTGGACTCAGACATGCTTTCACCATTTTACAAAACAGTGACAAAACAGTGACAGGTTTTTTTGCAGCAATTCTGGAAAATCGCTGCAAAACCAATGTGTTAGATCGCTCAGTACATTTATGCCGCCATCGTTCTCGGCAGTGGGAATCCTGTTTACACGGGACGATGCGCTGCCAAAAACGATGATCTTTTACAAAGCACAATAGATCTTTACACCTGATGAACAAGGTGAAATGACTGTTTTTTAGCGGTAGAAACACTGGGGACAGTAATAATGCACCAGCTAAACCGTACAAGTGTTTTTGGTTTCTTGTTTTCACTTTAAAGGCAAAGCTCCTATTCTCATAGAAAGTGCAATGTTTGTTATGTCCTTGAAGCTCCCCTTTAAAGTAGGACAGATACAAGTGATGATTAATATAAAGGCTAAACAAAAGTAGGACAGATACAAGTGATGATTAATATAAAGGCTAAATAAAACAGAGATAAAAGGATTCAGTCTAAACTTACTCTTTTGCGGTACGAGACTGCAGAATGTCTTCATCAGGAGGTGACAGGTCTTCCATTGGTGAAAGTAGCTGGGAGGCACCGGGCGAAGGTTCGGCGCTGACATTATTATAGGCCTCCTGCTCAGAGCCTGATTCATCTGGTGGAAAGGGACAGATGGGTGAGGATGAGGGGGATTGTAGGTCTCTTGATCTGAACTTATAGCCTCCTATGAGGCTGCACGTTCGGGTCAGGAGATCAGATGTCAGTCCAGGTATTGCGGTCTGGCTCATTTATTCCTTATGGGACTACTGGAGAAATTTGAGGATTGGTGGCTGTTCCCCAGAGGTCGACCCCAACGATTAAGAAGTTCCCTATCCTATGGATGAAAGTGAATGATATAGTTGATGCAAACTACCATGCTCTTGCATGTTGTGGTATACATAGAGTTTGCTATTATAGGGCAGCATTGAATTTTATTGCTTACAGTGCATTTTAAGAAAAGATAAACACTCATCAATCGTTTTGTTGGGGAGGGGGGTACACAAGCTAAGACCCTCACCAAAAGCTAAATCAAAAGGAGCAAAAAAGCTCAGCTGAGAAAAAAACAGGCTCAATAGAAAGTCTGTGGGCCGAATTTATCAAGGTGTTTTAAGCCAGAATGCTGCTGTAAAGCAGCTTGAAATGCTAAAAAAAATGTATGCCTCTCCTGGCCAGCTCCTCCAAGTTTTAGAAAAGTCAGAGGCACTGGGGCAAAACAGTAAGTTTGCCTGAAATCTTCTCTAGTCCCTGTCCGGAGTAATGTTTCTAACAGGGACATACAACAGTTGACTTGAGTGCCAACTTCATTACTTAGCGAACACCTCTTAATACATTTTTGCCTCTTTCTGCAAGGCACAGTTCATCAGGGCTGACGTACCCGAGGACAGCAAAACTTTTGACGTGTCTGTTTGACATGTGAAAAGTTTTCGAAGATTGCAATCACTACCATCTATAGCCATATAGAAAGAGAAAGCACGTCCGCACAGCTGCACTTACTCAGAATGCCAAATCAAATAGCCAAACCATGCTGCCGGTCCCTGTTGACTGATAAGTGGTGCAGTATCCAAAGTTGCAAGACGATAATTTTCCATACATAAGAAGGGAAAGAGGAACGCACTCACCAGTCTTCTAAAATCCAATCCTTTATTTAACGCACGGACAGACTTAGCAGGGAGGGGTGTGGAGGATGACGGACGACGGCCGTTTCGCGCTGACGAGCGCTTCTACGGGTCCTGATCGTCAGGACCCGTAGAAGCGCTCGTCAGCGCGAAACGGCCGTCGTCCGTCATCCTCCACACCCCTCCCTGCTAAGTCTGTCGGTGTGTTAAATAAAGGATTGGATTTTAGAAGATTGGTGAGTGCGTTCCTCTTTCTCTTCTTATGTATGGAAAATCACTACCATCTGCCTTGCAGCTCTTCAGACCTCAGAGCGGCATTTGATAGCGACTGGGCGTCTGAAAAACAAAAAGTAAGTTCCTGAAATGCAAGGACTCACCAGTGTGCTCTGTGCTCTCACTTTCGGTGAGACTCTTGGGCCCGGGGGAAGGAGAGCTAGCTTCTGAGGGACCCGTCCAACGGTTATGTGGTTTTCTCTTGTCCCATAATGTCTTGCGTTTTCGGGATAAGGGGTCACCAGATTTGGAGGAGGGGTGTCTCTCACTTTTAATTGGAGAATTGGAGGAGGGGTCTGGTGCTTCTTCTGGATCTTCCCTGGGAGTGGAAAAGATTGAGATATATTTTATACTTATGCCTTATTACTGTATTCATATGTAACATAAGTAAAAGTATTACCTAACCATAATGGTAATACACGGCTGTGATCACATGTCTCACCTCCGGCCTTCACTTCAGATTCTGGCCTACTTAAATGCAGAACAGTGGCCTAAAGGGGTTCTCCACTTGTACAGCAGTGCACCGCTATACAGCCTCCCGGCTTTTCTGATTGGCGGGAGGAGGCGAACTCCTGCTTGATTTACACATTGGACGCCCCCACTGCCCTGAACTTTGCACTCTCCGATAATACAGCTGCAACATCGGACGGAGATCTGTAGGTGGCAGGATCCAGTGATCCGGCTAACATCAATGTAGTCATTACAAGCTCTGCGCTCCTTGCCTAGGAGACCAGTCGCCACTGACAAGACTGCAGAGGTGGCCGGTAACCTAGGCCAACCTCCTTTCTTGAGAACAGAGAGGATGTTTAATAACAAGTGAGCTGCAAAGTTGCTTCTTTTTACAAGTACTCCGCAATTTTACCATTATTGGTGTCGAGAATAAACCTTTAAGCTGCCCAAATACGTCAGATAACATCCGCCAAACACTTCTAAAGGTACCGTCACACTAAGCAACGCTGCAGCGATACCGACAACGATGTCGATCGCTGCAGCGTCGCTGTTTGGTCGCTGGAGAGCTGTCACACAGACAGCTCTCCAGCGACCAACGATGTCGAAGTCCCCGGGTAACCAGGGTAAACATCGGGTTACTAAGCGCAGGGCCGCGCTTAGTAACCCGATGTTTACCCTGGTTACCATTGTAAATGTAAAAAAAACAAACACTACATACTTACATTCCCGGTGTCTGGTCAGGTCCCTCGCCTTCAGCTTCCTGCACTGACTGAGCGCCGGCTGTAAAGTACAGCGGTGACGTCACCGCTGTGCTCTGCTTTACGGCCGGCCGGCTCTCACCAGTCAGTGCGGGAAGCTGAAGGCGAAGGACCTGACCAGACACCGGGAATGTACTGTAAGTATGTAGTGTTTGTTTTTTTACATTTACAACGGTAACCAGGGTAAACATCGGGTTACTAAGCGCGGCCCTGCGCTTAGTAACCCGATATTTACCCTGGTTACCAGTGAAGACATCGCTGGATCGGCGTCACACACGCCGATTCAGCGATGTCAGTGGGTGATCCAGCGACGAAATAAAGTCCTGGACCTTCCCCAGCGACCAACGATCTCCCAGCAGGGGCCTGATCGTTAGTCGCTGTCATACATAACGATTTCGTTAACGATATCGTTGCTACGTCACAAAAAGCAACGATATCGTTAACGATATCGTTATGTGTGACGGTACCTTATGGCTGGCTTTTATCTCTCCTGACACCTCCATATGTGTTTTCGATAGTGCGGGTGGAGTTAGCTGCTGCTGGAAACCCGTAATGTTGAACTATATCCCCAAGAATAAAAGTATTGGTCAAGTAAATTCAATGTGTTCCATCTCTACCCCGACATCATCTGCGGGGGGGGAGAGATTCGGGAGCCCCATAAACATAAGATGGCTGGCTGATCTCGTCAAAATCAGTGGGTTCAGCTGACTGTTCTTTATTGTATAGTGGCCTTGAGATTGAAATTCCCGGACCCTGCCCCAAATCTGGACTCACCACATAACAGTACTATAGATTATGTATGTCACTGTAGGACTGTATCTTCATATCAATGCCAGGCCCATTACATCACCTTCTCTCTTATATACTCCTTTATATTCTCCTATATTCTTTTACGTTTGGTTACTTAAACCAGAGCTAAAATAAAAACACTTTCATGCTCACGTTCACAGTCAAAATCTGCGTTAAATGTTTAGCAATTTAAGCAAAAATTGTAATTTCTTTATTTTATGGCAACTTTTCGAAAAATCCAAGAAACCCCCTTAAGACGTCAACTGTTTTACTTTAAAGTGGACCTGTGACTTTCCATAAATATGTAAATGTTCTTGCCTTGTGTAAATGCCGCTGTTCTCCTGAATCCGGCGTTGTTTTTCTTTTGTTCCTGCGTCCCTCCGTTCCTGAGATATGGCTCCTTTTTCTCTGTAACTAAATCTACTCTTTTTAGTCAAGTGGGCGTAGTCTGCAACTGTTCTGTGGGTGTTTTCTTGAAGACCACGCACATTTGGCTAGAAAAGGCTAGCTTTAAATACCAGGAAGAAGAGGCCATTATCTCAGGAACAGAGAGGAGCAGGAACAAAAGAAAAACATCGCCGGATTCAGGAGAACAGCGGCATTTACATCAGGTAAAAAAAATACTTATTTATGGCACGTGATGGATCCTATTTACTTATAACAATGTAGAAAATATAGGAAAGCAGAATGTAGACAGAGGGTCTTACTGAGTAAGTCTTAGCTGATCTCTCTGCTTTTGGATGGACCGACTACTTTCTGATCCAAGAAATCCACTGTCGGTTTCTGGGGACAGAATTCTCCTCTGTATAAAAGAAAAAGAGGATTCATAAATATAACAGGAGCAAAATCATTAAAGGTTATAAAAAATACAAAACAAACCATATAGTTAAAGTGTTTGTCTTATTGCTCCATCCGGGCACAAGATTGTCATAAAGGTGGGTCCTCCTTCAAGAACTCCTCTTCGAGACAGAACAAAGAACTGCTGACAAGTGTGAGACTCAGCCATCCAGCTATTACACTGATATCTAGCCATTTAATGGGCTCCATGTAACATTACATTCTACCTGTAACTGGCTAAGGCTGCACCCAGCAAAAGGCGTGGTACCCCTCCCCCCCATCTCCCGTACTAAGAGGGTGGTGTACACCGTCACAACCTTTTTTATCTAACAAAGTCAATGGTTTATGAAATTACATTACTGATCCTAAATATCTCACCTCTAAGTGTGAAATCTACCTATAATGTACTGTAGAGTAGTCCCCTGTTACCAGTCATCACAGATTGAGGTGTGAATAATAAATGTGGGATTCTTCAAAGGACAGGATGTCTTGTAATGTCCCCTCCCCCTCCACTATCACTTTATCTCACACATCTCCAGATACATTTACTAAGGGTACCGTCACACAGTGCCATTTTGATAGCTACGACGGCACGATCCGTGACGTTCCAGCGATATAGTTACGATCTCGCAGTGTCTGACACGCTCCTGCGATCAGGGACCCCGCTGAGAATCGTACGTCGTAGCAGATCGTTTGAAACTTTCTTTCGTCGTCTAGTGTCCCGCTGTGGCGGCATGATCGCATGGTGTAACAAAGGTGTGCACGATATTGTATACGATGTGCGCATAGTAACCAACGGCTTCTACATCGCACATACGTCATGAAATTATCGCTCCAGCGTCGTACATTGCAAAGTGTGACAGCAGTCTACGACGATGGAGCGATATTGTTACGATGCTGGAGCGTCACGGATCGTGCCGTCGTAGCGATCAAAATGCCACTGTGTGACGGTACCCTTACTTGTGCTATCACTAATAATCTGTGTTCCTCTCACTAAACACTTCCCTTCCCTTGCCAAAGCAGCAGCCAGGCTCATATTTCTGTCCAGCTGCGACACAGATGCTTCCACCCTGTGCCAGTCATTGCACTGGTTGCGCATCTGCTACAGAATCACCTACATTAACTCAAAAAGCTTTCCACAACGTTGAACTACGTCTCCTGTTTCATCTCCGTCTACCACCCTATCCCTGCTCTCTGTTATGATGATAATCTAAGACTAACGTCATCCATAATCCAAACCTTCTACTGCAGTCTCTATAACTTTTCTTGTGCTGCACCAATTCTCTGGAATGCGCTACCCCAGACAATCTGGTTAATTCTTGCCATCCTCAGTATTAAGCATACTCTAAAAACACATCTTCTTAGGCAGGCCTATCACATCACCTCTCTAATCTAACTGTTCTCAGGCCTTCCTTCCTATGTTTCTCTTATAATCTGATCCTTTCTACCACTTGTTCCCACACTCCTTGCTCTCAGTAGTACTTTGTATCTGGACATTCACAGACACTGGCTGGTGACCGATTCACCCAGCTTTACATTATTATCCTTATGTATTATAAAAGATGGCTGCACCACACAATACAATTTACCTTTTGCGTCATCCGTATTTCTGTATAGATTGTAAGCTCTTCTGAGCAGGGCCCTCATCTGTCCTCTGAATTATTGAACGTGTTACTCTGCAATGTCTGATGCTATGTATTCATGTACCCTCTGAATTGTAAGTATTAATGCCTTTGTCATAAGGGTCCACGTAATGGTAGGTTTTCGTGATGACTTCTCACGGCAGAATGCACAATTGATATCATTACAATGAAGAGTCTCACCTGGGAAACACTTCCCTTGGTCCTCAATGGCTTCTTCTCGGCAGAGGGGCTGACACTCTTGCTGCTGGCGCTCTGGGGGCTGCGTGCACGCTCCTCGCTGACTGAAGGCACGGCTGCTGGGGTCCCGGAGTGTTGCTCTCTAACATGGGGCATTGGAGAATTCAGAGAAACCCGCTGGGGGAATGTTTTTGAGCTTTGAGCCATCCTGATAGAACACAGACATGTTTATATGTAGACAGCTCCATTGCAGAATGACAGATCCGTAGCTCAGGCTACAGATCCCTTTCCATACTAGGGTAAGATTTACAACCAATATGGAAGCTAAAGTCATGACTGGAGAAGGATGGATGGAGGTATGCAGATCGCTGTGTACAGTCCTTCTCTCGTTCCTTGGTATCCACATGCGGATACTAGTGCCATGCATGCGATATAATAGATACCAATGTACCAAGTATGAATTAAAGGCCAAAAAAAGTGGGCACACAGTGATCTGCAGAGGGGCCGAAGGGACGTGGTTAATCTAGATGGTATATTATACTAAATATTCATATCATCTCATTTTCACAAATTATTCCTGGTTTCACATATTAATTTCAGTAGGACCGCAATGTATGGACTTGCAGTGGATCTCCCCGAAATATGTCCATGAGGCTGTTGTGTCAGGACATGGTGATCTGTACTTGGACCATGAAAGTCGGACCTTTGTGTTAGGCTTTTCTGTGCCCTAGTCTTCTACATTATAATGTAGATGCTTCCGCACTAATGTGACCGATTCCAATAATAACATTATATTTGGGTATTGTGATCCCGTTAGACAGCAGGCACAAAGCTGATGTGCCGTAATTGTTAGCTAGCTGCTCAGATCGCCATGTATTTGACATTTATATGATGTTTAAAAATCTGATGTTGAGGGAAACGTATTCTCTGTCCTTCAACAATATTTTTGACTGCATCTTCTGTTTTTAAGATTCAAGAAAAGACAGAAGTGAAAAAGATCAGCAAACCTGTGTTCGATAATCGAGCCTCCTGGAGCCCTTCTGCAGACTGCTAAAGGAGAGACTGGTTCTTCTTAAAGGGAATCTGTCACTGGAGTATAATGATGATCTGAGAGCAGCATGATGTAGCGGCAGAGAGCCTGATTCCAGCGATGTGTCACTTGTCTGCCTGCTTGCGGTCATTTTTATACAATCACTGGTTTCTGTGTTGCGAATCTACACCACTGATTGGCAGTTTTCTGTGTACACTGTACATTGACAGACACTGGTAATCAGTGGTGGGGGCGTGGCTGGACTAGGAAGCACGAGACGCCTAGTCCTGTAGTGATAATCTCCTGCTGATAAAACACTGTTTTTACTGAAACAGCAACACACAGCCTAGTAAGTGACACATCGCTGTAATCAGGCTCTCCACCTCTACATCATACTGTGCTCAGAATACATAGCATAGCAAAAATCGTCTAACAGATACCCTTTAAGAAGCCCAGCCGAGCATGAAGTCTGATTGGCATTGCCATATGAGATGGAGCTGGCCTATACGTTACTATCCGACCTTTTACCAAGCCTTGTAAAATTACCAATCTCATCTATAGTTGTCTGTTTCGAGATGGGTTGCACTCAAGTCAGCCAAACTCTGCTCTACACCTACGAAGGCAAGCACCCTGAAACGGGGGTCTGTACTTGAGTTTGGCTATTATCTCTGATCATGTGGCAATACTTATTAAAGGGTTGGACACTGGAGACACTCTCTATGTGCGTATTGGAAGAGACCTGTCAATCTAGCTGAGCAGAGAGGGTGAAACCTGTGGGTACCTACATCCGTGGATAGACATCATATTCACCACATCCCCCATTTCTCTGAAACATACAGATTTACAATAAAAGAGCTCATCTCCGATTCATGCGGCCGGTGGTTCGGGCAGAATGAATCATGTCCATCCACTGGTAAAACAGTAGAGAGAACATCTCAGTTAGTAACAGTGGATCCTTTATCACCCATTAGACATTCACCTTCTCACTGCTGATGGTTTTGTTTCCTCGGGAGAGATCCTTTGTCCACTTAATACAGAGGATCTTCTGCGCTGTGCCATGGGCGATGACGTGTGGCCAGAAATGATCCCACTAGCTGCGTCATGCAGGTGGGTTAAGGACCTCTCAGTTGGATGATGCACGTGTGGTGAAGAAGTCTTTGGATGGCTTCGGTGGTTATCTAATTGTGTGTGCTGTTTTGGCCTTGGAACATGGTGGCCATGAGGACTGACAGTCTGTAAATGGTCCTCATGATCCTGCGATGTCACAGATGTGAGAGGATCTAGCTGTCTCGTGTCTCGTATAGCCTCCTGTGTCCTAGGCGATGTCAAGAGGACCAGTGGTCTTCCTTTTTGTGACCTGATTGCATCTGAATGTCCCTGAGAAGGGGCATCCTGGGGGTGGTCGTGAGGTTTAGCGCTTTGTGGTGGCTGCTGTGGCCACTCTTCTAGCTCCGATCCAAGGGCATCAGGAAGAGACTTGAAGCTACTGTATCTGGAGAATGGAGAGACAGTGGAAATTACTAACTGGAATACCCAAGTCAAACACTTGTTTGCAAGGTGACAATGACAACGTTGCTTAAAGGGAATGTCTCACTGTTCAAAATGATAATAAATGTGCAAAGAATAGAAAGTTCTACAACTAATCATTGCTGTCACCTCTGGTCCCAAGTTCAGCAGCTCCATATCCTTCTGCGGCTCACATTATTAGCTAAGCCAGTCCCCTTTTCTGCTCATGTTTCAGCCATTGCAGAGAAGGGGGGCTGGTTTAGCTATTGACATAAGCAATCAAGGAACCCTCTTAAAAAAAAACCTGATAATATGCTGACACTGGAAATTCTGGCCTGTGATGATCATGAGGACAAAAATGGAGCTACTGAACCCAGGACCAGAGTATCGATTGTAAAATTTATAATGTACTATTTTACACCCATCTGACACCCACAAAAAGCTAATTAAACCAGTTATATTGGTATTTAGGGGACTTAGCCCCTATAAAAATCATGTCGGTACTAGAAGTTTCTGCAAAAAATGTAGTTTGCCAATGAGGGGGCTTCAGGGCACCCTTGGAGAGGCCAAGAGCTCGGAGCACCGATATGTTCTTTCTATTTGTATATTGAGCACTTTGTCATATCTTGCACCTCTGCATGGACACTAAAGGAGCCCAGCCGGGTTCACAGTGACATTGCGGGTTCTCGGGTCCTGTCTGCGGCTGTCGGTCCGTGCTGTACTGCAGACAGGAGCGAGCGATGAGAACACGCAATAACACTGTCAGCGTGGCTGGACTCCTGAAGAGTCCGTGTGGAGGTGTAGAGCGCTGATAGAGTGCAGGTAGTGACCTGTCAATCACGATATGACAAAGTACTCAGTATGCAAACTGATAGGGTGTCACGGTGAACGGAGCCCTTGGCCATGCAAAAAGTGCATCAGAGCACCCCTCGTTTGCATACTAAATCATTTTTTTTTTGTATCTAAACTATTAAAATCTATACTACAGGTATGATTCTTATCCGAGTCCCCTACATACCCGTATAGGTGATAAATTAGCAGTTTGGGGTGACAGGCGCTCTTTAAAATTTTATTCATCTAGACAACCCCCATAATGTTCAAATTAACTGCGCTATGAAAGGAAATCTTCATACTTTAGAATTATCGCTATTATCTATAATCATGTAGATTTTATTTCCCATAATTTAGGCCACTATTATTTGCAGCAAAATTGAAAAACTCACGTAGATAGCAAGGTGCCGTAGTCTCGCTCCACCTGCCTGTGCTTGTGGAGTAGGGGCTGAGGTAAGTATTCCGCTGGATCTTCCTTACTTAACGTCTCCACATCCACCTTAGAGGCGCTGAGGGGCTCTGGAGAAGAGATCTGAAAGGACAGTGAGGTAAGACATCTTTGTGGACGGTATCCAGGAGCAGGTACAGGTACGTACATTATATAAAGCATGTGTATGTCTTTATGATACTTGCCTGGGGGTATGGGGTTTGTAGAGCTGGAACAGGCGCTGAGGCTGATGGAATTGGAGCACTTCCTAAATGATGGGTTGTAATTTTGTCTCCAAGGTTATTTCTTAATTGAGAGTTTGGGGAAGACAAAGGAGAGTTTTCTATTTGTTCTTGCAATTCCTCCAGTTGGACACCAAGTTGGAATATGGCTTCTTCCAGTTCCCTGTCCCAAATAAGCATACAGATTGTACAACATGAAGCTTTACTATAGATCACCTACAAGAAACAAGTCTGTGAATATCACAAGCAGGGAGATGGCCGCCGGCATTCAGTCATGAAAAGTAACCGATCTTTCAGTTGCTTTTCATGACTGAAAGCCGGCGGCTCTCATTAGAAATAAAATTAATTTTCTACCGGGTGCCGCGCTTTCAGTACTGCGGACAGGCATCTTCGTAACGCCATTAGCCTGCAGATTAACCCAGTATCCGCAGGTTAATAGCGTTATTGGACCTGGCAAGTTCCCTTTAAAAGGGGCTTCCATTAATTGGACAACACCGTTCTTAAATATTTTATACCCAGGCACTCACCTCCCGCACTAGCACCATTCCAGCGATGTTGATGCTCGATCTCCCGTTGGTCACGTTGCATTGTTATGCCAAGTGGGCGCTGCAGCTGATCACTCTGCCCTCAGACAAAACTTAGACATCCTAGAACTGCGGCCCACTAGCATTGGCGCCATAACAATGTCACGTGAGCACTGGCAAACAAGGCGCCGACATCACAGGAATGGCATCGGTGTGGAAGGTGAGCATCTGTTATTTTTGTTTTACGCTGGAAAATACAGTATTTAAGAAGGTGGTGTCCGATTAGTGGACCACTCCTGTAATGCTCAAATGAACCTAGACTTTACCTTTGTGGATCTAGCTCGCCAGTCAAGTTCCCAAAACCAGTGCGCTGCTGTTCTTGTGCCTTTAAATATCTTTGTTCCAGCAAATCCAAAGACCCTTGCAACTCCCTCACTGCCTGGAATGGAAAAGAGGGAATAGCAGATTAGACCACCATAGAAAGACATGCAGTAATGCGCCTAATAGTCATTTTTAAAAAGATGAAATAATTAAACAGTAGTAAGTTCCTTTGGATCAATTTGGAAATGGAAATGTTACCTGTTGTTTTTCTCCAGGAGTCAGGTTCCCGCTGTGCAGCAATTCTTCAAAAAGTTCCACCTGTCAGTAAGATTAATGCATATAAGTTACTATATACAAAACATAATGAAAGCGCTGAGTCTGTAGTGTCTGTCAATTATATGCAAGGTACATTATTATTTTAACCCCTTCATCCACATAGACATAAGCTCAAACACTAAGCTATAGTTACATCCTAAAGTTACAGCTGTAGCCACGCAGTAAGTACACCATGACGCCAAAAAATATCTTTAGGCAGAAAACTCGATGTTGAAATTGAAAAATTACAAATAATTTTAGAATAAGCTGTGTGTACATGAGAAATAACATCATCATGTAAGGGCACGAAATAGTATAATGAGTTTTCTCAATTTTCTGTTATATTTGGCACTAGTGGGTGGAAAGTGGCTGCTATGATGTCTCCCGTACACACTACACACATACATGAGAGATTCCTGCCCTTCCATCTCTATGTGCAGAAGCAGTAGCAGAATGGAGGACATTATACAGAAGTACTGAGCAGTGTATCTGTGAAATCAGCACTAAAGTGTGATAAACATGTCCTAGAAAGAAGAAGCAGAAGCTCTGCATCTTTGCCACTCTCCTCTTCCTCCTTGCTCCCGTTCTCCTCTCCATAGCTTTAATCTGATCCCTCTGAACTGGCAGGCAGTTTGTCTTGTTTTGACCCATGCAGATTTTAGAATGAAAGATGATTTCGGGAGGTGAAGTGGCTCATACGTGGAGAAAGAAATAGATTTCTCTAACTAGATATATTCTAAAGTTTCTTATATTTGCTTGTACTATTAATTTCAGCAAGGTTCGTGAAACTGACAGCAGCCATGTAACATACCGCGAGCCATTAAACACGTCTAGCTGGATTTCAAGTTACAGTTTTCTGCATCAAGATATATTGCCGTATCATGATTTTTGTGTCAAGTTAAAAAATAATACACCTGTACTATATATTGAGCAACTTAATGAGAATTATAATGTAATAAAAAAAAAAAACGTGCTTACTGTACAAGTACAACACCAACCTCTCGGTAAAGGGCCTCTAAGTGAGACATGAGGGTGGAGGAAACGTCTTCAGGAGGATGAAGAGAGGATGAACCTGAGGTTTCTGGTAAGAAATGGGCCGAGGAGGTCATAGAAGGCTTCTGATGGTCAGAGGAACCTACATCAAAACACAAGAAATGGTTTTTTTTAACCTAATAATCTGAGCTCTTTATTTGGATTAAACATGGACAGTTATGAAACTTTGCACTTTATTTGGAAATCTGTCTTCATTCCTGTAAAAAAACTGCATGTAAGTGGCTTCCAAACTCCGGCTTTTCCCCAGTTTATTTTCCTGCCTTCAGCTCCATTGAGATCAGGACGTACCCGTGTGGAGTACAGCTGATGGCAGTGATGGGTCATCCCCCGTCTCCTCCTCTGAGCGTCCTACTTATCATAATAATCTTGTACGTCAGGCTTGACAGGCCCTCTCTGCCCCCTGTACAGTATACTATAATGCAGGGGTGGGCAATTCATTTCCCCAAAGGGTCACATGAGAAACCATGACTTTTCTGGAGGGGCCGAACCAACTGACCGAACATAATTCTGCTTATTATTATTATTTTACATTTTTGTAATTTAATATTAAGCAGAATAAAGTATGCTGAGCAGCAGCTCCTGTTAATACATGTTAGGATAGGGCTTATTATATTAAGTATATTTTTTTTCAAATTCAAGTTTTTTATTTTTGTGTTTAGAAAGTACAAGAAAATACAATACAAATAGTACAGGAGGTACTATAACTATAAATCCATGCATACCTAAAGTACTTTTGGGGTATAGGGAGGATTTTCCATCAATGTCCAGATCACGAATGTGTTTTCCAATATGAAAGATAGAGAGTCTTAAGTATATTTAATAGGTATAGTCTTAACTTGATCTATAGCCCCCATACAATACACGGTATGGTAATATTACAGGCTTCCACACACTATATGATGCCCCACATAAAGTACGATGTCCTACAGCCCCACACACTCAGTATGATGCCCCACTGCTACCACACACAATGATGGCCCCACAGCCCCCACACAGTATGACCTCACAGCCCCCCCACACAGTATGGTACCCCACAGCCCCCACACACAGTATGACGCTGCCATAGTCCCCCACACAGTATGATACCCCTACAGACTTTCACACACACCATATGATGTCCCCACAGCCCCACACACTCAGTATGATGCCCCCACAAACAATGATTGCCCCATAGCCCCCAACACAGTATGAAGCTGCCATTGCCCCCACACACAGTACCATACCACTACAGACCTTCACACACTATACGATGCCCCCACACAGTATGATGTCCCCATAGCCCCACACACCCAGTATAACTTCCTCACAGCCCCCATACACAGTATGATGCCGCCATAGCCCCTCACACACACTATGAAGCCCTCACACACAGCCCCAAACACATATTATTTCCCCACACCCCCCACACAGTATGATGCTGCCATAGTCCCCCACACAGTATGATACCCCTACAGACCTTCACACACACCATATGATGTCCCCACAGCCCCACACACTCAGTATGATGCCCCCACAAACAATGATTGCCCCATAGCCCCCAACACAGTATGAAGCTGCCATTGCCCCCCACACACAGTACCATACCACTACAGACCTTCACACACTATACGATGCCCCCCCCCCAGTATGATGTCCCCATAGCCCCACACACCCAGTATAACTTCCCCACAGCCCCCACACACAGTATGATGCCACCATAGCCCCTCACACACACTATGAAGCCCTCACACACAGCCCCAAACACATATTATTATTTCCCCACACCCCCCACACAGTATGATGCCAATATAGCCCTTTACACACAGTGCAATGTCCTCACAGCCCCCCCCACACACAATATGATGCCTCCATAGACCCTCGAACAGACCCTCGAACAGTATGATGTCCTCACACACAAGTATGATGTCCCCTCAGCCAACCGTACAGTATGATGTCCCCACACACAAGTAAATATCTTTTAGCAGCATATCATAAATGATCTTGACATACAGCCATCATTATGTGATATTATATGTTGGTCATATATTTAACTACACAGGAATACAACACATATCAATAGGACAGATTCTGTGCCCTAAGGGTATGTGCACACGTTCAGGTTTTTTCGCGTTTTTTTCTGCGTTTTTTCACGATAAAACGTGATAAAACCACATTAAAAACTGCAGACATATGCATCCTATCATTTAGAATGCATTCTGCAATTTTTGTGCACATGATGCGTTTTTTTTCTGCAAAAAAAAAACGCATTGCGGTAAAAAAAAGCAGCATGTTCATTAATTTTGTGTTTTTTTCGCGTTTTTCCCGCTATTCTATGCATTTGGAAAAACCGCAAGAAAAAACGCAAGAAAAAACGCATCAAAAACGCGCAAAAAACGCATGCGGATTTCTGGCAGAAATGTCAGATTTTTGTCAGGAAAATTTCTGCCAGAAATCCTGACGTGTGCACATAGCCTAAGAGTTCTAGATACACTAGTGATACAGTGACCTAGATATTGTAATGGTGAGATGCTCGGACGGAAGAAATAGTCTGAGCTGCAGCTGTGACTAAATATGTTTCCTCAGGAAAAGGAAGTTGAGCAAAAAGTTTGTAGAGGTTTGGAGATGTGAGAAAGGTGGCTAAAAGTACAAAACAAGTGACACTTCCGCTCTGCTTCTGACTCGCCCAAGCATAATCTGGCACATACTTAACAGCTTTTCCAGGAGAGATATGTTTTGCGGCACACAAACAGCGTCATTGGCAATATTTTGTAGCCATATCCTATCAGAGGCCATACATCCACTATATGATTCACTGAAAACAAATATTTCAAGTGCCACAAAAAATCAAATCATTGAAGTGGCAGAGTGGGGTCCCCACACCCGATGCGCGTTTCGCCACTGGCTTCTTCTGAGGTAAACTCCAGTGTTTATTTATGCCTTAAGGGTTGTATACGTTCTCTCCCCTCACTGGTGGGCATAAGCCTTCTGGCTGTGGGGACACTTACCGTACATCCCAACTCATATATATATCAGCAGTAGCATACAGTATTTATATTTCTTTTAGAATGTTACATACCCTTATTATAGCGGACAATTGGACTAATCGCATATTACATTGCAAAACTCCTATAAGATCTTTGTCTATACCATGTCCTGATCCCTACTTATTTATCTTACACCCCCTAATTCTCTTGCCGATAGTGCACATTTCTACCTCATGTGGCAGCATTTCACTTTATCAGCTGTTTATCATATACTAGATGGTGGCCCGATTCTAACGCATCGGGTATTCTAGAATATGTATGTATATAGCAGCCACATAGTATATAGCACAGGCCACGACATATTCTTGAATACCCGATGCGTTAATACAGGCCACGCAGTATATAACAGTGGCCACGCAGTATATAACACTGCCCACATAGTATATAACACTGCCCACGTAGTACATAGCAGCCATGTAGTATATAACGCAGCCCACGCAGTATATAACACTGCCCACATAGTATATAACACTGCCCACATAGTATATAGCAGCCATGTAGTATATAACGCAGCCCACACAGTATATAACACTGCCCACATAGTATATAACACTGCCCACATAGTATATAGCAGCCATGTAGTATATAACGCAGCCCAAGCAGTATATAACATTGCCCACATAGTATATAACACTGCCCACGAAGTATACAGCAGCCATGCAGTATATAACGCAGCCCACACAGTATATAACACTGCCCACATAGTATATAACACTACCCACATAGTATATAGCAGCCATGTAGTATATAACACAGCCCACGCAGTATATAACATTGCCCACATGGTATATAACACTGCCCACATAGTATATAGCAGCCATGTAGTATATAACACAGCCCACGCAGTATATAACATTGCCCACATAGTATATAACACTGCCCACGAAGTATATAGCAGCCATGCAGTATATAACGCAGCCCACACAGTATATAACACTGCCCACATGGTATATAACACTGCCCACATAGTATATAGCAGCCATGTAGTATATAACGCAGCCCACGCAGTATATAACATTGCCCACATAGTATATAACACTGCCCACGTAGTACATAGCAGCCATGTAGTGTATAACGCAGCCCACACAGTATATAACACTGCCCACATAGTATATAACACTGCCCACATAGTATATAGCAGCCATGTAGTATATAACGCAGCCCACGCAGTATATAACATTGCCCACATAGTATATAACACTGCCCATGTAGTACATAGCAGCCATGTATTATATAACGCAGCCCACGCAGTATGTAACACAGCCCACGTAGTATATAGCAATGTGGGCACTATATGCGTGGTTAAAAAAGACTTAAAATAAAAAATAAACATATACTCACCCTCTGAGGGCCCCTTGTACCTTTTTTTTATTATTATTATTTGTAACATTAGATCTTTTTACTATTGACTATTGACTATTGATTGCTGCATACACAGCATCAATAGTAAAAAGTTGGTCACACAGGGTTAATAGCTGCACTAATGGAGTGCGTTACACCGCGCTCCGGTAACGCTGGTATTAACCCTGTGTGAGCGCTGACTGGAGGGGAGTATGCAGCGGGCACTGACTGCGGGGAGGAAGGAGCGGCCATTTTGCCGCCGGACTGTGCCCGTCGCTGATTGGTCGTGGCAATGAGCGACCCTTAGACAATAATATAGTCGATTCTATAGTCTGTGGCGTTTCCCCTGTGAGGCACCCTGTTTTTTAATTGTTTTTTTTTTGTACTCGCTGTTTTAAATATCATTAATAATGCTATATAGTTTTAATACTATGGATCTCTTCGTATTTCCTGCTGCTCTGATTATAATTATTGATTTGAAGTGCCATTCCCCCTAGATAAGTTAACACCTTTGTGTTTACCCATAATCTAATATTTGTAAGGCTGGGACCACACACATATTATTTTTGGCAATTCTTGATACAGTTTATGTCCAAATCAGGAGTGGCTACAAAATTAAAGGGAAATAATATACAGGAAGAACTTGTACCTCTCTAACCTGTTGGATTCATTCTTGGCTTTGGCTAAAAAAATGGCACCAGAAACTGGAAGTTTTCTTCCATAACAAAGAGGACCTGTGCTCACCACTGTGTTTAGATAAAAGAGTTTTCTGGGCTAGAATTACATGTCTGCAGTGCAGATAGCCAGATTGTGACAGTGTGCATTGGGCACACTGTCAGGATTCCTCTCTGCTGCCTGCTTGAGAAGTTGAGACGTGATTGCAAATACGAGCTATGCCTATGTGCGGTCACATTTTGACAAGCAAGTCTTCTGCTTCTCTCCATGTATTATTTAGAGAAGCGGATGAGAGGCTAGTCGGCTCGTGACCGCAAATCACATTGTGTGCACAATGCTTATTGTCAGGATTCATCTATAGGAAGAAGGCTCTGCAGGAATTTAGTTTTAGCTCGTGAAAACCCCTTCAAGGGGGTTTGACACCCTTTATTTTTCGGAATGAGAGACATTACGAATCCACTTTAGTGGATATCTCATGGTAACCGGGCTGTACTTGCGGGAATGAATAATCCTCGAAGGTATAAAGTTAAGGTTTTTACTCAACCAACGCGTTTCGGTGCCTTTTCAAGATAAAAAAAAACAAATGTCAATGAATCCAAGCGTATTCAATCTCTGTGCACTTCATCTGACTGTCAGCCGCAGTTTGTTTTGCGCAGTAAGCAATCTCGGCAGCAGCAGGGAGGAAGGACACTGAGGAGCTGTCAATCAGGCGGTGGGGATTGAGTTTACACTCTCAGGAAAGATTATACAGCCATTCTTACATGAACTATCCCAGTAAATACACCAGCCTCATCAGGTCTAAGGAATCTATTTCAGAATGTATAAGCTTTGTATTGTGAAATCTTGTGACAGATCCACTTAAAGGGGGGTTTCACATACAATGTTGTTGTTTTTTTAAACTGTAGTTTTAGATGTAGTTTTTTAACTAAAGTCAGAAGTGATTATAAGAATATGGAAACATACAAATCTTTCTTTATGATCTACTCCTGGCTTTGGCTGAACAAATCCATTCTAGAGGGATCTAATTCCTGTAACGAAGGTAATTCAGTCATTCTATTAAAAAAAAAAAATCATAATTTTGTAATGAAAAACTCCCCCTAATTACCTGTATCCACCATAGTAGTCCCATGAGGATCGTCTACTGAGCTGAACGTTGCAGCCTGAGGATGAGGCATGGTAAACTCCAGAACTTTTGTCCCCTGGTTGACTGTCACCATGTGAATGCTGTGACTTGGTTGTGGAGGGTCCGAGTAGAGATGCACCTAAAAAAAAGAACAGGGTACAGAATAGACTACAAGTACATGGACTCTATGTGGGCGATGACTTTCCATTATGTCACCAGATACAAACTGTTTTATCATGGACTTGTGGATGATTTTAGGAAATGACCAAATGGGCAATAGCCTAAAGTCCTTATTTTATGTGAGGGCCATTGAGGCAAACACCAAGGTTCCAGTGGACCCCTCTTCGCTTTCGATTTTTCCCCCTCACTAAGACTATAACTGTTTTAGATTTCTTTTTTTTTTTCAGTAAATATATTTATTGAAATTTTAATGAAATTTTAATCAGGAAAAACAATAAAAAGAATCATTACAATGTCCAGAGCTATACATTACGCCTCTGAGAACACAGCACAAGTGTAGTTGAACAAGGACTCTTCAAGTGATGGAGTTGTGGGGTTTTTTTTTTGTTCTTTTTTATTTTTTGCTCTAAAAGCTGTCGTTTTTATCAATTCCATGGTTTTTTTTTTATTCATTTTCATTCAATTTTCTGGGACATAAAGTGACAAATAAAAAGAAATTCTGCTTTTTTCATTTCTTTCTCATTTTGGCGTTCACTGTATGGGATAAATATCAGATTTTATTATATCGAACACACGCGACACCAAATGTTTTATTTTATTTTTTTTAGATTTTATTTACGTCCTGGGATAAGGCAGGGAGGGGCGATATGAACTTTTATATTTTTAAAACATTTTTTTTTAAATATATATATTTTTTGTTACATTTTTTATTTGAAGAAGGGATCAATTGTTTGCTTGCACAATACACTGCCGTACTGTAATAATGCGGCGTATTGTTAAATTACCTATCTTCTATGACGCCTAGCCACAGGCTGTGCTTCATAGGTAGACAAATTTGCCTGCAAAAGGGGCCCTCATTAGGACCCCATCTGTACTGACACTCCGCAATTATAGGGGAGGCCTATGGGAGTCGGAAGGGCCACTTTCCCCCATTTTTAACCTCTTAAATACCGCTGTCACGACTGCAATCGAAGATACCGTAGGTCTTAGATGCTAGCTGTACAACACAGCCAGCGCCCTCACTTTTTGGAGCAGGATCACCTCTTGAGCCCGCTCCATACATGCAGTACTACATGTACGGCGGATGTCACAAATTAAAACCTGGACATAGTTGGCCCCTCCAGTGGCCCTTGAGACTAAGCTGAGACTCCAGTAATCAGGTGGGCTGGGTGGGAGGTAAAAACAGGGGTTTGGCATAGGGATCAATCAAGATTGTCCTGCTTACTTTACTAATTGACCACATTTACTGAAAAAAGTCCCCAGATTTCTGTCGCTCTACATGCAGAATTCAGTAGTGGCAATGCCTAAAACCCTATAAATACACTCTCATAATGTCGGGTGTTTATAATATACGAAAATGTGCCACGTTTCTTACTTTAGCACCTAGTCTCAGACGGTCAATGGTATTTTCAGCTTCGGCATACTTAGTGAGCAGCTTGTGGTAATCCTCCTTTAAAGAAGTAAGAGACATGGGGAGGTGAGGGAAGGTGATTACGTATTAACAGTAAAAGGCAATTAGATAAAAACAAAACAATACAAGGGTGAGAACAGAGAAATATGACATCATGACAATTGTCACAATGTAGCTTGCTAATTAGTGACCAATTATTAAAAAAATAAATTATAACATTAAAAAAATAATAAATTAATAAAGATGGAATTACTGTCTTAAAATAGCGGAAGGTGACACGGGCCTCATTTATCAAAGTGGTGTAACAGAAAACACGGCCTTGCCATCAAAGTTCAGCTCTCACATACTACATTTTTTATCCGTCAGGTTAAGTTCCCACAATGAGAGTTTGGTGAGTTCTTAACACTTTGTATTTTCTCGCTGTCCAAAAAACGCAGCTTTTCGATATCTAGTCCAATCCTGTGGGGAAATCTGCACATAAAACTCGGCATAGCAGCATATACAGACCTGCAGCTGATGAACCAGCTCAGTAGCTTCTTGCGGGGTCTTGAATTCTGGTGGTACTGCTGGTGACACAACTGGCTCTTGAACCGGCTTTTCGGTGCTGCTAAGCAGGACTTCCCTCACTATCTCTGCTGGAGACTTGAAGATAACAGGAACTCCTCGGCTTGGCATTTCTGGTCTACGTGGCTGAGGAGGACGATATCCCTCTTCATCCTTTGGAAATCGCACTTTGGGTCCAACTTTGGAAAAATCAGGCAAAGGGTAGTTCAGTTGACCTCTGCCGTAAAGAGGTGTGGTCGAAAGTTTGCTTTTCTTCATTGTCGGGGGCTCTCCATGCTGTGTCCTGGTAGGTGCTAAAACAGGCTTAGGTTGTACACTCCTGACCTGTTTAGAGTCTCTAGTAAGGTTGGAGATATTTGCAGGAACTTGACTTGGGATGACTTCTGGGTTTTCCGCACTTTCTGTACACGAGGATTCAGGGAGAGTTTCATCTTCGATCCGAGGGGCAATGCTTAACCTACCAAAACGACTCATTAGTTTTGTGTCCCAAGTGCTAGGGATGGGAGGGGATGATGGAGATTCGGTGGCATATTGATCTTCTTGATTGGCTGGATTTTCGGAAAATTCAACTTCATTCTTGGGCTCGTCTCTTGATGTTTGGCCATATCCTTCATACCTTCTATGTACAGGACTTCCATCAAAATGCTCTGACTGTGCTTGGTTCCAACTATCATCTTCATCCCTATCCCACGCTCCCGGGGAACTTACTCGATCCACCTCATCTTCTGTCATATCCAATTGTTGGTCTCTGCTGGGGGGATGATGATCTAATGCAGAAGGCAATGTAATTGATTTACTGGCGTGTCCCAATGAGCTGTGATTTCCTAAAAGAATAAGAAATAAACAATAAATCAGATCTTTCATTAAAGAGGCCATTAATAATCTATTCCGGCCAAGTGACTGTTTTAGGTGGGACCAATACTTGGCTTGACCACAAGGAATTTGATAACGGGGAGAACTTTTCAATTCAGAAGGCAATAACTAATATAGAGCTTGGGAATGTTCAGGTTCTCATTGAGTCAATCCGGTTGGTGTATGATGATAAATTGGAAAAAGGGTATGCAAATTAGCTCTATTCCAAAAAAGACAAATAATTTGCATAAAATAAAAGCTGAAAACTAGCTGCCAGAGTTCACTTTTCTGCAAGTTTGATAATGATCTTCTCAATTTCAAGTGGATAATTATCAAGCGTGTTAAGTAATTTGCACCCACACATTATATATTTATTAACAGCCCAATTGTGCAGCATTTACGAGAACTCTGAACAATTTGTCTACCCTTGTGACATCTGCATAGGAAGTAGACTGACGATGTAAAATTGCTGCTCTAAAAGAGGCTCCAGCCCACGGAGATCCGACAGTTTAGCCGGAAGCTGCAATAGTCTACAAAATCTCGAAATGGGGCATTTACCTTAATATTTACTTACCTGTATCGGATTCGTGACTGATAAAACCAACGTTGCTCCCCAAATTTTCTGTTTGAGGTCTTTCGTCTGCCGCCCCGGATAAAGTGAAATCTTCCTGCCAGCTGTGCCCACCAGATCTGTCGTCTCCCGAAGGCGTTCCTGGGGAGAGTACACCCTCTTTGTACAGTTCCTCCATCCATTCTTCTTCAAAAGCCAGCACCTGCGCCTCATCATCTTCCAGCTCTACGTCGCCTTGACTGTCCACCTCCAAGAGTCCTTCTTCGTCCATTCCAATGACTCCGTTCTCGTCCATGTACCGTGCAAAATTGTTCTCCTCTTCATCGCTGCTGTCAGTCGGCCGCTGTCGATTATGACTGTCCATGGTCAGTGACACGAGACCCCCACGGCCTCCCCCAGTGTCATATCACCTGCTGGAACACAATGATTTACAACACCATAAGCTAGTCGCACTGCGATAAGTAACTTCGCCAAGATGAGGGCACTTTTCACACAAGGGCAACCTCTCCTTGTCTTTTCCGTCTTCCTGTTTATCGCCTTCACTATTTCTAATCTTCCTGTCTGCCTCTTACTCTCCGTTAATCTTTTTCCTGTAAGATCGGTCTATTTTACAGTTTTTTTTACCTCTCTACCCCCTTCCGCTTTTTTCATGCACTTGCCGCCTGCATTGCACAAACTTCCTTTCCAAACTTTTTTCTTGCACCAGATCCTTTGTAACTCTCATTTTCTTTCTTCCGCTCTATCCGTTTTTTGTCTCTTTTGCTCTCCATCACACATACCTCTGCGTGTTTTCCGTCCAGCTTCCAGCCATTTCTGTTGATTCTCCCGGCTAAGTCAGCTGACCGAAATAAAAAGCCTCTTCTTACATCCCTCCCCCCTCCTTACCACATCCCCAGCTTCCCCCCTTCACTTCCCCTCCACCAGTGATGTAAGACGACTATGCCCACAAACCTTATGGCCGACCTGCGCACATTGCAATGACAAAATCCACATCCTGAGACGTGTTCGGTTATGTGCAGACTTGAGAGTTTGCCTTTTTTTGACACGTATGCCCTCCCCTTTAATAACCATCAGATTACTGGCAACCCTTCAGCAGTATTGTTGCTGCAAAACTCTTGGAAAGAATTACTTAATCACACTGACATGTTTTCTTCCATTCTTAAAAAGGAAAATAAAAGTCTTGAGAATCCAAGTTCACTTTGGATAATATATACTGTGCAGTAAGGGTTAAAACTGGTTCAGATTTAAAGGGACAGGACAATAATAACGGAAAACATGTAGTGTGCACACAAGCTAATAGTCCAGATTTGGGACCCAAGGCCTCTGAGACATTGATCAGTGACCCCCTGATTCTAATATTTGTACAAAGCCCCTTTTCATACTGATTTGACAGAGGAGAAGTTAATTTCGTGGGATCCTCTATTATCATTGCAGCATGATGTAGGGGCTGAGAGCCTGATTCCAGTGATGAGTCACTTGCTGTCATTTTGATAAAATCATTGTTTTCTCTGCTGCAGATCTAGCAGAGCTCAGAATGCTGAGCCCCTGTATAAACCGTCCACATCCCTGATTGGCAGCTTTCTGTGTATCCTGTACATCAGTGGTCCCCAACTCCAGGCCTCGAGGGCCGCCAACAGTGCAGGTTTTCAGGATTTCCTTAGTATTGCACAGGGGTTGGAATCATCACCTGTGCAGATGATCACATTACCACCGATGCAATACTAAAGAAATCCTGAAAACCTGCACTGTTGGCGGCCCTCGAGGCCTGGAGGTGGGGACCCCTGCTGTACATTGACTGCTAATCAGTGCTGGGGTCGTGGTTGGACTAGGAGGCATGAGACACCTAGTCCTGTTGTAATAATCTTCTACTGATAAAACTGATTTTATCAAAACAGTAACACAGACTAGTAAGTCTTAGATTGCTGGAATCAGGGTCTCAGCCCCTACATTATGCTACTCTCAGATTACATAGCAAAAACCTGCTGACAGATTCCATGTAAGGCTCTCATTAGGTAAGTTGGCCAAACCTACCAATTTCAGCAGGATCGGACCTTCTTATCTATATGAGGGTCCCCAGAAGATTGTGCGATTATTTGATATTTTGTTGGGAGGCGAGATAAGCCGCTATCAGATGATTGGGGCAGCGGCTCTTTTACAGAGAACGCTCGGCTGTGATTTGGTCGTCAGTCATCTTTCGATGTCAGCGTTTGGCAAACGTGTTTTCCGTTTTTTTTTTCACATACACATTATATTTTACTGAGCTACTCATGTAACCTTCTTTTTTTTTGGATACCGACTGTCCGCATAAAAAAATAGAGCTATATGTCCTAATACGATCCGTTTTGCAGAAGGAATTAACCATTTAAGTGAATGCAGCAGTGAGCAATAATTGGAAGGAGAATCGGGAAATCGCCATCCGTTTTTTTTTTCCGCAGATGAGAAAATTGGATGATATGCAATGGCGATGGAGAAATAGAAGGCAAACGGTCGAAAAAAAAACGACAAAGTTCTTGTACTTGGACGCAGACATGTAAATTAGCCCATAATGATGAGTGTAATTTTTGCCACGGCTGTACGATTGCTCTAGAATCACTTTACTACATAAATGCGCTAGCAGCTGCCGGCGCGTGTCCGATTATCTGGCTCAATATGATTTGCTTGTGCTGGTCCCCGTGTAATGGCGCCATATGGGTCACACACAATAGAGGCATTAGTATATCAATTCCACTCAGATGCCAGTGACCTATTAAAGCTAATGCCCAGTTATAGCAATCTGATGGCTGCACAAGCCCCGGCAATGTGCCACCCCTCGCACAATAGCGGCTCCTAGTATTTGCCTAGGCTGCTAAAAACATTTTTTTTTTCTAATAAAATAAAAATTAAAGTTAATAAAAGTGTAATTAAAATTAATTAAAATGACCAACTATATATTCATCGTTCATCCTATAGCCTACCAGGATGTAATACAGCCATTTGGGGAATATGAATAGTACTGAGGATGCCAATGATCGCAGGATTGTTATTCAGCTTTCCAAGACTCCTGAATGGCTGAGCAGTAACATACCTGTTTTGCTGCCCTTGTTCACACATTAGTAAAATGCTGTATATTTTGTATGGAAATTCAGCTACTTTATACTGTGATTTTTTTTAAATTTTGTGCATTTTTTTCCCCAAGGGCTACATTCACAAATCGCTGCTGCATTTACGCTTCTGATAAAACCGCATCATTTTTTTGCTCTGAATCTGGACAATTGTGGCAAAACAATACGTTTTCTTCTTGCCACAATTGATGCAGAAAAAAACCGCACATGTTAACGTGGCCTTACATTTCTTTGCGGAGCCTGAAAAAAAGAAAAAAAAAAGGAAATAAAGCATAAAAAAAGCAACAAAATCAATAAATAGATCCACGTGGGGCCCACAGGTTGCACCAACATGTTCGCCCTGCTTCCACACTAATAATACTAGGTGGTCTTACTGCTGGGGGTCTCTGCTTAGGGCTCCCTATGTATAGGGGCATTGGGTAATTACCTATGTTTTTAATTTGTGCACAACCCACAGCGAAAATCTACACCAAACCCCATTCGCCTCTGCAATGCAAAGGATGCAATCTGCGGCAATGTCACCCGTGGATTTTCTGGGCCATTTTTCCATCCTGCCGTGATTGGGATTTTATGAGATTAGGAACATTTTCTTGGAGCCATTTATAATAAAGAATTAAAATTCCAATTTATGAAAAGGCGAAACGAGATTAAGACCATATTGACAATCGGGCCGGCCGTGACCGAAAATTGCTGACATGATCAGCTCCATGTGCTCGTTCACACTGCAGACGGGCGCAGCAGCTGTTTTTCCTTTATTTGCATTATTCTGGTCCGTAAAACTTATCAGACTAGTGATTGCTGTGATTTTAGTCCACGCGGCCCATCAGTCCGTGTGGAAAATCGGCCATGCGCGCTGGCTATAGCGAGTCCGCGAGTCCGAATCGTACCAGTGATGTCGCCGGGGGTCTCTGTAGCGCTGCAGCCGATCGCTGACAACTATTACGCTGCTCTCGTAAAAGTTCTGCTTATCTAACATCTGTCTGAGGCACCCGCTGGTTCGGATATGACCGTCTGGCAATTTTATTTTACAACAGTGACTACTTTATTTTATAAGGGCCTTTACCGCTGCTATTTTACTGACGATTTTGAGCTCTATCCTTAAAGGAAAGTTCCGAAAATGGAAAATATCACCTCTCTGGGATGGGGGTTAAAGGGGTCCTCTGGTGAAAACAAGTTAACATGTAAGTGCAGGCGGTCCGGGCACCGAGTCCCGCACTGATCGGCAGAAAGGGGCATTTTATGAAAATGGCACGGCAGATTGGACTCCGTGCTCCGCTCCATTCATTCTCTATGAGGTCTCCAATAGGGCAGTGCTCAGTAGCCCCATAGGGATGAATGGAGCGGGGGTCGAGCGCACCCTGCACAGAGAAAATGCCCCATTCTGCTGATTAATTAGGGGTCCCAGGGGTCAGACCACCACCAAGCTATAAGTTGTGGATAGGTGTAACTTGCAATCACCACAGATCCCAGTCCGAGTGACCCGGTGACCCTTTCTGGGTCCGAGTGCTCGGTGGCTACTTATCAGAGTTAGCTGAGGAGTTGCCCATAGCAACCAATCAGATTTCTGCTAAAGTCCTTTCAAATAATGAAAGCCATGATGCAGTGTTCTCGCCCGACTCTCCTCTGCCCAGATTCACAATGATAACATGATAACATATATATATATATATAGTACAGCTTTTCCTATAGGAATTGTAGTGCAGTGAGGCAGTTGTCCTTAGCAACCAATCAGCGCTCATCTGTCATTCTATACCCTGCACTGAGACACTAAAAGCTGTAATCTGATTGGTTACTTTGTTGCTATTGACAACTGCCGCCCGTATGTATATAAGAGCGCCAGTCAGCTCCGGAGCCCGTCAGTTGTAGTAGCGGCAGCGCTGTACACACCGGCTCCTACATCACAGGACGGAGCATGAAGTAAGAAGCTGGGGGCAGGGAGAGCAGATGGCGGGGGACGCAGAGGGGAAAGAGCTGAGGCAAGACGTGAGGCAGCGGGATAATGGGGTGAAGAAAGGAGGGAGAAAGCGGCCGCCGCGGGTATGGAGACTGGAGGAAGAGGCGAAAGTGGAAGATACGGAGAAGAACAGACAGGAAAGAGCACACGGTACATACAGTGCAGTAATACGGAGGATACACCCGGCGCTCAGGCTCCGGCCGCTGCTCTCCGCTCCGCTCCGCTCAGGTTGCCAAGAGCAGCGCTGTATAAACTAGAGGCGCTCAGTGATTGTGTGTAACTATGGCAACCGGGCGTGCACGGCGCTACACACAGGAGAGAGCCAGGCTGCACACACAGGAGACACACAGCACACACAGGAGAGAGACACACAGGAGAGAGCCAGGCTGCACACACCGAGACACACCACACAGTACACACAGGAGAGAGACAGTACACACAGGAGAGAGACACACAGTACACACAGGAGAGAGACAGTACACACAGGAGAGAGACACACAGTACACACAGGAGAGAGACACACAGTACACACATGAGAGACACACAGTACACACAGGATAGAGACACAGTACACACAGGAGAGAGACACACAGTACACACAGGAGAGAGACAGTACACACAGGAGAGAGACACACAGTACACACAGGAGAGAGACACACAGTACACACATGAGAGACACACAGTACACACAGGATAGAGACACAGTACACACAGGAGAGAGACACACAGTACACACAGGAGAGACACACAGTACACACAGGAGAGAGACACAGTACACAAAGGAGAGAGACACACAGTACACACAGGAGAGACACACAGTACACACAGGAGAGAGACACAGTACACACAGGAGAGACAGTACACACAGAAGAGACACACAGTACACACAGGATAGAGACAGTACACACAGGAGAGAGACACACTGTACACACAGGAGAGAGACACAGTACACACAGGAGAGAGACACACAGTACACACAGGATAGAGACAGTACACACAGGAGAGAGACACACTGTACACACAGGAGAGAGACACACTGTACACACAGGAGAGAGACACACAGGAGAGAGCCGGGCTGCACACACAGGAAAGACACAGTACACACAGGAGAGAGCCAGGCTACACACACAGAGACACACCACACAGTACACGCAGGATAGAGACACACAGTACACACAGGATAGAGACAGTACACACAGGAGAGACACACAGTACACACAGGATAGAGACAGTACACACAGGATAGAGACACAGTACACACAGGAGAGAGAGACACAGTACACACAGGAGAGAGACACACAGTACACACAGGAGAGAGACACAGTACACACAGGAGAGAGACAGTACACACAGGATAGAGACGCAGTACACACAGGAGAGAGACACACTGTACACACAGGAGAGACACACAGTACACACAGGATAGAGACACACAGGAGAGAGACACAGTACACACAGGATAGAGACACACAGTACACACAGGAGAGAGACACACAGTACACACAGGAGAGACACACAGTACATACAGGATAGAGACACACACAGTGCACACAGGAGAGAGACACAGTACACACAGGAGAGAGACACAGTACACACAGGATAGAGACACACAGTACACACAGGAGAGAGACACACAGGAGAGACACACAGTACACACAGGATAGAGACACACAGTACACACAGGAGAGAGACACACAGTACACACAGGAGAGAGACACGCAGGGGAGAGACACAGTACACACACGAGAGACACACAGTACACACAGGAGAGAGACACACAGTACACACAGGAGAGACACACAGTACACACAGGATAGAGACACACAGTACACACAGGAGAGAGACACACAGGAGAGACACACAGTACACACAGGAGAGAGACACACAGTACACACAGGAGAGAGACACACAAGAGAGTGACACAGTACACACAGGATAGAGACACACAGTACACACAGGAGAGAGACACACAGTACACACAGGATAGAGACACACAGTACACACAGGATAGAGACACACAGTACACACAGGAGAGAGACACACAGTACACACAGGAGAGAGACACACAGTACACACAGGGGAGAGACAGTACACACAGGAGAGAGACACAGTACACACAGGATAGAGACACACAGTACACACAGGATAGAGACACACAGTACACACAGGATAGAGACACACAGTACACACAGGAGAGAGACACACAGTACACACAGGAGAGAGACACACAGTACACACAGGAGAGAGACACAGTACACACAGGAGAGAGACACACAGTACACACAGGAGAGAGCCAGGCAGTACACACAGGAGAGACACACAGTACACACAGGATAGAGACACACAGTACACACAGGAGAGAGACACACAGTACACACAGGAGAGACACACAGTACACACAGGAGAGAGACACAGTACACACAGGAGAGAGACACAGTACACACAGGAGACACACTTTACACACAGGAGAGACACACAGTACACACAGGAGACACACTTTACACACAGGAGAGACACACAGTACACACAGGAGAGACACACAGTACACACAGGAGAGAGCCAGGCTGCACACACAGGAGAGGCACAGTACACACAGCATAGAGACACACAGTACACACAGGAGAGACACAGTACACACAGGATAGAGGCACAGTACACACAGGAGAGAGACACACAGGATAGAGACACACAGTACACACAGGAGAGAGACACAGTACACACAGGAGAGACACACAGTACACACAGGATAGAGACACACTGTACACACAGGAGAGAGACACACAGGAGAGAGCCGGGCTGCACACACAGGAAAGACACAGTACACACAGGAGAGAGCCAGGCTACACACACAGAGACACACCACACAGTACACGCAGGATAGAGACACAGTACACACAGGATAGAGACACACAGTACACACAGGATAGAGACACACAGTACACACAGGAGACACAGTACACACAGGAGAGACACACAGTACACACAGGATAGAGACAGTACACACAGGATAGAGACACAGTACACACAGGAGAGAGACACACAGTACACACAGGAGAGAGACACACAGTACACACAGGAGAGAGACACACAGTACACACAGGAGAGAGACACAGTACACACAGGAGAGAGACAGTACACACAGGATAGAGACGCAGTACACACAGGAGAGAGACACAGTACACACAGGATAGAGACACACAGTACACACAGGAGAGAGACACAGTACACACAGGATAGAGACACACAGTACACACAGGAGAGAGACACACAGTACACACAGGAGAGACACACAGTACACACAGGATAGAGACACACACAGTACACACAGGAGAGAGACACACAGTACACACAGGAGAGAGACACAGTACACACAGGAGAGAGACACAGTACACACAGGATAGAGACACACAGTACACACAGGAGAGAGACACACAGTACACACAGGAGAGACACGCAGTACACACAGGATAGAGACACACAGTACACACAGGAGAGAGACACAGTACACACAGGAGAGAGACACAGTACACACAGGATAGAGACACACAGTACACACAGGAGAGAGACACACAGTACACACAGGATAGAGACACGCAGTACACACAGGATAGAGACACACAGTACACACAGGAGAGAGACACACAGTACACTCAGGAGAGAGACACACAGGGGAGAGACACAGTACACACAGGAGAGAGACACAGTACACACAGGAGAGAGATACACAGTACACACAGGAGAGACACACAGTACACACAGGATAGAGACACACAGTACACACAGGAGAGAGACACACAGGAGAGACACACAGTACACACAGGAGAGAGACACACAGTACACACAGGAGAGAGACACACAGGAGAGTGACACAGTACACACAGGATAGAGACACACAGTACACACAGGAGAGAGACACACAGTACACACAGGAGAGACACACAGTACACACAGGATAGAGACACACAGTACACACAGGAGAGAGACACACAGTACACACAGGAGAGAGACACACAGTACACACAGGGGAGAGACAGTACACACAGGAGAGAGACACAGTACACACAGGAGAGAGACACAGTACACACAGGATAGAGACACACAGTACACACAGGATAGAGACACACAGTACACACAGGATAGAGACACACAGTACACACAGGAGAGAGACACACAGTACACACAGGAGAGAGACACACAGTACACACAGGAGAGAGACACACATTACACACAGGAGAGAGACACAGTACACACAGGAGAGAGACACACAGTACACACAGGAGAGAGCCAGGCAGTACACACAGGAGAGACACACAGTACACACAGGATAGAGACACACAGTACACACAGGAGAGAGACACACAGTACACACAGGAGAGACACACATTACACACAGGAGAGAGACACAGTACACACAGGAGAGAGACACAGTACACACAGGAGACACACTTTACACACAGGAGAGACACACAGTACACACAGGAGACACACTTTACACACAGGAGAGACACACAGTACACACAGGAGAGACACACAGTACACACAGGAGAGAGCCAGGCTGCACACACAGGAGAGACACAGTACACACAGCATAGAGACACACAGTACACACAGGAGAGACACAGTACACACAGGATAGAGGCACAGTACACACAGGAGAGAGACACACAGGATAGAGACACACAGTACACACAGGAGAGAGACACAGTACACACAGGAGAGACACACAGTACACACAGGAGAGACACACAGTACACAGGATAGAGACACACAGTACACACAGGAGAGAGCCAGGCTGCACACACAGGAGAGACACAGTAGACACAGGAGAGAGACACAGTACACACAGGAGAGAGACACAGTACACACAGGAGAGACACACAGTACACACAGGAGAGAGACACAGTACACACAGGAGAGAGACACACAGTACACACAGGATAGAGACACACAGTACACACAGGAGAGAGACACAGTACACACAGGAGAGAGGCACACAGTACACACAGGAGAGACACACAGTACACACAGGATAGAGACACACAATACACACAGGAGAGAGACACAGTACACACAGGAGAGAGACACACAGTACACACAGGAGAGAGACAAAGTACACACAGGATAGAGACACACAGTACACACAGGAGAGAGACACACAGTACACACAGGAGAGAGACACACAGTACACACAGGAGAGAGCCAGGCTGAACACACAGGAGACACACAGTACACACAGGAGAGACACACAGTATACACAGGATGAAGACACACAGGAGAGACACACAGTACACACAGGATAGAGACACACAGTACACCCAGGATAGAGACACACAGTACACACAGGAGAGAGCCAGGCTGCACACACAGGAGAGACACAGTACACACAGGATAGAGACACACAGTACACACAGGAGAGACACAGTACACACAGGAGAGACACAATACACACAGGAGAGACACAGTACACACAGGAGAGAGACACACAGTACACACAGGAGAGAGACACGCAGTACACACAGGAGAGAGACACACAGTACACACAGGAGAGACACACAGTACACACAGGAGGGAGCCAGGCTGCACACACAGGAGAGACACAGAACACACAGCATAGAGACACACAGTACACACAGGAGAAACACAGTACACACAGGATAGAGACACACAGTACACACAGGATAGAGACACACAGTACACACAGGAGAGACACAGTACACACAGGAGAGAGACAGTACACACAGGATAGAGACACACAGTACACACAGGATAGAGACACACAGTACACACAGGAGAAACACAGTACACACAGGATAGAGACACACAGTACACATAGGATAGAGACACACAGGAGAGACACACACAGTAAACACAGGAGAGAGACACACAGGAGAGAGACACACTGTACACACAGGAGAGAGCCGGGCTGCACACACAGGAAAGACACAGTACACACAGGAGAGAGCCAGGCTACACACACAGAGACACACCACACAGTACACGCAGGATAGAGACACAGTACACACAGGATAGAGACACACAGTACACACAGGATAGAGACACACAGTACACACAGGAGACACAGTACACACAGGAGAGACACACAGTACACACAGGATAGAGACAGTACACACAGGATAGAGACACAGTACACACAGGAGAGAGAGACACAGTACACACAGGAGAGAGACACACAGTACACACAGGAGAGAGACACACAGGAGAGAGACACAGTACACACAGGAGAGAGACACAGTACACACAGGATAGAGACACACAGTACACACAGGAGAGAGACACACAGTACACACAGGAGAGAGACACACAGGGGAGAGACACAGTACACACAGGAGAGAGACACAGTACACACAGGAGAGAGACACACAGTACACACAGGAGAGACACACAGTACACACAGGATAGAGACACAGTACACACAGGAGAGAGACACACAGGAGAGACACACAGTACACACAGGAGAGAGACACACAGGAGAGTGACACAGTACACACAGGATAGATACACACAGTACACACAGGAGAGAGACACACAGTACACACAGGAGAGACACACAGTACACACAGGATAGAGACACACAGTACACACAGGAGAGAGACACACAGTACACACAGGAGAGAGACACACAGTACACACAGGGGAGAGACAGTACACACAGGAGAGAGACACAGTACACACAGGAGAGAGACACAGTACACACAGGATAGAGACACACAGTACACACAGGATAGAGACACACAGTACACACAGGAGAGAGACACACAGTACACACAGGAGAGAGACACACAGTACACACAGGAGAGAGACACACAGTACACACAGGAGAGAGACACACAGTACACACAGGAGAGAGACACAGTACACACAGGAGAGAGACACACAGTACACACAGGAGAGAGCCAGGCAGTACACACAGGAGAGACACACAGTACACACAGGATAGAGACACACAGTACACACAGGAGAGAGACACACAGTACACACAGGAAAGACACACAGTACACACAGGAGAGAGACACAGTACACACAGGAGAGAGACACAGTACACACAGGAGACACACTTTACACACAGGAGAGACACACAGTACACACAGGAGACACACTTTACACACAGGAGAGACACACAGTACACACAGGAGAGACACACAGTACACACAGGAGAGAGCCAGGCTGCACACACAGGAGAGACACAGTACACACAGCATAGAGACACACAGTACACACAGGATAGAGGCACAGTACACACAGGAGAGAGACACACAGGATAGAGACACACAGTACACACAGGAGAGAGACATAGTACACACAGGAGAGACACACAGTACACACAGGAGAGACACACAGTACACACAGGATAGAGACACACAGTACACACAGGAGAGAGCCAGGCTGCACACACAGGAGAGACACAGTAGACACAGGAGAGAGACACAGTACACACAGGAGAGAGACACAGTACACACAGGAGAGACACACAGTACACACAGGAGAGAGACACAGTACACACAGGAGAGAGACACACAGTACACACAGGATAGAGACACACAGTACACACAGGAGAGAGACACAGTACACACAGGAGAGAGACACACAGTACACACAGGAGAGACACACAGTACACACAGGATAGAGACACACAATACACACAGGAGAGAGACACAGTACACACAGGAGAGAGACACACAGTACACACAGGAGAGAGACAAAGTACACACAGGATAGAGACACACAGTACACACAGGAGAGAGACACACAGTACACACAGGAGAGAGACACACAGTACACACAGGAGAGAGCCAGGCTGAACACACAGGAGACACACAGTACACACAGGAGAGACACACAGTATACACAGGATGAAGACACACAGGAGAGACACACAGTACACACAGGATAGAGACACACAGTACACCCAGGATAGAGACACACAGTACACACAGGAGAGAGCCAGGCTGCACACACAGGAGAGACACAGTACACACAGGATAGAGACACACAGTACACACAGGAGAGACACAGTACACACAAGAGAGACACAGTACACACAGGAGAGACACAGTACACACAGGAGAGAGACACACAGTACACACAGGAGAGAGACACGCAGTACACACAGGAGAGAGACACACAGTACACACAGGAGAGACACACAGTACACATAGGAGGGAGCCAGGCTGCACACACAGGAGAGACACATAACACACAGCATAGAGACACACAGTACACACAGGAGAAACACAGTACACACAGGATAGAGACACACAGTACACACAGGAGAGACACACAGTACACACAGGAGAGACACAGTACACACAGGAGAGAGACAGTACACACAGGATAGAGACACACAGTACACACAGGATAGAGACACACAGTACACACAGGAGAAACACAGTACACACAGGATAGAGACACACAGTACACACAGGATAGAGACACACCGGAGAGACACACACAGTAAACACAGGAGAGAGACACACAGGAGAGAGACACATAGTACACACAGGAGAGAGACACACACAGTAAACACAGGAGAGAGACACACAGGAAATACACACAGGAGAGATACACAGTACACACAGGAGAGAGACACAGTACACACAGGAGAGAGACACACAGTACACACAGGAGAGAGCCTGTCACACACAGTACACACAGGAGAGAGCCTGTCACACACAGTACACACAGGAGAGAGCCTGCCACACACAGTACACACAGGAGATTGCCTGCCACACACAGTACACAGAGCAGAGAGCGTGCCACACATAGTACACACAGGAGAGTGTACCACACAGAGTACACACAGGAGAGAGCCTGCCACACATAGTACACACAGGAAAGAGCCTGTCACACATAGTACACACAGGAGAGCGTACCACACACGGTACACACCGGAGAGAGCCTGCCACACATAGTACACACAGGAGAGATCCTGCCACACACAGTACACACAGGAGAGAGCCTGCCACACACAGTACACACAGGAGAGAGCCTGCCACATACAGTACACAGAGCAGAGAGCGTGCCACACATAGTACACACAGGAGAGCGTACCACACATAGTACACACAGGAGAGAGCCTGCCACACATAGTACACACAGGAGAGCGTACCACACTCAGTACACACAGGAGAGAGCCTGCCACACACAGTACACACAGGAGAGAGCCTGTCACACACAGTACACACAGGAGAGAGCCTGCCACACACAGTACACACAGGAGAGCGTACCACACACAGTACACACAGGAGAGAGCCTGTCACACACAGTACACACAGGAGAGAGCCTGCCACACACAGTACACACAGGAGAGAGCCTGCCACACACAGTACACAGAGGATAGAGCGTGCCACACACAGTACACACAGGAGAGCGTACCACACACAGTACACACAGGAGAGAGCCTGTCACACACAGTACACACATAATAATAATAATAATAATCTTTATTTATATAGCGCCAACATATTCCGCAGCGCTTTACAGTTTAACAGTTTCAAACACAAAAGTCATAAGTAACAACGTTAACAATACAATAATTAAAGCAAAATAAGACGACCCTGCTCGTGAGAGCTTACAATCTACAATGAGGTGGGGGAGATACAAAGTACAGGTGTGTATTTACAATGATGTATTTACAATCATGCTCCAGCTATCTTCAGGGGTTGGGGAATAGATGGGGATAGTGAATGGGCTACACACACACAAACATAACATAACTTTGATTAGTGAACGTGATAGGCCGCTCTGAACAAATGTGTTTTGAGCGAGCGCCTAAAACTATGCAAATTATGGATGGTCCTAATATCTTGGGGTAGAGCATTCCAGAGGATTGGCGCAGCACGGGAGAAGTCTTGGAGTCGGGAGTGGGAGGTACGGATTAGTGCAGAGGTTAGCCGAAAGTCATTTGCAGAGCGCAGTGGTCTGTTAGGCTGATAGACAGAAATGAGGGAGGAGATGTAAGGGGGTGCCGCACTGTGGAGAGCTTTGTGGGTGAGAACAAGTACTTTGAATTGTATCCTGTAATGAATGGGCAGCCAGTGTAACGACTGGCGAAGAGCGGACGCGTCCGAGTAACGATTAGCCAGATGGACGACCCTGGCTGCTGCATTAAGGATGGACTGGAGAGGGGAAAGTCGAGTGAGGGGGAGGCCAATTAATAGAGCGTTACAGTAGTCCAGGCGGGAGTGGATCAGGGCGACCGTGAGGGTTTTAGCTGTCTCCATGGTGAGAAAAGGGCGGATTCTAGAGATGTTCTTTAGGTGTAAGCGGCACGAGCGGGCAAGAGATTGTATATGGGAGGTGAAGGAGAGATCGGAGTCAAACATAACACCCAGACAGCGCGCCTGCTGCCGGGGTGTTATTATGGTGCCACCCACGGAGAGGGAAATGTCAGATTTAGGGAGGTTAGTAGATGGTGGGAGCAGAAGAAGTTCAGTTTTGGAGAGGTTGAGTTTCAGATAGAGAGCGGACATGATGTTGGAGACTGCGGACAGACAGTCAGTGGCATTCTGTAGTACAGCGGGGGTAAGGTCAGGGGATGACGTATATAGTTGTGTGTCGTTGGCATAAAGATGGTACTGAAAGCCAAATCTGCTGATGGTCTGTCCAATTGGGGCCGTGTAGAGAGAGAACAGAAGGGGGCCAAGGACTGAGCCCTGAGGTACCCCAACAGTGAGAGGAAGAGGAGATGAAGTGGAGCCAGAGAACAGAACACTGAAGGAGCGGTCGGAAAGATAGGAGGAGAACCAGGAGAGAGCAGTGTCCTTAATGCCTAGTGACTGGAGCCTAGAGAGCAGGAGAGGGTGGTCAACAGTGTCAAAAGCTGCAGAAAGGTCGAGAAGAATGAGCAGAGAGTGGTCACCATTACGTTTTGCTGTCAGAAGGTCATTGGTCACTTTGATGAGTGCAGTTTCTGTCGAATGTAGGGGGCGGAAACCGGACTGTGAAGGGTCTAGGAGGGAGTGAGTGGAGAGGTAACGGGTAAGGCGGGAGTATATCAGGCGCTCCAAGAGTTTAGAGATGAAGGGGAGATTGGAGACCGGTCTGTAGTTGTTTGTGCAGGATGGGTCGAGGGTGGGTTTCTTTAGTAATGGAGTAATGATAGAGTGTTTGAAGGAGGAGGGGAAAATGCCAGAGGAGAGGGAGAGATTAAAGATTGTAGTTAGGTGACTTGTGACAACTGGAGAGAGAGACTGGAGGAGATGTGAGGGAATGGGGTCGGTAGTGCATGTAGTCGGAGGAGAAGAGGAGAGGAGCTTGGAGACTTCTTCTTCTGTGATGGGATCGAATGTGGAGAGTGAGCCAGGGGCAATGAGGGGAGGGATGGGAGTCACTGAACTTAGTTGTTGGGAGCGGATTTCCTGACGGATATTGTCTATTTTCTCTATAAAGTGGGAGGCCAGGTCACCAGCACAAATATCTGTGATAGGGGCTTGTGCTTTTGGCCTGAGGAGGGAGTGAAAGGTGTCAAAAAGTTTCTTGGGGTTGTTGGATAGTGAGGAGATCAGAGTGGTAAAGTAGGTCTGTTTAGCGAAGTGAAGGGCAAAGTTATAGGTCCTTAACATAAATTTGAAGTGTATGAAGTCTTCTGGTGTGCGTGTGTTCCTCCATAAGCGTTCAGCACACCTAGAGGATCGCTGGAGAAATCGGGTTTGCGATGTGAGCCAGGGCTGTTTTATTCTGTGTTTGGAGGTCCTGAGGGTGAGGGGAGCTACTTGGTCAAGGGTGCTTCTAAGAGTGTCATTGAAGTGATGTACCGCCAGATCAGGACAGGAAAAGGAAGAGATTGGGGACAATGATAAGCGTAGGGAGTCTGAAAGTGTAAAGGTACCGTCACACTTAGCGACGCTGCAGCGATACCGACAACGATCCGGATCGCTGCAGCGTCGCTGTTTGGTCGCTGGAGAGCTGTCACACAGACCGCTCTCCAGCGACCAACGATCCCGAGGTCCCCGGTAACCAGGGTAAACATCGGGTAACTAAGCGCAGGGCCGCGCTTAGTAACCCGATGTTTACCCTGGTTACCAGCGTAAAAAAACAAACAGTACATACTTACATTCAGCTGTCTGTCCCTTGCCGTCTGGTTCCTGCACTGACTGCTGGCCGTAAAGTGAAAGTGAAAGCACAGCACAGCAGTGAGTCACACAGCGGTGACTCACCGCTGTGGCTGTGCTCTGCTTTCACTTTACGGCCAGCAGTCAGTGCAGGAACCAGACGGCAAGGGACAGACAGCTGAATGTAAGTATGTACTGTTTGTTTTTTTACGCTGGTAACCAGGGTAAACATCGGGTTACTAAGCGCGGCCCTGCGCTTAGTTACCCGATGTTTACCCTGGTTACCAGTGAAGACATCGCTGAATCGGTGTCACACACGCCGATTCAGCGATGTTTACGGGGAGTCCAGCGACGAAATAAAGTTCTGGACTTTCTTCCCCGACCAGCGATCTCCCAGCAGGGGCCTGATCGCTGCTGCCTGTCACACTGGACGATATCGCTAGCGAGGACGCTGCAACGTCACGGATCGCTAGCGATATCGTCTAGTGTGACAGTACCTTAAGAGGGTTAATGGCTTGTAGATTTCTGACTGAATGGTGTGTAGGAGGGTGCTGGGGTGAGCGAGGATATGTGAGTGTGAAGGAGAGAATGTTGTGGTCAGAGAGGGGAAGCGGTGAGTTATCTATGTAGGAGATTGAGCAGAGCCGGGCAAAAACCAGGTCCAGGGTGTTACCGTCCTTGTGTGTCTCAGAGGTTGAGAGCTGTGAGAGGCCGAGAGAAGTGGTTAGTGACAGAAGCTGGGATGCAGATGTGGAAGTGGGGCTGTTAATGGGGATGTTGAAGTCTCCCAGGATAAGGGTTGGTATTTCTGAGGACATGAAGTGTGGCAGCCAGGCAGAGAAATGGTCCAGGAAGCGGGTGGGTGAGCCTGGGGGCCGGTATATGACCGCTACTCTGAGGGAGAGGGGGCGAAAGAGCCTGATGGTGTGGACCTCAAAAGAAGGGAATGAGAGTGATGGAACTGAGGGGATGACCTGGAAAGTGCATTGTGGGGACAGGAGTATGCCAACTCCACCACCAGGTCTGTTTGTTGGTCTCGGGGAATGGGAGAATTGTAAGCCACCATGGGTAATGGCAGCAGGAGAGACAGTGTCAGAATCCTGAATCCAGGTTTCCGTGAGGGCCAGCAGATTCAGAGAGTTTTTCAGAAAGTAATTGTGTAGGAAAGGAAGCTTGTTACATACAGACCGTGGATTCCAAAGGGCACAATTAAAAGAAGGATTGGATGAAGGAGTGCAATTAATATTAGTAAGATTAGTAAGGTTTCGATGTGAGGTAGGGTAGGGGTTGAGGTTGGTGGATGGTGGACCGGGGTTTGGGGAGATGTCTCCTGATATCAGCAGGAGTAGGAAGATAAAAAGCAAGTAGCTTTTGGGATTGTATGAAGTTTTTTTATGCAGTCTGTTTGGGTAAGATGGACTGAGGTTTTTCAGGAAGGTGAGAAGTGCATGGGAGCTGTACATGGGAGAGGGAAGGAGAGAGGAGCTGATGTATATGAGTCGTGATGGAGGGGGGATTGGGCGGTGAATGTGGATTGCAAGGGAGCATAGGAGGATAGGAATAATGCACATGGATAGAAGGGAGAGCAGAGTGTGGGTTACCTGACTCCTGCCCTGACTAACTGCCATGGAATAACTGCGGTGTCACGACGCTTATCTTCTGTGACGCTTTGCTTATGGGACGCTAGCGTGCACCCCCACTTGCGCACACAGGAGAGAGCCTGTCACACACAGTACACACAGGAGAGAGCCTGCCACACACAGTACACACAGGAGAGCGTACCACACACAGTACACACAGGAGAGAGCCTGTCACACACAGTATACACAGGAGAGAGCCTGCCTGGGGGGTTCTGGTTCCCATAACATTATGACATAGGCACTGAGCACTTTATTACATATATAGCAGTATATGGTAGGTCACACAGGTCTGGTACCGTTTGTTTCCCTTGCTGAGCATGTTTTGCAATCTATATGAGATTTTAAGATGGAATTTGATTAATATTACAAATAAAAAATTTTATATGATCTTGGACTTAAACTCCCTTTTTCTATGGATTTAATGCTTTGGTGTTGGAGTGTCCTATAGTGGTGCTATAACTCCTATATCGATGGTTCATCCACGTGGAGATGAACTGATACAGGAGTAGGATTGTTCTCATTATGGAATTAAATTGTGCTGTTGACACACAGGAGAGAGCCTGCCACACATAGTACACAGAGGAGAGAGCCTGCCACACACAGTACACACAGGAGAGATCCGAACCACACACAGTACACACAGGAGAGAGATGGCCACACATAGTACACACAGGAGAGATCCGAACCACACATAGTACACAGTGGAGAGATCCGAACCACACATAGTACACACAGAAGAGAGATGGCCACACACAGTACACACAGGAGAGAGCCTGTCACACACAGTACACACAGGAGAGAGCCTGTCACACACATTACACACAGGAGAGAGCCTGCCACACATAGTACACACAGGAGAGAGATGGCCATACACAGTACACAACGTACACACAAGAGAGCCTGCAACACAGTACACAGAGGAGAGATCCAAACCACACACAGTACACACAGGAGAGGAGTTGCAGTTTAGGGGTGCCCAAAGGTTCCCACTGTCCCATATGAGAAGACCATTAGTTTTAACCCCTTCCCGACCCATGACGCCACGTACGTAGGCGTCATGAAAGTCGGTGCCAATCCGACCCATGACGCCTATGTGGCGTCATGGAAAGATCGCGTCCCTGCAGATCGGGTGAAAGGGTTAACTCCCATTTCACCCAATCTGCAGGGACAGGGGGAGTGGTAGTTTAGTCCAGGGGGGGTTGCTTCACCCCCCCCCCCCGTGGCTACGATCGCTCTGATTGGCTGTTGAAAGTGAAACTGCCAATCAGAGCGATTTGTAATATTTCACCTATTATAACTGGTGAAATATTACAATCCAGCCATGGCCGATGCTGCAATATCATCGGCCATGGCTGGAAACACTGATGTGCCCCCACCCCACCGATCGCCCCCCCAGGCCTCCGATCTGTCCGGTACACTGCTCTGGCTCCCCTCCGTCCTGTGCTCCGCTCCCCCCGTGCTCTTGTCCGCTCCCCCCGTGCTCCAATCACCCCCCCCCCCGTGCTCCAATCACCCCCCCTGCACTCCGATCCACCCCCCCGTGCTCCGTTCCACCCCCCTGTGCTCCGTTCAACCCCCCGTGCTCCGTTCCACCCACCCCCATGCTCCGTTCCAGCCCCCCGCGCTCCGATCCACCCCCCCATGCTCTGATCCCCCCCCCGTGCTCCCCCCCACCCCATCATACTTACCGATCCTGCCGGGGTCCGTCCGTCTTCTCCCTGGGCGCCGCCATCTTCCAAAATGGCGGGCGCATGCGCAGTGCGCCCGCCGAATCTGCCGGCAGGCAGATTCGTTCCAAAGTGCGTTTTGATCACTGAGATATAATCTATCACAGTGATCAAAATAAAAAAAATAATAAATGACCTCCCCCCCCCTTTGTCACCCCCATAGGTAGGGACAATAAAAAAATAAAGAATTTTTTTTTTCCACTAATGTTAGAATAGGGTTAGGGCTAGGGTTAGGGCTAGGGTTAGGGTTAGGGCTAGGGTTAGGGCTAGGGTTAGGGCTAGGGTTAGGGCTAGGGTTAGGGCTAGGGTTAGGGCTAGGGCTAGGGTTAGGGTTAGGGTTTCGGTATGTGCACACGTATTCTGGTCCTCTGCGGATTTTTCCGCTGCGGATTTGATAAATCCGCAGTGCTAAACCGCTGCGGATTTATGGCGGATTTACCGCGTTTTTTCTGCGCATTTCACTGCGGTTTTACAACTGCGATTTTCTATTGGAGCAGTTGTAAAACCGCTGCGGAATCCGCAGAAAGAAGTGACATGCTGCGGAATGTAAACCGCTGCGTTTCCGTGCAGTTTTTCCGCAGCATGTGTACAGCGATTTTTGTTTCCCATAGGTTTACATTGAACTGTAAACTCATGGGAAACTGCTGCGGATCCGCAGCGTTTTCCGCAGCATGTGCACATACCTTTAGAATTAGGCTATGTGCACACGGTGCGGATTTGGCTGCGGATCTGCAGCGGATTGGCCGCTGCGGATTCGCAGCAGTGTTCCATCAGGTTTACAGTTCCATGTAAACCTATGGAAAACTAAATCCGCTGTGCCCATGGTGTGGAAAATACCGCGCGGAAACGCTGCGTTGTATTTTCCGCAGCATGTCAATTCTTTGTGCGGATTCCGCAGCGTTTTACACCTGTTCCTCAATAGGAATCCGCAGGTGAAATCCGCACAAAAAACACTGGAAATCCACAGAAAATCCGCAGGTAAAACGCAGTGCCTTTTACCCGCGGATTTTTCAAAAATGATGCTGAAAAATCTCACACGAATCCGCAACGTGGGCACATAGCCTTAGGGTTAGGGTTGGGTTGGAATTAGGGTTGTGATTAGGGTTAGGGGTGTGTTGAGGTTAGGGTTGTGGTTAGGGGTGTGTTGGGGTTAGGGTTGTAATTAGGGTTATGGCTACAGTTGGGATTAGGGTTAGGGGTGTGTTGGGGTTAGTGTTGGAGGTAGAATTGAGGGGTTTCCACTGTTTAGGCACATCAGGGGTCTCCAAACGCAACATGGCGCCACCATTGATTCCAGCCAATCTTGTATTCAAAAAGTCAAATGGTGCTCCCTCAATTCCGAGCCCCGACGTGTGCCCAAATAGTGGTTTACCCCCACATATGGGGTACCAGCATACTCAGGATAAACTGCGCAACAATTACTGGGGTCCAAATTCTCCTGTTACCCTTGTGAAAATAAAAAATTGCTTGCTAAAACATCATTTTTGAGGAAAGAAAAATGATTTTTTATTTTCACGGCTCTGCGTTGTAAACGTCTGTGAAGCACTTGGGGGTTCAAAGTGCTCACCACATATCTAGATAAGTTCCTTGGGGGGTCTAGTTTCTAAAATGGGGTCACTTGTGGGGGGTTTCTACTGTTTAGGCACACCAGGGGCTCTGCAAACGCAACGTGACGCCCGCAGACCATTCCATCAAAGTCTGCATTTCAAAAGTCACTACTTCCCTTCTGAGCCCCGACGTGTGCCCAAACAGTGGTTTACCCCCACACATGGGGTATCAGCGTACTCAGGAGAAACTGGACAACAACTTTTGGGGTCCAATTTCTCCTGTAACCCTTGGGGAAAATAAAAAATTCTGGGCTAAATAATTATTTTTGAGGAAAGAAAATGTATTTATTATTTTCACGCCTCTGCATTATAAACTTCTATGAAGCACTTGGGGGTTCAAAGTGCTCACAACACATCTAGATAAGTTCCTTTCGGGGTCTAGTTTCCAAAATGGGGTCACTTGTGGGGGGTTTCTACTGTTTAGCCACATCAGGGGCTCTGCAAACGCAACGTGACGCCCGCAGAGCATTCCATCAAAGTCTGCATTTCAAAACGTCACTACTTCACTTCCGAGCCCCGGCATGTGCCCAAACAGTAGTTTACCCCCACATATGGGGTATCACCGTACTCAGGAGAAACTGGACAACAAATATTGGGGTCAAATTTCTCCTGTTACCCTTGGGAAAATTCAAAAATTCTGGGCTAAATAATTATTTTTGAGGAAAGAAAACGTATTTATTATTTTCACGGCTCTGCATTATAAACTTCTGTGAAGCACTTGGGGGTTCAAAGTGCTCACCACACATCTAGATAAGTTCCTTTCAGGGTCTAGTTTCCAAAATGGGGTCACTTGTGGGGGGTTTCTACTGTTTAGCCACATCAGGGGCTCTGCAAACGCAACGTGACGCCCACAGAGCATTCCATCAAAGTCTGCATTTCAAAACGTCACTACTTCACTTCCGAGCCCCGGCATGTGCCCAAACAGTGGTTTACCCCCACATATGGGGTATCAGCGTACTCAGGAGAAACTGGACAACAACTTTTGGTGTCAAATTTCTCCTGTTACTCTTGGGAAAATAAAAAATTGCAGGCTAAAAGATCATTTTTGAGAAAATATTTTTTTTTTTTTATTTTCATGGCTCTGCGTTATAAACTTCTGTGAAGCACTTGGGGGTTCAAAGTCCTTACCACACATCTAGATTAGTTCCTTTGGGGGTCTAGTTTCCAAAATGGGGTCATTTGTGGGGGATCTCCAATGTTTAGGCACACAGGGGCTCTCCAAACGTGACATGGTGTCCGCTAATGATTGGAGCTAATTTTCCATTTAAAAAGCCGAATGGCGTGCCTTCCCTTCCGAGCCCTGCCGTGCGCCCAAACAGTGGTTTACCCCCACATATGGGGTATCAGCGTACTCAGGACAAACTGGACAACAACATTTGGGGTCCAATTTCTCCTATTACCCTTGGCAAAATAGGAAATTCCAGGCTAAAAAATCATTTTTGAGGAAAGAAAAATTATTTTTTATATTCATGGCTCTGCGTTATAAACTTCTGTGAAGCACCTGGGGGTTTAAAGTGCTCAATATGCATCTAGATAAGTTCCTTCGGGGGTCTAGTTTCCAAAATGGGGTCACTTGTGGGGGAGCTCCAATGTTTAGGCACACAGGGGCTCTCCAAACGCGACATGGTGTCCGCTAACAATTGGAGCTAATTTTCCATTCAAAAAGTCAAATGGCGCGCCTTCCCTTCCGAGCCCTGCCGTGTGCCCAAACAGTGGTTTACCCCCACATATGAGGTATCGGCGTACTCGGGAGAAATTGCCCAACAAATTTTATGATCCATTTTATCCTATTGCCCATGTGAAAATGAAAAAATTGAGGCGAAAATAATTTTTTTGTGAAAAAAAAGTACTTTTTCATTTTTACAGATCAATTTGTTAAGCACCTGAGGGTTTAAAGTGCTCACTAGGCATCTAGATAAGTTCCTTGGGGGGTCTAGTTTCCAAAATGGGGTCACTTGTGGGGGAGCGCCAAAGTTTAGGCACGCGGGGGCTCTCCAAACGTGACATGGTGTCCGCTAAAGAGTGGAGCCAATTTTTCATTCAAAAAGTCAAAGCCCTGCCCTGCCAAGCCCTGCCGTGCGCCCAAACAGTGGTTTACCCCCACATATGGGGTATCAGCATACTCAGGACAAATTGGACAACAACTTTCGTGGTTCAGTTTCTCCTTTTACCATTGGGAAAATAAAAAAATTGTTGCTAAAAGATAATTTTTGTGACTAAAAAGTTAAATGTTCATTTTTTTCTTCCATGTTGCTTCTGCTGCTGTGAAGTACCTGAAGGGTTAATAAACTTCTGGAATGTGGTTTTGAGTACCTTGAGGGGTGCATTTTTTAGAATGGTGTCACTTTTGGGTATTTTCAGCCATATAGACCCCTCAAACTGACTTCAAATGTGAGGTGGTCCCTAAAAAAATGGTTTTGTAAATTTCGTTGTAAAAATGAGAAATCGCTGGTCAAATGTTAACCCTTATAACTTCCTAGCAAAAAAAAATTTTGTTTACAAAATTGTGCTGATGTAAAGTATACATGAATCATGTGGGATCAGAATGTTAAACTGAAAACCTCATATTCAGTTATATTAATTTTTGCCTAGCGGCTTTAGATCAACGTATGATTTTGGGATGTGCGGTTCATGCTCTTTTTTTTCTTTTTTGCTATACATGTGGGAAATGTTATTTATTAACTATTTTGTGTCACATAACTCTCTGGTTTAACAGAATAAAAATAAAAAATGTGAAAATTGCGAAATTTTCAAAATTTTCGCCAAATTTCCGTTTTTATCACAAATAAACACAGAATTTATTGACCTAAATTTACCACTAACATGAAGCCCAATATGTCACGGAAAAACAGTCTCAGAACTGCTAGGATCCGTTGAAGCGTTCCTGAGTTATTACCTCGTAAAGGGACACTGGTCAGAATTGCAAAAAACGGCAAGGTCTTTAAGGTCAAAATAGGCTGGGTCATGAAGGGGTTAAAGATCCATGATAATTGTGGGCCTGGCTGGAGATTATGTATTGGGGCCCAGGAGCTTAAAGGGAAATAAAAATATGGTTCAATTGTGCCTGAGCTCTGCATTACATCAGTACCTTTCATATCCCCCGATCCCCCACCTTTGTTGAGAAAATACCTTTGTAATCTCGCTGTTTTCCTACGTAAATTACCCCGGTCCGATGGGCGGGGCCTATTCACCATTTCTCCCCACCTCCTGCCTTGCTCTACGCATTAATTTTTCTTCTTTCCTGTATTGGCGTTGTTTTCCTGCGCCTGCGCATTGAAGTTGCCTCTCGCGCGTGCGCAGTATGTTTTGCCCAACGGTGGGCAAAGCATAAAAATCATTATTGCGCATGCGCCATTTTACATTACGTTCTGTGCCCCGGAGTCTTGCCATGCAAGGGGGCATAGAATGTAATGAAAAATGTGGGCGCATGCGCAATAGTGATTTTATGCTTTGACCACAATTGGGCAAAGCATACTGCGCAGGCACGAGAGGCCAATTCAATGCGCACAGGCAGAAACTGTACGGGATCTGTGCTATTCACAGATCTCGTTACGTCAAGCACGCCGAAGAGCGGGGGGAGAGATGGCGAATAGGCCCCGCCCATCAGACTGGAACGGGGTAATTTACATAGGAAAACGGAGAGATTACAAAGGTATTTTCTCAGCAAAGGTGGGGAATCGGGGGATATGAAAGGTACTGATGTAATGCTGAGCTCAGGCACAATTGAACCATATTTTTATCTCAAATCGAAAAAAAGGGGTGACAGGTTCCCTTTAAAGAAATTCCTCTGGATAACAGGCACAGAAAGTCAGCGCTGCTCCCTCCTTCTGTGTGTATAAGTTTACAATACACATACTCATTTTTACTGATTTTCGTGGAAATACATATTTTCCATCTAAAGATTTTAGAGTTGGCAGTTGTGCAAATTTTCCAGAGTGGAGACGTCTCACCTGGATCCTATTCCCAGGAGCCTTTGTCTAAGCTGAAGAACACGTTCCTCCTACTCCTTGTCTTTAATTTCCACAATCTCTCTTGCTCACCTTTTTCTTTGCCTCCCTCTTATGTAATGTGTTTCTTACAGCCTCAAAGGTAAAGCTCTCCGCAGCCCCCTGTGCCCCACTATTATCCCACAACCGCCTGTGCCCCACTATTATCCCACAACCCACTGTGCCCCACTATTATCCCACAACCCCCTGTGCCCCACTATTCTCCCACAACCCCCTGTGCCCCACTATTATCCCACAGCCCCCTGTGCCCCACTATTATCCCACAACCCCCTGTGCCCCACTATTATCCCACAACCCCCTGTGCCCCACTATTATCCCACAACCCCCTGCGCCCCACTATTATCCCACAACCCCCCTGCGCCCCACTATTATCCCACAACCCCCTGCGCCCCACTATTATCCCACAACCCCCTGCGCCCCACTATTATCCCACAACCCCCTGCGCCCCACTATTATCCCACAACCTCCTGCTCCCCACTATTATCCCACAACCCCCTGCGCCCCACTATTATCCCACAACCCCCTGCGCCCCACTATTATCCCACAACACCCTGCGCCCCACTATTATCCCACAACACCCTGCGCCCCACTATTATCCCACAACACCCTGCGCCTCACTATTATCCCACAACCCCCTGCGCCCCACTATTATCCCACAACCTCCTGCGCCCCACTATTATCCCACAACCCCCTGCGCCCCACTATTATCCCACAACCCCCTGCGCCCCACTATTATCCCACAACCCCCTGCGCCCCACTATTATCCCACAACCCCCTGCGCCCCAGTATTATCCCACAACACCCTGCGCCCCACTATTATCCCACAACACCCTGCGCCCCACTATTATCCCACAACCCCCTGCGCCCCACTATTATCCCACAACCCCCTGCGCCCCACTATTATCCCACAACCCCCTGCGCCCCACTATTATCCCACAACCCCCTGCGCCCCACTATTATCCCACAACCCCCTGCGCCCCACTATTATCCCACAACCCCCTGCGCCCCACTATTATCCCACAACCTCCTGCGCCCCACTATTATCCCACAACCCCCTGCGCCCCACTATTATCCCACAACCCCCTGCGCCCCACTATTATCCCACAACCCCCTGCGCCCCACTATTATCCCACAACCCCCTGCGCCCCACTATTATCCCACAACCCCCTGCGCCCCACTATTATCTCACAACCCCCTGCGCCCCACTATTATCCCACAACCCCCTGCGCCCCACTATTATCCCACAACCCCCTGCGCCCCACTATTATCCCACAACCCCCTGTGCCCCACTATTATCCCACAACCTCCTGGGCCCCACTATTATCCCACAACCCCCTGCGCCCCACTATTATCCCACAACCCCCTGCGCCCCACTATTATCCCACAACCCCCTGTGCCCCACTATTATGCCACAACATCCTGCGCCCCACTATTATCCCACAACCCCCTGCGCCCCACTATTATCCCACAACCCCCTGTGCCCCACTATTATCCCACAACCTCCTGCGCCCCACTATTATCCCACAACCCCCCTGTGCCCTACTATTCTCCCACAACCCCCTGTGCCCCACTATTATCCCACAACCCCCTGTGCCCCACTATTATCTCACAACCTCCTGGGCCCCACTATTATCCCACAACCCCCTGTGCCCCACTATTATCCCACAACCCCCTGTGCCCCACTATTCTCCCACAACCCCCTGTGCCCCACTATTATCCCACAACCCCCTGTGCCCCACTATTATCCCACAACCTCCTGGGCCCCACTATTATCCCACAACCCCCTGCGCCCCAACTATTATCCCACAACCCCCTGCGCCCCACTATTATCCCACAACCCCCTGTGCCCCACTATTATGCCACAACATCCTGCGCCCCACTATTATCCCACAACCCCCTGCGCCCCACTATTATCCCACAACCCCCTGTGCCCCACTATTATCCCACAACCTCCTGCGCCCCACTATTATCCCACAACCCCCTGCGCCCCACTATTATTCTAAATGTCATATTCTACTGCTTTCCCTTTGTTGCTTTATGACATGGGAAGGTTTTACAATGAATGGTATAAAAAATAATTCTGTAATTCTCAGCAGAAAAAATGCATTCAATTCAGGCCTGAAAATATCAATTACCTATTGAAAAGTATGCAGGGACAGCATTTTTATTTTTTTCGTTTCTGCGCAGGGAGCATCACGCCTTCAGCTTTTGTAGGTTACAGTTACCACCAACATTTAGCTGTCCCATAGTTAAATCTTTTTCTCTGAAAGTACATGACGACCGAGTGCTACGTTGAGTAGTGGCTACAATGAAATGTATGAGTTACAAAGTAAGTTTAGGAGAAGTTAACAAACATCAGGGCAGTTGCTTCAGGCTCAACTTGGTGAGATAAGGGTCAGGGCAGTGGGTACATGGTTAGGTTTGTGGGATAAGAGATATGACAGTAGGTATGGGGTTATTGTGGACAGATAGGTGTCAGGGCAGTAGGTACAGGGTCAAAATTGTGAGATAAGGGTCAGGGCAGTAGGCTCAGTGTCAAAGTACTGAGATAAGGATCAAAGCAGTAGGTTCAGGGCCAAGGTAGTGAAATAATGTCAGTGCAATAGATACAGGGTCTAGGTGGTGAGATAAAGTCAGGGCAAAGGTACCGAGTCAAGATTGTGATGTATTGGTCAGGGCAGTAGATACAGGGTCAAGGTGGTGAGATAAAGGTCAGGGCAGTAGGTGCATGATTAGGTTTGTGATATAAGTGTCAAGGCACTAGGTATGGGGTTAGTGTAGTCAGATAAGGGTCAGGGCAGTAGCTACAGGGCCAAGGTTGTGCAATAAGTGTCAGGACAGTAGGTAGTGGGTCAAGGTTGTAACATAAGGGTCAGGGCAGTAGGTACTGGGTCAAGGTGCTGAGATAAGGTAAGGGAATTATGTACAGAGTCAAGGGTGTGAGATGAGAGTGAGGGCGGTAGGTACAGTGACAACGGTTGTGGGATAAGGTTCAGAGCAGTAAGTACATGGTCAAGATTGAGAGATAAGAAGAAGGTTAAGATCAATAACCCAATTGCAAAAAGTCAAAAGTTGAAGGTTGTGAGTTAAGGGTCAGGGCAGTACATAGAGGGTGAAAGTTGTGAAATAAGAGTCAGGACAATAGGTACAGAGTCAGCTTTGGGGAATTAGGGTCAGGGTAGTGGGTAAATGGTCGAGTCAAGGTTGTGAGAAAAGAAGAAGGTTTAGGTCGTTGGCATTATAGCGCATTGTGCCCCCTGCAACATATGAGGAGCATGTACCCTAAAGATGTTTTCTGTAGTCAGGCATGTGTCAACTAATAGGAAATAAAGTGGAATTCATAGTCTGAGCTGTAAAGTGGACCATGTCTTGTTGTAGGTTCTTGTATTTTTTAGTGTTTCAGGACCATGACAAAGCGTATTGCTTCAATAGCTTTCATTGCCTCCTCTTCTCACACCCATGGAGTATCGTTAGGATGATATAGAATAAGCAGTACACAGTATGTCGGAATTACGATATAATTGATACTATGGCTTCAGTATGGTGCAGCACAGATCTAGTCCGGTTATGACCCCTGTAGTATTTATACCAATTTTCTCATTGTGTGACTGTCATTCGTCCTGTTGGATTACCTATAATATAATCAAGTGCTTGTATTTTATATACAGTAAATACATTTTAGGACTTATCCCCTTGTTTGGTTGACTGGCAGAAGATCATAACCCAGTCCATTGTGTGGGGATTATCCATAAGTCACGTTATAGCTTCAGGACTTGATGCTTCTGATGGTAGAATAGCAAAGCTATAATGTCCGTACACGCTATGGTGGGTTTTACGGTTGGAAGAAAAGTAAGAATATAACTGAAAAATATAAAGTTGTAATAATATATTGATGTGGGAATTAAAAGCACTCACAATGTTCTCTTCCTTCCATTAGTAAATGACTTCGAGGAACATCAAGAAGAAAGTTTAGAAGACAGCAAGAGACCAAAGGTAGTGGTGGTATGCCCCAGTTGTTTTTTCATTTTTTTTTTAAATGATAGAAAAAACATGAAGTTTTCAGATGGTTAATGTGGTTGTCTGGTAAAAACAAGTTATCAACAGTGTAAATCATAGCTCATTCTGCTGTGAACGGGACTGATAGGCAGAAAGGTGCACTTTTATCTGTTAGGCTACGTTCACATTAGCGTTGCGCCGCTGTTGCGTCGGCGACGCAGCGGCGACGCAGCGGCGACGCGCCCCTATGTTTAACATAGGGGACGCGTGCGTTTTTTGGGTGGCGTTTTTCGCCACGTGCGTCGTTTCCGACGCTAGCGTCGGACGCAAGAAAATGCAACAAGTTGCATTTTCTGTGCGTCCGATTTTTGTCAAAAACGACGCACGCGTCGCAAAACGCGCGCGTTTTTGCGCGCGTTTGCGCGCGTTTTAACATGCGTCGCGCGTTGCGTCGCCGACGCAGGGCGGCGCAACGCTAATGTGAACGTAGCCTTAGAATGGATTGGCAGTAGTGATGAGCGAGTATACTCGTTGCTCGGCTTTTCCCGAGCACGCTCGGGTGTCCTCCAAGTATTTTGGCATGCTTGGAGATTTAGCTTTCGTCGCCGCGCTGCATGATTTGCGACTGCTAGACACATATATTCAGCCTGTCTAGCAGTTGCAAATCATGCAGCTGAGGCGACGAAAACGAAATCTCCAAGCACGCCGAAATACTCGGAGACCACCCAAGCATGCTTGGGAAAACCCGAGCAACGAGTATACTCGCTCATCACTAATCGGCAGTGCACATGTTTAATTGCTGCTCCATTCATTCCTTATCGGGCTGCTGAGCGCTGCGCTCGGCTTTTTCTGGCAGCCGCTTGTAGAATAAATGGATCTGCCACTCCTAATGGAGATAAAATTGTCCCGCTAAGGATAAAAATGCCCCGATATACCGATCGGAGTGGGTCCCTCCAGTCAGGCCCCCCGCTAAGCAAAAACTTATCATCTATCCTATACTCAAACACTTGTAAGGCTGACATCTACTCCTCTGATCTCCCCATAAAACTTCATTCATGGTTGGGAGTAGAGGGATATTCCACAGGGAGGCAGCACGGTGGCTCAGTGGTTAGCATTGCAGCGCTGGGGTCCTGGGTTCAAATCCCACCAAGGTCAACATCTGCAAGGAGTTTGTATGTTCTCCCTGTGTCTGCGTGGGTTTCCTCCGGGTTCTCCGGTTTCCTCCCACACTCCAAAGACATACTGATAGGGAATTTAGATTGTGAGCCCCATCGGGGACAGTGATGATAATGTGTGCAAAACTGTAAAGCGCTGCGGAATATGTTAGCGCTATATAAAGATTATTATTATTATTACAGGGATGACAAGCTGCTGTCAGACACATTTGGCAGTAGCTTATCTCCTGGTTGAAGTAAAGGATTGGATTTCAACATACCCGATCTTCATTTTGCCACACATCTCTGGGTTGTATAGCGCTGCCTTACAATAATGTAGAAAATAAAATTGATTTAAACATCCCTGTTAAATTGTGATTGGGAAAGTAATAATAAAATGTGTAGTCAAAGTGCATTAATAGCAATACCCAAACATAGTCTCTTTAAAGGGTTTTTCCTGTTTTAAGTAAACCTGTGTCACTGGATAATCAAAAGATTTGCACATTTTTAATGTATTGTTGACAGTCGAGTTTATTATCTATCTCACCTTCGTAAGATATCGCCTGTCCCCAGGATGAGTGATAACTTTCTGATGGCTGAGAATCGCATCGGTGGATCCCGGCAACAGGGCTCTGAAGTGTCCCATCTTTTTTTTTAATTGTTGTGTGCCACTTTTTACACTTGTGTTTGACACTAGTAATTTTCGGGTTGTGGTCCCATTAGGGCTTCCCTCTTCATTGGTGTAAGGGGAAGAGCGTTCAGCCATCAGGTTCCACTTACCCGGCATACTCCTGACTCTCTTCCTTCAGGAGGTGACAGCTCCTAGTTCCACTGGAGAGACAGCCCAGGTAGATGCTAGGAGCACGACCGGCTCTCCCTAAGATCCCATGAGAGGGAGACAACAATCCCTGCCTCTGGATGTGGCCTTCGGGTCCGGAGGGTTGTAGAAAGGTTTTTTGAAGTGGTTCTAATATGCTGCATACTTCTTCATTGTTTCTTTTTAGTATATACCTATATTGTATATCCTGTACCGGTCGGGACTTGTATTGTTTAAGATTATTGTACTTGTTTTTATTATGTATACCCCTCCTCACATGTAAAGCGCCATGGAATAAATGGCGCTATAATAATAAATAATTATAATATATGGCACCATTTACATTATTCAGAACATCTGGGTGGAGAGCACAATCTTGATTTTTCTTTCCAAAAATCTGAATGGGGAACAATAGAGCATGGCCACTAATTCTTTCATTGGTGTGCCTGGCTATCAACAGCAGTGCAACAATAATCTGGTTCTCTGAGAAGTATAATAAAATAAATGAAATTAAATAACACACATTTAAATATTAAACATTTTTCTAAATACCTTTATTTTCCCCAAAAGTAGGCTTCATCTAGTGCATTCTGTAGGGATGTCAATGATGGCAACTTCCACCTATTTCATGGTTGGCGCCTGTTCCCACAAGTTTAGACGTGCTGGTCCTTTTTTTCTATTGAATCATTGTGCAGCCTGTGATAGATTTCAGAAGGCACGCTGTAGGACGGGCTGTATGAAGAATGAGACTGACGCACTACAACTGTCAGGCTGAATGTTCATTCTCAGTTAGCTAGAGAAAGACGTTTATCTTCTCCTTTAGCCCAGCTCCACTCAGTTCACGATGCCTCGGTGATGTTCTTCATGCAGCCCGTCCTACTGCGTGCCCGCTGAAATCTAGGATGGGTTGCACAATGATATAGATGGCAGATGCCATCTTTGAAATCTTGACCGAGTGCGCCAGATAAATCATATCGTTTTGTGAAATAAAGATATTTAGAAAAATGTTTGTGCATTATTTATTTAGTTTCTCAAAGAACTCCCGTAGGCTACCTCCTGCAAGTCCCAAGATGATGAATGGAGCGGAGGTTCGTGTGCTCGTCCAACGCAATATTCATACACTTCAAAGTTTTGATGTTGGAATTAGTGGGGATCCTAATGGTGAGACCCTAAGAAATCCGTTAGTTATCACCTGTTCAGTGTATAGGTCATAACTTACTAAATTTGGAATAACCCTTTAATGTATCACCAGCACAAATCTCTCTCCTGTAACAACGTAGGTAAAGAGTAACAGCAGACTCCATCGTATTCTCTTCTCACCTGAGGGCAGGACCGTTTCATTTCTTGAGATATATGAATATTTTAATTTTACCGAAAGCATACAGAGAGCTTGAAATTATTGAGAAATACCGTATATACTGGAATATAAGCCGAGATTTTCAGCCCAAATTTTTGGGCTGAAAGTGCCCCTCTCGGCTTATACTCGAGTCAAGGTGGGTGGCAGGGTCGGCGGGTGAGGGGGTGAGGGCACTGAGGTATACTTACCTAGTCCCAGCGATCCTCGCGCTGTCCCTGCTGTCCCACGGTCTTCTGTGCTGCAGCTTCTTCCCCTCTTCAGCGGTCACGTGGGACCGCTCATTACAGAAATGAATAGGCGGCTCCACCTCCCATAGGGGTGGAGCCGCCTATTCATTTCTCTAATCAGCGGTAACGGTGACCGCTGATTAGAGAAAGAAGCTGCGGCACCGAAGACCAGCTGTGACAGGCAGGGGGAGCCGGACGTCGGGACCAGGTAAGTATGTAATAGTCACCTGTCCGCGTTCCAGCCGCCGGGCGCCGCTCCATCTTCCCGACGCCTCCATCTTCCCAGCGTCTGCGCTCTGACTGTTCAGGTCAGAGGGCGCGATGACGCATATAGTGTGCGCGGCGCCCTCTGCCTGATCAGTCAGCGCAGAGACGCCGGGAAGATGGAGGCGCCGGAACGAGACGCCGGGAGCTGCAATCAAGAGAGGTGAGTATGGCTTTTTTTTTTTTTTTACTGCAGCAGCAGTGGCAATGGCACAGCTTTATATAGGGAACTATGAACGGTGCAGAGCACTATATGGGGCACAGCTATAGGGAACAATGAACGGTGCAGAGCACTATATGGGGCACAGCTATAGGGAACAATGAACGGTGCAGAGCACTATATGGGGCACAGCTATAGGGAACAATGAACGGTGCAGAGCACTATATGGGGCACAGCTATAGGGAACAATGAACGGTGCAGAGCACTGTATGGGGCACAGCTATAGGGAACAATGAACGGTGCAGAGCACTATATGGGGCACAGCTATAGGGAAATAATGAACGGTGCAGAGCACTATATGGGGCACAGCTATAGGGAACAATGAACGGTGCAGAGCACTATATGGGACACAGCTATAGGGAAATAATGAAGGGTGCAGAGCACTACATGGGGCACAGCTATAGGGAACAATGAACGGTGCAGAGCACTATATGGGGCACAGCTATAGGGCAATAATGAACAGTGCAGAGCACTATATGGGGCACAGCTATAGGGCAATAATGAACGGTGCAGAGCACTGTATGGGGCACAGCTATAGGGACAATCATGAATGGTGCAGAGCACTATGTGGGGCACAGCTATGGGGCAATAATGAACATGCAGAGCACTATATGGCACAGCTATGGGGCAAGAATGATCTATTTTTATTTTTGAAATTCACCGGTAAATGCTGCATTTCCACCCTAGGCTTATACTCGAGTCAATAAGTTTTCCCAGTTTTTTGTGGCAAAATTAGGGGGGTCGGCTTATACTCGGGTCGGCTTATACTCGAGTATATACGGTATATTAAAATAGATTAGAACGCTCCATATAGGTATGGTATGGTTATATATTACAGCTATATGTACTTGTAAATGGAACCCAATGCTTTCGATAAGAGGCTAAAAAAGTTGATCTTTAATGTTTTGGACATTTTGTACCCTGTGGAAATATAGCGACTTCGCGCCAAGTCGGTCATGTGAATATGATATTTAGGGTACAAGTAGATGTGCTCAGAGGACAAAGGCTGGGCTCTAATTTCAGGATACCGGGGATAGATAGAGTAGTATTCTGTAGTTGAGAAGAGTGGTCATTTTGCCTCCAGTAATTTCCTCTTAATATAGACTTCAATAAGCGCTTTCTTTCTTTTTCTATACTCTGATTTTACGGCTGCCGTAACCTCCACCTCAATGATGAGCGCACAGAACAGTAAACCCTTTAGACTATAGTGAAGGTTAATAACGTGGTTAATTCTCGGTACTTTTCACTTTATGTACATTTGCGATGTTGTATAATGGAGCTGCAGCCTCCAGGATTCAGTGGAAATATCAGTGGATGTGGAGAAAATACGATATATCGTAGCTGCATGAAGCAACTAAGTATGTAGCGGATAAACAGATTTATGAGCAAAACGCCAATCCAGAAAAATGGCTGATGAAAAGATTATTGCCCCAAAGACTACGGAGAGTGAACGTAGAAAGGTCTTGTATCAGTGGTGTTCAATAAGTTATCTACCCCAGCATGTTAGTGTTCGAGAAAAGGATAGAAATCAATGAAAGGATGATTGCTGTATGTGGTGATGATGCACCTTCCTCCTACCAAGTAAAGTTTTGGGCCAAGCAGTTTAAATGGGGTAGGCAATCAACTCAAGATGACCCCTGATCAGGGTGACCTGTCGAATCATCTTCAGAGGAAATGTGCCGTAAAGTGGTGGTTGACAGTGCTTTGGTGACCGCTTCGAAAATTATGTTCAACCAAATACAAAGTGATTCCATCTGCATCATTAAAGCCAATGACCCCGTCAGCTCAAAGTCCAGATCCTGATTTTTAGGGCTTCAGTCGTAAGCCTCGACAGAGCCACTGATGATGAATGGTGATGTGAACGCGAGGACGTGTACTGCTGACGATGATGATTTGTAGGCCTACAGAAATGTACCATCAGTCTCCAGATCATTCGGCAACTGATCGCTGCCATGTTTACTAGGGCCAATGATTGAGATCGAGAATTTTTGCAAACACTAGTTTGGCAAATTATCTGTCAACGTGATGGAGCTATAAAAGGGACGATCTAGCAAGTCCTATGCTGCTTTGTATGGGCAGATTCCTTGTAAAGCTGCTTATAGTCTCAGATACTTTTTACACTGGGACGTTATCTTCACAGTTACTTTCTAATGATGGTATCAATAATTGTCCGGTAGAAGTAGCATCAATCATTTATCATAAATCTAATTGATTTTGCTACTAGAAAATCACTGATTTCTCCAAACTAAAGTGTCCGATGGCAAGAAACTACTATAAAGAGCTGGAGGATAAAACACCCTGCAATCGGATCAATAGCTCCAGCAGGAGAGGGGTGTACTGGTGTGATGAGGACAGAACGGGGACGGGGCTGTGTATCACTGGGTTTGCAGCCAGGCTCAGAACAATGTGCCCTTACAGAACGGAGCAACAAAGAAAGGACTCCATGCAGATGACGGATACACACAACTGATTATACTCACATACACTCAATATCTAGCTATAAAAATAGCATTGCAGGTGATGTAAAAAAAATAACCAAAAATATAAAGGTGCAGGTTATTAGATATGAGAGCATGTATTTATCAATGACAGATACACTTTCTATATTATCTTTGGCTGAAAACTGCTTTAAAGGGAATCTCTCACCAGGGTTTTGTTATGTAATCTGAAAGAACCATCACATAGGGACAGAGACCCGGATTCCTGTGATGTGTGACTTACTAGGCTGCTTGGTGCCATTTTTATATAATCAGGCAGTACTATGAATGCTCAGTTCTGTTTAACCCTGCCCACGTCACTGATTGGCAGATTACACAGAAAACTGCCAATCAGTGGTGGGGGCGGGGTTACACAGAGCAGGAGGACTACAAGACAGGAGACAACTAGTCCTCTAGTTATAATATGCTGATAAAACACTGATTTGATCAAAACTACAAGAAGCAGCCCAGTAAGTGACACATCGCTGGAATCAGGCTGTCTGTCCCTACATTATGCTGGTCTCAGATTACATAGTAAAATCTGTTGACGGATTCTCTTTAAATAGAAGAATGGTATACATACCGTGTTATATATATATATATATATATATATATATATATATATATATATATATATATATATATATATATATATATATATATATTTATATATCTAATATATAAAGCTGAATGTGTGTATGTGTGTATGTATGTCCGGGATTGGCATCTGCACCGTTGCAGCTACAGCCACAAAATTTTGCACAGTCACACGTCTGGACCCCGAGAGCGTCATAGGCTATATTGTGAGGTGAAATTTTAACCCCGTGCATTCCAATTCACCAAACAATTTTGCCCCTATCTACATAATGGGGAAAAAAGTGAAAGGAAAAGTGTTGGAGGCGTCGAAGCTACAGCCACAAAATTTTGCACAGTCACACGTCTGGACCCCGAGAGCGTCATAGGCTATGTTGTGAGGCGAAATTTTAACCCCGCGCGTTCCAATTCACCAAACAATTTTGCCCCTATCTACATAATGGGGAAAAAAGTGAAAGTAAGGCCGGGGTCACACTAGACCGTAATACGGACGAGTGCAATGCGATAAAAAATCGCATAGCGCTCATCCCAATGTTAATCTATGGGGCAGCTCGCATCATCCGATATTTTCTCGGCCGTATTCAGGATCCGAGTGAAATCGCAGCATGCTGCGATTGTCAGCGTTTCTCGGCCGAGAATCGCCAATGAAAGTCTATGCAGGTGAGAAAAAATAGCACAGCACACGGACCATCAGTGTGACTTGCGAGAAATTCTCAGGCATTGGGCAGGTGACAGGAAAGGCTCAGCCATTATTTGCTAATTTTGCAAGTGTGTGAGAAAATCTCACCATACGGATGCCATACGGATGTCACACGGATGTCACACGGATCATTTGATGCGAGAAAATCGCATCCTCGCACTGCACACGGATCACTGTTTTGGTAACATTTGTGCGATTCTCGTCCGTCAAAAACGGACCGTTTTTTTATACGTTGTGTGTGTCCCCGGCCTAAAAGTATTGGAGGCGTCGCAGCTACAGCCACAAAATTTTGCACAGTCACACGTCCGGACCCTGAGAGCGTCATAAGCTATGTTGTGAGGTGAAATTTTAACCCCGTGCTTTCCAATTCACCAAACAATTTTGCCCCTATCTACATAATGGGAAAAAATGAAAGGAAAAGTGTTGGAGGCAAATTGACAGCTGCCAGATGTGAACAAGGGGGACGTAAAGAGTGAGAGCGATGGCGCCAAAGAGTATATACCGTACAGTTGCTAAGGTGGGGCCCCGACATGGGATACTCACCACACACGGGGATATGAACACACACACAAAATGCGCCACACACTACCACGTGCTTGAACACATATCACCCTCAGCACACAATTCACCACACATTCTCCAACCTCGCCACATAAAAGTCGAAACACAAAAGTCGCCGCTCAAAACTCGCCACGCGCAGAACTCGCCACATGCAAAAACTAGGCTCTTGCAAAACTCGCCACAAGTGCAAAACTCACCTCATGGAAAACTCGCCACACACAAAACTTGCACACGCGGAAAAATTGCCACATGCACAAAAGTTGCAACACATGCAAAATTTGCCTCACACAAAACTTGCACATATTCAAAAGGCACCACACAAAACTCGCCACGCTCAAAACTCGCCATGCGCAAAACTTGCTGCACGCAAGTTGCTACACTAACCTGTCACATGCAACTCGACACACAAAAAGTTGCTACACGCATGTTGCCACACAAAACTCATCTCACAAAAGTCGCTACATGCATGTCGCCACACGCAACTCAACACACACAACTTGACAAACGAAACTCGCCCTAAAACACACACAAGTCTGGTCTTATCCTTCAAAAATAAAAATCTGATTAATAAGCAGACAAACTACAACAAATGTACCATATAGGAAATATGGCAGCTGTCAGTCACATGACCTGTCTATTATGTGTATGTGTGAGCTAATATATACTGCCAGGGGGAGGGCTTCCTGTTGGCTGGGGATTTATCAGGCTGCCAATTTAGCTTACAAATACTGAGGTAAAAATACTGAGCAAATAACGTGTGAACGAGGTCTAATACAGAAGGAGATGACACACAGGTATATACTATATACAGGGGAGATGACACACAGATATATACTATATACAGGAGAGATGACACAGGTATATACTATATAGAGGAGGAGATGACATACAGGTACATATATATACAGGAGGAGATGACATACAGGTATATACTATATACAGGAGGAGATGACACACAGGTATATACTATATACAGGAGCAGATGACCTACAGGTATATACTATATACAGGAGGAGATGACATACAGGTATATGCTATATATAGATGACATGCAGGTATATACTATATACAGGAGGAGATGACACACAGATATATACTATATACAGGGGAGATGACACACAGGTATATACTATATACAGGAGGAGATGACATACAAGTATATACTATATATAGAAGGAGATGACATTCAGGTATATACTATATATAGGGGAGATGACACACAGCAGGTATATAATATATACAGGGGAGATGACATACAGGTATATACTATATACAGGAGATGACATACATATGTATACTATATATAAGGGAGATGACAAACATGTATATACTGAGGTGATGAGGTGAAAATGAGAGGTGTGAGGTGAGAATGAAAAGGTGTGAGTGCAAAATGAGAGGAGTGAGGAAAAATAATGGAGTGATCAGAAAATGACAGATGTGAGGTTGAAATTACAAGTGTTAGGGGGGAATGAGAGGAGTGAGGGAGAAAATGAGAGATGTGAGGGGGAAAATGAAAGATGTGATTGGGAAAATGAGAGGCGTGATGGGAAAATAAGAGAAGTGAGGTGCTATAACTAACCACAGATATTTACTATGCCCAGGCAACGCCGGGCTCTTCAGCTAGTATATATATATATATATATTAAAATCCAGAAAAAGGAAACTGACAAAGCTTCGTATGTAAGGAGCCTTTATTCACCAACACCAGCTACATTTCTGCTCTGTCTATGAAGCCTTGAGAAAGCCCTGAAATGTTTCTGGTGTTGGTGAAGGATGTATATTTACTCTTTCACTATTTAGAATGTATTGCCTCCTTTTTTGAATATATATATATATATATATATATATATATATATATATATATATATACACTGTATATATTACAATTGCCAGTGAGTTCATGTGTGGCGATTTTTATATTACGGAGGACGTGATATCATTGACTTTCTGAGTTCTTCACCTAAAGTATTAGTACAACGTACTCTTCATTGTCTATAGCTCCAGCGATGGTCACACGCTCACATAATTTCTCTAATATGAGGTTTATTGAAAAAGTAAAGTGACAAGCTCTGTAATTACATACATATTACATGGATGGTCACATTGTGGGCTGCACGTCACTCAAACACTGTAGCAGGACGGGAGTGGGAGTCACTCTCCTCCATTAAAGGCTAATAAGTAACAGGCACAGAGCAGCACTGGAGACGAGGTCCGTCATATTTGTATGCTGCCATAAGCTATCACCGACCAACTGTTATCTATCAGTCTAGAGAGGAATCGGTACAATTACATTTAAAACGTCTTGTCTTTGCTCGCGTTTCATAGGATAGATGGAGAAAGCGTCTTCTTAGCGACAACACACCTGCAGTTGTGGCATCATGGTGTAAAGAACACTGCTGGGCGTCATCCTGATGATAATTAGCAAGTACTGGCACTTATTAATTATCATCAGGAGCTAGATCAGTGTTACCCTAATTCCACAATACCAGGCAGCAACAGACAAGTTATCTGTAAAGGTGATGTAGACCACTACCTACATTATCTTCTAGGGGTCATGTTTTCCCTTGACACCATGATTTTGATTTGCTCAATAGATCGGCCTCGTCCACTTTCTATTCATCGTATACGTAGTAGGTATCCATTGATCATCTCCAATATATATGCTTTCCTTCTCTGCTATCTGCCCCAGCGGTAAGCAGACACACATTTATAGTATAACGGGAGTATATAAGCCACATGTTGGACAGCAGAACCACGTATGTAGCAAGGGCACACAAATGGCAGCTACTCAGTATACACACTAGCATGTAGTACGTGTTTCTCGTGGCACTGGCCCCCCGGCTGGGTTACACGCTTTTACTTGGATATCACAAGTAGCCACTATAGTGAGACATTGAACTCTGTGACCAGAAAGTCCATGTAATTCTTTTCTTTGGTCTTGAAAGCTTCAGCAATGATCCTGGCAGCCTCCCGATGTTCTTTATCTTGTAAGGAGACTCCATTCACCTCCAGGATGACCTGGCCCACATGGAGCTTGCTGCAGTTATGAGCAGAGCCTCCTCTCTACAAAAAAAAGGAAGGGGCGAGTTAAATCAAGCTTCTATTAAATCAAGTTTTTATATTAACTTTTTTTTTCATGTCACAATTGACACTCCTCAACATTGAAATTGCAATGCCAAGAAGGAAAAATTGTGGAATTCACAGGAAATGGTGAAAAAGTGGAAATAAAGTTTATAAAATATCTCGATTTAATCAGTATGTAGCCTAAGCGCCATGTGCAGAAGTCCCCGCACTTACAGCCTCATCTGGTATCAATGAGGATATTAATGGTCGTCTGAGGAATGTTTTGCCACTGAATGCACTTGGGTATGAAAATCATCAAGATCCGCTGCTGGCAGTGCCCTTTGCAATTGCTGACCAATGAAGTCCTAGATGTGTGCGATGAGAGACAAGTCCAAAGACGCTGCAGGCCACATGCTGCTCACAGTAGCACGAGCAACATGCTGCCTGGCGTTATGCTGAAAAACGGCTCCTGGGACACTTTGAGAACTGGCCACACTGTCATTTTTGTTATTAGCAGCAAAAGGCTGGTTCAAATTCTATCTTTTATATTGAAGCATCTAATGAACATGTGCAAAGATCATTTTGAGGGCCGTGACAGCTGTGACATATCCAATTGTGAATGGAGGATTCTGTGTTTTCCGCCTTGTATAGAGGCGTTACGTGTTATTATAATTCTTCCTGTGGTGATAATGAGACTGCTGGAAAGTCTTCTTTCATGAACAGGAAGTAGGAGTCTAAAATTGCCCCGATGGCCAGTGTGAAAATTGCAAGATTTCTAATTTTTGTAATACTTATTGTTATATGAGAAAGAAAAACTTTGCCAAACACAAAAAACCTGATTTGGTCAATAGATCTGATGACAATTTTTTTTAAGGCTATGCAAGAAAGCACCCCAGAGCCTGTTTTCACCTTCCTGACCAGGCCAAATTTTACAATTCTGACCAGAGTCCCTTTATGTGGTAATAACTCTGGAACTATTGATCGGATCCCATCGATCCTGAGACTCTTTTCTCGTGACATATTGAACTTCATGATAGTGGTAAAATTTGTTTGATATGACTTGCGTTTATTTGTGAAAATATCGGCAATTTGGCAAAACTTTTTGAAAATGTCGCAATATTCAAACTTTTATATTTGCCCTTAAATCAGAAAGTTATAGAGCACAAAATGTTAATAAATAAAATTTCACACATGTCTACTTTACATCTGAACAATTTTTGAAACATAATTTTTTTTTGCTATGAAGGTTAAAAGTTTACCAGCGATTTCTCTTTTTTACAACAAAATCTACACAACCATTTTTTAGGGGCCTCGTCACCTTTGAAGTAACTTTGAGGGGTCTATATGACAGAAAATACCCAAAAGTGACACCATTCTAAAAAGTGCACCCCTCAAAGTCTTCCAAACCAGACCCAAGAAGTTTATTAACCCTTCAAGTGCTTCACAGGAACTGACGCAATGTGGAAGGAAAAAATGAACATTTACTTTTTTTTCACAAAAACTTTAGACCTATTTTTTTATTTTCACAATGGTAATATAAGATAATAGACCTCAAAATTTGTTGTGAAAATGCTCCTGAGTATGTCGATACCCTACGTGTGGGGGAAAACCACTGTTTGGGCGCATGGCAGGGCTCGGAAGGGAAGGAGCACAGTTTGACTTTTGTGAATGCAAAATTGGCTGGACTCGAGAGTGGACATCATGTCACGCTTGGAGAGACCCTGATGTGCCTAAACAGTGGAAACCCCACACAAGTGACCCCAGATTGGAAACCAGACCCTCAAGGAACTTATCTAGACATGTGGTGAGCACCTTGAACCCCCAGGTGCTTCACAGAAATTTATAAAATTGAGTTGTGAAAAATTAAAAAAAATATTTTTTTTGCAGAAAATAATTTTTTAACCCCATTTTTTTTTTTTTCAAGGGTAACAGCAAATAGATCCCAAAAATTGTTGTTCAATTTTTTCCTGAGTACCCTGATACCCCATATGTGGTGGAAAACTACTGTTTGGGTGCACGGCAGGACTCGGAAGGGAAGGAGTGATGGTTTGGAGCGCAGACTGTGATGCACACCATGTCGCATTTGGAGAGCCCCTGATGTGCCAAACAGAGGAAATCCCCCACTAATGACCCCATTTTGGAAACTAGACCCCCCCAAGGAATTATCTAGAGGCATAGTTATAGAAATGATAATAATGCTTTTGGTTTTACTGGAGCGTACTCTGCACCTTTTTTGTATTCTTCCCTTCTTTGCTGTTTGGGGAACCTCTGCTGGAAAAATGTTGACCTGGGACGATACAGTCACTATCAGTTTCAGTAGTACTGGAACCCTCACCTTCCTGAGTGCCAAACATTAGGGCCTTGATGGCTACCTCCTGAAACTGAATGAAGGTCCCCATATTGCCTGCAGATAGAACAGCACAAAAGCATTATGTGCCATCTGTACAATGTGCACGGCCATTTTTTGTACCATACATTAGCTTGTCGTAAGGCACTGTATGGTTTGGGGACCTGATCTGAGCAATCTACACCCCCCCATGTACTTTGGGACTTGTGTTGTGGTATCTCAGACTGTGAGAAGGAAGCTGTTGTCACGGTGTATGGTGGTCAAGATAAGGACATCCCTCTTGTTCTTGACCACCAGCATGCTGTCGCTGCATTGGGCTCTGCTTTTCACCCTTTTGCCCTATTAGCGGCTTAGGGAGGCCTCTGATATTTTTGCACCTTACTACATGCAACGGTACCTCTGACAGAGAGGGTCTTGAAGAGTGGGATGCAGGTGTAACAGTTATCTATGTAGAGGTGCTTACCTTTATCCAGCAGTGGGTGCAGCAAATCCCACACAATTTTCCCACTCGCCCCCAGGACGGGGGGTCAATCTGGGTGTTATTCCCTTCCTAGACCCTAAATCTGTGTGTGTCCCCTGAGATACTCTCGCACATCTTGTACAGTTTAATTCCATTCCTGGCCTGTCTAGGCCCTAGGGCGCCTTGCTGGGGGTCTCTCCTCACTAGATGAGGAGGAAGAGGAATAGAGGACTGTGGGCTGAATCCGTGTCGGAGGCAAGGAAACAGTATGCGTCCTCTGGCGAACAGCGTCTTCTTGATGAATGGGCCATTGTTATTTTATTCTTGATAACACTGGGGATTTGTGCTTTTTCACTTATGTTGTGTGCGGCTTGTGTAAAGGGTACTATTATAAAAAATAGAAAACAAGTAAAAAGTAAAGTAAACATTTGGAAGAAACGCTTGAAAAATGAAAAGAAAAATTAGTAGATGTAAATAAATTTTGTATAAAAGAAATTATAGTGACGTTCACTACACTAATATCTTACCGATAAAGTTACTCGGTGCTAACTACTCTCTTTTTTTGCAAACATCACTAACACTGGGACGTTCCCTCCCCTAATGCACTGGCTAAGAAATTACCCAGCGATAACAATTTATTTTTTTCGTAAAAGAAAAACGCTACCTCCCAACCTATAGTGCTATTTTGTGCTATTATTTTTTTTTCTAAAAGAAAATTGTATGTCACTAACACTGTGACATCTGTTCCCCAATATAGCTGCACTATACTAACTACTAATTTTTTTTTCTAAAAAAAAACAAAAAACGGATATCACTAACACTGTGACGTCTGCTACTCTAACTAGCTGAGAAAAAGAAAAAGTCCCTTGGTGCCAACTCTGATCAGCAACGACACTGATCAGAGTGCTGTAGCCATGGGAAGAACACAAATGCTCAGCGCAGGACGCCACGCACACGAAAGAAAGTGCACAAAAATACAATTGGGAGTGGGGGGGATGGAGGAAGGGGAAGGAGGTGAAACAGAGATTGGGGATCATCTGCCGCTGCTGGGATCACAGATCAGTCACACAGCGGCCAGTATGCAGCACAGGAGACAGATCGCAGGAGGATCGTACTGGCCACCAATGAATTTTTCTCTCCCCGGTAACATAGGGGGTCTACAACTACTCTGCACGCCACCTTTACCTCAGAGTTGGCATGCAGAGTGGTGATCACCATTTTAGATTAACCCCTTTGGCGCTGTGTGGTCAGTAACTATTGCTCAGCCAATCAGCGCCAAAGGGATTAATCAGGAGAGGTGACATCACGATCACCCCATCCATTGTGATCTGTTCTGTCTCAGACATCACCAATCACAGCATGGCACGTTTTTTTTCCCAACTTTATTGCGACATCACTGTGAGCAGCCAATCACTGCGATCGCTGACATGGGGGGAAGTACAGCCCCCCGGGCGATGTGCAGGAATAGTCATCTTAATAGGCATCATAACTCGGTCACCTTGTGATGCAGCACAGTGAGCAGAAATAGTGGCGCCATATACACTACCATTCAAAAGTTTAGGGTCGCCCAGACAATTTTGTGTTTTCCATGAAAACTCATACTTTTATTAATCCAATGAGTTGCCAAATGAATTAAAAATCTAGTCCAGACATTGACAAGGTTCGAAAAAAGATTTTTATTTGACACTAGATGGCAGCCCGATTCTAAAGAATCGGGAGTCTAGAATCCATATATACTTTATTTATTCAAATGTAAGAATAATACAATCTAATATATAATTGCCTAGAATACTACTTCCTGCAATTTGTGCCAACTTCCTGTCCGGAGCTAATGTCCGGAGCTAATGTCCGGAGCTAAGTGACGTCAACAGTGTCCAGTGTCTGATTGGTTGCCGCCTGCTGCGAGCGACCAATCAGAAACGTGCCGTACTGTGACACACTCCGCCCGCCATTTTGGTGTGATTTTTGAATTTTTACCTCACAGCAAGTTTCTACTGCGTGGAGGCGGGCCCAGTGACGTTGCTCTTCAAGCTCCTGCCGAATTTCGTCAAAAAAATGATAATACCATTTACCAAAACTATATATATTTAGTTGTGAAGTGGTTCAGTGACATTTTCACACCAATTTTGAACTTTTGTTTGGTGTTTTCTCCATATACTGCCTATTATTTTTGTTCTTTCTTACTATTATTTATTAATTGTATTATTCTTACATTTGAATAAATAAAGTATATATGGATTCTAGACTCCCGATTCTTTAGAATCGGGCTGCCATCTAGTTAATAAATAATAGTAAGAAAGAACAAAAATAATAGGCAGTATATGGAGAAAACACCAAACAAAAGTTCAAAATTGGTGTGAAAATGTCACTGAACCACTTCACAACTAAATATATATAGTTTTGGTAAATGGTATTATCATTTTTTTGACGAAATTCGGCAGGAGCTTGAAGAGCAACGTCACTGGGCCCGCCTCCACGCAGTAGAAACTTGCTGTGAGGTAAAAATTCAAAAATCACACCAACATGGCGGGCGGAGTGTGTCACAGTACGGCACGTTTCTGATTGGTCGCTCGCAGCAGGCGGCAACCAATCAGACACTGGACACTGTTGACGTCACTTATCTCCGGACATTATCTCCGGACATTAGCTCCGGACATTAGCTCCGGACATTAGCTCCGGACAAAGCCACGGAAGTTGGCACAAATTGCAGGAAGTAGTATTCTAGGCAATTATATATTAGATAATAATTTTCTCCTTCAAACTTTGCTTTCGTCAAAGAATGCTCCCTTTGCAGCAATTACAGCATTGCAGACCTTTGGCATTCTAGCAGTTAATTTGCTGAGGTAATCTGGAGAAATGTCCCCCCCATGCTTCCAGAAGCCCCTCCACAAGTTGGTTTGGCTTGATGGGCACTTTTTGCACCATACGGCCAAGCTGCTCCCACAACAGCTCAATGGGTCTGAGATCTGGTGACTGCGCTGGCCGCTCCATTACAGATAGATACCAGCTGCCTGCTTCTTCCCTAAATAGTTGTTGCATAATTTGGCGGTGTGCTTTGGGCCATTGTCCTGTTGTAGGATGAAATTGGCTCCAATCAAGCGCTGTCCACAGGGTATGGCATGGCGTTGCAAAATGGAGTGATAGGCTTCCTTATTCAATATCCCTTTTACCTTGTACAAATCTCCCACTGTCACGGAGTTACCGCGACAGAGCAGTACCAGAAGACAGCAGCGTCTGATGGCTCCTGCTTCCACGCTGATTGTTTTCCTTCAGCAGGACAGGGGTTAATAGGCCATGTGGAAATCCCTGCTTTCAGCTGTGCTCGGTTAGCCACTCCTCTCTCCTATAAAAGCTAGGCCTTCTGGTCAGATCCTTGTCTTGCTAGATAGGGCTGGAGTAGTGAAGAGCTGCTGTTTGGAGAGCTGGAGGAATTTATTGTATGACTGTTGCTTGGTTTGTACGCATGGAAATTCCTCATCCTTACCTGCCTTATTTTCTTCCCACGTCCTACTCACCCTGGTGAATACCTCTGTTATTTGTGAGAGTATATTTTGTGTGAGTGGAGTTTTCTTTTACCCTTGTCTTGGTTCCCCTGTTTGTCGGGTTTCTGTACTACGGTACACGGTAGCTCCTCTCTTCCCCGGGTGGGGAAGGGGACAGACGCAGGGCTGCAGTTAGGAGACAGGGCAAGGGTGGAGGCCCCGGCATCCTCGCTAGCTGAGGTATCCTGGGGAACAGGGCGGCTTAGGGCGCCCCCTAGTGCTAAGGCCAGGAAAGGTGCCCCTGGTCCCAATTTACTCGCCAGTCCAGTCGTTACACCCACTTTACCAGCACCAAAGCAACCCCGGACTATTACATTACCTCCACCATGCTTGACAGATGGCATCAGACAATCTTCCAGGATATTTTCAGTTGTTCTGCGTTTCACAAAGGTTCTTCTGTGTGATCCAAACACCTCAAACTTGGATTCGTCTGTCCATAACACTTTTTTCCAATCTTCCTCTGTCCAATGTTCGTGTTCTTTTGCCCATATTAATCTTTTCCTTTTATTAGCCAGTCTCAGATATGGCTTTTTCTTTGCCACTCTACCCTGGAGGCCAGCATCCCGGAGTCGTCTCTTCACTGTAGACATTGACACTGGCGTTTTGCGTGTACTATTTAATGAAGCTGCCAGGTGAGGACCTGTGAGGCCTCGATTTCTCAAACTACAGACTCTAATGTACTTGTCTTGTTGCTCAGTTATGCAGCTGGGCCTCCCACTTCTCTTTCTACTCTGGTTAGAGACTGTTTGTGCTCTCCTCTGAAGGGAGTAGTACACACCGTTGTAGGAAATATTCAGTTTCTTGGCAATTTCTCGCATGGAATAGCCTTCATTTCTAAGAACAAGAATAGACTGTCGGGTTTCACATGAAAGTTCTTTTTTCTGGCCATTTTGAGAGTTTAATGGAACCAATAAATGTAATGCTCCAGATTCTCAACTAGCTCAAAGGAAGGTCATGTTTATAGGTTCTCAAATCAGCCAAAATGTTTTCAGCTGTGCTAACATACCTGCACAAGGGTTTTCAAGGGTATTCTAACCATCCATTAGCCTTCTTACACAGTTAGCAAACACAAAGTACGATAAGAACACTGGAGTGATGATTGTTGGAAATGGGCCTCTATACACCTATGAAGATATTGCATTACAAACCAGATGTCTGCAGCTAAAATAGTCATTTACCACATTAACAATGTGTAGAGTGTATTTCTGAATCATTTAATGTTAGCTTCTTTGGAAAAAACTGTGCTTTTCTTTAAAAAATAAGGAAATTTCTAAGTGACCCTAAACTTTTGAACGGTAGTGTATATACGCCGCTTTGCGGGAATGCAGCTCCACAGCGCCGTATATATACGATGCATTTCGTGGACATGTTTGCTAGTGAGGCAACCCAGAAATGTGGTTGCAACGTCTGTGGGAGTGCTGACGGTGGCCGTATTGTCTTTGGCATAGTCAGATATTACTAGAAATTCATAAAACGTGAAATAATTGTTTATTTTTCGCTTTGATTATTGCCGTGAATTTACTGTTTAGTAGCAGATGATGACAGCCATGGTTATACCTGTATAGTTACAATGCGAGGCAGAGGTTGTCGCGTCCTGGCGCCTCCTTCAATAGCTATTCCCAAGGTAGGGGCAGTTTTCATTACACGCACTAAGGCGGCAGAAGGCTCGAGCAGGCCCGGCTACAAGAGAGAAGACGTCCTGTCAGTCAGCATCATGGCATAGGTGAAAGGATTAGTGACATGAGCGGATAAAAGAGATTAACGCGGAGCACACGATACAGAAGGGGCTGAATATAATAACGTCTGCCAGTGCCGGCACAACCAGTCCCGAAAACATTCACCATTGTCTGTGTATAGACATCAGACTGCAGGACAGGGAGCCGGACAGAACATGGAGTAACTACAGTGCGGTCATAGACATGGCGACAATTTACACCGACTGATATTAATAAAAGCAATAATCATACCCCACTGATGGAAATGTATCAGATCTGCTGAGATTAGTCTTGCCACTATGAGCAAATCTGTCTCCAGACTTCACAATACAAGTTGCATACTTTATTCATTAAATCATAGACCCATTGAGGCCGGTGTACTTCCTTTGAAAATCATTTAGACTATCCATATAATCATTTTTTTTTTTAAAGTCCCATCTTCATAGGATCTATCAGGATTTGACTTTCATTCTGACCTATTGTCAGGCTATGTGCACACGTAGAATGGTCCACTGTGGATTTTTCCACAGCCGATTTGATAAATCCGCAGGGCAAAAACACTGCGTTTTTCCTGCGGATTTATCGCGGATTTACTGCGGACTTACCGCGGTTTTTGTGCCGATTCCACTGCGGTTTTCTATTATGGAGCAGGTGTAAAACTGCTGCGGATTCCGCACAAAGAATTGACATGCTGCGGAATGTAAGCCGCTGCGTTTCCGCCCGTTTTTTTCCACAGCATGGGCACAACGTTTTCCGTTTCCCATAGGTTTACATTGTACTGTAAACTCATGGGAAACTGCTGCGGAAACGCTGCAGATCCGCAGCAAAATCCGCATCGTGTGCACAGAGCCTCATAGTAAGTACACCAGTCACATCAAGTATGAGATTTGTTGAATAGTATATGTAGTTTGTATTGTAAAAACTGGCGACAGATCCAATATAAATATTTATGAAATAAATATTATACCGGATGATGCTGTTGTACTTACTGTAAAAATCCACATCAGAACAGATGGTTTTAATCCTTTTCAGAAAGTTTAATTTCACTCCTGGACTATACAGCCCGACTGGCTGTTCCTCAGTGCCGCGTGCTGCTGAGATCTCACACTGCTCAGTACAAGCCGCAGCTCTCAGAAAATCAAGTTGGGTGGGCAGAGAATTAATAAATATGGATTCCGGACCTCTCTTACTCTTTGGGCCATATAAATTGGACGAGTGCTATCCGTGGTTTTGACGGATATCACTTGTACCCACGTTCTTGTATGTGGCTGTGCACATGTCCGAGGAAACATAGGATGCATGATTTGCCACCAAGCATCAGATGGCACTCAGCCAATCATGTCTATGGGCGTGAAAAAAATGGGACTGCATTCAGATGTCATCCGAGTGTGGTCCGATTTTCACAGACTAACATAGCGTAGAAGGAAGATAAACTTTTTTTTTTTTCTATCCACCTCTGAGAAAATTGGTTCCCACTCTAATCAAACGCTGATCAGAGTGTGGTTAGTATAATCGGGCTGATTTTCTTGAATGGAGAGAAAGCGGTCGTGTGACCCTAACCTTTAGCTGAGAATGTTAATTTTCATACTGGATTATAGAGCCATTTTGACATGGATTTTCAAAGTAAGGACACCAACCCCATCAGGTCTAATCGATCTATTGAGAAATGTATGCAGCTAGTGATAGATTTGGTTTAAAAGTCAACCTAACCCAACCATTTTCACTCATCTGATCAGTAATAAATCTTAGGATGGCTAACAATAAATGTGGAAATAAATATAATTTCTGCTTTTCGTCTTACTGGTTTCGTCATGTTCTCTGCTCCTTTGAATTTTTGGGGCTGAGGGCTGCTGTCTTTGCTGCCGCCACCGACCTCGCCTGCGTCCACGCCACTGTCTTCGCTGAGTGCTTGCCCGCTGTCTGAAAGCTGGGAAAGCGAGGCCGGGGGCGATGTAGGCAAGACGGCTGAAGAAAAATAAAAAAAATCACACAAAAGGCATCTCGTGAAAGAAAACTAGAAGAACACAGGTTATATAATATATATATATATATATATAATGTATAGATGCAAGTAACATTTATTAGTAAATACAGCATCACTTTTTAAAGCTATTGTGCCTGAGCGCCGTGGAATAAATATTAGTTGACTTGCACCAGCAGCACATCTATAATCCTTTCCTCCATACTTAAAAAAAAAAGAAAAATTAAGCTGCAGATTATATTGCAATTTCAGCAGCTGCAGCCGCTAAACTCATGGTATAGAAGTAGTCAATGTTCTATATCAGCAGATAGCGATCTTCATGGAATTATTGAGTGCAACCACAAGGGGGCGATATTTTCCTTCTTTTCCTTTATTGGTGAGGCATTACATTTTTATGTACCAGTCTGACCAATATGATGATAAGACTTGTACATTTACAACCAGTTTAAACACAGGAGGATTGCCGAAGCATAGTTAGTTTATACTGAAATGTGCACCATAGTATGATTCTCTGTGTAATCGCTCTGCACTACACACTGGTCCCACAGCACTGCTAATATCAGGGACGTTTTGGGCATAGAGTCAGATTTTGTCGTAATGTGTAAATGAAAGTTATCTAAAGTATACAGATATGCATGTAAAAGGGGACCAAAGTTAGACTCGGATGCACGTAGTATATATATATATATATATATATATATATATATATATATATATATATATAGTTTGATGCTAGAGGGAGAGACGAGCAGCATAGATAACGGACATCATGTTACTCACACCAGGGGTAAATTTGCAAAAAGTTGCAGTTGCATAATTTACTTTATTTTAATCCCCCCCCCCAAAAAAAAATAAAAATGTGTCCATAAAATTCAATATACAAAGGTTGAGCTGAGAAAAGATAAAACACAATGAAACATCAAAAAATGATGAACAAAGATCCCCCCTGATGAATGTTCTTCATAAATCGGTATTGTTGGTTAGGGCTTTTTGCAATTTACTGCTTTTTAAAATGTTCAACCATACTTGAGATATTTACACTATTGTTTACTGCTCTTTGCCTTGGAGACCGACCACTGCTGATAGACAGCAGAGCATGCGCAGTGCTTACAAGCTCTTTTCTATTGATCTTGTAAGCACTGTTTTGAAGCTACCCAGGATTGCCGAAGTGTAATGTTACCTCCTAATCCTGGCCAGCTTCAGTGTAGTGCAGCAGTGGCGGTCGGTCTCCAAGGCAACCAGCTGTAAACAAAAGAAAAGTGTTAATATCTTAAGAATGGCTGCAAATTTTAATAAGCAGTAAATTGCAAAAGTGCTTGTTCCAATAAGCTTTATCTGACAATATCTACAAAGATGGGAATAACCCTTTAAAAATCATTTTATTAGCATTAGCGTTAAACCAGCTTTCAGTCATAGGGCCGGTGAGTGACAGCTATAGACACGGTCCGGCACTTTTATTAAAAGGTGGCGATGCAGTGCATCTTCGGAGCAATCAAAAGTGCAGAGCTGTCCTCACAGTATAGTGATGCTGTGCACAATGACAGTAGCCTCGGCGGCTCCCAGGAGGAAATATGTTCATTTTCTCCCAGTAACCACACTTTCAGTAAGGCAGCCGAGAATCCACAACTCTTTAGTACAAAATGGCAAAAACTCCAAAGTTTACGAATATCTTACCTCGGGTTTGTGGAACAGCTCGGATTTCATTCACATCAGGTTCACTGTTGGGTCGATGGACTTCCACCATTACAAAATGTTGACTTGTGTGAGGGTCTAATGCATCTGTGTGTGAAGGGGAAGATGGCTGAGGGGGGCTTTCTACCACCGGCTTTAACCTTGTAGGAGACTGAACTCTTGGGAAGGGGGTGAGAGGTAGCTGCGTGACCAGAGCCAGCTGGGTTGCAGGGCAAATAGGAGTCTGTTTTTTAGGTAAAATAGTAGCATAAATCGCCTGGTTTGGATTATGTGATAGGGGAGAGGTTGGGGGTGTAGTCAGAGGGGGGAGAGGTGGACTTGGGTTTGCGGGTGATGTAAAAGGTGGCGGAGGAGGACTTGTTGGGGCAGTGAAGAAGAGCCCGGACTGAGACGATCCAGAGGAAGGGCGCTGAGCTCGTTCCCCGCTCTGCCTTCGTAGAACTGCAGGAGGTTCTTCTGTAGGTATAGGGGGAGGTGGTCTATATGCCGGGGGACCGTCTAGGAATGAATTGATATCATCCTGCAAATATATATATAATTTTTTTTTAGAAAAGCTAAGGTCTTTTATAATCAATACAGGTATAGATTCCAGGAGATCCCCACAAATTAAAAAAACGTATGAACAAGACCCCTTTAATATATTTGTAAATTATTTGCCTACAGTATATACAAAGTCTGCCAAAATCCTTGGCAAAACTCAAACTCTTATCTGGGCATCCGCATGATCAATGTGAGGCCATGAATTAAATACATCTCAGTAGGAAACATGGTACTCATGGCAGAGGCGTAGCTAGGGTTTTGGTCCAGGGGTGCGAAGCTTCTGAGTGGGCCCCTAACCAGGCAACCTTGATTACAACTGGGTGACGCGCCCTAATACTGGAGGAGAACCTCAGCAGATGACCACGCTGTTACTGAAGATAATCTCTATACAAAGACCAACACTGATATTACCGCCATATGGTCAGTGGTAGATACCAGCCCTACAGATCATATAAGAGATCACAGCACAGTTACAGATAATGACTTACCACTGATGTTCTTTCTGATGGAATCGTTCACTTTTCCCGTCTTTTCCATCTGGCCCAGACCGACACAACTTCTTCCACCCAGGACTGTCTGCAGAGAATACAACAAAGACACATTTTACTTCACATATTTTCAGCCCCATCACCATCTATTCCCAACCTGCACAAACTCCTCATCCTACTGATACCCCAATACTGAGCCGCTGCTGCCGTATGTGACCCTATTACTTCACCTGATACCCCAATACTGAGCCACTGCTGCCGTATGTGTCCCTATTACTGCACCTGATACCCCAATACTGAGCCACTGCTGCCGTATTTGTCCCTATTACTGCACCTGATACCCCAATACTGAGCCACTGCTGCCGTATGTGTCCCTAGTACTGCACCTGATACCCCAATACTGAGCCGCTGCTGCCGTATGTGACCCTATTACTTCACCTGATTCCCTGATACTGAGCCACTGCTGCCGTATGTGTCCCTATTACTGCACCTGATACCCCAATACTGAGCCACTGCTGCTGTATGTATCCATATTACTGCCCCTGATACCCCAATACTGAGCCGCTGCTGCCGTATGTGCCCCTATTACTGCACCTGATACCCCAATACTGAGCCGCTGCTGCCGTATGTGTCCCCATTACTATACCTGATACCCCAATACTAAGCCAATACTGCCGTATGTGTCCCTATTACTGCCCCTGATACCCCAATACTGAGCCGCTGCTGCCGTATGTGCCCCTATTACTGCACCTGATACCCCAATACTGAGCCGCTGCTGCCGTATGTGCCCCTATTACTGCACCTGATACCCCAATACTGAGCCGCTGCTGCCGTATGTGTCCCTATTACTGCACCTGATAACCCAATACTGAGCCGCTGCTGCCGTATGTGCGCCTATTACTGCACCTGCTGTGTGGTGCTCTTTGCCCTCTAAATTCTAAAGCAACCTTCTAGAATATAGTAATGCTGGGTGCAAGTGCCCTAGAAAACAGTGCCCACATTTTGCTCCCTAGAAAGTAATAGTGCCCCTTTGATAGTCACAGTAACTAAGTTCCCCTATAACAATAAGTGCCCACTAAACATTGAATAATGTCCCGAGTCTCATCCCCTGTACAGCTCCCCTATACACAGTATGATGCTCTCTTATACATAACATGATGCCTGCTCCCTGTAATGTACCCCCACAGTACACTGACCCCTTAATAGCCCCCAAATTGCTTGATGACCCCAACACTGTGTAATGGCCCCTTTACTGTAATCCCCACACTGTATGATGGCCGCCTAGATAGCCTCCATATAGTATAATGTGCCAGATAGTCCCCAATATAGTATAATACATTCCCCATAGGCCTGTATAGTATATTGCACTCTCTATAGGCCTGTATAGTATAATGTACTCCCCATAGGTCTGTATAGTATAATGCATTCCCCATAGACAACCTGTATAGTATGATGCACACCCGTAGGCAGCCAGTATAGTATAATGCACCCCCATAAGCAGCCAGTATAGTATAGTATAACGCACCCCCATAGGCAGCCAGTACAGTATAATGCACCCCATAGGCTGCCTGGATAGGACAATGCACCCCCATAGGCAACCAGTACAGGATAATGCACTCCCCATAGGCAGCCTGCATAGTATAATTCTCCCCCATAGGCAGCCAGTACAGTATAATACACCCCCCATAGGCAGCCTGCATAGTATAATGCACCCCCATTAGGCAGCCAGCACAGTATAATGCACCCCCATAAGGCAGCCAATACAGTATAATGCACCCCCATAGGCTGCCTGCATAGTACAATGCACCCCCATAGGCAGCCAGTACAGGATAATGCACTCCCCATAGGCAGCCTGCATAGTATAATGCACCCCCATAGGCAGCCAGTACAGTATAATGCACCCCCATAAGGCAGCCAATACAGTATAATGCACCCCCATAGGCTGCCTGCATAGTGCAATTCACCCTCATAGGCAGCCAGTACAAGATAATGCACTCCCCATAGGCAGCCTGCATAGTATAATGCTCCCCCATAGGCAGCCAGTACAGTATAATGCACCCCCATAGGCAGCCAGTGCTGTATAATACACCCCCATAGGCAGCCTGCATAGTATAATGCACCCCCATTAGGCAGCCAGCACAGTATAATGCACCCCCATTAGGCAGACAGTATAGTATAATAATAATAATAATAATCTTTATTTTTATATAGCGCTAACATATTCCGCAGCGCTTTACAGTTTGCACACATTATCATCGCTGTCCCAGATGGGGCTCACAATCTAAATTCCCTATCAGTATGTCTTTGGAATGTGGGAGGAAACCGGAGTGCCCGGAGGAAACCCACGCAAACACGGAGAGAACATACAAACTCTTTGCAGATGTTGTCCAAGGTGGGATTAGAACCCAGGACTCCAGCGCTGCAAGGCTGCTGTGCTAACCACTGCGCCACCGTGCTGCCCATGCACCCCATTAGGCACATTAGGCAGCCAATACAGTATAATGCACCCCATTAGGCAGCCAGTACAGTATAATGCACCCCCATTAAGCAGCCAGTACAGTATAATGCACCCCAATTAAGCAGCCACTACAGTATAATGGACCCCCATTAAGCAGCCAATACAATAAAATGGACCCCAATAAGGCAGCCAGTACAGTATAATGCACCCCCATTAGGCAGCCAGTACAGTTTAATGCACCCCCTTTAGACAGCCAGTACAGTATAATGCACCCCCATTGGGCAGCCAGTATAGTATAATGCACCCCCATTAGGCAGCAAGTACAGAATAATGCACCCCAGTTAGGCAACCAGTACAGTATAATGCACCCCCGCAGGCAGCCAGTACAGTATAATGCACCCACATAGGCAGCCTGTATAGTATATTGCACCTCCATTGGCAGCCAGTATAGTATAATGCACCCCATAGGCAGCCAGTACAGTATAATGCACCCCCATTAGGCAGCCAGTACAGTATAATACACCCCCATTAGGCAGCCAGTACAGTATAATGCACCCCCAATAGGCAGCCTGTATAGTATAATGCACCCCCATTAGGCAGCCAGTACAGTATAATGCACCCCCATTAGGCAGCCAGTACAGTATAATGCACCCCCAATAGGCAGCCTGTATAGTATAATGCACCCCCATACGCAGCCTGCATAGTATAATGCACCCCCATACACAGCCAGTACAGTATAATGCACCCCCATAGGCAGCCTGTATCGTATATTGCACCACCATAGGCAGCCAGTATAGTATAATGCACCCCCATAGGCAGCCTGTATAGTATAATCCCCCCTACATTAGCCAGTACAGTATAATGCACCCCCGTAGGCAGCCAGTACAGTATAACGCACCCCATTAGGCAGCCAGTACAGTATAACGCACCCCCATGGGCAGCCTGCATAGTATAATGCACCCCCATTAGGCAGCCAGTACAGTATAATGCACCCCCGTAGGCAGACAGTAGAGTATAATGCACCCCCATAGGCAGCCAGTACAGTAAAATACACCCCCCCGTAGGCAGCCAGTACAGTAAAATGCACCCCCATTAGCCAGCATAGTATAATGCACCCCCGTAGGCAGCCAGTACAGTATAATGCACCCAAATAAATAAATACAATACTCACCTCTACTCTCCTCCTGGTTTCTGCGCTGCTCCCTGCTCCTTAACACTCCTCCCATCAATGCGGTCAGCTGTATCGGCATCTAGCCGATACAGTGAACCCTGCGATGACGAGCGGGGGCCCACTGCTGGCACAAGGCCCCCCCACTGCCTCCTCAGGGGCCCCATAGCGGATGAGCGGCAGAGCAGGGAGATCGATTCTCCCTACTCTGCTGCAGAATGTAACTGTATCGGTGCAATGTGCTCACCGATACAGTTACATAGCATAGATCCGGGTGGGGCCCCTCATAGCGCGGGGCTCGAGGGCACTGCCCTCTCCAGTAGCTACGCTACTAACTCATGGTAAAGGGAATCTGTAAGGAAGTTTTTGGTATGTAATCCGAGAGCACCATGATGTTAGGGCAGATACCCTGATTCAAGTGATGTGCCACTTACTGGGCTGCTTGCTGTTATTTTGATACAATCACTGTTTTCTCTGCTGTAGATCTAGCAGAGCTTGGAAAGCTGAGCTCTGTATAACCCCGCCCACACCACTGGGACAGCTTTTTGTTTACACTGTGCATAGGCAGAAAGTGGCATATTAGTGGTTGCTACACAGAGAAGCAGGACTAGGAGGCATGAGACACCTAGTCCTGTAGTGATAACCTCCTGCTGATAAAACACTGTTTTTATTTAAACAACATTGAATTTAGTTTGCAGCTGATCTGCTGAGAGCAGGTGAGCTATAATGTATCCACTTCGAAAGGGAAACAATTTGTATATATTTGTATAGTATATTCACTATTCATGGGGAAGTTTTAGCTTATTCTTTGCTGGTTATTATAATTTCCTGACAGCCATATTGAGCTGTTTTGTGATTTATTAATGGAGAAGATTTACTAAGCAATAGGCAAAATTTCAAATATAAATTACTGCAAAAAAAATTACCGTATATATATTTTTATAATATATAATACATGTGTTTGTTTTATGCACTCTTCTTTACACCTTTTACGGTAATAAAAAAAAAAACAGTGCAGTCACCGTGAGATGTATTCACACCATAAGTAACGGGGTTATCCTGAGCTTTAACGTGACTCTCCTCATGATGGGCCATCAGTGGGAGTCCGACAATCAACACCCCCTGCTGATCAAATGATTTTAACTGGAGCGCAGAGTCAGTTTTATTATTTTTCAAGCGTAGGTCCGTGTTTCAGTGGCTGTTCCAAAAGGACGAAGATGGGGACAGAATACACAATGTTCATACCTGTGATGATGATGAGTAGGAGTCGGATCCCAAATGTTTTAATACGATGATCTATTCTAATAAGAGGCCGTGTGGGATAACGCGTTCTGTGATTCTTATGTCCTGATCCGAGCGTATAGCCTCACATGTGCCTATGAGGCCAGGCGACCCTCCCTCACCATGGGCATGTGCCTATGAGACCAGGCGACCATCCCTCATCATGGGCATATGCCTATGAGGCCAGACAACCCTCCCGCACCATGGGCATGTCCCTATGAGGCCAGGCGACCCTCCTACCCCATGGGCATGTGCCTTTGAGGCCAGGCATCCTTCCCGCACCATGGGCATGTGCCTATGAGGCCAGGCGTCCCTCCTGCACCATGGGCATGTGCCTATGAGGCCAGGCGACCCTCCTGCACCATGGTCATGTGCCTTTGAGGCCAGGCGACCATCCCTCATCATGGGCATATGCCTATGAGGCCAGACAACCCTCCCGCACCATGGGCATGTGCCTATGAGGCCAGGCGACCCTCCTACCCCATGGGCATGTGCCTTTGAGGCCAGGCATCCTTCCCGCACCATGGGCATGTGCCTATGAGGCCAAGCGTCCCTCCTGCACCATGGGCATGTGCCTATGAGGCCAGGCGACCCTCCTGCACCATGGTCATGTGCCTTTGAGGCCAGGCGACCCTCCTGCACCATGGGCATGTGCCTATGAGGCCAGGTGACCCTCCCGCACCATGGGCATGTGCCTATGAGGCCAGGCAACCCTCCTGCACCATGGGCATGTGGCTATGAGGCCAGGTGACCCGGCGACCCTCCCGCACCATGGGAATGTGCCTATGAGGCCAGGCAACCCTCCAGCACTATGGGCATGTGCCTATGAGGCCAGGCGACCCTCCTGCACCATGGGCATGAGCCTATGAGGCCAGGCGACCCTCCCGCACCATGGGCATGTGCCTAGGAGGCCAGGCGTCCCTCCCGCACCATGGGCATGCCTATGAGGCCAGGCGACCCTCCTGCACCATGGGCATGTGCCTATAAGGCCTGGCGACCCTCCTGCACCATGGGCATGTGCATATGCAAAAAAAAAAAAAAAAAAAAAGAAAAGGGCACACAGCAACAAGTGACAGCAAAAAGTACAGCCAAGAAGCAACGAAGAGTGGTGGTGGTGGGAGACTCACTACTGAGAGGCACAGAAGCAGCCATCTGCAGACCGGACATAACTGCAAGAGAAGTATGCTGCCTTCCAGGTGCGATGATCAAGGATGTGACCGATAGGATACCAAAGCTCTTCAGCTCCAAGGACGTCCACCCATTTCTTCTGATACATGTTGGCACCAATGACACGGCAAGGAAGGACCTACCGACAATCTGCAAGGACTTTGAAGAGTTGGGGAAGAAAGTAAAGGAACTGGATGCACAGGTAGTTTTTTCTTCTATCCTTCCAGTAGATGGGCATGGCACCAGGAGATGGAACAGGATCCTTGATGCAAACAACTGGCTAAGACGATGGTGCAGACAACAAGGATTTGGATTCCTGGACCACGGTGTGAATTACTGGTATGATGGACTCCTCGCCAGAGACGGACTACACCTCAACAAACCTGGGAAACACACATTCGCCAGAAGACTCGCTACACTCATCAGGAGGGCGTTAAACTAGAAGAAGAGGGGACGGGAAGAAAAACATTAGACTCGAACAAAGACGACCCAGGAAAACATACTCAGAAGGGAGGTAAGACCATTTCTAAAACAATCCACAGTGAGGAGATTGGAACAAAACAAAATCCTCTAAACTGCATGCTCGCAAACGCCAGAAGCCTGACAAACAAGATGGAAGAACTAGAAGCAGAAATATCTACAGGTAACTTTGACATAGTGGGAATAACCGAGACATGGTTAGATGAAAGCTATGACTGGGCAGTTAACTTACAGGGTTACAGTCTGTTTAGAAAGGATCGTAAAAATCGGAGAGGAGGAGGGGTTTGTCTCTATGTAAAGTCTTGTCTAAAGTCCACTTTAAGGGAGGATATTAGCGAAGGGAATGAGGATGTCGAGTCCATATGGGTTGAAATTCATGGAGGGAAAAATGGTAACAAAATTCTCATTGGGGTCTGTTACAAACCCCCAAATATAACAGAAAGCATGGAAAGTCTACTTCTAAAGCAGATAGATGAAGCTGCAACCCATAATGAGGTCCTGGTTATGGGGGACTTTAACTACCCGGATATTAACTGGGAAACAGAAACCTGTGAAACCCATAAAGGCAACAGGTTTCTGCTAATAACCAAGAAAAATTATCTTTCACAATTGGTGCAGAATCCAACCAGAGGAGCAGCACTTTTAGACCTAATACTATCTAATAGACCTGACAGAATAACAAATCTGCAGGTGGTTGGGCATTTAGGAAATAGCGACCACAATATTGTGCAGTTTCACCTGTCTTTCACTAGGGGGACTTGTCAGGGAGTCACAAAAACATTGAACTTTAGGAAGGCAAAGTTTGAACAGCTTAGAGATGCCCTTAATCTGGTAGACTGGGACAATATCCTCAGAAATGAGAATACAGATAATAAATGGGAAATGTTTAAGAACATCCTAAATAGGCAGTGTAAGCGGTTTATACCTTGTGGGAATAAAAGGACTAGAAATAGGAAAAACCCATTGTGGCTAAACAAAGAAGTAAGACAGGCAATTAACAGTAAAAAGAAAGCATTTGCACTACTAAAGCAGGATGGCACCAATGAAGCTCTAAAAAACTATAGGGAGAAAAATACTTTATCTAAAAAACTAATTAAAGCTGCCAAAAAGGAAACAGAGAAGCACATTGCTAAGGAGAGTAAAACTAATCCCAAACTGTTCTTCAACTATATCAATAGTAAAAGAATAAAAACTGAAAATGTAGGCCCCTTAAAAAATAGTGAGGAAAGAATGGTTGTAGATGACGAGGAAAAAGCTAACATATTAAACACCTTCTTCTCCACGGTATTCACGGTGGAAAATGAAATGCTAGGTGAAATCCCAAGAAACAATGAAAACCCTATATTAAGGGTCACCAATCTAACCCAAGAAGAGGTGCGAAACCGGCTAAATAAGATTAAAATAGATAAATCTCCGGGTCCGGATGGCATACACCCACGAGTACTAAGAGAACTAAGTAATGTAATAGATAAACCATTATTTCTTATTTTTAGTGACTCTATAGCGACAGGGTCTGTTCCGCAGGACTGGCGCATAGCAAATGTGGTGCCAATATTCAAAAAGGGCTCTAAAAGTGAACCTGGAAATTATAGGCCAGTAAGTCTAACCTCTATTGTTGGTAAAATATTTGAAGGGTTTCTGAGGGATGTTATTCTGGATTATCTCAATGAGAATAACTGTTTAACTCCATATCAGCATGGGTTTATGAGAAATCGCTCCTGTCAAACCAATCTAATCAGTTTTTATGAAGAGGTAAGCTATAGACTGGACCACGGTGAGTCATTGGACGTGGTATATCTCGATTTTTCCAAAGCGTTTGATACCGTGCCGCACAAGAGGTTGGTACACAAAATGAGAATGCTTGGTCTGGGGGAAAATGTGTGTAAATGGGTTAGTAACTGGCTTAGTGATAGAAAGCAGAGGGTGGTTATAAATGGTATAGTCTCTAACTGGGTCGCTGTGACCAGTGGGGTACCGCAGGGGTCAGTATTGGGACCTGTTCTCTTCAACATATTCATTAATGATCTGGTAGAAGGTTTACACAGTAAAATATCGATATTTGCAGATGATACAAAACTATGTAAAGCAGTTAATACAAGAGAAGATAGTATTCTGCTACAGATGGATCTGGATAAGTTGGAAACTTGGGCTGAAAGGTGGCAGATGAGGTTTAACAATGATAAATGTAAGGTTATACACATGGGAAGAGGGAATCAATATCACCATTACACACTGAACGGGAAACCACTGGGTAAATCTGACAGGGAGAAGGACTTGGGGATCCTAGTTAATGATAAACTTACCTGGAGCAGCCAGTGCCAGGCAGCAGCTGCCAAGGCAAACAGGATCATGGGGTGCATTAAAAGAGGTCTGGATACACATGATGAGAGCATTATACTGCCTCTGTACAAATCCCTAGTTAGACCGCACATGGAGTACTGTGTCCAGTTTTGGGCACCGGTGCTCAGGAAGGATATAATGGAACTAGAGAGAGTACAAAGGAGGGCAACAAAATTAATAAAGGGGATGGGAGAACTACAATACCCAGATAGATTAGCGAAATTAGGATTATTTAGTCTAGAAAAAAGACGACTGAGGGGCGATCTAATAACCATGTATAAGTATATAAGGGGACAATACAAATATCTCGCTGAGGATCTGTTTATACCAAGGAAGGTGACGGGCACAAGGGGGCATTCTTTGCGTCTGGAGGAGAGAAGGTTTTTCCACCAACATAGAAGAGGATTCTTTACTGTTAGGGCAGTGAGAATCTGGAATTGCTTGCCTGAGGAGGTGGTGATGGCGAACTCAGTCGAGGGGTTCAAGAGAGGCCTGGATGTCTTCCTGGAGCAGAACAATATTGTATCATACAATTATTAGGTTCTGTAGAAGGACGTAGATCTGGGGATTTATTATGATGGAATATAGGCTGAACTGGATGGACAAATGTCTTTTTTCGGCCTTACTAACTATGTTACTATGTTATGTTACTATAAGGCCTGGCGACCCTCCTGCACCATGGGCATGTGCCTATAAGGCCTGGCGACCCTCCTGCACCATGGGCATGAGCCTATGAGGCCAGGCGACCCTCCCGCACCATGGGCATGTGCCTAGGAGGCCAGGCGTCCCTCCCGCACCATGGGCATGCCTATGAGGCCAGGCGACCCTCCTGCACCATGGGCATGTGCCTATAAGGCCTGGCGACCCTCCTGCACCATGGGCATGTGCCTATAAGGCCTGGCGACCCTCCTGCACCATGGGCATGTGCCTATGAGGCCAGGCGACCCTCCTGCAAAATGGGCATGTGCCTATGAGGCCTGGCGACCCTCCTGCACCATGGGCATGTGCCTATGAGGCCAGGTGACCCTCCTGCACCATGGACATGTGCCTATAAGGCCTGGCGACCCTCCTGCACCATGGGCATGTGCCTATGAGGCCTGGCGACCCTCCTGCACCATGGACATGTGCCTATGAGGCCAGGTGACCCTCCTGCACCATGGGCATGTGCCTATGAGGCCAGGCGACCCTCCTGCACCATGGGCATGAGCCTATGAGGCCAGGCGACCCTCCTGCACCATGGGCATGTGCCTATGAGGCCTGGCGACCCTCCTGCACCATGGGCATGTGCCTATGAGGCCTGGCGACCCTCCTGCACCATGGGCATGTGCCTATGAGGCCAGGTGACCCTCCTGCACCATGGACATGTGCCTATAAGGCCTGGCGACCCTCCTGCACCATGGGCATGTGCCTATGAGGCCTGGCGACCCTCCTGCACCATGGACATGTGCCTATGAGGCCAGGTGACCCTCCTGCACCATGGGCATGTGCCTATGAGGCCAGGTGACCCTCCTGCACCATGGGCATGTGCCTATGAGGCCAGGTGACCCTCCTGCACCGTGGACATTACGGTCTGTATACGGACTGTGAGTTTCGCCTTTCCTAACCCCGGCCTAACCCATCCACGTCCTTCTCACCTCTCAGTCTAGAATACAGTAAAAAAAGTGATAGATGAGCTGAATTTTTCAGTAGAATTCTCCTTTATGTTTCAGACGCTGCTTTTGTAGCAGAATGAATGGGATCCGCTCATTATTACAGCGAATGCTCTGAGTTCATTCACGTTACAGCAGGTATTGACCAATTCCTTCTCCTCTAAGTCAGCAGTTCACAAGGGTAGACTCTCCTCACTAGTCTTCGCATACATAATCGTGTCTCTCCTTAAATAGGTCTATTATATTAGCTCCATGTAGAAAAAAAAGACTATTGACCTGTCCGCAAGCAGCCCAGATTAATGGACAGATCATGCATTAAACATTGCTTTTAATCTGCAGGAGGCCCTTGGGGAGTGGAAAGGTTCATTTTAGATTCTCCGCTCCTATTCTCAGAACTGTCCATTGTAACACAGCTGCAGATTGTATCGGCCATATAAACCATGTTCATGATGCCCGCGAGGTATGCTCGTCCTTGGAAATAGATGACACCGTCATGTCGATTCGAGTCTATCACCAGCATGGATCCCCATTATTGTCAATCTCGAAAACATTTACACTTACCAGCGAGATGTCGGGCAGAGTCGTCCTAGTAAGACTCCCAGAATCTGCGCTTCCCTCGGGGTCAGCTCCATTCTAGTTAAAGCACAGGAGAAATTACCATCACAGAGAAAAACCTGCATGAAATAATTCTACTGAAGACATAGTATACGGTGACTTTTAATTCCTGGAACATCGCTGGACATACAAGGGTAATTACGGGAGCACAAGATGCGTGGGCATGCAGAGATTTTCCGCTAGCGTGTCTATTAGGCCATCTGGTGATTGCGTGCAACCTGTTTTAGGAACTGAATTTGTAAAATGACATTGACTGCTTTTACACTTCTGCGGGTCAAGCTGAAAGTGCATTTGGTCTAAACAGTATATTTTGTAATGTAAAAGGCCATCCCAATGTAACATCACTATATCACATTAATGGAACAGGACATAGCAACCAAACCCTATAATATATCAGTATACTTTATGTTCATATATGTCTGTCAAAGACGTCAGGCAAGAGCCCAAGTGAATGTTTATTTGCTTCATCAGGTTTTTGCCCTCTCTTCTGCACACCGCCTAGGACAACCGGTCAGATTATTAGGTTCTGTGTGAGTGTGGCCATAAAGGGTTATTTTCATCTCTAGAAGTCTGAAGAAGTCCAAAATATTGATCCATGGTTTAATAATTGGAATCTGTATCAATTTTTTTGCTATGTGATCTGAGAGCAGCGTGATGTAATAATTTTATTTCTATGGCGCCAACCTATTCCGCAGCACTTTACAATTAAGCAGGGATATGCACAGACAATAAAAGCATCATATAGTAACACATTATTCAGTTACAGGAGGAGGGAGGGTCCTGCTTACAATCTATAAGGAAATAGGGGGACACAATAGGTAGAATGTGCTGTTATGCCCTGTTCAGCCATCATTATAATAAATCAGGGTTTTCGTATAAAGCTGCACAATCCGGTCATCAGCTGGGATCTGTGTAGTTGCCGTGTGCTATTGGGTGCATGGAGGATGTGGAGATCGATGAATAGGTCTGTCTAAAGAGATGTGTTTTTAAAGCACGCTTAAAAACATGGGGCTAAATAATAGTCGGATCGGCCGAGGGTAGTGCATTCCAGAACCCTGGTGCAGCATTAGACAAGTCTTGTAGACAAAGGCTGGAGGTTCCGATTATGGAGGATGTTAGTCTTAGATCAGTTACAGAACAGAGGGTATGGGAAGGGGATAGACTGAGGATGAGAGAGAAGATGTAGGGTAGTGCAGAACTGTGAAGAGCTTTGTGGGTGAGAGAGAAGTTTGTATTGTAGCGAGTGGGTAACCAGTGCAAAGGCTGGCACAGGGTAGAGGAATCGGTGAAGCGGCTGGACAGAAATACAACCCTGACTGACGCATTCAGGATGGTTTGGAGGGGAGAAAGTTTAGTAAGCGGGAGACTGATCGGAAGAGAGTTGCAGTAGTCCAGACGAGAGTGAATAAGAGCGACAGTAAGAGTTTTTACAGGTGAGAAAAGGTCGGATTCTGGAGATGATTTTTAAGATTGATAGATATAGGGAATGAAGGACAGTTCTATGTAAAATCTAACTCCAAGACAAGGAGTGTGCTGCCTGGAAGCTATGGTTGAACCACCCAAGGCAATTGCAATATCAGGTAGAAGTTGGTTCCTAGAGGAAGGAAACGCTAGAACTTCTGTTTTGGAGAGATTTAGTTTCAGATAGAGTGATGACATGATGTTAAAGACAGCGGACAGACAATCCCGGGTATTTTAATTTAAGGTGGGGGTGATGTCAGGAGCAGAGATGTAGTATCACTTACTGCGCTGCTTTCTGCAGTTTGGATTAAATCCATCCTTTCTCTTTTGCAGATCTACCAGTTGTCTGAATGCTGAGCCCTGTATAACTCTGCCCACACCTCTCATTGACAGCTTTCTGTGTACACTGTGCATAGGCAGAAAGCTGCCAGTCAGTGGTGGTGGTGTGATTGGACTACATGGGCACAGGTTTTCTGGCCGATAAAACATTGATTTGATCAAAACTGCAAGAAGCAGCCCAGTAAATTACACAGCGCTGGAGTCAGAGTCTCTGCCCCTACATCATGCAGCTCTCAGATTAAATATCAAAAACCTGCTGACAGATTCCCTTTAATCCCTTCTTGACATATTATGCTGATGCAGTGCTTTGTATAGCTGTATAGTACAAGTGATCGGATGCAGTAAAATGTGAAAAAAAAGTATTTAAAAATATGAAAAAATAAAACACAAAAATTCAAATCACGCCACTTTTGCCCCATTAAAAGTAAAGCAATTAAAAAAATACACATAATTGATACAGCTGCGTTCTTAAGAGTCCGATCCATCAAAATATAAAGTAAATTAATTTGATCGATAAATGGTGCAATGATAAAAAAATAAAGAATCAAAACTCTAGAGTTACGTTTTTTTGAGCAGCCGCAACATTGCACCGAAATGCAATAAGAGACAATCAGAACATTGTGTCTACCCCAAAAATGATATCAGCTCAGGGCGTAAAAAACAAACCCTGAACCAGCCACAGATCGCAAAAAATGAAAATCTTACCGGTCTTGGAAAATGGTGACAACAAAAAATGTAAAAAAAAATCCACATTTTTTTTCACCACTTAAATAAAAAAAACAATACATGTTTGGTATATGTGTACCTCGTACTGACCTGCAGAATAATACTGTCAGGTCAGTTTTACCATATAGTGAACATGGTAAATAAAAAAAAAACGAGGAATTGCACTTCCTTTGCAATTTTAATGCACTTGGATTTTTTCCTGCTTCCCAGTGTATCACATGATAAAATGAATAATGCCATTCAAAGTATAACTTATCCCACAAAACACAAGTCCTTGTACAGCGATGTGGACGGAAAAATAAAAACATTATGGCTCTTGGAAGAAGAGGAAATTCCCTCCTCCTACCCCAAAAATCCCCTGGTCATAAAGGGTTAAGCAGGTCTATCTACGTAACACACAATGCTTGTTTATGGGCAAAGGGAAATCAGTATGGTCTGTGCCCATTATTCATGCTTGGATCTATTTTTACATTTGTCCTTGGAATATATTTCCTAGAATAAATTATAATGTCCTGTGGCCTCTCATTGTATAGTACTAAGACCACTCTCTGCAAAGATGAAATACCATGTGAAAATATGGGTTCTCCCTAACGGCAGTCCCACACGTCCAGATAATTCCGGTACCGGAAAAATCGGTACCGGAATTATCCGTGTCCGTGTGCCCGTGCGTTTCTGTGGCACACGTGCGGCACACGTCTGCCGCCTGTGTGCCGACTGGGTACCACACGCACCGTGCAGGAGACAGCGCTAGAGATAAGCGCTGTCTCCTGCATCTGGTGCTGAAGCCGCGATTCATATCTTCTCTGCAGCAGCGTTTGCTGTAGAGAAGATATGAATTGCGGCTTCAGCACCATGTAACATAGTAACATAGTTACTAAGGCCGAAAAAAGACATTTGTCCATCCAGTTCAGCCTATATTCCATCATAATAAATACCCAGATCTACGTCCTTCTACAGAACCTAATAATTGTATGATACAATATTGTTCTGCTCCAGGAAGACATCCAGGCCTCTCTTGAACCCCTCGACTGAGTTCGCCATCACCACCTCCTCAGGCAAGCAATTCCAGATTCTCACTGCCCTAACAGTAAAGAATCCTCTTCTATGTTGGTGGAAAAACCTTCTCTCCTCCAGACGCAAAGAATGCCCCCTTGTGCCCGTCACCTTCCTTGGTATAAACAGATCCTCAGCGAGATATTTGTATTGTCCCCTTATATACTTATACATGGTTATTAGATCGCCCCTCAGTCGTCTTTTTTCTAGACTAAATAATCCTAATTTCGCTAATCTATCTGGGTATTGTAGTTCTCCCATCCCCTTTATTAATTTTGTTGCCCTCCTTTGTACTCTCTCTAGTTCCATTATATCCTTCCTGAGCACCGGTGCCCAAAACTGGACACAGTACTCCATGTGCGGTCTAACTAGGGATTTGTACAGAGGCAGTATAATGCTCTCATCATGTGTATCCAGACCTCTTTTAATGCACCCCATGATCCTGTTTGCCTTGGCAGCTGCTGCCTGGCACTGGCTGCTCCAGGTAAGTTTATCATTAACTAGGATCCCCAAGTCCTTCTCCCTGTCAGATTTACCCAGTGGTTTCCCGTTCAGTGTGTGGGGGGGACAGCGCTTACTGTAGCGCTGTCTCCTGCACGGCACACGGACTGCACACGGACAACGTCCGTGTGCGGTACGTGTTTTACACGGACCCATTGACTTTAAGGGGTCTGTGTAATACGTGCGCTCCCACGAACACTGACATGTCTCCGTGTTTTGCACACGGACACACGGTCCGTGAAAACACGCTGACATGTGCAGAGACACATTGATTTCAATGTGTCTACGTGAGTCAGTGTCTCCGGTACGTGAAGGAACTGTCACCTCACGTACTGGAGCCATTGACATGTGAAACCGGCCTAAGGCAATATTGTCTGCCACCAAACCATAAACTATGCTATGGATCTGATAGAGTTGTGCTATGAATAGGGAAGATTCTACAAGCAGGGAAGCTCCCATCAAGAATGAACGCTCAACCCACATTATGGCATATGTCAGACGGCTAGAAAGCCCCGCCGTTACGGATCTGCCATATATCCCAAGCTAAGAGAGGAATTATCCACAGGTCACTGAATGTCGCAGTTTTAAGAATTATGTGTAGATTTCTCAGTTCTAACTATCAGTCATGCCCAAAAGGAAAGAGCAGATTGTTGTTTGTGTCTTCTGCACCCGGCCCATTTTACAGGCGTCCTGTTGTGGTTATAGTATAGTACAAACCCAGTCCATCTTATACAGTCATATTCACTAATCTAGGGACTCTAGACATCAGAATATTACAGAATACTCTGTTCCTTGCATCTTTAATTTCCTAATATTTAGCACAGTCCCTTACATGCACCCACTGGCCCCAGAGCAGCTGCTCAGGTCACACCTATGGCATATCCTTTCCTACAGGAATTGCTGAAGGCCAGGCTAACATCTCTATCCCACATCTGGATTGGGTTGGGAGGGCAAATCTCTAGCCAACAAGTCATACCTGAACAGGAGTTTTTTCCTCCCCCTACTATTGTTTTTCAACTTCATTTTCTTCTTAACCCCTTAGTGACAGAGCCAATTTGGTACTTAATGACCAGGCCAATTTTTGCAATTCTGACCACTGTCACTTTATGAGGTTATAACTCTGGAACGCTTCAATGGATCCCGCTGATTCTGAGATTGTTTTTTCGTGACATATTGTACTTCATGTTAGTTTCTTTGATATTACTTGCGATTATTTATGAAAAAAACGGAAATATGGCGAAAATGTTTAAAATTTTGCAATTTTCAAACTTTGTATTTTTATGCCCTTAAATCAGAGAGATATGTCACGAAAAATAGTTAATAAATAACATTTCCCACATGTCTACTTTACATCAGCACAATTTTGGAAACAAAATTTTTTTTTGTTAGGGAGTTATAAGGGTTAAAAGTTGACCAGCAATTTCTCATTTTTACAACACCATTTTTTTTTAGAAACCACATCACATTTGAAGTCATTTTGAGGGGTCTATATGATAGAAAATAATGAAGTGTGACACCATTCTAAAAACTACACCCCTCAAGGTTCTCAAAACCACATTCAAGAAGTTTATTAACCCTTTACGTGCTTCACAGGAACTGAAACAATGTGGAAGGAAAAAATGAACATTTAACTTTTTTTTTGCAAACATCTTAATTCAGAACCATTTTTTTTATTTTCACAAGTGTAAAAACAGAAATGTAACCATAAATTTTGTTATGCAATTTCTCCTGAATACGCCAATACCCCATATGTGGGGGTAAACCACTGTTAGGGCGCACCGCAGAACTTAGAAGTGAAGGAGCGCCGTTTGACTTTTTCAATGCAGAATTGGCTGGAATTGAGATCGGACGCCATGTCACATTTAGAGAGCCCCTGATGTGCCTAAACAGTGGAAACTCCCCACAAGTGACACCATTTTGGAAACTAGACCCCTTAAGGAACTTATCTAGATGTGTGGTGAGCACTTTGAACCCCCAAGTGCTTCACAGAAGTTTATAACGTAGAGCCGTGAAAATAAAAAATCGCTTTTGTTTACACAAAAATGATCTTTTTGCCCACAAATTTTTATTTTCACAAGGGTAACAGGAGAAATTAGACCACAAAAGTTGTTGTGCAATTTCTCCTGAGTACGCTGATACCCAATATGTGGGGGTAAACAACTGTTAGGGCGCACCGCAGAGCTTGGAAGAGAAGGAGTGCCGTTTTACTTTTTCAATGTAGAATTGGCTGGAATTGAGATTGGACGCCGTGTCGCGTTTGGAGAGCCCCTGATGTGCCTAAACAGTGGAAACCCCCCACAAGTGACACCATTTTGGAAACTAGACCCCTTAAGGAACTTATCTAGATGTGTGGCGAGCACTTTGAACCCCCATGTGCTTCACAGAAGTTTATAACGTAGAGCCGTGAAAAAAAAAATTGCATTTTTTCTACAAAAATGATCTTTTTGCCCACAAATTTTTATTTTCACAAGGGTAACAGGAGAAATTAGACCACTAAAGTTGTTGTGCAATTTCTCCTGAGTACGTCGATACCCAATATGTGGGGGTAAACCACTGTTTAGGCGCACCGCAGAGCTTGGAAGAGAAAGAGTGCCGTTTTACTTTTTCAATGTAGAATTGGCTGGAATTGAGATCGGACGCCATGTCGCGTTTGGAGAGCCCCTGATGTGCCTAAACAGTAGAAATCCCCCACAAGTGACCCCATTTTGGAAACTAGACCCCCCATGGAACTTATCTAGATGTGTGGTGAGAACCTTGAATGCCCAAGTGCTTCACAGAAGTTTATAATGCAGAGCCGTGAAAATAAAAAATATTTTTTTTTTCCACAAAAAAGATTTTTTAGCCCTCAAGTTTTTATTTTCACAAGGGTAACATGAGAAATTGGACCCCAAAAGTTGTTGTCCAATTTGTCCTGAGTATGCTGGTACCCCATATGTGGGGGTAAACCACTGTTTGGGCGCACGGCAGAGCTCGGAAGGAAGGAGTGCCGTTTTGGAATGCAGACTTTGATAGAATGGTCTGCGGGTATTATGTTGTGTTTGCAGAGCCCCTGATGTACCTAACCAGTAGAAACCCTCCACAAGTGACCCCATTTTGGAAACTAGACCCCCCAAGGAACTTATCTAGATGTGTGGTGAGAACTTTGAATGCCCAAGTGCTTTACAGAAGTTTAGAATGCAGAGTCGTGAAAATAAAAAATATTTTTTTTTTCCACAAAAAAGATATTGTAGCCCGCAAGTTTTTAATTTCACAAGGGTAACAGGAGAAATTGGACTGCAATAGTTGTTGTCCAATTTATCCCGAGTACGCTGATGCGCCATATGTGGGGGTAAACCACTGTTTGGGCGCACGGCAGAGCTCGGAAGGGAAGGAGCGCCTTTTTGGAATGCAGACTTTGATAGAATGGTCTGTGGGCATTATGTTGCGATTGCAGAGCCCCTGATGTACCTAAACTGTAGTAACCCCCCACAAGTGACCCCATTTTGGAAACTAGACCCCCCAAGGAACTTATCTAGATCTGTGGTGAGAACTTTGAATGCCCAAGTGCTTCACAGAAGTTTAGAATGCAGAGTCGTGAAAATAAAAAATATTTTTTTTTCCACAAAAAAAGATATTGTAGCCCTCAAGTTTTTATTTTCACAAGGGTAACAGGAGAAATTGGACTGCAATAGTTGTTGTCCAATTTATCCCGAGTACGCTGATGCGCCATATGTGGGGGTAAACCACTGTTTGGGCGCACGGCAGAGCTTGGAATGGAAGGAGCGCCTTTTTGGAATGCAGACTTTGATAGAATGGTCTGTGGGCATTATGTTGCGATTGCAGAGCCCCTGATGTACCTAAACTGTAGTAACCCCCCACAAGTGACCCCATTTTGGAAACTAGACCCCCCAAGGAACTTATCTAGATGTGTGGTGAGAACTTTGAATGCCCAAGTGCTTCACAGAAGTTTAGAATGCAGAGTCGTGAAAATAAAAAATATTTTTTTTTCCACAAAAAAGATATTGTAGCCCCCAAGTTTTTATTTTCACAAGGGTAACAGGAGAAATTGGACTGCAATAGTTGTTGTCCAATTTATCCCGAGTACGCTGATGCGCCATATGTGGGGGTAACCCACTGTTTGGGTGCACGGCAGAGCTCAGAAGGGAGGGAGCACCATTTGACTTTTTGAGCGCAAAATTGGCTGTCGTGTTTGGAGACCCCCTGATGTACCTAAACAGTGGAAACCCCACAATTCTAGCTCCAACCCTAACCCCAACACACCCCTAACCCTAATCCCAACCTGATCCATAATCCTAATCACTAACCCTAACCATAATCACAACCCTTACCCCAAAACAACCCTAATGTCAACCCTAACCATAACCCTAATCAAAACCCTAAATCCAACACACCCCTAATCCTAATCTCAACCCTAACCTCAAACCTAACCCTAATCCCAATACACCCCTAATCACAACCCTAACCTTAACCCTAATCCCAAACCTAACCCTAATCCCAAGCGTAACCCTAATGCCAACCCTAACCCTAATACCAACCCTAATCCAAACCCTAACCCTAATCCCAGCTCTAACCCTAACTTTAGCCCCAACCCTAGCCCTAACTTTAGCCCTAACCCTAACCCTAGCCCTAAGGCTACTTTCACACTTGCGTCGTTTGGCATTCCGTCGCAATCCGTCGTTTTGGACAAGAAACAGATCCTGCAAATGTGCCCGCAGGATGCGTTTTTTGCCCATAGACTTGTATTGCCGACGGATCGTGACGGATGGCCACACGTCGCGTCCGTCGTGCACTGGATCAGTTGTGTTTTGGCGGAGCGTCGGCACAAAAAAACGTTCAATGAAACGTTTTTTTGTACGTCGCATCCGCCATTTCTGACCGCGCATGCGTGGCCGTAACTCCGCCCCCTCCTCCCCAGGACATAGATTGGGCAGCGGATGCGTTGAAAAACTACAGCTGCTGCCCACGTTGTGCACAATTTTCACAACGTGCGTCGGTATGTCGGGCCGACGCATTGCGACGGCCCCATACCGACGTAAGTGTGAAAGAAGCCTAACCCTAAGTTTAGCCCCAACCCTAACCCTAAATTTAGCCCCAACCCTAACCCTAAATTTAGCCCCAACCCTAGCCCTAACCCTACCCCTAACCCTAATTTTAGCCCCAACTGCTGTTCTCCTGCCGGCCGGCAGATGGAGACAGATGGCGGGCGCACTGGGCATGCGTCCGCCATGTTCTTCTGCCGGCGGCCAGGAGGAGCAGCAAGAGGATCCAGGGACCTAGGAGAGTATGCTAGGGTCCCCGAATCCCCCTATTTCTCTGTCCTCTGATGTGCGATCACATCAGAGGACAGAGAATTACACTTTCCTTTTTTTTTTTTTGCGGTCGCCGGTAAACAGTTACCGGCGATCGTAATACCGACCCCGATAATGCTCTTTGGGGTCTCGGCTACCCCCGGCAGCCGAGACCCCAAAGATTCTCCCGGTGCCGGCCGGCGGGCGCACTGCGCATGCGCCCGCCATTTTGAAGATGGCGGCGCCCACCGGGAGACACGAGGAGCATCGGGGGAGCTAGGTGAGTATTGGGGGGCCACCTGGGACCCCTTTTCTCTGTCCTCCGATGTGCGATCACATTGGAGGACAGAGAAATTAAAAAGAGATTGCTTTTTTTTTTTTTTTTTTTTGTGATCGCCGGTAACCGGTAAATTACCGGCGATCGCAAATGCGGGGCCTCTGGGGGGCGCTATGGACTTTTTCCACAGCGCCGTTAATTAACAGCGCTGTGGTTTAAGTACCCTTAGCGGCCGCCGTTAAAAGGCGTATCGGCGGTCGCTAAGGGGTTAAATGGAATCTGTTGAAAGGATCAACCCTCCTGAGCCGTCTATATGGGCATGTAGGTCAGAGGAAGTTAAGTAAAATGATACCTTGATATCTGCGATCTGATGTCTTATTCCAGAGTAATTCACGTTTTTCCTAATGTGGAAATGAGCTGTTAGGATCTATGGGTGGGACATAGATCTCCCTGAGAAATGGCTTTATCCAGTGTGAGACATGTAATGGCTGACAGTCTGCTCTCCTAATCTACATGTCTCGCACTGGTATCGCCCCTTTCATTCACAGTGATCTCTGGAATTAGATTCTCGGAGACATCGACCAGATCATTTACATATTAAGAAGACATGGATCTCTTTAACACTTAATTTCTCCTTTTAGGCTATGTTACCCTCTATATGTATGCCCCATGAGGCATGGGAAATGAAAACTGTAATGCAAAAAAAAAACAAACCTGGTTTCATCAAATACCGGCGGCAGCGCCCCTGACCTGGCACCCAGCGCCAATGCAGCCAAGACACAGCACTGTAACTAAGGTAACAGGGTATAGTATATGTAAAAAAAGCCAACATTTCACCATACAAAAGACTGAATGTAGATAAGGGCTCAGTCGAACAATTCATTAGGAGTGACTAATGCGACCGTGGCACTTTATACCTTGCACCCCAGGGGTGCCACTTCTTGCCACGGAATTGACAGGTTAAGAGTGTGAAGAAACATTATGCTTTATCACAAATCCTCCGCTGCCTGCACAGAAGCTGTCAGACTCTCACGTTAAGATGAAATAAAATATACTGCTAATGTGACTTTCACCAAGCAGGTTTTTTTTTTAAATGGTGTCATCAGATTTATTGGATCTCATTTCTTTTAGTGCAGAATTTCCCTGATGCCGATTCAAGCTGTTATCTGGATAGCAGCACCCCGGAGATTTCTGATCATAGGCAATAGATATTCCCAGGGGAAAGCAGTAATTGGCAAATGATGCCAAGCGTGCAGAATAACAGAGGACGACAGTTATTCTTCATCTGCGCTAACTTTACAATAAATCCTATTGCAGGCTATAATTTTTTTTTTGGGGGGGATAGAACTTTTACGAAGTCATTCTGTTTGCAGAAAAGATAACAGCGATTTGCCCTGCCACCATTGTCGGATTGGGGTACTTTGGGTCACATTTATTCAGTCTGCAATGCACTCAATCCCCAATAACCCTGCATTGATCTATTGAAAACAGAGGGGAGGAGGCGCCTAGCAAAGAAAAAGGGGTGTCCTCCATTATGGTGCTGGATTTTGCCCATTATGGTTTCGGTGTTGGGATTGTTCATTTTTTAAAGAGAAGTCCGGCACTATCAAAGTGGGATTACCTAGATCTGAGCCCCCTCAAGGGCTCCATAGCGTGCATGGTCTACATCAACGGTTCATTGCCTCTTGCCATTGATCACAGACCCCCACTGATGTTACCACTCCGGAAGACAGAATATCAGTGATGGATTTTACTTTTGCTACAGTGGAAGATAGACAATTTTATGACATTTTTGCTGTTTCTGCGCTCGTTAAAAAAGAAGGAAGAAAAACATCTTTCCAAATAAACCTTTGTGAGAGACGTCCTGTCATAGGCTCTCAATCTCAAGAGCTCCAGCTGTGGTTAAAATACATTTTCTCGGATTTTTCAGCAGTCATTGCAGAATTTGCTTTCTATTTTAAGCCTTTCTTATGAAGATAGCGGGCACATCATTTACAGAACATTGTCACTTTTTCAAGCATGAAAGATACATTTACAATACTCAGTGGCTTTTCATATGTTATTTCCAACCCTGGAGAACACTGCACTCTTTACAAATAAAATATAAACCAAGAGCCCAGATCATATGAGCATTGCACAATGTTTTCTATATTGGAAGTGTCATCAGATCAGATCATGCACCGATGGAAAACTGGTCTAGTTATGCAGCAAAAATGTTCTGTCCGCTCAAAATTGGAAACTGTCATTCATTAGATGCTGAATGGAACAGATTGCAGTAAAAAAAACACAACCACTGGCTCAGAATAATATCCAAGGCATCTGTTTCCCAAAAGAACAGTTGTGGTCTACATCATTAGCACCCCTGAATATCAAGTACACCATGAAGATCTCCTGAAACAATAGTGATACTGTTCGAAGATGGACACAAATAAAAGGAATCTGTCATCAAGTTTTTGCGATGTAATCTGGGAGCAGAATGATGTAGAGGTTGAGATCCTGATTCTAGTTATAAGTCAATTATTAGGCTGTGTGCTGCTGTTTACGTAAAACCAGTGTTTTATCAACAGGAGATCATCAATACAGGACTTAGCGTCTCCTATCCAGCTGCACCCCCACCAATGATTATCAGCTTTCTGTCAATATACAGTGTGCTCCGAAAGCTGCCAGTCAGGGATGTGGAAGGTGTTATGTAGGGCTCAGCATTTTGAGCTCTGTTAGATCTGCTGCAGAGAAAACAGGGATTGTATCAAAATCACAGCTAGTAGCTTGGAATGTTGAGCGTTGTGTAACCCCGTCCACACCACTGATTGACAGCTTTCTGTGTACACTGTATATGGACAGAAAGCTGCTAATCAGTGGTCCCTACATTATGCTGTTTTCAGATAACATAACAAAAACCTGCTGACAAATTGCCTTAAAATAGATAAATCACAATGTTTCTGCGAAATGTTCTTTCTATAGACCAATGAAACTAAACTAGAGTTCTTTCGCAAAGCATGTCTTCGTTACTTTTTTAGAGGCAGAAATTATACTTATAAAGAAAAGTGCACCCTACCTACAGTGAAACATGGCGTTTCCATAATGTTATAGGGGCTGCTTCTGGGACTGGATGCTTTCAAAAGGTTACAGAAACTGTATCACGATTCCTCGGCTCAGTGAGTATTGGACGCAGTGAGTGACAATCTAGTATAGGGGCGTGATGAACTTTTAGTATTTTGTTAGAGAGTCTAGTTCAGGGTATGCTGAGGTGTCATTATTTTGATAGACACCTTAGCCGTCCAATCTGAGACTGGAAGATGCTGAGCTTCCTTCAGGTGTTCCCTGTTCCAAGTGATTGCCCAGCTACTTAGCTTAGCTAGCAGCCCCGTATCTCTGCCAGATGTGGCATTTGCTTGGTATTGCTTTGTCTTCTATTCCTGTGCTCTGTTTGTTGATCTATTGCTGCCTGACTTTGGACCTCATGCTGATCACCCGTTTGCCTAGCCCCTTTACTCTGATTAGCTATCTTCCTGGAATTCTGACCTCTGACCGTTAACGGACTACACATTTGTATTTCCCTTTAGTTTACTACATGCTCTCTTGGTATCTGACCCCGGAACGTTTGACTACCCTGCCTCATGGCTTATCCATGAGTAGTGATCAGCGTCACACAATAAAATCCAAGAATTAGCTGAGCATTTTAGAGGGAGGAATGTATAAAAACTAGGTCTAAGTCAAATAAAATCCATCCTACAGAAGAATAATGGACTCAAACACATCCAAAAGTACTCAACAATGAGAGAATTGCAGACAAGGAAACTACCAGGGGACACGTACAAGAAGCTCACAGATGGCTACAAAAAAGTGTGGAGATAGTCATTCTTGCCAAAGTTTGTGCAACCAAATATCAGACTGGATGATGTGAGATCAGGGCTATGTGGAGGCCGGATCATCATTTCCAGGACTCCTTGTTCTTCTGTAGCTGAAGATAGTTCTTAATGACATTGGCTGGATGTTTGAGGTCATTGACTTGAAGAATACAAAACGCCATTCCAGCTGTCATTGCCATCTTGTTCTGCACCATGATGTCCTTTGAGTTCTATGGTGTGAGGTCAGTAGAACACTTACAGTTAGGGCCAGAAATATTTGGACAGTGACACAATTTTCGCGAGTTGGGCTCTGCATGCCACCACATTGGATTTGAAATTAAACCTCTACAACAGAATTCAAGTGCAGATTGTAACGTTTAATTTGAAGGGTTGAACAAAAATATCTGATAGAAAATGTAGGAATTGTACACATTTCTTTACAAACACTCCAAATTTTAGGAGGTCAAAAGTAATTGGACAAATAAACATAACCCAAACAAAATATTTTTATTTTCAATATTTTGTTGCAAATCCTTTGGAGGCAATCACTGCCTTAAGTCTGGAACCCATGGACATCACCAAACGCTGGGTTTCCTCCTTCTTAATGCTTTGCCAGGCCTTTACAGCCGCAGCCTTCAGGTCTTGCTTGTTTGTGGGTCTTTCCGTCTTAAGTCTGGATTTGAGCAAGTGAAATGCATGCTCAATTGGGTTTAGATCTGGAGATTGACTTGGCCATTGCAGAATGTTCCACTTTTTGGCACTCATGAACTCCTGGGTAGCTTTGGCTGTATGCTTGGGGTCATTGTCCATCTGTACTATGAAGCGCCGTCCAATCAACTTTGCAGCATTTGGTTGAATCTGGGCTGAAAGTATATCCCGGTACACTTCAGAATTCATCCGGCTACTCTTGTCTGCTCTTATGTCATCAATAAACACAAGTGACCCAGTGCCATTGAAAGCCATGCATGCCCATGCCATCACGTTGCCTCCACCATGTTTTACAGAGGATGTGGTGTGCCTTGGATCATGTGCCGTTCCCTTTCTTCTCCAAACTTTTTTCTTCCCATCATTCTGGTACAGGTTGATCTTGGTCTCATCTGTCCATAGAATACTTTTCCAGAACTGAGCTGGCTTCTTGAGGTGTTTTTCTGCAAATTTAACTCTGGCCTGTCTATTTTTGGTATTGATGAATGGTTTGCATCTAGATGTGAACCCTTTGTATTTACTGTCATGGAGTCTTCTCTTTACTGTTGACTTAGAGACAGATACACCTACTTTACTGAGAGTGTTCTGGACTTCAGTTGATGTTGTGAACGGGTTCTTCTTCACCAAATTAAGTATGCGGCGATCATCCACCACTGTTGTCATCCGTGGACGCCCAGGCCTTTTTGAGTTCCCAAGCTCACCAGTCAATTCCTTTTTTCTCAGAATGTACCCAACTGTTGATTTTGCTACTCCAAGCATGTCTGCTATCTCTCTGATGGATTTTTTCTTTTTTTTCAGCCTCAGGATGTTCTGCTTCACCTCAATTGAGAGTTCCTTTGACCGCATGTTGTCTGCTCACAGCAACAGCTTCCAAATGCAAAACCACACACCTGGAATCCACCCCTGACCTTTTAACTACTTCATTGATTACAGGTTAACGAGGGGGACGCCTTCAGAGTTAATTGCAGCCCTTAGAGTCCATTGTCCAATTACTTTTGGTCCCTTGAAAAAGAGGACGCTATGCATTACAGAGCTATGATTCCTAAACCCTTTCTCCGATTTGGATGTGGAAACTATCATATTGCAGCTGGGAGTGTGCACTTTCAGCCCATATTATATATATAATTGTATTTCTGAACATGTTTTTGTAAACAGCTAAAATAACAAAACTTGTGTCACTGTCCAAATATTTCTGGCCCTAACTGTATAGTTGGCCATCAGCAAATGCCTACTGATAGGTTAGATGCTGCTTGACATCTTGGTATGTGACAGCCAATTTCACTTGCAATACAGAATGGCTCAATGGTGGAACCAGTGGTACGATAATTTCTCCCAAGTGTTCCACGATCTATGTTTTAAAACACCAGGCCAGATGTTGCTTGTGCTACTATGAGCAGTCTGCAAGGCCTAAATGTGCTACCATGGCCTCCAACATCTCTGGACTTGTCTCCCATAGAATCTTGGAAGTCATTAATTGAAAATTGCAAAGGTAGCTGCCAGCTTTGGATATTGATGATTTGTGGGCCAAAGTGCATTCAACGCAGCAGAATGACCTTTTTTTTCCCCCCCCCCCCCCCCTTCCTCTTTTCCTCCCTCCCTCTTTTCCTCCCTCCCTCTTTGGGATTCTATTTATATTAAGTTGGCTGGTTCATGTCTTTATGGCAGTAATATCTTCACCTTGGGTATTTCCCTTATCGTCCTATATGGACATCATGACATTATAGTGTCTGCTCGCTTAGTTTCGGTCTTTGCAGCGTTCTTGTTGCTCTGTACTGTGCCCACTTTGCCCACATCTATCCTCAGCGCTGTTGGCCGGGTGTGCGTGCGCGGTCTGCAGCGTATTTGCTGCTTTGTATTTTACCCGCTCTGCCCACACCTATTTTGAGCGCTGCTGGCCGTGTGCGCGTGCGCGGTCTTCTCCTGCAGTCTATTGGCGCTGCTGGCCGTGTGCGCGTGCGCGGTCTTCTCCTGCAGCCTATTGGCTGCTTAGTATTCTGCCGCAGAGAATCCTGGACAGTGGTGAGTCATAGCCTCGCTCTCCAAGTCTGGTGTGAGCTGGTGCATCAGTCCAGTTTCCCTGATGATGTGTGGCTCCACACCGGTAGGCTATTCAATACTGATTGCATATGTATATATAATTTGCTATTGGCAGTGCTTTGTACTTCCCCTGACGAAGCCTCATTTGGGAGGCGATACGCGTGGGGCCAAGTGCTTGTTTTATCCTCGGACATCCCTCAGCCTGCTCGCTTCAAAGCGCTGGTTTGTATCTGCTTATGGCGTTTTGTTTAGTCTTGTATGGTTCTGACTATCAGTGTCTACATGTATTTGGACTCCCCATGAGCCATTAGGCAGGGCACTTCTAAATCATATATGGTATACAGATTATTAAGTTTGTATCTGTGCCCCAGGCTGTAATATGGATGTTTTGTAGCTATTTTTCTACCATGTAGGATTGCAAGCACTATAGTGCTTTTAATTGTGTTTTAATTTTTGTGCCAATAAAATTTGTATTTTGTTATATTGTGTTGGGTGGTGTGCATTTTATAGTGGAGTCTTTTTTCTTTGTTTTTGTATTACAGAAAGTATTCAGACCCATTTCAATTTTTCACTCTTTGTTTCTTTGCAGCCATTTGGTAAATTCAAAAAAGTTCATTTTTTTTTCTCATTAATGTACACTCTGCACCCCATCTTGACTGAAAAAAACAGTAATGTAGTAATTTTTTCAAATGTATTAAAAAAGAAAAACCGAAGTATCACATGGTCATAAGTATTCAGACCCTTTGCTCAGACACTCATATTTAAGTCACATGCTGTCCATTTCCTTATCGTCCTCCTTGAGATGGTTCTACTCCTTCATTGGAGTCCAGCTGTGTGTAATTAAACTGATAGGACTTGATTTGGAAAGGCGCACACCTATCTATATAAGACCTCACAGCTCACAGTGCATGTCAGACCAAATGAGAATCATGAGGTCAAAGGAACTGGCCAACGAGCTGAGAGACAGAATTGTGGCAAGGCACAGATCTGGCCAAGGTTACAACAGAATTTCTGCAGCACTCAAAGTTCCTAAGAGCACAGTGGCCTCCATAATCCTTAAATGGAAGAAGTTTTGGACCACCAGAAGTCTTCCTAGACCTGGCCGTCCAGCCAAACTGAGCATTCGTGGGAGAAGAGCCTTGATGAGAGAGGTAAAGAAGAACCCCAAGATCACTGTGGCTGAGCTCCAGACATGCAGTAGGGAGATGGGAGAAAGTTCCACAAAGTCAACTATCACAGCAGCCCTCCACCAGTCGGGCCTTTATGGTGGAGTGGTCCGACGGAATCCTGTACTCAGTGCAAGACATATGAAAACCAGGCACTGCTCATCATCTGCCCAATACAATCCCTATAGTGAAACATATTGGTGGCAGCATCAGGCAATGGGGGTGTTTTTCAGCTGCAAGGACAGGACGACTGGTTGTCATTGAAGGAAACATAAATGCGGCCAAGTGCAGAGATATCTTGGATGAAAACCTCTTCCAGAGGGCTCTGGACCTCAGACTTGGCCGAAGGTTCCCCTTCCAACAAGACAATGACCCTAAGCACACAGCTAAAATAACAAAGGAGCGGCTTCAGAACAACTCTGTGACCATTCTTGACTGGCCCAGCCAGAGCCCTGACCTAAACCCAATTGAGCATCTCTGGAGAGACCTGAAAATGGCGTCCACCAAGGTTCACCATCCAACCTGACGGAACTGGAGAGGATCTGCAAGGAAGAATGGCAGAGGTTCCCCAAATCCAGGTGTGAAAAACTTGTTGCATAATTCCCAAGAAGACTCATGGTTGTACTAGCTCAAAAGGGGCTTCTACTCAATACTGAACAAAGGGTCTGAATACTTATGACCATGTGATATTTCAGTTTTTATTTTTTTATAAATTTGCAAAAATTTCTACATTTTTGGGTTTTTTTTTCAGTCAAGATGGGGTGCAGAGTGTACATTAATGAGAAAAAAATGAACTTTTTAGAATTTACCAAATGGCTGCAATTAAACAAAGAGTGAAAAATTTAAAGGGGTCTGAATACTTTCCGTCCCCACTGTAAATCTGTTTTTTTTGTGCTGCATTTGCATGGATTTCTGCAAATCTTACTCAGATCCCACAAATATGTGCAGCAAATCTACGTCATATTTCCCACTGTTTTTTTTCTACATGTGTCTGCACCAAAATACATACTATCTGCTTGGATTATTGTGTTTTTACTGAATTTTTTAAAGTTTTCAATTTTTTTTATGCAGATTTCACACAGTGTTTTTTTGCTTGCAATTTTTTTTAACACTAAGATCCTGGACTTAGAAATGCAATTGCGCTTTTTACATCCATTTTTCAGGTCTCTCCATAGAAACCTATAGAGAAAAAAAAAACGCTAAAAAAATATCCCCAGCTCAACTGTGTCTTTAAATTCCCAGTGGCCATGAGTTTTCATAACGTCACATCCATTTTTCTTGAACTGTTAAGCAAAGCAGATTATTTTCACAGAAAAAAAAAACTGCATCATTTGCTCTAGGTGGGAATATGGCCTAAGAATAATTTCTTTTGCAAATAGTGGGGATTTCATTGTGAATTTCATAGCAGAAATTCCGCAGTGGGGGATAATCCACATGCGTAAAGTAAAATGCTGTGGATTTCTAATCCACTGCGCCAGTCAATTTCCGCTGAAGATAGATGCGGATAGGATTTAGTAAAAATGCTCATCCTAGATGCTGGTGTTGTAATATATAATGGATTTTACGCCTGGAAAGTCTGCTGCATCATCGACCCTTGTACACATACCCTCGGGGTTCTTGGCTGTTTTAGGCTACGTTCACATTAGCGTCGCGTCGCTGTTGCGTCGGCGACGCACGGAAAAACGCGCGCAAACGCGCGCAAAAGCGCGCGCGTTTTGCGACGCGTGCGTCGTTTTTTGCCGAAATCGGACGCAAGAAAAATGCAACTTGTAGCGTTTTCTTGCGTCCGACGCTAGCGTCTAAAACGACGCACGTGTCGGAAAACGCGTGCAAAAAGACGCACGCGTCCCCTATGTTAAACATAGGGGCGCGTCGCCGCTGCGTCGCCGACGCAACAGCGACGCGACGCTAATGTGAACGTAGCCTGCTTCATTCTGCATGGAGACCTAATAAAGATGTTAGAGAGGTGCACATGCTCCCTTCCATGCCTCGATATGCCTCCGATTTTTAGTTGCATGCTCATTTGAATTACAAATGTAAAGAGTTAATTCTCCCTTTAAAGCACTTCTAGATGGGCTCATCTTCGCATGTACGTTAACCGATGAAGCCTCCATGATAGTGCGCCGAGGCTGTGCAGCTCCATGCCGAGAGGGCATGCCTGGCTCATTTCAGGCTAGTTTGAACCCCCATGCTTTACAATGCAGCTTTCTTGTTATTTTTTTGCAAAGCTGATATTTTCATACACTGCACACAGCACTTGGTCTATGCTATTTCTGGAATAGCAGGTTATGCTGACATTTGAAGATCTGCTATGTCACATCAATTTTCTAATAAATGTGCACGTTCAGGGAACAGGCGCCATCAATTATACAAATTTCAGACACTGGAAAATTAACAGCATAAATCAATGAAGGAAAACATACGTTAGTTATTAATAAGCAGGGATTTGTTTTGCTTTTTTCACATACCGTATATTAAACTAGCAAATGCTATTATTCAGAGAAAAAAGCATTGCATCCCTGGCTTTGTCAATTTATTAGAGACTTAGAAAACTCAGACAACAAGCAAATGAGACACTGAGGGAGATTATTGATGAGGGTCCGAACTCTGAAACCCCAATTATCCTGAAAATGAAGAGGCCCCAGTGCTGATCCAGTTTGCCCTGCATGGTCTGTAGCACGGGCACTTTTGTGCAGAGGAAAACCATGTAGGGGTGTAGAGTTAGATCAGCACTGTAGTCCATTCATTCTCAGGGCTGATTGGGATCTAGGATGTCAGCACCCCACGGGTTATGCTGTCACTTTATTGACCGAATTCGCATGAGCTTTATCAAGAAAAATGTACAATTTTCATCCATATGGCTGTCATTATGTAATCTGTATGGCATCGGTCTTTTATATCAGCAGTTATTAACATTTACAAGATCAGGCAAATGGCAATACTATACAAGTAATGATGATGGTAATAAGGATAAGGTGTCACGAGGGTTTCACGTCCCCTTGGGAGACCTGGAGTTAGAAGGTCACAATGTGTAATGAATCGCAGGTCATCTTTAGAGACGCTGTGATTCCTGTCCTATTTTAAGTGAATTTCCTTTCAAATAGTTCTGAAAGGTTTAAGGACTCTTTCCTTGCTGGCTGGGAACATACAGATTGTTGCTTCCAGCTGCAGCTGCTGACATCATCTCCTCTCCCTACATATGTTATCTCTGGGCGTTTCTTCCTTCCCTGTGAAAGAATCTTCTTCCTGGAAAGTTGTTGAGCTGTGTAGTTTTGGAGATGGTGGTAGTTACTGGATTGTTCTGTGTGTATTAGGTTTGTGAGTGTTTATCTCCTTGTCCTTATTCCTATTTAGTTTGGTTATTCCTCACTTTCTCTACCTTCCTCCCTCTTTTTGGTGAGCGTTTGGTATGATAGTGGTTTTCAGTTATCTCTGTCTTTCTTTGTGTCTGTTTTTCCCGTACATTTCCGTCCCATGCCTCATATGGTGAGGGATAGAGCAGATTAGGGTGTACCAAGGCATAGTAAGGTCAGAGACCTCTCTACCATCAAGTGTACCCCTGAGACAGGAATAGTTAGGGTCCCAGTTCCAGGGACAGTTTTAGGCCCCTCTTCTTTACTTCAGACCACCACATTGCGACATGACGCTTACCTTCTCCTTTTTCCCATTAGAACCAATACAGCTCTGTGTAAAAATATGCGTGACCACAAAAATTGGGCTCAAATCTAAAAAACGGTTGTCATGAATACAGATCTATCCAGCCAGGCCTTGCGGGATGGAAGAAAATAAAACCTTTTAATGGTGAAGTGTAATATCTTCATAATTTATTGGGGCTAGTCCTAGCTCATTTTGGTCTTGATTCTTTAAAAAATAAAAAAAGTCTGATGGTTGTTATATACAAATCAAAAAATAGTTGATATATACAAATCTCCTCCTCCCCCCTCCCTGCATAATCACCTCTGCATATGCCACAGAGTTAGGCTATGTGCACACCTTGCGTCGGGTCCCTGCGGGTTCTCCCGCAGCGGATTTGATAAATCTGCAGGGCAAAACAACTGCGGTTCTCCCTGCAGATTTATCGCAGTTTGTTCCGCGTTTTCCGCTGCGGGTTTCCGCCTATACTATTGATGCTGCATATGCAGCAATATGCAGCATCAATAGTAATGTTAAAAATAATAAAAATTGGTTATTCTCACCCTCTGATGTCCGGATCTCCTGGGCGCTGCACCCGGCGTTCCGGTTCCAAAGATGCTGTGGGAGAAGGACCCTTCGTGACGTCACGGTCATGTGACCGCGACGTCACCGCAGGTCCTGGTCGCACAGCAACTCTGACCGGACGGCCGCGTGCAGCGCCCAGGAGCTCCGGACATCAGAGGGTGAGTATAACCAGATTTTTTATTTTTTAACCCCAAATATGGTTCCCAGGGCCTGGAGGAGAGTCTCCTCTCCTCCACCCCGGGTACCACCCGCACATTATCCGCTTACTTCCCGCAACGTGGGCACAGCCCCATGCGGGAAGTAAGCGGTTCAATGTATTCCTATGGGTGCAGAATCGCCGCGATTCTGCACAAAGAAGTGACATGCTGCGGGTTGTAAACCGCTGCGTTCCCGCGCGGTTTTTCCCGCAGCATGTGCACAGCGGTTTGCGGTTTCCATAGGGTTTACATGTTACTGTAAACGCTATGGAAACTGCTGCGGACCCGCAGCATCAAAATCGCGGCGGTTCCGCGGTAAAAACCGCTAAGTGTGAATATAGCCTTAGAAGTCAAGAGGGTTGTTTTCAGATTGGAGCTTTAAAGCAAATCTCTCAAATTGTTTTAGGAGCTCAAATAATATGACAACACCAATAACATACGTAAAATAGAATGAAAGGTAAACTATGAGAAAAAAAAATGATTAGAAAATAATATGTTTCAGTGTACACAGTTAATTATTGAAAATGGTGATACATTCCCATTAATTATGGCTTATATTAGCTCTGGTGTAATCAGCCTTAACACACACAAAGTCCTCTTGAGGTTAGCATTCTTGTAATGAATGATAACGCAGAATTACCTGATGCCTCTAGTTGGATGTGTGCCTCCCTCCGTAAATAATTCATATCGCACTACTACCAGGGTTTGAAAAGTGCATATTCTTTGCTGCATGTTTTGTTTACACGGCTAAGGGTAAGTTCAGACTTGGTGAAATGTTTCCTCAACAGAGAGACCCTGCAACGAATCCATAGTGGTTCCACTGCAAATATTGTAAGTGGTACATGTGGATTGTGCTGTAAATTTGCTGCAGATTTCAACCCATATACTGTACATTGAAATGTACTGTAACTTACTGCCGTTTTTTTTCCCAGTGCTTCTAGAGGTGATTGACAGATTTATTGCCAAGGAAGAGACCTGTCAATCACCTGCAGCGGCGCTGGGAATAGCCAGCCAAAAGGTGTAGCTGGACTAGTCTCGTCTCCGGCCATGGTTCTTTAAAGCATATTTTCTTGGAAATGCCTGAGTGTTTCAGATACAAATATACCTGTCTGTGATCATATAGCTGGGATCTGATTAAAGCTGCCCGCGGTTTAGTCAGCATGCATCAGATGACAATCTTTCACCTGCCGAGCTATGCCTCCAGAAATGTACTTCAGTGAGGGGATGGCGTCCAATTCTGCTACTTTTGTGGCACAAATGATGATGCATTTGTCTTGTACGCTTGGCTATGCCCTGTCCACTTAAGCGCTGCCCACTTTTCAAAACGTTGGCTAAAATTGGCTTGAAACCGACAAAAGTCGCAATTTTTTGCGCAAAAAAGTTGCCACATTTCAAGCAGTTTTCTACTGTAAAATGGGCAAAAACTGCATGATGAATCCGGGCCGAAGGCTAAATGGCTTCTATAATAATGTTATGACAATCCAATGGTAATTCTATGAAACAGAAACAGTAAAATTTAATTTCAGTGCACCTTGTTAAAATAGTTTTACTTATATTTTTTTAATCTATTTTCAAATTATAATATATTATTATTATTATACATTTTTATAGCGCCATTTATTCCATGGCGCTTCACATGGGAATACGGGGCAAATATAAACAAGTACAATAAACATGAGCAAATAACAAGGCACACGGGTACATAAGGAGGGAGGACCCTGCACGCGAGGTTTCACAGTCTGCAGGGGATGGGTGATGAAACACTAGGAGAGGGTAGGGCAGGTTGTGCGGCAGTTCAGTAAGTTCAGGATCACCGCAGGCTGTAGGCTTGTCAGAAGACAATATTCATTAGTTACCTATTCAATTTGCTGCCACTGCAGGTTTGCAGCTCCGGCGGTCCCCACCAGTCCTGCCATGATATATCCATTACATGACTGCTGCAGCCTATCACTGTCCTCAGTGCTCACATCCCATACATGACTGCCATAACACGCCACTAGGCAGTGATCAAAAAGTGTTAGATGAGGTGGATCCTCTAAAGGTACCGTCACACTTAGCGACGCTGCAGCGATACCGACAACGATCTGGATCGCTGCAGCGTCGCTGTTTGGTCGCTGGAGAGCTGTCACACAGACCGCTCTCCAGCGACCAACGATGCCGGTAACCAGGGTAAACATCGGGTAACTAAGCGCAGGGCCGCGCTTAGTAACCCGATGTTTACCCTGGTTACCATCCTAAAAGTAAAAAAACAAACGCTACATACTTACCTACCGCTGTCTGTCCTCGGCGCTCTGCTTCTCTGCTCTGGCTGTGAGCGCCGTCACCGCTGTGCTTTCCGGCCGCTGTGCTCACAGCCAGAGCAGAGAAGCAGAGCGCCGAGGACAGACAGCGGTAGTTAAGTATGTAGCGTTTGTTTTTTTACTTTTAGGATGGTAACCAGGGTAAACATCGGGTTACTAAGCGTGGCCCTGCGCTTAGTTACCCGATGTTTACCCTGGTTACCAGCGAAGACATCGCTGAATCGGTGTCACACACGCCGATTCAGCGATGTCTGCGGGGAGTCCAGCGACGAAATAAAGTTCTGGACTTTCTTCCCCGACCAGTGACAGCACAGCAGGGGCCTGATCGCTGCTGCCTGTCACACTGGACGATATCGCTAGCGAGGACGCTGCAACGTCACGGATCGCTAGCGATATCGTCTAGTGTGACGGTACCTTTTGTCTCAGGTCTTAGTGGGTACACAGACTTCGAGCATTGATGCAGCAACCTGAAAGGCATGTGGCCAGTGAGGACTTGGCACACACAGGAATCTCAGGAGCGGCAGTATGGATGATGTGGAACACAGCAGGGATGGAAGCAAGTACATACATTATGCACAGAAGGTTGAAGACAGCAAAACAGGGGGCAAGAATCTCAATCCGAAGGCACGTGTGTGTCTTAATGGGCCTCCAATAGGCTTAAGGAGTTTATGACAATGATCCACGCCATTCAACTTAACTTGCAAAACCTGATGTGGAGCACAGCAGAGGTCAGTAGACCCAGGGGAAGGAAACGGAGCCAAGGATACAAACAAATTTTTGATAAAGCATAATACTAGAACCCTGTTATGGCTGACAATCAGGCAACACAGCGTGCAGTAATCAGCGCACATACAGAGATCTGGCAATAACCAAAAACAATAGGACGAGCTCTGAGACGTGGAATCTCTGTAGACTGCAGTACCTGATCTATCCTCACACAACTATAAGCAGCAGTGGATTGCGCCTATCACTACCTATGCAACTCGGCACTGCCTGAGGAGCTGACTAGCCTGAAGATAGAAATACAAGCCTGACTTACCTCAGAGAAATACCCCAAAGGAATAGGCAGCCCCCCACATATAATGACTGTTAGCAAGATGAAAAGACAAACGTAGGAATGAAATAGATTCAGCAAAGTGAGGCCCGATATTCTAGACAGAGCGAGGATAGCAAAGAGAACTATGCAGTCTACAAAAAACCCTAAAACGAAAACCACGCAAAGGGGCAAAAAGACCCACCGCGCCGAACTAACAGCACGGCGGTGCACCCTTTGCTTCTCAGAGCTTCCAGCAAAAGTTAATAGCAAGCTGGACAGGAAAAACAGAAAACAAACTAGAAGCACTTATCTAGCAGAGCAGCAGGCCCAAGGAAAGATGCAGTAGCTCAGATCCAACACTGGAACATTGACAAGGAGCAAGGAAGACAGACTCAGGTGGAGCTAAATAGCAAGGCAGCCAACGAGCTCACCAAAACACCTGAGGGAGGAAGCCCAGAGACTGCAATACCACTTGTGACCACAGAAGTGAACTCAGCCACAGAATTCACAACAGTACCCCCCCTTGAGGAGGGGTCACCGAACCCTCATCAGAACCCCCAGGCCGACCAGGATGAGCCACATGAAAGGCATGAACAAGATCTGGGGCATGGACATCAGAGGCAAAAACCCAGGAATTATCTTCCTGAGCATAACCCTTCCATTTGACCAGATACTGGAGTTTCCGTCTAGAGACACGAGAATCCAAAATCTTCCCCACAATATACTCCAATTCCCCCTCCACCAAAACAGGGGCAGGAGGCTCCACAGATGGAACCATAGGTGCCACGTATCTCCTCAACAACGACCTATGGAATACATTATGTATGGAAAAGGAGTCTGGGAGGGTCAAACGAAAAGACACCGGATTGAGAATCTCAGAAATCCTATACGGACCAATAAAACGAGGTTTAAATTTAGGAGAGGAAACCTTCATAGGAATATGACGAGAAGATAACCAAACCAGATCCCCAACACGAAGTCGGGGTCCCACACGGCGTCTGCGATTAGCAAAAAGCTGAGCCTTCTCCTGGGACAAGGTCAAATTGTCCACTACCTGAGTCCAGATCTGCTGCAACCTGTCCACCACAGAATCCACACCAGGACAGTCCGAAGACTCAACCTGTCCTGAAGAGAAACGAGGATGGAACCCAGAATTGCAGAAAAATGGAGAGACCAAGGTAGCCGAGCTGGCCCGATTATTAAGGGCGAACTCAGCCAACGGCAAAAATGACACCCAATCATCCTGGTCAGCGGAAACAAAACATCTCAGATATGTTTCCAAGGTCTGATTGGTTCGTTCGGTCTGGCCATTAGTCTGAGGATGGAAGGCCGAGGAGAAAGATAGGTCAATGCCCATCCTACCACAAAAGGCTCGCCAGAACCTCGAGACAAACTGGGAACCTCTGTCAGAAACAATATTCTCAGGAATGCCATGTAAACGAACCACATGCTGGAAGAACAAAGGCACCAAATCAGAGGAGGAAGGCAATTTAACCAAGGGCACCAGATGGACCATTTTAGAAAAGCGATCACAGACCACCCAAATGACCGACATTTTTTGAGAAACGGGAAGGTCAGAAATGAAATCCATCGAAATATGTGTCCAAGGCCTCTTCGGGACCGGCAAGGGCAAAAGCAACCCACTGGCACGTGAACAGCAGGGCTTAGCCCTAGCACAAATTCCACAGGACTGCACAAGAGCACGCACATCCCGTGACAGAGATGGCCACCAGAAAGATCTAGCAACCAACTCCCTGGTACCAAAGATTCCTGGATGACCGGCCAGCACCGAACAATGAAGTTCAGAGATAACTTTACTAGTCCACCTATCAGGGACGAACAGTTTCTCGGCCGGACAACGATCAGGTTTATTAGCCTGAAATTTCTGCAACACTCTCCGCAAATCAGGGGAGATGGCAGACACAATGACTCCTTCCTTGAGGATACTCGCCGGCTCAGATAATCCCGGAGAGTCGGGCACAAAACTCCTAGACAGAGCATCCGCCTTCACATTTTTAGAGCCCGGAAGGTATGAAATCACAAAATCAAAACGAGCAAAAAATAACGACCAACGGGCCTGTCAAGGATTCAAGCGCTTGGCAGACTCAAGATAAGTAAGGTTCTTATGATCAGTCAAAACCACCACGCGATGCTTAGCACCCTCAAGCCAATGACGCCACTCCTCGAATGCCCACTTCATGGCCAGCAACTCTCGGTTGCCCACATCATAATTACGCTCAGCAGCAGAAAATTTCCTGGAAAAGAAAGCACATGGTTTGAACACTGAGCAACCAGAACCTCTCTGTGACAAAACCGCCCCTGCACCAATCTCAGAAGCATCAACCTCGACCTGGAACGGAAGAGAAACATCAGGTTGACACAACACAGGGGCACAGCAAAAACGACGCTTCAACTCCTGAAAAGCTTCCACGGCAGCAGAAGACCAATTAACCAAATCAGCACCCTTCTTGGTCAAATCGGTCAATGGTCTGGCAATGCTAGAAAAATTACAGATGAAGCGACGATAAAAATTAGCAAAGCCCAGGAATTTCTGCAGACTTTTTAGAGATGTCGGCTGAGTCCAATCCTGGATGGCCTGAACCTTAACCGGATCCATCTCGATAGTAGAAGGGGAAAAGATGAACCCCAAAAATGAAACTTTCTGCACACCGAAGAGACACTTTGATCCCTTCACGAACAAGGAATTAGCACGCAGTACCTGGAAAACCATTCTGACTTGCTTCACATGAGACTCCCAATCATCTGAGAAGATCAAAATGTCATCCAAGTAAACAATCAAGAATTTATCCAGATACTCACGGAAAATGTCATGCATAAAAGACTGAAAAACAGATGGAGCATTGGCAAGTCCGAACGGCATCACCAGATACTCAAAATGACCCTCGGGCGTATTAAATGCCGTTTTCCATTCATCTCCCTGCCTGATTCTCACCAGATTATACGCACCACGAAGATCAATCTTAGTAAACCAACTAGCCCCCTTAATCCGAGCAAACAAGTCAGAAATCAATGGCAAGGGATACTGAAACTTAACAGTGATCTTATTAAGAAGGCGGTAATCAATACACGGTCTTAGCGAACCATCCTTCTTGGCTACAAAAAAGAACCCTGCTCCCAATGGTGACGACGATGGGCGAATATGTCCCTTCTCCAGGGACTCCTTCACATAACTGCGCATAGCGGTGTGTTCAGGTACGGACAAATTAAATAAACGACCCTTAGGGAATTTACTACCAGGAATCAAATCGATAGCACAATCACAATTCCTATGCGGAGGTAGGGCATCAGACTTGGACTCTTCAAATACATCCTGAAAGTCCGACAAGAACTCTGGGATGTCAGAAGGAATAGATGACGAAATAGACAAAAATGGAACATCACCATGTACTCCCTGACAACCCCAGCTGGTTACCGACATAGAGTTCCAATCCAATACTGGATTATGGGTTTGTAGCCATGGCAACCCCAACACGACCACATCATGCAAATTATGCAGTACCAGAAAGCGAATAACTTCCTGATGTGCAGGAGCCATGCACATGGTCAGCTGGGCCCAGTACTGAGGCTTATTCTTGGCCAAAGGTGTAGCATCAATTCCTCTCAACGGAATAGGACACCGCAAAGGCTCCAAGAAAAATCCACAACGTTTAGCATAATCCAAATCCATCAGATTCAGGGCAGCGCCTGAATCCACAAACACCATGACAGAATACGATGACAAAGAGCACATTAAGGTAATGGACAAAAGGAATTTGGACTGTACAGTACCAATAACGGCAGAGCTATCGAACCGCCTAGTGCGTTTAGGACAATTAGAAATAGCATGAGTAGAATCACCACAATAGAAACACAGTCTGTTCAGACGTCTGTGTTCTTGCCGTTCTACTTTAGTCATAGTCCTGTCGCACTGCATAGGCTCAGGTTTACTCTCAGACAATACCGCCAGATGGTGCACAGATTTACGCTCGCGCAAGCGACGACCGATCTGAATGGCCAAGGACATAGACTCATTCAAACCAGCAGGCATAGGAAATCCCACCATTACATCCTTAAGAGCTTCAGAGAGACCCTTTCTGAACAAAGCCGCTAGTGCAGATTCATTCCACAGAGTGAGTACTGACCACTTCCTAAATTTCTGACAATATACTTCTACATCATCCTGACACTGGCATAAAGCCAGCAGATTTTTCTCAGCCTGATCCACTGAATTAGGCTCATCGTAAAGCAATCCCAGCGCCTGGAAAAATGCATCAACATTACTCAATGCAGAATCTCCTGGTGCAAGAGAAAACGCCCAGTCCTGTGGGTCGCCGCGCAAAAAAGAAATAATAATCAAAACCTGTTGAATAGGATTACCAGAAGAATGAGGTTTCAAGGCCAAAAATAGCTTACAATTATTTCTGAAGCTCAGGAACTTAGTTCTGTCACCAAAAAACAAATCAGGAATCGGAATTCTTGGTTCTAGCATCGATTTCTGATCAATAGTATCTTGAATCTTTTGTACATTTACAACGAGATTATCCATTGAGGAGCACAGAGCCTGAATATCCATGTCCACAGCTGTGTCCTGAAGCACTCTAATGTCTAGGGGAAAAAAAAGACTGAAGACAGAGCTAAGAAAAAAAAAAATGATGTCAGGATTTCTTTTTTCCCTCTATTGGGAATCATTGGTTTGGCTCCTTGTACTGTTATGGCTGGCAATCAGGCAACACAGCGTGCAGTAATCAGCGCACATACAGAGATCTGGCAATAACCAAAAACAATAGGACGAGCTCTGAGACGTGGAATCTCTGTAGACTGCAGTACCTGATCTATCCTCACACAACTATAAGCAGCAGTGGATTGCGCCTATCACTACCTATGCAACTCGGCACTGCCTGAGGAGCTGACTAGCCTGAAGATAGAAATACAAGCCTGACTTACCTCAGAGAAATACCCCAAAGGAATAGGCAGCCCCCCACATATAATGACTGTTAGCAAGATGAAAAGACAAACGTAGGAATGAAATAGATTCAGCAAAGTGAGGTCCGATATTCTAGACAGAGCGAGGATAGCAAAGAGAACTATGCAGTCTACAAAAAACCCTAAAACGAAAACCACGCAAAGGGGCAAAAAGACCCACCGCGCCGAACTAACAGCACGGCGGTGCACCCTTTGCTTCTCAGAGCTTCCAGCAAAAGTTAATAGCAAGCTGGACAGGAAAAACAGAAAACAAACTAGAAGCACTTATCTAGCAGAGCAGCAGGCCCAAGGAAAGATGCAGTAGCTCAGATCCAACACTGGAACATTGACAAGGAGCAAGGAAGACAGACTCAGGTGGAGCTAAATAGCAAGGCAGCCAACGAGCTCACCAAAACACCTGAGGGAGGAAGCCCAGAGACTGCAATACCACTTGTGACCACAGAAGTGAACTCAGCCACAGAATTCACAACAGAACCCTAATGAATGCATAATAATGATATCTCAGGTCATATTACAGTATCTTCACAAAAAAAAACACTGACCCACTTCCTGCCTGCATTATACAGGTATATAATACATCAGATATATACGGTTTATACCCATCTCAAGTAGTAGACTTCCTTGTGGGAACTCGGAAAAGAAAATCAAAGAGAAACATAGGCAGAATTAAACATGTCCAACCCGAAGGGAAGAAAAATCAATACTAAAAGAAAGCAGTTTTATGATCTAATCTCAAATCCACTAAAGATAACAACCTGGAACCAGACTGAAGATGCAAGCCGCTCACCCTGGCATTTAACACTGCCTTAACATTGTTTTTATTTGACTAAGCCAGAATCTTATTTTCCCCTTAGTATTTGTGAACAATAATTACAAAGTTTACTTTCGGTAAGGTGTAATTACACAAGCCATCATACAATTGTAAGAAAAACTAGATCCATGCATTGACTAGACACTGTAGCTTCTAACGTTGCACTGCGTATTGTCATCAGAATAAATACCGTTACATGGAATTAACATTCCACCAATTACAAAAACTATTATTTGAAAAGGTCATTTTCTCCAGGTCATTCATTACAAGTTCGCAAATGCCAAACATGTCTAGGTTCTTTTTTTAACCCCTCTGTGACCTTGGACGTACTATCCCGTCGAGGTGCCCTGGGCCTATCTGACCCTTGACGGGATAGTACGTCCTGCCCTTTAATGCGATACCGCGACTTAAGTCGCGGTGATCGCATTAAAATTCCGACGCCATCTCACCTGGGGGGAGATGGCCTCGGCATCCAGGGCATTGTCGCCGCCCACCCGCCCTCTCGATCGCTGTGATTGGCTGTTCAATTCTGAACAGCCAATCACAGCCATTCTCATTGTTTCAGCCAATCGGAGCGGCTGAAACAATGAGGTCACAGGCTAGGATCGAGTACCGATGTACTCGATCCTAGGTCCGGTGCCTGGCAACGCCAGGCACCGGCAAGAACAGCCCGGATTGGCGCGATCGCCGATCGCATCGATCGCGCCAATCGCAGGGCACCGCGCGGTATTACCGCGCTGTGCCCTGCCGGAACCTGCGTGGATCGGTGCTCTAATAGCACCGATCCTAGGATAGGACACAGTGCAGGCCCAGCAGGGCCTGCAGGAGCCGATTGGCGCGATCGATGTCATCGTCGATCGCGCCAATCACAGGGCGCAGCGGCGATCACTCTGTGACCGCTCTGTGCCCTGCAGGTGACCTGGCTGTGACCTGCCTAGGATGGCGCGAACAGATCCGATCCTAGGCAGGTCACAGCCAGGTCACCAGGAAAGCTCTGATTGGTGGGATCGATGTTATGGTCGATCCCACCAATGACAGGTCACAGCAGCAGCATGACCGCTCTGTGACCTGTCTGTGTCACCTGCCTGACCTGTGTATGACCGCTCTGCAGGGTCCTCATTCTAGCTGAGGATTCCTACAGAGCGGTCATACTGCTGGATCTCCCTGCTGGATTTTGTGCCTGGATCTCCCTGCCGTGCTGGGTATTGTGGTGCCACAGCAGCCTGTAGCACCACAATCCCTGCTAAAGAAAGAAGACAACTAAACGTAAGTTTTATCCCTGATCCCTGCCCAATCCCCGTTCATCCACCCCAATCCCCGTTCATCCACCCCAATCCCCCCTTCCCCCTCTTTTTACCCCCTCCACCCCCATTTGTGCCGCCTCCGTGCGCACATTTAGTAGCCGCCGAGCGTTGATTGGTGACGCAGTTCACCGATCAACGCTCGCGCTCGCTTTTTTTCCCTCGCCCCCGTTGCGCCAACTCCGTACACACATTCCGCAGCCGCCAAAGTTTGATAAGTGACGCAGTTCACTTATCAGAGTTTGTGCCTGCCGTTTTCCTTTTTTTTTTTTCACCCCCCTTTTGCGCCACCTGACTACAACCGTACGTTTTGATCACTGATCCCTGCCCAATCCCCACTTCCACCCCCATCTCCCTTCCCCCTCTTTTTACCCCCCTTTGCACCTCCTTCCGTGCGCCCATTTAACAGCCGCCGAACGTTGATTGGTGACGTAGTTCACCGATCAACGCTCGCGCTCGCTTTTTTCCCTCACCCCCGTTGCGCCAACTCCGTACACACATTCCGCAGCCGCCGAAGTTTGATAAGTGACGCAGTTCACTTATCAGAGTTTGTGCCTGCCGTTTTCCCTTTTTTTTTTTTTCACCCCCCTTTTGCGCCACCTGACTACAACCGTACGTTTTGATCACTGATCCCTGCCCAATCCCCACTTCCACCCCCATCTCCCTTCCCCCTCTTTTTACCCCCCTTTGCACCTCCTTCCGTGCGCCCATTTAACAGCCGCCGAACGTTGATTGGTGACGCAGTTCACCGATCAACGCTCGCGCTCGCTTTTTTTCCCTCACCCCCGTTGCGCCAACTCCGTACACACATTCCGCAGCCGCCAAAGTTTGATAAGTGACGCAGTTCACTTATCAGAGTTTGTGCCTGCCGTTTTCCTTTTTTTTTTTTCACCCCCCTTTTGCGCCACCTGACTACAACCGTACGTTTTGATCACTGAACCCTGCCCAATCCCCACTTCCACCCCCATCTCCCTTCCCCCTCTTTTTACCCCCCTTTGCACCTCCTTCCGTGCGCCCATTTAACAGCCGCCGAACGTTGATTGGTGACGCAGTTCACCGATCAACGCTCGCGCTCGCTTTTTTTCCCTCACCCCCGTTGCGCCAACTCCGTACACACATTCCGCAGCCGCCAAAGTTTGATAAGTGACGCAGTTCACTTATCAGAGTTTGTGCCTGCCGTTTTCCTTTTTTTTTTTTCACCCCCCTTTTGCGCCACCTGACTACAACCGTACGTTTTGATCACTGATCCCTGCCCAATCCCCACTTCCACCCCCATCTCCCTTCCCCCTCTTTTTACCCCCCTTTGCACCTCCTTCCGTGCGCCCATTTAACAGCCGCCGAGCGTTGATTGGTGACGCAGTTCACCGATCAACTCTCGCGCTCGCTTTTTTCCCTTCAGCCTTTTTGCGCAACCTCCGTACACACATCCCGCAGCCGCCAAACTTTGATAAGTGACGCAGTTCTCTTATCAGAGTTTGTGCCTGCCTTTTTTTTTTTTTTTACAGGTTTTTCTTCTCCTTTTAGCATTTTCTTTTCAGATAAGTTTGCACAAATCACTATCCCCCCACACATACACATACAGTTATCAATAAAGTGCACCCAATCACCATATTCACACAAAAATGTCCCGCTCGTCCCGTTCGTCCCAACAGCGCTATTCATTGGAGGAGGCATATGCTTTCCTTGCCTCCGACACTGATAGCGAGGGAGAGGATCCCACTTTTCTTCACTTTTCTGATTCTTCATCCTCTTCCTCCTCCTCCTCCTCTTCCTCCTCCTCCTCCTCTTCCTCCTCGGGTCCTGCGGAACCACCACGCAGACGCCCCAGGACAGAAGATGAGGCAGCCCCCACCACTCCTGAACCAGCGCTCCCCACTGCGGAACCCACATGGACCTCGCCCCCCGAAAATTACGAGCCACTGATTCCTGATTTTGTGGCAGAATCAGGAATCAAGTTTGACACCACGGGCCTCACAGAAACAGACTTTTTCAAAGTCTTTTTCTCTGAGGATTTTATTAACCTCATGGTGGAGCAAACTAATTTGTATGCTCGTCAATTTTTGGAGCAAAACCCCGGTACATCATTTTCCAACTGGTCTCCTGTAGACGCAGTTGAAATGATGCAGTTTTGGGGCCTGGTCCTCCACATGGGGATCGTGAAGAAGCCAGAAATGCGGCAATATTGGAGTGTAGATGTTTTATATAACACTCCAGTATTCCGAATGGCCATGGTTCGGAGACGTTTTGAGGCCATCCATAAATTCCTGCATTATTCCGATAATGCACAGTGTCCCGCACGAGATGACCCCAACTTTGACCGTCTGTTCAAAGTTCGGCCGGTCATCGAACACTTCAACAAAAAGTTTTCTGAAGTGTACGTGCCCAAAAGGGACATCTGCGTGGATGAGTCCTTGGTCCATTTTAAGGGGCGGCTCGGATTCCGTCAATACCTGCCCAACAAAAGGGCCAGGTACGGAATCAAACTCTACAAGCTGTGTGAGAGTGCCTCAGGGTACATCCACAGGTTTAGAGTGTATGAAGGGAAGGACAGCAGGATTGAACCCCCTGAGTGTCCTCCTGTCCTGGGAGTGAGTGGGAAGATCGTGTGGGATTTGGTGCACCCACTGCTGGATAAAGGTTATCACCTCTATACTGATAACTTTTATACCAGCATCCCACTCTACAAATCCCTCTCTGCGCGAGGTACCGCAGCCTGCGGTACTGTGCGCAAAAATCAGAGAGGCCTCCCAAAGACGCTACTTCGGCAGATGCTCAGAAAAGGTGAGAGCAAGGCCCAATGTAGCGACCACCTGCTGGTGGTCAAGTACAAGGACAAGAGGGATGTCCTTCTCTTGACCACCATACATGGTGATGGCAGAGCCCTCAGCACTGTACGGGGTACCTCTACACAGGTCTGCAAACCGGACTGTGTACTGGGCTACAACAAAAGCATGGGGGGGGTTGATCTCTCTGATCAACTCCTCCAACCATACAGTGCTTTGAGAAAGGCCAAGGTGTGGTACAAAAAGTTGGCCGTCCACATCGTACAAATGGCAATGCTCAACGCTTTCCTGCTGTTACGATGTGCACGCCACACCGATACGTCGTACCTTCAGTTCCAGGAGGTAGTGGTTAAGGCCCTGATATTTGGTACTCCGGAAGGAGAGGGCCCCAGTACTTCCGGAACTGAAGGTGCTCGTATCGTACCAGGCCAGCATTTTCCGGGGGTGGTCCCGCCAACCGGCAGAAAAGGTAAGCCGCAAAAAAGGTGCCGAGTGTGTTACAAAAGGGGAATACGCAAGGACACCATTTATCAATGCGACACCTGCCCCGAAAAACCTGGCCTGTGTATGAAGGATTGCTTCAGATTGTACCACACCTCCATGCACTACTAATTTACTTTACAAGAAAGCGTACATTAGTTCCAAAAAGGGGGCACATCTAGATAAGTTCCTTGGGGGGGGGTCTAGGTTCCAAAATGATGTCACTTGTGGGTTTTTTTTACTGTTTAGGCACATCAGGGGCTCTGCAAACGGAACATGACGACCGCAGACAATTTCTGCATTCCAAAACGTCACAACTTCCCTTTCGAGCCCCAACGTGTGCCTAAACAGTTTTTTCCCACATATGGCGTACCAGCGTAATCAGGACAATTTGGACAACAACTTTTGATGTCCAATTTCTCCTGTTACCTTTGGGAAAATTAAAAATTGGGGACTAAAATATCATTTTTGTGGGAAAAAATAGGATTTTTTATTTTCACGCCTGGGCATTATAAACTTTAGTGAAGCACGTGGGGGTTCAAATTTCTCACCACACAACTAGATAAGTTCCTTAGGGGGTACAGTTTCCAAAATGGGGTCACTTGTGGGGGGTTTCTACTGTTTAGTCACATCAGGGGCTCTGCAAATGGAACATGATGCCAGCAGAACATTCCATCAAAGTCTGCATTCCAAAACGTCACTACTTCCCTTTCGAGCCCCAACGTGTGCCCAAACAGTAGTTCCTCCCCACATATGGGGTATCAGCGTACTCAGGACAAATTGGACAACAACTTTTGGGGTCCAATTTCTCCTGGTACCCTTGGGAAAATTAAAAATTGGGGACTAAAATATCATTTTTGTGGGAAAAAATAGGATTTTTTATTTTCACACCTGGGCATTATAAAGTTTAGTGAAGCACGTGGGGGTTCAAAATTCTCACCACACAACTAGATAAGTTCCTTAGGGGGTACAGTTTACAAAATGGGGTCACTTGTGGGGGGTTTCTACTGTTTAGTCACATCAGGGGCTCTGCAAATGGAACATGATGCCAGCAGAACATTCCATCAAAGTCTGCATTCCAAAACGTCACTACTTCCCTTTCGAGCCCCAACGTGTGCCCAAACAGTAGTTCCTCCCCACATATGGGGTATCAGCGTACTCAGGACAAATTGGACAACAACTTTTGGGGTCCAATTTCTCCTGGTACCCTTGGGAAAATTAAAAATTGGGGACTAAAATATCATTTTTGTGGGAAAAAATAGGATTTTTTATTTTCACACCTGGGCATTATAAAGTTTAGTGAAGCACGTGGGGGTTCAAAATTCTCACCACACAACTAGATAAGTTCCTTAGGGGGTACAGTTTCCAAAATGGGGTCACTTGTGGGGGGTTTCTACTGTTTAGTCACATCAGGGGCTCTGCAAATGGAACATGATGCCAGCAGAACATTCCATCAAAGTCTGCATTCCAAAACGTCACTACTTCCCTTTCGAGCCCCAACGTGTGCCCAAACAGTAGTTCCTCCCCACATATGGGGTATCAGCGTACTCAGGACAAATTGGACAACAACTTTTGGGGTCCAATTTCTCCTGGTACCCTTGGGAAAATTAAAAATTGGGGACTAAAATATCATTTTTGTAGGAAAAAATAGGATTTTTTATTTTCACGCCTGGGCATTATATACTTTAGTGAAGCACGTGGGGGTTCAAAATTCTCACCACACAACTAGATAAGTTCCTTAGAGGGTCTAGTTTCCAAAATGGGGTCACTTGTGGGGGGTTTCCACTGTTTAGGCACATCATGGGCTCTCCAAACGCGACATGGCGTCCGATCTCAATTCCAGCCAAAGTTAGCTTGAAAAAGTCAAACGGCGCTCCTTTCCTTCTGAGCCCTGCCATGCGCCCAAACAGTGGTCCCCCCCCACATATGGGGTATCAGCGTACTCAGGACAAATTGGACAACAACTTTTGGGGTCCAATTTCTCCTTTTACCCTTGAGAAAATAAAAAATTGGGGACTAAACGATCATGTTTGTGGAAAAAAATAGGAATTTTTTTTTTCACGCCAGGGCGTTATAAACTTTCGTGAAGCACTTGGGGGATAAAAGTGCTCATGACACATCTAGATAAGTTCCTTAGGGGGTCTAGTTTCCAAAATGGGGTCACTTGTGGGGGGTTTCCACTGTTTAGGCACATCAGGGGGTCGCCAAACGCGACATGGCGTCCGATCTCAATTCCAGCCAAAGTTAGCTTGAAAAAGTCAAACGGCGCTCCTTTCCTTCTGAGCCCTGCCATGCGCCCAAACAGTGGTCCCCCCCCACATATGGGGTATCAGCGTACTCAGGACAAATTGGACAACAACTTTTGGGGTCCAATTTCTCCTTTTACCCTTGAGAAAATAAAAAATTGGGGACTAAACGATCATGTTTGTGGAAAAAATAGGAATTTTTTTTTTCACGCCCGGGCGTTATAAACTTTCGTGAAGCACTTGGGGGATAAAAGTGCTCATGACACATCTAGATAAGTTCCTTAGGGGGTCTAGTTTCAAAAATGGGGTCATTTGTGGGGGGTTTCCACTGTTTAGGCACATCAGGGGGTCGCCAAACGCGACATGGCGTCCGATCTCAATTCCAGCCAAATTTAGCTTGAAAAAGTCAAACGGCGCTCCTTTCCTTCTGAGCCCTGCCATGCGCCCAAACAGTGGTCCCCCCCACATATGGGGTATCAGCGTACTCAGGACAAATTGGACAACAACTTTTGGGGTCCAATTTCTCCTTTTACCCTTGAGAAAATAAAAAATTGGGGACTAAACGATCATGTTTGTGGAAAAAATAGGAATTTTTTTTTTCACGCCCGGGCGTTATAAACTTTCGTGAAGCACTTGGGGGATAAAAGTGCTCATGACACATCTAGATAAGTTCCTTAGGGGGTCTAGTTTCCAAAATGGGGTCATTTGTGGGGGGTTTCCACTGTTTAGGCACATCAGGGGGTCGCCAAACGCGACATGGCGTCCGATCTCAATTCCAGCCAAATTTAGCTTGAAAAAGTCAAACGGCGCTCCTTTCCTTCTGAGCCCTGCCATGCGCCCAAACAGTGGTCCCCCCCCACATATGGGGTATCAGCGTACTCAGGACAAATTGGACAACAACTTTTGGGGTCCAATTTCTCCTTTTACCCTTGAGAAAATAAAAAATTGGGGACTAAACGATCATGTTTGTGGAAAAAATAGGATTTTTTTTTTTCACGCCCGGGCGTTATAAACTTTCGTGAAGCACTTGGGGGATAAAAGTGCTCATGACACATCTAGATAAGTTCCTTAGGGGGTCTAGTTTCCAAAATGGGGTCATTTGTGGGGGGTTTCCACTGTTTAGGCACATCAGGGGGTCGCCAAACGCGACATGGCGTCCGATCTCAATTCCAGCCAAATTTAGCTTGAAAAAGTCAAACGGCGCTCCTTTCCTTCTGAGCCCTGCCATGCGCCCACACAGTGGTCCCCCCCCACATATGGGGTATCAGCGTACTCAGGACAAATTGGACAACAACTTTTGGGGTCCAATTTCTCCTTTTACCCTTGAGAAAATAAAAAATTGGGGACTAAACGATCATGTTTGTGGAAAAAATAGGAATTTTTTTTTTCACGCCCGGGCGTTATAAACTTTCGTGAATAACTTGGGGGATAAAAGTGCTCATGACACATCTAGATAAGTTCCTTAGGGGGTCTAGTTTCCAAAATGGGGTCATTTGTGGGAGGTTTCCACTGCTTAGGCACATCAGGGGGTCGCCAAACGCGACATGGCGTCCGATCTCAATTCCAGCCAAATTTAGCTTGAAAAAGTCAAACGGCGCTCCTTTCCTTCTGAGCCCTGCCATGCGCCCAAACAGTGGTCCCCCCCACATATGGGGTATCAGCGTACTCAGGACAAATTGGACAACAACTTTTGGGGTCCAATTTCTCCTTTTACCCTTGAGAAAATAAAAAATTGGGGACTAAACGATCATGTTTGTGGAAAAAATAGGAATTTTTTTTTTCACGCCCGGGCGTTATAAACTTTCGTGAAGCACTTGGGGGATAAAAGTGCTCATGACACATCTAGATAAGTTCCTTAGGGGGTCTAGTTTCCAAAATGGGGTCATTTGTGGGGGGTTTCCACTGTTTAGGCACATCAGGGGGTCGCCAAACGCGACATGGCGTCCGATCTCAATTCCAGCCAAATTTAGCTTGAAAAAGTCAAACGGCGCTCCTTTCCTTCTGAGCCCTGCCATGCGCCCAAAAAGTGGTTCCCCCTCACATGTGGGGTATCAGCGTACTCAGGATAAATTGGACAACAACTTTTGAGGTCCATTTTCTCTTTTTACCCTTGGGAAATTAAAAAGATTATTGCTGAAAGATCATTTTTGTGACTAAAAAGTAAAATGTTAATTTTTTCCTTCCATGTTGCTTCTGCTGCTGTGAATCACCTGAAGGGTTAATAAACTTCTTGAATGTGGTTTTGAGCACCTTGAGGGGTGCAGTTTTTAGAATGGTGTCGCTTTTGGGTATTTTCTGCCATATAGACCCTTCAAAATGACTTCAAATGTGAGGTGGTCCCTAAAAAAAATGGTTTTGTAAATTTGGTTGTAAAAATGAGAAATTGCTGGTCAAATTTTAACCCTTATAACTTCCTTGAAAAAAAAAAGTTTGTTTCAAAAATTGTGCTGATGTAAAGTAGACATGTGGGAAATGTTATTTATTAACTATATTGTGTCACATAACTCTCTGGTTTAACAGAATAAAAATTCAAAGTTGGAAAATTGTGAAATTTTCAAAATTTTCGCCAAATTTCCGTTTTTTTCACAAATAAACGCAAGTTATATCGAAGAAATTTTAGCACTATCATGAAGTACAATATGTTACAAGAAAACAATCTCAGAATCGCTAAGATCCGTTGAAGCGTTTCGGAGTTATAACCTCATAAAGGGACAGTGGTCAGAATTGTAAAAATTGGCCTGGTCATTAACGTGCAAACCACCCTTGGGGGTAAAGGGGTTAAGTGGAAAGTTTATAAAAAAAAAAAAATGGTGCCCTTTTCCGAGACCCGTAGCGTCTACATTTTTCAGGATCAGCTGACGTTTTTATTGATACAATTTTGAGTTAGATACAATGTTTTGTTATTGCATTTTAATGCAATGTTGCAGCAACCAAAAAATGTAATTCTGGCGGTTTGATTTTTTTTCTCATTACACCGTTCATCGATCGGATTCATTCTTTTCATATTTTCATAGATCAAGCGTTTCTGAATACAGCAATACCAAATATGTGATTTTTTAATTATTGTTTTATTTTGAATGGGGCAAAAGGGGGGTGATTTTCAAATTAAAAAAAAAAAAAAAAATTAAACATTTTTTTTTACTTTTTTCTTGCTTCTATAGACTCCTTAGGAGACTTGAACTTGTGCCACACATAGCAGGGCTTCGGCTTTGCAATGCGTAGCAGAAATCATCATCTGCTATGAGTACCGGCCACATGGCAGCACTCATAGCAGACCTGCAATGTCTACTGCAGACCCCCGGTTGTCATGCCAACCCATCGGAACCCCACGAACATGAATTCCACCCGCGGCTGTTAGAGGCACATGAAAGCTTATCAGATCAGCTGTCATTTGCTTGTGAAGATGCAGAGCCCGCATCAAAGGGGGAGACAGGACCTATGACGTATCTATACATTATAGGTCGTGAAAGGGTTAATACTACAGCATACCAGACATTATGGACAATATGGACAACTGTATCTTCCAGCTTTTTGAGGGTACAGTTTGAGGAAGGCCGTTTTCTGACCCCCTTTACTGTCCCCAGTACACAAGCTCCGTACAGACTTGGTTGGGGGAGTTTGGTGGAAGAAAATGACCGTCCGCCAGAGCCTGGATCTCAGCCGCAGCCAATACCTTTGGGATGAACTAGAACAGAGATTGTGATCCCAGCCTTTCCCCAACATCAGTGTCTGAGATCACAAATGCAATTCTGGATGATGGGGCAAAAATTCCCACAGACGCCTCCAAAATCTTGCAGAAAGCTGTAAAGGGACCAACTCCATGTAAATGTCCATGGACTGTAGGTGGAATGTGGATGTGTCTTAATACTTTTGTCTTTCTAGTATATTATTATCCTGTAAGCATCCATCCAGAATGGTCAGCATTTACATTGCAGTGTGTTATACGACCTAATGAGGGAGGAGGGTAATAGCCCCTGATGTAACTGGGGATCCTTCATATAAAACAACTAAACTAGATGTTTAATCCTCTGTCTCCAGGCTTGCACACAAATATCATCCCTGGGCAAAAATAGCCACATTTTTCAATTTGAAATTCACGAGACGTTTATTTAGTACGGCATGGAAATTACATATACATTTTACATCGCTTTGATTAATGCAAGAAGCAGCTGTTTGTCTTACATGAAAGTGTCTTTGTAATGTCAGAAGCCCAGAGATTACAAGGGAGAGGAGCTGGAAGTAGGTAGTACAGACGAGGGAAGAAGCAAAGACAAGGTATTACTTAGCAAACTGGTGTCTTCTCCTTGATTTCCTCATCTGCCCACCATCCCGATTCAATCACTTTTCTAAGGGGCTGTCTCACAAAGGTATGTTTCCCATGCAGTATAAAATGCAGTCGATTTTCTTGATGGAAAACCTGCTGCATTTCACCGTACCAGAAGTGTGCAGAAGATTTCTCTTACACACGCTGCAAAAAATACCCAAAATTAAAAACTGTGCAGCACGTAAGTTTATCCTGTTGATGTCATTACGTATTTCACTCTTTGCAATACAGTGGAATTTGCTGCCGGAGGTTCGCAAAGGAAATACATGTAGGAACATACGCTTATGACGAAATCACTTTCCGCGAGTACTATTATTGTCACAATTCCACCCCTCAGTGTGCCTTGGACGCAGTGACTGACAGCTTGGTTGTCCAGTTTAGTATAGGGGCGTGCTGAGCTGTCAGCATTTTAATAGACAGCTCCGCCGTCCAATCTAGGACTATGAGGTGCTGAGCTTTCTTGAGGTGTTCCCTGTTCTAAGTGATTGCCCAGCTATTTAACTAAGCTATCTGTCCCAGATAGCTGCCAGTCCTAGCTTTCAGCTCTTTTTGGTTTGTCCTCTGTGCTCTGAATTCAGACTTTCTGATCTTCTTTTGATTTGCCTATTGACTACCTGTTTGTATTACTCCTTTTGCCTTAACCCACTCTGAGCTTGGAGTTCTGACTCTTGACTGTGACCTGACTATGCCTTTTGCCCTACCCATTTGTACAAAGTGTCCCTAAAGTCTGGACACACAGGCAAAAATACATATTTTCAAGAAATTAAATTTATTAATACAATTTTATTCAATTACAATATTAAATAACTTCTTCAATATGATTACCACAATTTGTGATGCAAAGGTTCATGCGCTTTGCAAAATTCGATTATAGTTCATTAAATTTATTAAAATTATAGTTAATGAGAATTCCTATGTGTCCAGACTTTAGGGACACCCTGTATATGATGAACCTTCTTGGTGTCTGACCCCAGACGTCTTGATTACCCAAATCTCGCTACTTGCCCGTGAGTAGTGACTAGCATCATATTTATGATGTTATTGAGGAAGGTCCCCTTCCTTGGACCCTATTCTATGAAGCTAATTAGAGGCGCTAACAAGCAATGACTTCCACTCTTGAGGATTTGATCTGTCCACTACTTAATTATTTAAAGCCCATCGGCTCAATCTCGAGCCATGGCGACTTGATAGATGAACCATCTGTAGGAAGATCGATCTTGTACAAGCCTAGATAGGTCCACTAAGGTCTTTTCCACTGTTATTTTCATTGTATCAAGCCATCAGGTTGCTGGTCTTCTTCATCTCCTTGCTCCTTCTATTCTTCTGACCATGATGTCCTTCTCCAGTGATTGCTCTCTTCGTATGATGTTTTCAAAGTAGGCAAGTCGTAATTGGTGATCCTTGCTTCGAGTCACATGTCTGGCTTGATTTATTCCAAGATTGATTTGTTTGTTCTTCTTTCCATCCATGGTATTGATAGAATCCTTCTCCAGCAGCACAATTCTTCTGTCTTGTTTCTTTATCATCCAGATTTCGTTACAGAAAAGACCAGACTATTTACGAGCCGTGTCTTTGTCGCCAGTGAAACAGTCCAGGATTTGAAGACCTTGTCCAGTGCCTTCATTGTTGATTTGTCCGCAGCTATTCTATTGACTTCTAGTGTCGTTGCTGCATCTGGATTCATCATTGATCCAAGCAGTTTGAAGTCTTTTACAACCTCCAGTTCGTCTCAGTCCATGTCAAAACTATCCCAGTCGTACCTGGTAGTAGACAATATCTTTGTCTTTGTATTGAGTAGCAGTCCCATGTTTGATCTTTCCATCTTGACACTCTGTATTAAGTCCTTCATTACATCTACACTTGTTGCGATCGATGTTGTATTGTCTGCGTATTTAAGATTGTTGATGCTGCATACTACATTTTAAAAATTTGATGGACAGTTTTTATCTGTGCAATCATTAAGGGAAGAGTTTCCCATCCCAGACAAACAGTGTCATGGTTGCCTATTTGTGATACCAAGGTCAATTCTCTTTTCAAAATTATATTATAGTTAATTACATTTATTAAAATTATGGTTAATGAGAATTCCTATGTGTCCAGACTTTTGGGACACCTTTTAACATGCAGTCTAAAGGTACCTTCACACTGAGCAACTTTAGAATGATAATGATAGCGATCCGTGACGTTGCAGCGTCCTGGATAGCGATATCATTGTGTTTGACACGCAGCAGCGATCAGGATCCTGCTGTGACATCGCTGGTCGGAGCTAGAAGGCCAGAACTTTATTTAATCGCTGGATCACCCGCTGACATCGCTGAATCGGCGTGTGTGACACCGATCTAGCGATGTCTTCACTTGTAACCAAGGTAAACATCGGGTTACTAAGCGCAGGCACTACATACTTACATTCCTGTGTCTGTCGCGTCCCCCGGCGTTCTGCTTGCCTGCACTGTGTCAGCGCCGGCTGGCCGTAAAGCAGAGCACAGCGGTGACATCACCGCTCTGCTTTACGGCCGGCGCTTACACAGTGCAGGGAAGCTGACCCCGGGGGACGCGACAGACACTGGAATGTAAGTATGTAGTGTTTTTTTTTTTTACATTTACAGTGGTAACCAGGGTAAACATCGGGTTACTAAGCGCGGCCCTGCACTTAGTAACCCGATGTTTACCCTGGTTACCTGGGGACTTCGGCATAGTTGGTCGCTGGAGAGCTGTCTGTGTGACAGCTCTCCAGCGACCACACAACGACTAAACAGCGACGCTGCAGCGATCTGCATCGTTGTCTATATTGCTGCAGTGTCGCTTAATGTGACGGTACCTTTAGGTTGTCCTGGGAATTGAGCTCAGTAAGGATCTATCCCAGCATGCATTATATGGTCAGCCATAATCTACCTATTAGCGCTGTATATAAATCTCCTATATCTTGTCACCTGGGCCAGCTACTGTATGCCATTTGGCTACTAACCTGGCGTGCTTTTGGACCGATATTCTGTCTTCTGATCCGGCTGATTCCAAACCAATTTCTGGTTGAACCTTTGGATTCCCTCACTGGTTTGACCCTTTCACATCTTGACTTTGCTTTGGCCTTTTTCCTGCTAGATCTCCTGGACTTTGACCCTGCTATTCCTGAGTATGTTACTTTACTAATAACTACACATTTGCCTCTGTTTTGTCCTTATCTATAACTCTCTAGTTATGAGCCAGCTTCTTTGGCATTTTCCCACAGACCCAACTAAATGGGCACTGCAGTGAAGTCCAGATCTCTGTATAGAGGTTAGAACAGGGGTCCCCAACTCCAGGCCTCGAAGCCGAAGGCCGCCAACAGTGCAGGTTTTCAGGATTTCTTTAGTATTGCATCGGTGGTAATGTGATCATCTGCACAGGTAATGATTCCAACCCCTGTGCAATACTAAGGAAATCCTGAAAACCTGCACTGTTGGCGGCCCTCGAGGCCTGGAGTTGGGGACCACTGGGTTAGAAGGTGAAAACCAATGATCCATGCCTAGACTTTGCTAGCACCAAGCCTGACTGTATACACTCTGATCATACACATTAGTAAAATATTGGCCAATCCTACTGGGATAGTCTAACGTGGTAAAGTGTATGCAGTGGCCCGACTGATTTGGGGGAAATAAGGATTGAGAATGAAGATCTCTGGGTCCACAGATCTGTACTTGGTGCCTGGTTCAGCAATAATGTTCTCATTCTTTACTTGTGAGAAGAGTGAACATGACCGACAGTAATAGAAACGATTAGGATTTTCATCTTTACTGCAAAGGAAGCTCAACCCTACCTAATATTCACAAGATCACATGCGGCTCCTGGATGCTTCAAACATTATGTCGTCTTTGGACAAGAGCTGCAAGTTCAACAATAGCCCGATATGTAGCACATCACTGGATACCAGCAGCTGGATAGACCACACTGGATACCAGCAACGGGGTGGATTCTATTTGTCCTTTTTGCCAATATTGGACACACCTTCATGCAGTGACCATTGAGGAATGCTGATTAAATAGTTCTATTATAGAGGGCTTTGCTGTGTATATTATAACTAAACAAGATTCGCAACGATAATATATAAGTTTACAACAATTTTTTCTTGAAAAAAAAGTGCCACTCTTGTCCATGGTTTTGTGCGAGCTCAGTTGCAGCTTTTTTTTTACCAATGAGTTGTCATACCAGATACAGGCTAGGAGTGGGGCAATATAAAAAACAAAATCAGATCTGTTATAAAAAAAAATCCTGATGTAGCCTATACACTTTAGGAAGCTTTCAGCCAAGCTCTTGTTCTGATGACTATTTCTGCCTACCTCCTAAAATAACTGCATGCTGGGCTCAACTGGGCGTGCATGAGTTTTCAATGGTGGCTTCTTTGTGGGAGACCAAAGGAATCAGGCATTAAATGTAATCTGTCCAGTTCTACTTGTCTTTACACCAGGAGGAGAGTCGAGACGAGAGACCCATCCACATTAGACTAATGACCTCACTGAAATCGGCGACGACTTTTCTCTAACGTGTATGGTGGACTAAATGAAAAAAACTCGATAACAGCAAATACATAGACAGGTAATACTGACCTCCATTACATCCAAGAGCCACAGAAGACGTTCCTAGGATATGACAAGAAGACATAGTCATGTAATGCCATTATGAGAAATCATTGTTTGTTCTTTATCTGCTTCAGTATAAGTACAAAGTAATGACCCCTACTGCATTTACAGCGGGCCATGGTTTACTTTCTAGATACAAGGACCGCACTCGGGAATCACCCAACTAATGTGAAATATATTCTTTTTCCACCCAGCAGAGTTCACAACCACTATATACCACTCTTAATACTATTCTAAGAATTCAATAAAAATGTAAGACTTCAATAACAATCTTTTTTTCTGTATGGATTTATTTTGTGATACTAGAGTAAAAGCCATCGGCTCGGAGTCATTTTGTGCATTTACTATATGTAATACACATATATCATTTTATGTTGTCCACTCAGTAAAAGAATAGTATTTCAGTCTAGTGGTAAAATCCCTATGTTGTGCTGTTCGAATGCATGTTGAAATATAACATGTCTGGCCAAACAATCCCACATTTAAGAAATAAAACTTGTTAACTGGAGCAAGAGCCTTGAAAAGTCTCAAAAATGTTTTCATAGTTACGCAAAAATTTTGCGACTTTTGCCAATTTCATGCCAGTTTGAATTGGGTGGATATTGGGAGGGGACAGTGCTTGGCTATGCTCATTCATTAAAAGTGCTGGTGTTTTATTTGCCAAAAATTTTGGAAAAGAAAATTTATGAGGGCATTACCAAATCGATTGGGATCAGCCAAGCACATACTTACAAATATGCAAAAACATGGAAAAAGAAGTATGCAAATACATAGGGATCACCATATAAAATCCATTAATATGAATGGCGTGAAGAGACAAAAACAACCACACAAGTTTAAAAACATTTCAAAAGCCAATAAGCTATTTGTACACTAATTAAGTGTGTCCACAATATGACTACCTCATATTCTCATCAGCCAGATTAATAGCCATTCATAGGATACCCAGCAAAAATCCATGTGTGCAAGTAAAAGTTTATTTTGCACTGATATGAGGTGATAAAGGAATATGAACAATTTGCAGTGTCAAAGAATCAAAAAATAAGGTGTATGTCAGCATGAAAAAGAACACCATGAACACCAATAAACACAAGTATCAGAGTTTATAAATAAGGAAGTGCAAAATGGAATGAGGAAAAAAAGACCACAAGTATCTGTGGCTTCCTCTCACCCCTGAGGAAGCCATAGATTGCGTGGCGATACACATGCGTCTTTTTATATGCTAAAAACGGTACTCCAGTAGTAGCGTTTCTGACCTGGTGCACATCTGACGTGGTGCTGTGATCCGATAGCTGCTACTGCGCATGCGCCGGCCACGCCATCTTACTGGAGAAGAAAAAAAATCCTCGTCCAAGATGGCGCCGCCCACGCAGTGGCTATCTCCAAGCTGCTACTGCGCTACTGCTACTGCGCCTAATCACAGATAGACAAGGATAGCAGCTACTGCGCAGGCGTCATTTTCAAATTGATTTTTTTTACCCTAGCTGAATAATGTGAATAGAATGTATTATTGGCACATAAAACATGCAATTATGCTGCAGAGCAGGTGCCAACTGTCTAATAGCAAAACTGGCTTACGACCACAGATGGTGATAAAATGTAAATGTGACATGACAAAATACTAATTGTAACAAAATATCTACAATAAAACACTTGAGTATTAAGATTTTGTGGCTTTGTTGAACTTGGAAAGATTTTTTTTGCCAGCAATGTAATTAAGAAATGGCACTTCACAGCAACAGTGGAGGTCAAGATAAGGTCTGGAAGACCAAACAAAATTTCAGTGAGAGCTGCTCACAGGATTGCTAGAGAGGCAAACCAGAACTCCAGCTTGACTGCAAAAGACCTTCTGAATGATTTATCTGTCTGTCTGTGGTACATTGTTCTACTGTTCAGAAACACTTGCACAAATATGGCTTTCATGGCAGAGTCATCAGAAAAAAAACCCTCTCCTGAGTCCTTACCATAAATTCAGTGTCAGAAGTATGGAAAAGAACATCTAACAAACCTGATGCATTTTGAAAACAAGTCCTGTGGAGCGGAGGGGGTAAAATAGAACTCTGGCCACAATGATCAAAGGTATATGTGGAGAAAAAAGGGCACAGAATTTCAGCAAAAAGAACATCTCGCCAACCATTAATCATGGGGGTGGATCATTTATGCTTTGGAGTTGTGTTGCAACCGATGGCACGGGGAACATTTCACGGGTAGAGGGAAGAATGGATTAAAGTACATTTCAACAAATTCTTGATGCAAACATAACACCATCTGTAAGAAAGCTGAAGTTGAAAAAAGGATAATGATCTTAAACACACGTCAAAATCCATAATAGACTACCTCAAAAGGCCCAAGCAGAAGGCTTTACAATGGCCCTCACAGTCCCCTAATCTGAACACCATTGAAAATCTGTGGCTCAAAATAGCAGAGGATGCAAGACAATCCAGTAATCTCATAGAACTGGAAGAATTTTCCAAGGAAGAATGGATGAAAATCCCCCAAACAAGAATTGAAAGACACATGGCTAGCTACAAAAAGCATTTACAAGCTGTGATACGTTCAGAATAGGTACTAACCATGCAGGGTGCACATATTTTCTTCTTTGGGCCGAATAAAAGTAAGAGACAAGTCAGTATTCTTACCCGTGCAGTGCTGGCAGTGCTGACAGTTTGATGGCTCTCTGTGGATGAGGTGCTCGGGCTGTGGGATAAGACAGAGATGGTGTCTCCTGAACGATGACGAGATTTCATTGATTCAATTTCTCTTTTCAACACCATATTATCAAACACTGCCAAATCCTGTGCGTAGATTTGAGGGCGTAGCTCTGATAAGAGGGCAAACTGAAACAGAAAAAAAATATTTGCATACATAAAACTTGTGAATCGCATACATTTTAGAGTCAAATATTTATAGGGAAGCAAAGGCTACCGGTAACAGAAGAGGCCGAGTGTTCACTGCAGAGAGTAGCGAGTCCAACCTCTGATGGGAGTAAAATACAATCAGAAATTGGGACAACTTCTCTTTTGGAAATTAGGGAACCAGACACAAAAAAAACTAATTATCTACGAATTGGTCTTCCCGTACTAAACTTTCTACTCTCATATCTATCCTTTATGCGGCAGCCAGACTTATTTTTCTTCTCAAGGGCTATACAATTGCTTCCACCATGTGCCAGTCATTGCACTGGTTATCCATCCACTATAGAATATAATTTTAATTTATTACTCTCATCCACTAAGCTCTCCACAGTGCAGCACTACCATCAAAGGGCTTGAAGAGGTCCATGGGAGAATAAAAACATTAAAAAAATTAACTCTTTTGCACCGGTGCCTCCTAACAGACTCCTGGCTCCTTTAGTTGGCGGGTGTCACGTGACCACTACAGCTAAATCAGCGGCTACTGGTTGGCTATAGCATCATATTCTGTTCGAACTGGAAGAAAGATTGGGGGAGATTTATCAAGTTAAATGTGGCAGATTTCTGGTGTACTTTGCACAAAAAACGTTTCTTTCATGACTTGCACTAAATTTATGATGAGTTTTACCTCTTTCTATATCTTGCCCATCAAGCGAGCGTGGCCTTGTTACAGAGGGATGTGTCTCATTAGAAAAGGGGCATGGCCCAGCGAGTGATACCGTGTGCCAAAAATGTGCCAGAATTTTATGCAGATTACTGGCACAAAGTAAGATAACTATTAGGTGGTGCAAACAGACCAGTCTTAAAAATGGACAGATTTATCAAACAGCATTAAACATTTTAATAAATGTGGTGCATGTTAATCTTCTAATGCTACACCAGGTCTCGAGAATTTGATACCCCAGACAAAGTAGATTTCCAGCATCCACAGTTTTAAATGTCCCAAAAATAAAACTTTTCAGGCAAGCATTTCATTATCTGACGCCATTTCTTTTAATCTTCCCACTCCTTAACTCTTCAAAACCTGATTCCATCATACCCAAAGCCTTAGAATCTGCCAGAAGCGTCACCGTGTACAGATAGACTAAGAATCTGTCTGGAATCTGCCTGAAAAAGTGTTGCGGAAACACCACAAGAAATCAACTTAGCGCACAGCAATATCAAAACGACATTGCTGTGCACATGTTCCATCTTATGTCACTTCTTTTAACCGCTTTACGGTTCGGAGGCCCTGAAGCAGTTAAACGAAGTGACATGTTCATTCTTCGGGGTGGCTTTCTTTGAAAGCCGCCTGCTTTCTACACTTAAAAATGTAAAGTAAAAGTGCTTGCGGTGGAGTCATCGGTGAAGCTTCTTCTGAAAAAGAGACCATCAACGTTTTCCTGAAGCATCTTCGCCTTGGTAAGCTCTGTGGTTTTAATAAAAAAATGGCTACTTCATTGTATAATACAAGCTCTTTTTTTACCTATTTTCTCACTCCTGTTTCCTCATAGATTGTAAGCTCTTGCAAGCAGGGTCCTCACGTCTCTTGTTTGATTTATTTAGTTTGTTTCTATGCAGTATATATTTAAAAAAATATTTAAAATATGATTATTAAATTCTTGTTTTTGGAATTGTAGCATGGAGGTATAGCTAGGTTCGTTCCCTCTAGCATCTGGTGTGAACCTGTCCACCTTCTGTTCTACATTAGGGCTTCTCCTTTGCCTCGAGCTTTGTGCAGTGTACAACCATCCGGCTGGGAGTGCAGGTTGTAATTAGCATGCGAGACGAGCAGTTTAGCAAGCTGGATGCATTTATTAGCTCAATAATCATAATGAGAAAGACTTGATATGGTAGATTGTAAAGTAAAAGCTGTGTCTCTATGGGTAACAGACATAATTGTTATTAATACTAGGATAGATGGGCTGATTATCCTAATGGCATGAGTAGGAAGCTCGCTGGCTAACCTGCTGGAGCCTCTACGAGTCAACGTGATCAACCATAGGGATGAAATTTAATTTTTCTTTTTTTCATTGGCAACGAATAACTGTCTTATGGCTTGTTTGCTTAGGAAAGTGGAATAAATTTATTTCAGGATGACTCATTTTAACTTTTTGGAGTAATTTTTAACCTTACATTATTAAATTATGTCATTGTAAACGGAACCGGTCATGTTGAAAATATTATTTGATCTGCGGTCTTCATGTTATAGAGCAGAAGAAGCTCATCAGATTGATATCAAATTTCTGTAAAGCTTGCAGTTTAGTCACTTTAATCCCTTGCATTTGTATGTATGAGTCCAGTGGGCAGGACTGTTCAGTGATTGACAGTCTTCCTGCATGACTGTGCTTGTAGACATGGCTGTCAATCAATAACAAACATATTCCTAGGTGAGGGCAATAGCTCCCAAGGAAAACGAAGTGCAGAGAAGAAAATATGATTAAAAATTATATTTATTAACAAATTGTAAAAACATATCAATAGAATATACTGAGTAAGGGGAAGGGGGAAGACAGGGGGGATATATGCCACCAGACAAAAAACTGGGGAGACGAACATTCACGTTACCACTTGGGGCTTTAAATCACACAGGGGCCGGAGTAGGTTCGTCTCCCCAGTTTTTTGTCTGGTGGCATATATCCCCCCTGTCTTCCCCCTTCCCCTTACTCAGTATTGATATGTTTTTACAATTTGTTAATAAATATAATTTTTAATCATATTTTCTTCTCTGCACTTCGTTTTTCCTTGGGAGCTATTGCCCTCACCTAGGAATATGTTTGTTATTGATATTTGAAGTGTCTTCAGCCTGTTTGAAATAGGACTATGAAAATTTTATGGCTGTCAATCATTAGTAGGGCCGCCCACTGGACTCTTACAAACACCAGGAATTCTGAATCTGTTATATCTTTCTGGTCAGCTTTTCTTTCTGTATACCATGTGCTCCACAGATCGGACTGCATGTACAGTGGGACAGGTTGCCTTTAAGAAGTAGCAGAGGAAAGGACATGTGCTGGATTTACCATCCTCATCCTCAAACATTGAAGATAGACATGTGTATTAGATTATCATAATCCAAACTGTTCGTCATTCGGCAGCTATCACTCCTGACTCCACTAGATGCCCGGGTTGGCCTACAGTTAATGTATTCATGCAGACTATGCCTCACCGAACAAAAGGATGGGGTGATTAAATGACTTATGCCCAATCCTTATGTCTCTATGCGAAGTTTCTCACAATTTCTGGAGCAAATACTATTGTCCCAAAAGTTGCCTCATACTATACCTTGGCCTGGGTGTTGAAAAGTTCGAACATAGCCATTATAAATGCCTGCACCGGGATATGGCGCTCCTTGTACTGCTGGAGGTAGTAGGACATTGTGCTTCGCTCAGGTTCAGTCAGCAGCAGACGAGCTCTCTCATCCAGTAGGACCATGGTCTGGTTCCCCAGACTGCTTAGGGTGACCTGTGATCCTGCTGGTCCTCTATAGAAGACGGGCTATGGGAAGACAGAATACTGTTAAGCTCTGCAATCTCATCTTTATGAAAATAGAAAAAAGCAGACGGCACCACTAAGTAGCATGAAGTCTTGTAATCACATATATGGTACATGTGTGTTGGCTATACCGTCAGATACTGGGTGCTTATCCAAGAAAAGACATCATGGTGAATATGCAAAAATAGAAAAAAATGGATAGCACTCACCGATCCTAAAATACATGCTTTATTTCAACGTTCTAAAACATCATGGCCAGGAGAACAGTTGAAGGAGTGTGTGAGCCAGTGCCGATGACGGCCGTTTCGCGCTAAATGAGTGCTATCCATTTTTTTTCTATTTTTGCACAATCTCAGATTTATGTTATGGATATCATCGTTTCAGGTTCTGTATATCATTTTTGGTAATAAATCAGTCGATGATGTAGCGGTTAATTTAATCCAAAAATAAAAAGTGACTGCAATTTCATGAGGATCCCCTGAAAAACTCATTAAAAGTTTGACCATTTCATTTAGGGCCAGAATCATTATTGAATTTTTGCCTGTTTTTAGCTTTTTGCACCCATTTTTCTTTGTGCCATATTCATCTTTCCATTTGAGCCTTAATTTGATTTCACTTACTTGTTCCTCTGTTTTGGGTTTATTTAGTTCACTGTGGGTGGTGTTTAGGGTTTCCAGATGGTTTCGCCTGATTTATCATTTGTAACTTTTCAAAAAGTCACAAAATTACTCCAGTCCACTTTCCTAGAGTGATTTTACATAAAACTTTGGTGCAACTTTTGTAGCATTTTTGAGCAACATGCCACTTTGAGATCAAAAGTCACAAACCATTAAAGACTGAAATAAAGAGCAATTTTTTTTATTTTTGGACCCCAGTCTCCCGATAGATATCGTATTCGACATTTTTTTCTATGGATAAGCCGTGATATTTTGTCCCTTAGAAGAGCAGATAATAGCTCTGTAACAGGGGACAGAAAGCTGCCGCCATCGTAAGAGATTGTGAAGGCTTTCTTTAGTCACCCAGCTTGCATACAGCTATACACAGACTATTTTCTGCTTTTTCCTCCTACACAAGAGGAATAATGTCCTCTACCAAGGTCAGAATACCCATATGTAAGCCCAGGGAGATACAAATGCACATTTCTATGTTTACTCTTTTTAATATAGGGCACAAGAGAAAACAGCCAGGTGGTAAGACATGGAACTTTGAAAAGTGGAAAAATACAACATTTTAATAGAGCACCCTGAGGCGTGAAACTTCAAACAAATAACCAGAATATAGTTATAATTTTGTCGATACGTTCCACTATGCTAAGGATGCATAGCAAAAGAGGATGAAGGGGAAGCACTTGTACTATTCCTCAGGGGCCCATAGACCTTAGACGCTAAATAAGAGAACAGTGGTACTATATGTGGGTGGTGAGTGGGGACACAATGCCGTATCATGCTTATTGCACAGCGATGCCATCGTGCTATGCAGAACTATCAATATTATTTTTTTATTTTAATAATATATTTAGATCTTGTATTAAGTGTCACAATCAAGTCCAGAGGAAGCAACGTTGTCACCTGTTATAAGGACAAATCTTCTGTGCTGCCCCAATTCTGTTGCATACCCCTATATGGTGTATGTACAAATAACTATACCATGTCAGAGGGTGACAGGTGTAACTGTAATTAATAATATTTGGATATATGGGCCCAATTACTTTAATGGCATGAGCAGGGAACTCGCTGTCAATCTGCTGCAGCGTTAACCCGATCACCGGAGAGGATGGATTGTTTATCCACTTTCGAAGAACAACTGTGTCAGAAGTGGGGCGTGTCGACTGTTTACAGACTTTCCATTTGGGTTGAATTTGGCCTCGGCCATCTATTAAGCAGCAGAAAATTGTACTACCATACACATCTGGGACATCACTAGTCAGAAATTGTACAGGAAGCTGCCAGCAGCGGATTTTGATGATTTGCCTAAGTGCATTTGGCCGTGCAGAATATTCCTCAGATGACCATTATTAACCTAATTCATAGCAGCCAAGGCTGTACATGAAGGGATTTCTGTGTTTGACGTTCATATTCAATACTGAACAAATTGAGATGTTTTAAAAAATGTTGTTTTCATAGTTTATAGACCAATAACATATCTATTGATCCTGTGATTTCCGTAATTCCACCGCTTTTCCTTTTTACAGGGTTGAGAAGTGTAATATGGGTGAAGGCCTATAGACTTGCCGATAAAGTTGTTATCATCTGACGAAAAGCCTTTCCTCTCATTTGTCTTGCAATAAATATTGATATAGGCATGAAATGCTAAAATCATCAGAAATCTTGGCCTTACCTTTGTGGCGGCTTCTGGGGAGGAGTTCCCAAGGATCCTGTAAAGAGACAGAAAATTATACTTATTCCACTTTGGGTTGTGCTCACAAAGCGGCTTTTACATAAGGATTTTCTTTAGGTTTTGTCACTAGTGTAATATCAAGGAAAGTTTTTTTTCCATGGAGACTGGAAAGGACAAAGAGATGATTCTGTAGGGAAAATATCTGATTGTTAAGCAGTATCATAGAAAGACTATGCAGAGGAAGCTATGGCTTTAAGTGATTGCTGCGGATGACCTTCAGAGGTCAGTTTATTATTTTCCCCTTTGTTGCCTGCTCTGTTGTTTCCTTATTGTCATGAAGAAGTGAAGAATTCATCATTTACCAAAAATAAACTTTTATATTTGTAGTTTTCATAGTCGGAAGCTCATTGCCATATTAACCTCAATACGAGCTGAAATAATAGGACCCACATTATATCTCTGCTCCTTTTTCAGCTACTTCCTCTGTTTTCTATTACAAATGCAGGAGAAATCATCATAAATCAGTAAGGCAGAAGGATTTCTCTGCTTAATCATCTATGGAGGAGGAAGTGATGTCAGACAGGAGGCGTTGGTTGGATTGCCAACTGCTGCTGTACAGCCTAGTAAAATGCAGCAGTAGTTGTTATTGCAGATCAACATTTATCACCTAGCCATAGGATGATCGCTTGGGATTCTGTTGTGAATTCTGTGGCTGAGTTCACTTCTGTGGTCACAAGTGGTATTGCAGTCTCTGGGCTTCCTCCCTCAGGTGTTTTGGTGAGCTCGTTGGCTGCCTTGCTATTTAGCTCCACCTGAGTCTGTCTTCCTTGCTCCTTGTCAATGTTCCAGTGTTGGATCTGAGCTACTGCATCTTTCCTTGGGCCTGCTGCTCTGCTAGATAAGTGCTTCTAGTTTGTTTTCTGTTTTTTCTGTCCAGCTTGCTATTGTCTTTTGCTGGAAGCTCTGAGAAGCAGAGGGGTGCACCGCCGTGCTGTTAGTTCGGCACGGTGGGTCTTTTTGCCCCTTGCGTGGTTTTCGTTTTAGGGTTTTTTGTAGACTGCATAGTTCTCTTTGCTATCCTCGCTCTGTCTAGAATATCGGGCCTCACTTTGCTGAATCTATTTCATTCCTACGTTTGTCTTTTCATCTTGCTAACAGTCATTATATGTGGGGGGCTGCCTATTCCTTTGGGGTATTTCTCTGAGGTAAGTCAGGCTTGTATTTCTATCTTCAGGCTAGTCAGCTCCTCAGGCAGTGCCGAGTTGCATAGGTAGTGATAGGCGCAATCCACTGCTGCTTATAGTTGTGTGAGGATAGATCAGGTACTGCAGTCTACAGAGATTCCACGTCTCAGAGCTCGTCCTATTGTTTTTGGTTATTGCTAGATCTCTGTATGTGCGCTGATTACTGCACGCTGTGTTGCCTGATTGCCAGCCATAACAGTACAAGGAGCCACACCAATGATTCCCAATAGAGGGAAAAAAGAAATCCTGACATCATTTTTTTTTCTTAGCTCTGTCTTCAGTCTTTTTTTTCCCCTAGACATTAGAGTGCTTCAGGACACAGCTGTGGACATGGATATTCAGGCTCTGTGCTCCTCAATGGATAATCTCGTTGTAAATGTACAAAAGATTCAAGATACTATTGATCAGAAATCGATGCTAGAACCAAGAATTCCGATTCCTGATTTGTTTTTTGGTGACAGAACTAAGTTCCTGAGCTTCAGAAATAATTGTAAGCTATTTTTGGCCTTGAAACCTCATTCTTCTGGTAATCCTATTCAACAGGTTTTGATTATTATTTCTTTTTTGCGCGGCGACCCACAGGACTGGGCGTTTTCTCTTGCACCAGGAGATTCTGCATTGAGTAATGTTGATGCATTTTTCCTGGCGCTCGGATTGCTTTACGATGAGCCTAATTCAGTGGATCAGGCTGAGCAAAATCTGCTGGCTTTATGCCAGGGTCAGGATGATGTAGAAGTATATTGTCAGAAATTTAGGAAATGGTCAGTACTCACTCTGTGGAATGAATCTGCACTAGCGGCTTTGTTCAGAAAGGGTCTCTCTGAAGCTCTTAAGGATGTAATGGTGGGATTTCCTATGCCTGCTGGTTTGAATGAGTCTATGTCCTTGGCCATTCAGATCGGTCGTCGCTTGCGCGAGCGTAAATCTGTGCACCATCTGGCGGTACTGCCTGAGAGTAAACCTGAGCCTATGCAGTGCGACAGGACTATGACTAAAGTAGAACGGCAAGAACACAGACGTCTGAACAGACTGTGTTTCTATTGTGGTGATTCTACTCATGCTATTTCTAATTGTCCTAAACGCACTAGGCGGTTCGATAGCTCTGCCGTTATTGGTACTGTACAGTCCAAATTCCTTTTGTCCATTACCTTAATGTGCTCTTTGTCATCGTATTCTGTCATGGCGTTTGTGGATTCAGGCGCTGCCCTGAATCTGATGGATTTGGATTATGCTAAACGTTGTGGATTTTTCTTGGAGCCTTTGCGGTGTCCTATTCCGTTGAGAGGAATTGATGCTACACCTTTGGCCAAGAATAAGCCTCAGTACTGGGCCCAGCTGACCATGTGCATGGCTCCTGCACATCAGGAAGTTATTCGCTTTCTGGTACTGCATAATTTGCATGATGTGGTCGTGTTGGGGTTGCCATGGCTACAAACCCATAATCCAGTATTGGATTGGAACTCTATGTCGGTAACCAGCTGGGGTTGTCAGGGAGTACATGGTGATGTTTCATTTTTGTCTATTTCGTCATCCATTCCTTCTGACATCCCAGAGTTCTTGTCGGACTTTCAGGATGTATTTGAAGAGTCCAAGTCTGATGCCCTACCTCCGCATAGGAATTGTGATTGTGCTATCGATTTGATTCCTGGTAGTAAATTCCCTAAGGGTCGTTTATTTAATTTGTCCGTACCTGAACACACCGCTATGCGCAGTTATGTGAAGGAGTCCCTGGAGAAGGGACATATTCGCCCATCGTCGTCACCATTGGGAGCAGGGTTCTTTTTTGTAGCCAAGAAGGATGGTTCGCTAAGACCGTGTATTGATTACCGCCTTCTTAATAAGATCACTGTTAAGTTTCAGTATCCCTTGCCATTGATTTCTGACTTGTTTGCTCGGATTAAGGGGGCTAGTTGGTTTACTAAGATTGATCTTCGTGGTGCGTATAATCTGGTGAGAATCAGGCAGGGAGATGAATGGAAAACGGCATTTAATACGCCCGAGGGTCATTTTGAGTATCTGGTGATGCCGTTCGGACTTGCCAATGCTCCATCTGTTTTTCAGTCTTTTATACATGACATTTTCCGTGAGTATCTGGATAAATTCTTGATTGTTTACTTGGATGACATTTTGATCTTCTCTGATGATTGGGAGTCTCATGTGAAGCAAGTCAGAATGGTTTTCCAGGTACTGCGTGCTAATTCCTTGTTCGTGAAGGGATCAAAGTGTCTCTTCGGTGTGCAGAAAGTTTCATTTTTGGGGTTCATCTTTTCCCCTTCTACTATCGAGATGGATCCGGTTAAGGTTCAGGCCATCCAGGATTGGACTCAGCCGACATCTCTAAAAAGTCTGCAGAAATTCCTGGGCTTTGCTAATTTTTATCGTCGCTTCATCTGTAATTTTTCTAGCATTGCCAGACCATTGACCGATTTGACCAAGAAGGGTGCTGATTTGGTTAATTGGTCTTCTGCTGCCGTGGAAGCTTTTCAGGAGTTGAAGCGTCGTTTTTGCTGTGCCCCTGTGTTGTGTCAACCTGATGTTTCTCTTCCGTTCCAGGTCGAGGTTGATGCTTCTGAGATTGGTGCAGGGGCGGTTTTGTCACAGAGAGGTTCTGGTTGCTCAGTGTTCAAACCATGTGCTTTCTTTTCCAGGAAATTTTCTGCTGCTGAGCGTAATTATGATGTGGGCAACCGAGAGTTGCTGGCCATGAAGTGGGCATTCGAGGAGTGGCGTCATTGGCTTGAGGGTGCTAAGCATCGCGTGGTGGTATTGACTGATCATAAGAACTTGACTTATCTCGAGTCTGCCAAGCGCTTGAATCCTAGACAGGCCCGTTGGTCGTTATTTTTTGCTCGTTTTGATTTTGTGATTTCATACCTTCCGGGCTCTAAAAATGTGAAGGCGGATGCTCTGTCTAGGAGTTTTGTGCCCGACTCTCCGGGGTTATCTGAGCCGGCGAGTATCCTCAAGGAAGGAGTCATTGTGTCTGCCATCTCCCCTGATTTGCGGAGAGTGTTGCAGAAATTTCAGGCTAATAAACCTGATCGTTGTCCGGCCGAGAAACTGTTCGTCCCTGATAGGTGGACTAGTAAAGTTATCTCTGAACTTCATTGTTCGGTGCTGGCCGGTCATCCAGTAATCTTTGGTACCAGGGAGTTGGTTGCTAGATCCTTCTGGTGGCCATCTCTGTCACGGGATGTGCGTGCTTTTGTGCAGTCCTGTGGAATTTGTGCTAGGGCTAAGCCCTGCTGTTCACGTGCCAGTGGGTTGCTTTTGCCCTTGCCGGTCCCGAAGAGGCCTTGGACACATATTTCGATGGATTTCATTTCTGACCTTCCCGTTTCTCAAAAAATGTCGGTCATTTGGGTGGTCTGTGATCGCTTTTCTAAAATGGTCCATCTGGTGCCCTTGGTTAAATTGCCTTCCTCCTCTGATTTGGTGCCTTTGTTCTTCCAGCATGTGGTTCGTTTACATGGCATTCCTGAGAATATTGTTTCTGACAGAGGTTCCCAGTTTGTCTCGAGGTTCTGGCGAGCCTTTTGTGGTAGGATGGGCATTGACCTATCTTTCTCCTCGGCCTTCCATCCTCAGACTAATGGCCAGACCGAACGAACCAATCAGACCTTGAAAACATATCTGAGATGTTTTGTTTCCGCTGACCAGGATGATTGGGTGTCATTTTTGCCGTTGGCTGAGTTCGCCCTTAATAATCGGGCCAGCTCGGCTACCTTGGTCTCTCCATTTTTCTGCAATTCTGGGTTCCATCCTCGTTTCTCTTCAGGACAGGTTGAGTCTTCGGACTGTCCTGGTGTGGATTCTGTGGTGGACAGGTTGCAGCAGATCTGGACTCAGGTAGTGGACAATTTGACCTTGTCCCAGGAGAAGGCTCAGCTTTTCGCTAATCGCAGACGTGTTGGGGATTTGGTTTGGTTATCTTCTCGTCATATTCCTATGAAGGTTTCCTCTCCTAAATTTAAACCTCGTTTTATTGGTCCGTATAGGATTTCTGAGATTCTCAATCCGGTGTCTTTTCGTCTGACCCTCCCAGACTCCTTTTCCATACATAATGTATTCCATAGGTCGTTGTTGAGGAGATACGTGGCACCTATGGTTCCATCTGTGGAGCCTCCTGCCCCTGTTTTGGTGGAGGGGGAATTGGAGTATATTGTGGAGAAGATTTTGGATTCTCGTGTCTCTAGACGGAAACTCCAGTATCTGGTCAAATGGAAGGGTTATGCTCAGGAAGATAATTCCTGGGTTTTTGCCTCTGATGTCCATGCCCCAGATCTTGTTCGTGCCTTTCATGTGGCTCATCCTGGTCGGCCTGGGGGTTCTGGTGAGGGTTCGGTGACCCCTCCTCAAGGGGGGGGTACTGTTGTGAATTCTGTGGCTGAGTTCACTTCTGTGGTCACAAGTGGTATTGCAGTCTCTGGGCTTCCTCCCTCAGGTGTTTTGGTGAGCTCGTTGGCTGCCTTGCTATTTAGCTCCACCTGAGTCTGTCTTCCTTGCTCCTTGTCAATGTTCCAGTGTTGGATCTGAGCTACTGCATCTTTCCTTGGGCCTGCTGCTCTGCTAGATAAGTGCTTCTAGTTTGTTTTCTGTTTTTTCTGTCCAGCTTGCTATTGTCTTTTGCTGGAAGCTCTGAGAAGCAGAGGGGTGCACCGCCGTGCTGTTAGTTCGGCACGGTGGGTCTTTTTGCCCCTTTGCGTGGTTTTCGTTTTAGGGTTTTTTGTAGACTGCATAGTTCTCTTTGCTATCCTCGCTCTGTCTAGAATATCGGGCCTCACTTTGCTGAATCTATTTCATTCCTACGTTTGTCTTTTCATCTTGCTAACAGTCATTATATGTGGGGGGCTGCCTATTCCTTTGGGGTATTTCTCTGAGGTAAGTCAGGCTTGTATTTCTATCTTCAGGCTAGTCAGCTCCTCAGGCAGTGCCGAGTTGCATAGGTAGTGATAGGCGCAATCCACTGCTGCTTATAGTTGTGTGAGGATAGATCAGGTACTGCAGTCTACAGAGATTCCACGTCTCAGAGCTCGTCCTATTGTTTTTGGTTATTGCTAGATCTCTGTATGTGCGCTGATTACTGCACGCTGTGTTGCCTGATTGCCAGCCATAACAGGATTCTGACGCCAATCAGTAATGAAGATAGGTGTCTGAAAGTCACCCGTGTGACCAGAGCGGAAGTGAGCATATGCGACCACTCGGCCTTTCACTATCTGCAGTATGTGTGGTGGTCACACATACTACTGCTTAATTAACGGAGAGACCCTGGTATGCTATCGAACCCCCTCCGACACCACCACTTCAGATAGTGTGCAGTAGGGGAAATGCAAGCACACGGTAGATGATCTTTCTTTCCCTCTGCAATGCTACGTGTGTGTCAACCCTTCTCGGACAACTTCAGCAATGCCGTTCAAACTGAGCTAATAATATGGCTAAGAACTCTCGGTCACCCATGTCCTTTTAAATTCTGTTTCACTTCGGATTCTTCTCCAAGAAATTATGTCCATCAGAAACACGTAATTATTCTATTGGTGACCAAGAGCTCTTAACCATAATATTAGCTCCATTTGAATGGCAACATTCTTTTGAAGGAGCTAAATTCCATGATGACAATCTATACTGACTACAACAATCTGGAATATCTTCAGTCAGACCAATTTGCTAAATGCCTGTCAAGCTTGATAGTCTTCATCCTCACCTATAGTCTTGCTGAAAGAAACCACAAAGCTGATACACTATCCATGTTCTTTGACCAAATGTGATGTCCCTGAAGATGCGCCGTCATAAGTAATTGAACCTGAAGGTATCCCTGCTTCCATCTCATTTACTTCCAATTCTCCAACTAAAGAATATTCTCTTGTCCCTAAAACAATCGACTGGAAAGTCTTGTCTTGAGTTCATTTTTCTCTTTTCTCTGGTCAACCTGGTGTTAAATGAATCTCTGTACTCCTTAGTCATTTTTATTGGTGGCCAATATGGAAACTAAGACTTTGAAGAATTTGCGGCATCTTGCCCACGGTCCATGCAGATCAAAACCTCTTGTCAGGGTCATTCTTGTATATCCTCTTCCCATACCACAAGTGTCCTGGGTTGAGATTTTTATGGACTTTGTTATAGATTTTTATGGGTCGCAAGGGTTCATTACTATCTGGGGCGTAGTGGACTGTTTCTCCAACATGTTCCGTTTTGTATCGTTTCCAGGACTTCCATCTGCTCCACAGTTGGACCAAGTGTTTTCCAAATAAATTTTCAGGACCCACAGTCTCCCAGCTCGCATAGCCTGTGATCGTGATATGCAATTTGTTTCCAGGTGGTGAAGGCCGCTCGGCAAAAATGTAAAAATCTCCTTCGATTTTTACTCAGTCTATCACCCTAAACGTAATGGATAAACTTAGAGAACCAATATCTCCATGAAAAAATAGCTACATATGTTTTTCAATTCCCATCAAGATAATCCAGGGGATTTGCTAAATTGGGCCAATTTCGATCACATCAATACAGTTTCCAAGTTCTGAGAATTCTCTGTTTGTCACGGTGTATGGTCAAAAGCCTCGTCTTCATTTGCCAGTTGCACCTAAAAGTCAACTTCTTGCTGTGTACTTCTCTCAGAAACATACATAACGTCTAAACTGAGGGGCCATCCATTTTAGCTAAAGTGTAGAAGAATGCTGACAGACACCAACAGACATATGTGTATGGAGACTCATTGGAAGAAGTTGGCTCGTAAGTTCATCATCGCTCCTTCCCAAATTAATCCAGTCGCTTTCCTTTTGAAACTACCTCCCACGTTAAAAATTCCTAATGCTTTTCCAATTTCCTTGTTACATATTCTCAACATATTCTTTCCTACAGTCGAGGCAACTCCTGCTTCTGCCTCTGATCCTGACACTGTCCTGACTCTGGACTGGGCTATAGTCTTCAGTTCCTGTGTTTCTCCACAACCCTTGCTCTCAGAAATTGGGGGGGTATGTTTTCTCCTGTAATTCCTTTTCCTTGCGAACATACTGTTGTCTGCTAATATCAATTTGTGTGCATATATAAAGTCCTGAGTAGCAATTTATCAATGTAATGTGCCTGCCAGGTGTCTACATTTGGAAAATATACAGTATAGGTATGGGGGTTTTGATACAAATTTTATAATTTGTAATTTAGATATATGTACACATACAAAGAGTAAAAATTATCCTGGCTACCAGAGGCACGAAAATGGCAAAAAAAAAAAATCACCGACACTGAAAGGATTAAAATAATAATAAAATAAATAAAAAAAAGTCATAAAAAATTTCCCCGAATTTAATTTTGAAGAAAAGATCCTTTGAAGGAGGTCATCAATCAGCTAATTGCTGTAGGTCCAGCTTTTCTTGTTCCTAGCGATCAACTGTTATCACAGAGGAAATCCGTAACATTGGTTTCTGCAGGAGAAATATAATATCACATGCTGGCCCTTAAGATGAATGACTCGGCTCGAGTAGTTTTGAGAGTAGTGCCTCCAGCTTTTTTTTCCTTCTATGTTTGCTACTTATTTGAAGAATTCCTGAAGAAGGATAAATAATGGCCGCAGACCACGGAGGCTGAAAGGAATAGCGCTGTAGACTGAACATAGAAGATTTACTTGTCCCATATCAAATATTAGAGCAATTAATAACGATGCCGTCATATTAGAGGGATATATAGCACATGCGTGTGTGTGAAAGCCACGCTCTTGTGGAGGGCACAAATTTGCGGCGACAACAAGGTGAATCCTGGAAATCTGTATTTTCATTTGACCCCATGAAAACAAGCATGGTCTTTGTCCACACGATTCAGCTATACCTTCGGCCCCTACCATTTTAACTAGCTGTGGGTCTAAATAAGTTACACCTCAATATAGGTGAATCTTTATATAGGAGAATTTTATTGTGAATATTACAGTGAAAAAATAAAATAAAATGAGATAAATATCAAATCCATAAAAGCGGCATAATTATTTAATCTAAATGAATGCGCATAATCATATCACAAGCTTGCCTATGATTTCAGTATGAGATCTTGAAGATAATAGTCACATTTCTTCCCCCGGGTGTACGTAGCCCGAGAAGACTAACATTATAAATGTGTTTGTTTCCATTTCATTTAGCAATGCATTTTGTAACCGCGCTCAGAAACCATCGAGTATCACTTGTTATTCTAAGTAGAGCACAATGCAGCAGGGCGTCTGGTGTCACTCTCCTCCGGATGGAGTCATTATTCTGCACTTTGCTTGCATTTTGGGGATCGTAGTCACACGTTAAAGGGATTGCCACCTCTTCACACCTTTAACAAAATGTGCATATATAAGATGTGTCCATCTATGGCATCCTCTTCAGGGGCAGATATATAATTGGTGCGACCACACAAGAGGTAAATGGGACCACTTTACCCTTCAAAGCAGCAACTTCTGTCACAGGCACATGCATTATGATGAACTATGGATCTTCAAATGGACCATATTTACTGCTCTTGAACAGAGACCCTCTTCTGCGTCCGTCTATGATCCCTCCAGCAGTCTCTGCAGTTTTAAAAGGAATCTGTCACTAGGTTTGCGCTACCCTATCTGAAATCAGCACGATGTAAGGGCAGAGACCCTCATTCCAGTGATATATCACTTTGTAGATAAAAATCATTGTTTTATCTGCTGCATATCTAGCAGTTCTCTGATTGTTCAGCTGTGTCTGACCCTGGCCACACCACTGACAGCTTTTTGTGTGTACTGTGCATAGGCAGAAAGCTTCCAATCAATGGTAGGGGCAGGGTTGGACTACATGGTAGAAGGTTTGCTAATCTTTTAGTGATGATCTCCTTCTGATAAAACAGTGATTTTATCAAGAATGCAATAAGCTCATTAGGTGACACATTGCTAGAATCAGGGTCTCTGACCACTACATCATGCTGTTATTAGATTAGGTGGCAAAAACCTGATGATAGAATCCCTTTAAGAAGAAAGTTTGTCTATTGAGTTCTTGCAATTTACACCTACTGTTCCAGTAAGGAGAAGTCACTCATACATACTTGTCTATTCCCCTTCATCTAGATACATCACACCTCACAAAAGGGGTATCCAGGCTTAGAACAAGGGGGTCTGCTTTACAAAGCACAGCTCCGTCGACTGTATAGTGGCCGCGGCTGGGTACTGCACATCCGTCAACTTTTCAGATTAATAGGAGGTGAATGTGCAGTACCCGGCCGCAACCACTATTCTGTCAATGGAGTTGTGCTTTGCAGCTGATCGGTGGGGTGTGAGGTGTTGTACCCCCCCATCAGATATTGATGATCATAGACCATCAATGTTAAATCCCAAACAACCCCTTTAAGTTTCCAAAAACAGTTCCACTTCTGTCTATGGGTTTATACTATGGGCCTATACACTGCTTTGCACAGTGGGGCATGAGCTGAGCACCTCCATCCTTTGTTTTGACCAGTCAGTGAGGGTCTCAGTACCCAGACCCCCACCGATCAACAGTGCTAAACAGGGGCTACAGAAGAAAAAAAATAATCCAAAAATGGCATTTTTGAAATTCTTTTGGATCTTCACCGTAAGGAAACATACAGCCAGTCATGGTTACTGACTGGTGGTGAAGAAGTCAGATTAGTAGGAGACCAGCAAGTTTCGGGAGAGAGACCTTTTAAATCCAGCCCAAAAAACCCACAAGTTACAATCAGCCTATTATTGCATTCTCAAAATAACGGCTCAAATAGGATAAAGAGTTCAGTAGGGTAAAACTGCTACAGATCAACACAAGTTCTAAAGCTATAAACGCCATTATTACTCACCCCGTAGCTGTGAGTGGGTCTCCGGCGCCCGTGTAGGAACTACTGAGCCATTGCGTCTCATCCACAACAGTGCGGGCGTGCGGGATCCGACCTACGTCCCTAACAGTCATCATCAGATGTCGCGAAGTGCGGAGAATTCTTACGGCCTCATCATGCGGGATGGAGAGGAAGCTGATGCCGTTTATATCTAGGATCTGATCACCCACCTGAGAAAAGAAATAGATGGAGACAATAAAGGCTCAATTTTAGAAGACTAGTTTTGCATACAGCCATGGCAGTAGCATGTGTCATCCAGGGCACTGCAGTGATTAATACTTTGTAAAGCAATGTCTAATCTTAGGGATGCGATGGAAAATATACAAACTTTATATTTAATGTAAGTAGTTAAAAAAGAGGAATTTACTTTTAACTATTATGCAAAAAAACAACAGACCTGAAAAAAAAGCAGAGTAAAGTAGAAGTGACAGACACTGCAAGAGCTGAAGAAGTACCTTAAGCCCAGCACTCTCCGCTTCAGAGCCGCGATCCACTCCTGTGATGTAAATCCCCAGGGAATACTCAGCACCTCCACGAATAAGCAACCCGAGAGAGCTCCCCTCTCCCAGCAGTAAGTTCACCTGAGGATGACAAAACCAGATTAGATTTGACCTCTAATGTTTGTAAAATTGGAGTTTTCCATTTCAAATCAAACTAATTGGTGAGGTTCAGTATAGACAAAGCTCAACTTAACCTAACCTTCTGATTGAGTGTACTACTAGATTTAAAAAAAATTCTGACATTCCTCATGATCATGGATACCCCACGAGATGAGATTTTGCATGGTGCCCCAGATCGATGTCAATTGACAGTCATTTTGTATTTCTTCCATTTTCTTACTATTAGGCCGGGGTCACACTTGCGAGTGCAATGGGAGAAACTCGCACGAGTCTCTCGCATCAATACCCGGCACTGCCTCCAGCACTCGGGACCGGAGTATGCGGCTGCATGTATTTCTATGCAGCTGAACACTCCGGTCCCAAGTGTCGGCGGCAGTGGCGGGTATTGATGCGGAGACTCATGCAAGTTTCTCGCATTGCACTAGCATTGTGACCCCGGCCTTACACCAACAGTTGTCTCCTTCTCACCCAGCGTCTTACTTATGTTTTTTTTAGCCCATTCCAGCTTTGTGTAGGTCTATGATCTTGTCCCTGACATCCTTATAAAGCTCTTTGGTCTTGCCCGTGTTGTAGAGGTTAGAGTCTGACTGATGAATTGAGTCTGCGGACAGGAGTCTTTTATAAAGGTGACTATGTAAGACAGCTGTCTTTAATGCAGGTAACCAGTTTATTAGGAGCTTCTAAATGATCTGTAGGAACCAAAACTCTCAATGGTTGGTAGGGGATCAAATACTTATTTCTCACTGCAAAATGCAAATAAATTTATATAATTTATACAATGTGATTTTCTGGATTTTATTTTTAATATTCTATCTCTCAATGTTAAAATTAACCTACCCTTAAAATTATAGACTGCTCATGTCTTTGTCAGTGGGCAAACTTACAAAATCAGCAAGGGATCAAATAATTATTTCCTTCACAGTATGGTTTGTATACGATAAAGTGACATGTGCAACGTTAGTGACTCCCAGTAGAATATAAAGGGAGATGTTAGTACCGAGAATCACCTGTTCTGTAAAAACTTAGTAGTCTAGGATATGAGTAAAATCAGTGCTACTTAAGGTATGAGTCTGTAAATAGCTGCACAACTATCATCACATGTCGCAGAGGAGCATGTCGTGTAACACACACATATATTGATGGCATAGCAAGATAAGATGATCAGTAGTAAGACGATACAGACAGATGGTAAGTAAAAGTGGAAAAATTACCCACTGTGATTGCAACCTGCCCGACGCACGTTTCGCCTACGGCTTCAGCAGGGAACTGGGATGAATTCCCCATTGAAGCCATAACTGAAACGCACATCGAGCAGGTTGCAATCACAGTGGGTTAGTATTATTTTGTCATAGAAAAAGAAAGTAGTGCCAGCTCACCATAGATGTCCAGAGTGCACGGAACCACGAACCAACCACTGGAATGTGGAAAAAAGTAGAAAGTTCCAGATTCTGGTAAAAGTCAAATAGACCAACTTAATTTCATCAAAGGTGCAAGGCAGGATGGCCAATCAGCGACGTGTTTCAAACATGGTTGTTCTTTGTCAAAGTTTACTTTGGAAATGACCAAATAACAGCCTTAAATGCACAAGTGATCAAGGAAAACCAACATACATGAGAAATAATCCAGCAACTAAAAGTCTGAAAAGTGAATGTTCAGAAAGGAAAAAAAAAATCAAAATAGACAAATACATTTTAAAGATGAAAAAAGAAGGAATGTAACAGGAAACTGAAAAATTAATTAATGGTAAGTGCAATTTTAATAATGGTATGCGATCTCGTTTCTTAAGTTAAGATGATGGGGTGAGAACCAAAGTACCTAAGTTAAAAATCCAAAAAGCTTCTCTCATTAGTAAGTGTCTTCGCCTATCACCACCACGAGGGGGCTTAGGCTGGCTTCACACTTGCGTTTTAAAACGCAGGCGTTTTGAAAAAAAAAACGCATGGTGAAAAACGCATGTAAACGCGTGCAAACGCTGCGTTTTTTAGACGCATGCGTTTTTGCATGTGGTGAAAAAAAAGGCGGCGTTTTGACGCGTTTACATGCGTTTTTTCATGCGTTTGCGTTTTTTAAACGCATGATGAGAAGTGTGTGACAGCTGCCAATCATCAAAATCAAGTAAAAAACCCACTATAAACAGAAATAGTTAGGGTTAGGGATCCTAACCCTAAAGGGATCCTAACCCTACCCCTAACCCTAGGGATCCTAACCCTACCCCTAACCCTAAAGGGATCCTAACCCTAACCCTTAGGGTTAGGGGTAGGGTTAGGGTTAGGGTTAGGATCCCTAGGGTTAGGGGTAGGGTTAGGGTTAGGATCCCTTTAGGGTTAGGGTTAGGATCCCTTTAGGGTTAGGGTTAGGATCCCTTTATCACCTTTATGGTGGGGGTCGGCATATCAGTGTGTTTTCTGTTTTTTTTCTATAAAAACGCATGCGTTTTTAAAGCAATCAAACGCATGTGCTTAAAAACGCATGCGTTTACATAGACAGCAATAGGTTTTTTTGCCGCAAAAAACGCAGGCTATTTTTGCTGCAAAAAAATGCCGCTAAAAATTACTACATCTTGCATTTCTGCAACGCAACGCATGCATAGAAAAGACGCATGCGGTGGCAAAACGTATGCAAAAAACGCATGCGTTTTTAATGTTAAGTATAGGGAAAAAAATGCATGCGTTTTTTTGCGCAAAAACGCAGCGGCAAAAAACGCAAATGTGAAACCAGCCTTATTAACCCTTTCAAAGATTTTCAGAAAGGAAGTTTTCCTATGGTGGCATGAATAAAGTGTCTGGATGCAGAAGATTTGCATCGGCAAATGTTTCTGCACAATGTTTTTCTTGTGCGAAAACTGAGAGCTATATTGTGTGTAAAAAAAAGTTGGGGCATGTTATTCCTAGTTTTCTCATTGGACATCTTATATTCAATGATTTCGGGTCAGTTTTTATTATGTGCAATGGATCGTGCTCTTTCTAGTATCCAGGAAGGATATCCACGTTTTTTAAGTCTGGCGTCCAATTGGTTGTTATTCAACGTGCAGTCAATGGGATTACTGCAATTTCTTTTGGTGCAAATGCATTCGCCGGTGGCGACAGATTTGGCTACTTGTTTCAGGTGGCTACTTCTTTAATTCATGTTGTTATTACCCGCTAATGGTCTCCTGAATATAGAAGAAGTGATGCACTCACCGACTGCATCAGTAAATTCACGAGTGCATCGTCTACGTATCTGCCATACCACTCTATAGAAGCCAAAAAAGGATTGAATGAAGAACATAAAAATAATTCTTTCCAATATAACATCGCCAGATTTGATAGAGAGGGGGAGAATTTGGCCCCCATTGACACTCTATGTTGCAAATAATAAGCCATCAAACAGAAAAAAATTGTGTGACATGAGAAATAAGGCAGTTTGGATAATATAGTTTTGAAGAGTCTGACTGTAATTACAATATTTGTTAAGGTGAAAGATTAGGGCTTCAATTGCTATGTGTTGTGGGATGGAAGTGTATAGGAAGACTACAACACAAGTAATCCAAGAAAAACCCAATGACCATTTTACTTTAGAGAATTGATGAAACCAGGAGACCCTTGTATGAGGGGCTGGAGGACAGAGTCAAGCCAATTGCCCAAAAGTTAATTTTCAGAGCCAATTTCATTTATAATAGGTCTCATTCGCGGAGAATTTATTCCTTTATGAGCTTTAGGCAATGCCTAGAGAGTTGGAGTGACAGGGGCATTGACAATGAGATATTCAGTTTGTTTTTAGTCAAAACTTCCAGCGCTACGCCCTCGTTGATTAATTTAGTGATAGACCTTGAAAAATCAAGGGAAGGATCTGAATATAATTTGTGATAGGTGTAGAATCTCCCAGCATATTGTTAATGTGAGATCTATATGCTTATTTGTCCATTAATATCAGCATATCCCCTTGTCGGACATTTTTATAATGATGTCATCCATATGTTGCAACTCAGATAATGCAGCTCTTAAAGAAAAAGAAAGATTATGTCCTGAATTGTTGTTACAGTTGACATCAGAGAGGATTTTTAATTCTTTTTTTACCGCATCCTGGAACCTGTCCATGCAAGCTGCACAGGAATGGATGGGATAGAAAATGGAATTTTTGGTGGTAAATTCAGGTGCTAGATTGACATCTTGTTTTACTGATGAATCATTACTTAAATCCTCTAGACAAAGTACAGACATTTGTTCATGAAAATTGAAATTACGGTAATGATTGCAACAATTGCTATTATTAAATGTCTCATAATCATGATAATCTGTCCAAAAATGTCTCTTTCATTGGTACATTTCGTATGAAACGATTGATGTCACAAATAGTTATTATTATTATTGTTTATTATTATAGCGCCATTTATTCCATGGTGCTTTACATGTGAGGAGGGGTATACATAATAAAAACAGGTACAATAATCTTGAACAATACAAGTCACAACTGTTACAGTAGGAGAGAGGACCCTGCCCGCGAGGGCTCACAATCTACAAGGGATGGGTGAGGATACAGTAGGTGAGGATAGAGCTGGTCATGCAGCGGTTTGGTCGATCAGTGGTTACTACAGGTTGTAGGCTTGTCGGAAGAGGTGAGTCTTCAGGTTCTTTTTGAAGGTTTTGATGATAGGTAAGAGTCTGATATGTTGTGGTAGAAAGTTCCAGAGTAGGGGTGATACGCGAGAGAAATCTTGTATGCGATTGTGGGAAGAGGAGATAAGAGGGGAGTAGAGAAGAAGATCTTGTGAGGATCGGAGGTTGCGTGCAGGAAAGTACCGGGAGATGAGGTCACAGATGTATGGAGGACCAGAAGAAAGAAGAAAAGGAATGAACCAAAAAAGGTCTGCACAACCACAAAATGTACAAAATATATAACACGGCATTTTATTAGACACCACATAAATAAACATAAAAACACTTAAAATACAACGATGTGCAAAACACCCCTATATATCCAAATGAAACTGCAGCAATATCATAAGAAAAGCACCAAAGGCTATAATAGACACACATATCATATACTGACAAGTAAATAGACGTCCTGAGCACTAAGGCAATAAACAAGGTACATAGTATATACAGTCAGCAAAAGGACCCCTAAAGAAATAACCCTGATACCATATGGTTCATAAATAGCTGGTAGATGAATACATCTTAAATAACATAAGAGGGTACATATGTATACCTAGAGCTGATGACACGTAGGTGTCAAAACCCAGCTAACAAGCTACAGCATATATGGCATGTAGCCAGAAGAAAAATAAGAGGAATCAGGGCACCCCCATAGGATAGTGAGGATGGAGTGGCCCCGTCAAGATACTCAACTGAATCCAAAGTATGGTAGAGGGGGGCCCATAGGCCAAAAAGCTAAAGTGCTGCTGTAGGTGCGTAAGTCCTAAATGACCAGCAAATGTCCTGGAAGGGGTGTAGGAAGAGAGCCCCACGCGTATCGCTGCCGCAGCGGCTTCGTCAGGGGAAGTGGGGTATGTGGTGAACACCCTGCATATAAATAGAAGCTCTAATCAGTGAAATACCATACCGCTGTGACGCTCCCAGGAGGGAGAGGGGCGGCGGAAGTAGCGTGCAGCCGCACGTAGGAGGAAAGGGGAAAGCAGACTGAGAATAGCGGAGGCCTCCGTAGATAGTAAGTCCGCGCACGCGCAGACGCGGCTCTAATAGAGAGCCGCGATGCGCATGCGTCGGATAGGAGTGGAGCGTATAGTGAGGACAGAGCGCCGATACAAAAGCCGCACCGCGCATGCGCCAGGCATAAAAAAGCCTGTATGGTAGAAATAAGGGGACGGAACCATGTAGGTGGACCTGACAATGATAGGGTGAAGAGCTGGGGGAGGGGTGTATAAAGAGGACCAGTAACAAGCGGTCCCTAAAGAATCTGAATGCTAAAAAATAAAGAGCATGTTAAACACAGATTATCGTATCATGCACAATACAGATATAACTCAAATGAGTGGAACACATCCACACTAGACCAAGGCAGAGAGACTGAGTAGATACAAAAAGATTTAATCACATGTATGACATAAACCCAAAGAGAGACAGGCGGTCCAACCAACACATAAAGTGGAAAACGCACTGACCCAGCCATGGGTGAAAAGCCAGAAGGCTAAAGAACCCTCTCCAATCCGTATTCTAGCAGAAGACAGTTGTTGCAAGATAACTAGGAGGGATGCAGCAACTGTACATCTTCCATACTGTCCTCTTGAGTCCCAAGGGTCCAGAACAAATCCATTTAAGAACCCACGATGAAAGTAAGGGTAGGTCATGTACAGAAGAGCCGATAGTCCACAGAAAGTAATAATAACAAAACATATGTCCGATCCCAATCCATCCGGAACCAGCTTGGCACGACCCTTTTGGGCAATTTACTTGGAATCAAGACAATTGCCTAAGTATTCTGCGGGCTTTTGTACCCCATGGTTGTACATCTGAGCTTTATATGGCTCATATACGGGGGTCACATCATCTGTGGACTCTTCCAATGGAAATGTGGACATGGACATTGACTTTGCACGGGACTTTTCTGCTTGAAAAATGAGGCAAAGTCTTCAGCTGAGATGAGTGGGGAGGGAGTAGGTGCTGGGGGACGGAGGAGAGGGTTGAAGGTGTTGAATAACTGTTTAGGGTTGTGAGACAGAGAGGATATGAGAGATGAGTAGTAGGTTTGTGTAGGTGTGGCGAGTGTGGTCTTGAAAGTAGTGAGGGACTGTTTGAATGTGATAAAGTGCTCGTTGGAGTGGGATCTTTCCATCTCCACTCTGCAGCCCTGGAAGCTCGCCTCAGTTCTTTGGTCAGGCTGGTGTGCCAGGGCTGTCTGTTGATTTTGCGAGCTTTGGTATGTGTGAGAGGCGCAAGAGATTCCAAAGCTGCAGCTATTGTGGTGTTATATAGAGTGGCAGCGTCATCCGCATTGTGTAGGGAACTTATGTCTGTGAGAGGGAGGAGTGATTCAGATAGTGAATGTAGATCAAGGTGTTTAAGATTTCTGCGAGGGTGTGCAAGTTTGTGGGGTGGGGATTGTAGACAAGGAGTGGAGAGGGAAGAGAATGTGAGTAGATTGTGGTCAGAAAGAGGAAGAGGTGAGTTAGAAAGGTTAGATAGGGAGCAGAGGCGCGTGAAGATGAGGTCCAATGTGTGACCATCTTTGTGAGTGGCTGCAGAAGACCATTGAGTGAGGCCGAAGGAGGAAGTGAGAGATAGAAGTTTAGTGGCAGCTGAGAGGGAAGTGTCAATCGGTATGTTGAAGTCACCCATGATGATAGTGGGGATGTCCGCAGAAAGGAAATCAAGTAGCCAGGTGGTGAAGTGGTCAAAGAAGGTGGTGGCTGGCCCTGGGGGATGGTAAATGACAGCCAGTTGGAGGTTGGTGGGGGCATAGATGCGCACAGAGTGCACCTCAAAGGAAGGGAAACAGAGGGTGGCAGTGGGATTGGAGTGAAGGAGCACTTATCTGACAGGAGAAAACCAACTCATCCGCCATACTTGCTGCTGGGGCGGGGTGTTGAATAGTTGAAAACAAATCAAAATTTTGGTCTGGGATGAAATTGAGACCTTATGAAAGAAGTCTTAATTGGTCAGATGTGAATATTTGTGAAGATAAATTAAGAACATTAGATTCGGAATCTAAAATTGAAGGTTCCTCCGTTGACGAGTGGTCAGGTCATACCTTGCGGTTTTCCTGTGTTTCCTTCCTCCACGTCTCTTGGATTTCTTAAAAAAAGTCTGACCTTGGAGTTAGTAAATTGTATTGGCTGTTGCCTCTAGTAAAAGTATCAGAGTCTGAATCATTAGAGATGCAATCCGATTGTTCAGGGTCAGAAAAGCTGAAGCTGACATGATGGTTATAAGGTTTTGTATTTTGATATCTCCTTTTTTACATAATAGGGTAGATTCTGGAGTATGTGGGAAGGGAACTTCTCTATGCCAGTTATAGACTCGCTTTGTGGAGTAGCCTGTATAGTCCGTGTGTAGCTTACATTTTTTATTTCAATAATATTGTCTTCTAATTTGGAGATAGGGTTCTGTTTTTTCTTATATGAAGCTTCAAACGCCAAAGAAGTAGAAGGTTTTACCTTTTTTTTTTTTCGTTGTTTCAATTTCCTTTTGTAAATCTGATAACTTGGACTCCTCATATTTAGTTATGAGGCGCATAAGATTTAAGAGCAATTGGATAGTTTCTGATTCCATTGAGAAGTGAATTTGTCATCATAAATTGTGTTCTGGACTTTTTTAAATCATTAAACCTTTAGGTATCATGTTCTTCAAAATATACTTTGGTAAGGTTGTTAAATCCCACCAGATTTTCGATTTTGTAATACATGAGTTTCCCCAAACTGCGCCTATTGTCTATTAACGGTGTGTTCGACACAGCTGGATCATGAGGATTGTGAAACATGTGCACAGCTCTCTCCTCCCTGCTTGTCGGCATTACATGTCATAATAACAGTTCAATTTAAAATGCAGTGTGCACGGCACTTGTCGAATTTAGTAAATCAGAAAAAAAGAAAGTAATGCCAGCTCACCATAGATGTCCAGCCTGCACGGAACCACGAACTGACCACTCGAGTTCGGAATGTGGAAAAAAGTAGAAATTGTTCCAGCTTCTGGTAAAAGTTAAAGGGAACCTGTGTTCAAGATGATATAAAAATAGCGCTAAATAGGGGCAGAGCTGTGCTTTAAATTGGTGTATTTTTGGAGCCTTTATTCCCCACCTATGCTGCCGAAATACCTTTGTAAAGTCGCCGTTTTGGGCTGTCACTCACGCTGGTCTGGTTATATGGGCGTGGTGACAGCGCTGTTTCTCCCCCAGATCTCCGTTGGTGGCGTAGTGGTGTGCGCATGCCCAGCAGGCGAATCCAGTGCGCAGGTGAAGGAAAAAAGCGCGATCTGCGCTATTCCGTGGGTTATTGGTGGGCGCGGCCATCTTTGTGAGGCCGCGCGTGCGCAGATGGTACTTCTCGGCTTCCCGGGGCTTCAAGAAAATGGCCACGGGATGCCGCGCGTGCGCAGATGGAGATCGCGGTGGCCATTTTCCTGAAGCCGAGTTCGCATCGGCTTGTGCAGGCATGTACTACGGAAGACAGAGAATGAACTTCAATCCAATATTGCAGCCAGCATGCAGCCAGCGGGTAAGGAAAGGGTGAATCAAACACCCGAAAACCCCGCCCCTATGGCTGAAGATTGTTCCCTCCAAATTCAGGTGACAGTGTCCCTTTAATATTTTGTTGAACCACCTTTTGAGGCAATCACTGCAATCAAACGATTCCTGTAACTGTCAGTGAGACTTCTGCACCTCTCGACAGGTATTTTGGCCCACTCCTCAAGAGCAAACTGCTCCAGTTGTCTCGTGTTTGAAGGTTGCCTTTTCCAGAAGGCATGTTTCAGCTCTTTCCATAGATGCTCAATAGGATTTAGGTCAGGGCTCATAGGAGGCCACTTCATAATAGTCCAATGTTTTCCTCTTAGCCATTCTTGGGTGTTTTAGCTGTGTCTTTTGGGTAATTATCCTGTTGCAAGACCCAAGACCTGCGACTGAGATCAAGATTTCTGACACTGGGCAGCACATGTCTCTCTATAATCCCTTGATAGTCTTGAGATTTCATTGTACCATGCACAGATTCTAGACACCCTGTGCCAGATGCAGCAAAGCAGCCCCAGAACATAACAGAACCTCCTCCATGCTTCACAGTAGGGACAGTGTTCTTATCTTGATATGCTTCATTTTTCAATCTGTGAACATAGAGCTGATGTGCCTTGCCGAAAAGTTCCATTTTTGTCTCATCTGTGCATAGGACATTCTCCCAGAAGCTTTGTGGCTTGTCAACATGTTGTATGGCAAATTCCAGTCTGGCTTTTTTATGATTTTTTTTTCAACAATGGTGTCCTCCTTGGTCGTCTCCCATGAAGTCCACTTTGGCTCATACAACGACGGATGGTGTGATCTGACACTGATATTCCTTGAGCTTGAAGTCCACCTTTAATCTGTTTAGAAGTGTTTCTGGGCTTTTTTGTTACCATTCGTATTATCCGTCTCTTTGATTTGTCATCAGTTTTCCTCCTGCGGCCACGTCCAGGGAGGTTGGCTACAGTCCCATGGATCTTAAATTTCTGAATAATATGTGCAACTGTAGTCACCGGAATATCAAGCTGTTTGGAGATGGTCTTATAACTTTTACCTTTAACATGTTTGTCTATAATTTTCTTTCTAATCTCCGGAGACAACTCTTTCCTTTGCTTCCTCTGGTCCATGCTGACACAATGTCACCAAACAGCACAGTGAGTATCTGTAGCCCTATATACAGGCCACTCACTGATTCCAAGATAGTAGACACCTGTGATGCTAGCTAGTGGACACACCGTGATTTTACATGTCCCTTCTGTCACATTATTTTCAGGGGTGCCATCATTTCTGTCCAGGCCAATTTTATCAATTTTATTTTTAAAATTCTGTGGAAGCATGGTTGAAAAGCAATGTCTGACTTTCATTTGTTCATTTTCATAGATCTTTTATTTATTATTACTTTTGTCTGATTCAAGTTATTTCTGTGACCATTGCGAGTTTTTCTGTCATTAAACGAGAGGTACCAACAATTTTGACCACATGTGTACATGAGAAGTAATTCAGCAATTAAGACCAGTGGCGTAGGAAGGGGGGTGCGGGGGGGGCGGTCCGCCCCGGGCGGCACAATGCGGGGGGCGGCCGGCGCTGCAGGAGAAAGGAAAAAAAAAAAAAAAGACGCCCCTTTAAATCTTTGGGCGGCGCCGTCCGCCGCCACGACCAGGCTCCCCCCGCCCCTGGGCCCCCGCCCCCCGCTCTATACTCACCTCTGCTGGTTCCTGCGGTGCTGGCAGCTACAGCGTCCTCTGACTCTGCGACGTCTCAGAGCAGAGGGCGCGATGACGTCACTACTGTGCGCGCCGCTCTGCCTCTCTGTCCTGAGCGTCGCAGAGCCGGAGAGACGCTGACTGCACCGGACCTGCGCTAGGAACGGGAGAGGTGAGGATTTTACTTTTTTTTTTTCTTTATGTCTGACTCTGGGGGCAATGCTGGAGACCATTGGGCAGATTGCTGGACACACCGGGGCAATACTGGAGACCATGGGGCAGATTGCTGGACACACTGGGGCAATACTGGAGACCCTGGGGCAGATTGCTGGACACACTGGGGCAATACTGGAGACCATGGGGCAGAATGCTGGACACACTGGGGCAATACTCGAGACCATGGGGCAGAATGCTGGACACACCGGGGCAATACTGGAGACCATGGGGCAGATTGCTGGACACACTGGGGCAATACTGGAGACCATGGGGCAGAATGCTGGACATACCGGGGCAATACTGGAGACCATGGGGCAGATTGCTGGACACACTGGGGCAATACTGAAGGCCATGGGGCAGAATGCTGGGCACACTGGGGCAATACTGGAGACCATGGGGCAGAATGCTGGACACACTGGGGCAATACAGGAGACCATGGGGCAGATTGCTGGACACACTGGGGCAGATTGCTGGACACACTGGGGGTAATATGCTGGACACACTGGGGGTAATATGCTGGACACAATGGGGGTAATATGCTGGACACACTGGGGCAGATTGCTGGACAACATGGGGGTAATATGCTGGACACACTGGGGCAGATTGCTGGACACACTGGGGGCAGGACTTGGGGCATGATTGGAGACATGGGGCATGATTGGAGACACGGGGCAGGATTGGATCATGGGGCAGGACGGATACGATGGAGGCTGGTGGGGCAGGATGGGGAGATCATATGGGGCAGGATGGGGAGATCATATGGTGTAGAATGGATAGTCATGAGGGCAGGATACGAGAACATATGGCTGGAGCCAGGAATGAGATAAACGGGGCCAGGGTGGGGAATAGTGTTACCATAGGGGCTAATTAAGGGATATTATTACTGCAGTGATGTATTTATTTTATTTTTTGAGTATACTGTTTTAAATGGGGGGGCGGTACTGTTATTGTGCAGAGTGACACTATATCGCCTTTTTGTCTTCATGTGGTGTAATGTAGAAGTTGTGAAAAATTAAGTAATGTGTTCTGCAAGCGGAGCTCGAGATAACTGTGTTATTTCCTGCAGAAATGAGTCCTGGCTGGAAGGAATGATGGCTGTCTGTGCTGGATGAAAGATGAAGGACTTCACCTAGAGACGTCACTGGTGAGTCAGTGTTACCTATACACTGACACTATACACTGTATACTATATACAGCGGTCCTGTGTACAATGTCACCAGTGATCTCTGTATTACCTCTACACAGACACTGCATACTAAGTACAGATCTCCTGTGAATACTGGCACTTATGGTGATAGTATTATGTTTTGTTTTTTTTATTACTGATCAGTATTGTAGTATTCAGTCACTATGTGGTGGTAATATGTGGTCTGGAAATGGTGTTGTGGTATTTGTCCCTTGTATGTAGTATTATTCGGTCACTATGTGGTCTGGTCACGGTGTGGTGGTATTAAAGGGAACCTGTCACCCCGTTTTTTGAGATTGAGCTATAAATACTGTTAAATAGGGCCTGCGCTGTGTGTTCCTATAGTGTATGTAGTGTACCCCGATTCCCCATGTATGCTGAGAAATAACTTACCAAAGTCGCCGTTTTCGCCTGTCAATCAGGCTGGTCAGGTCGGGAGGGCGTGGTGACATCGCTGGTTCTTCCTCAGCTTTACGTTGGTGGCGTAGTGGTGAAGACACAGCGCGCGATCTGCGCTGTCATCCCTTTCGTCGGTGGGGGCGGCCATCTTCCTGGGGCCGCGCGTGCGCAGATCGAGTGCTCTGCTGCACGGGGCTTCAGGAAAATGGCCGCGGGATGCCGCGCGTGCGCATTAGAGATCGCGGCGGCCATTTTCCCAAAGCCGAGATGCAAACTCGGCTTTGGGAAAATGGCCGCCGCGATCTCTAATGCGCACGCGCGGCATCCCGCGGCCATTTTCCTGAAGCCCCGTGCAGCAGAGCACTCGATCTGCGCACGCGCGGCCCCAGGAAGATGGCCGCCCCCACCGACGAAAGGGATGACAGCGCAGATCGCGCGCTGTGTCTTCACCACTACGCCACTACGCCACCAACGTAAAGCTGAGGAAGAACCAGCGATGTCACCACGCCCTCCCGACCTGACCAGCCTGATTGACAGGCGAAAACGGCGACTTTGGTAAGTTATTTCTCAGCATACATGGGGAATCGGGGTACACTACATACACTATAGGAACACACAGCGCAGGCCCTATTTAACAGTATTTATAGCTCAATCTCAAAAAACGGGGTGACAGGTTCCCTTTAAGTCACAGGTTTGGCATGTGGGGGTGACACCATTAGGCCCAGTTTAAGTTCTACAAAACAGGAAAACCATTTTTGGTAACCTTTGTGTGTATTGAGCCGGGGGAGGGGGGGGGCGCCAAACTCGGGAACAGCCCCGGGCGGCAAAAGCTCTAGCTACGCCTCTGATTAAGACTGACAAGTGAATGTGCAGAAAGGAAAAAAAATCAAAAGAGACAAATAAATTTTAGAGATACAAAAGATGGAATGTAACAGGAAACTAAAAAATTAATTAATGGCAAGTGCAATTTTAATAATGGTATGCGATCTCTTTTCTTAAGTTAAGACCATGGAGAGAGCAAAGTTAAAAATCCAAAAAGCTTCTCTCATTAGTAAGTGCCTTCACATTTCACCACCACGAGGGGGTTTATTAACCCTTTCAAAGCCAAAGATTTTTAAAGAGGAAGTGTTCCCATTCTGTGCGTGAACAAAGTGTCTGAATGCAGAAGATATATGTCGGTTATTGTCACTGGTGTTGATGATGTCATTAAGATGTTCATTAATGCGGGTTTTTAAATTTTGAGACGTACAACCAATGTACAATTTATTGCAAAAGGTGCATTTTATGGCATAGATGACATGCGCCGTATTGCAATTAATAAATTGTTTGATACTATAATTTGGATTATTTGCCAAATTAGAGAAAAAGGAGCATTGCTGAGCAAATTTACAAGTTTTGCATCGTTGGGCACCACAAAGGAAAACACTTTAAAATTAAGCCAGATGTGACTAGATGTCTGGGCTTGTGAGAAAAAACCTCAACCTAGTTTCCCATTGAAGCCGTAGGCGAAACGCGCGTTGGTCAGGTTGCAATCACAGTGGATAAGTATTATTTTACCACTATTACTTACCATCTGTTTGTATCTTCTTACCTTTGGTCATTTTATCTTGCTATACCATTGATATAGATGTATAGAAATAGACAAATAGGTCTTTCAGAACAGGTGATTCTCAGTACTAACATCTACCTTTATATTCTACTGGGAGTCACTAACTCTGCACATGTCACTTTACCATATATAAACCATACATATGGTATATTGGCTGTGCATCATGCGCATCAGTATTTTACTTCAGTATTTGTAAGCCTACACCAGCAGAGGAACAATCAGAGGAAAAGTATAATAGAAACACATCACAATGTGTCTCCTACTCCTGGTTTTGGCTTACAAATACTGATGTAAAATTCTGACCAAATCCTGAACATGTGAACGTGGCCTTAAAAGTAGAATACAAAAATGCGCTATTAATAACGCCTATAGGAGGTGGTATTAAACCAAATGTAAATGAGTCACCTAAAATAGTATATGATGCGATTGAGTAAAATGCCATATAATGATTGCTTAGAGTACAGTGTTACCCCCACACCTTCTTTTCATCCCCTTCCTGGAGCAGCTGCAGATGACTCCTCTTTTCTTTTTCTGGTCCCCCCACAGACGTGTTGTGAAGGTGGGGTAACCCTCCCGGAGGTGAGATGCTGCGGCCGTGCGGATCAACCCAAGTGTAAATTTGACTGGAAACATGGCCTCCGGGGACCCTTCCTGAAGACAGCACAGAGAGGACCAGCTTCTGAGACCCTCGCAGAGCCTGGAAAAAGTAAGCACAGAGTATGCAGGATGTATAGTGAGCATCTGATGCTAGATCAGGAGGAAGCCAATATACAGCATTAATGAAGACATGTCTCAACTAGATCCTCTACCTATTCCTTACATTCTTATATATTACTACTGTATCAGTCCAGTATCTGTCTCCGACGCCTTCCAGCTCTCGGACACAGACACAGGCCAAGTTGTTAGGTTCTTTTACAACATTTCCAAATGATAGAAATTTATTCTTTTAAATTCTTGAATTGTTCTCTTCTCTCAAGTATTGAGCGTTTCTTAGTTATCACTTTTTTTTTCTTTCCTTTGGGTTTCTCCAAAAATTGACAGCAGGGAAAGGCAAAAACATATTTATCTTTTCAGGAGTCTGAGAAGGTGACAGCCCCTATAATTGTTACTATGGCTGGGTAACTACGGCTGGCTAGACTCTTTCATGTTGTAAAAAGTTGCCGGCAGCTTCCTCTTAGGTATTTTTTTTACTATAATTTTTTTTTTAAATATATATATATATATATATATATATATATATATATATATATATTTATTTATTGTTAATGAAAATTTCATTAAGGGCAACTCAGTTTCTCTACTATCTGGGCCAAAACTAAAGAATCCACATGCTTTCCCTAAGAAGAAAGATAATTTAATAATGCCAATAAGATATTGCAGCTTATGGCTCTGTGCACATTGTGTTCATACACTGTTTTCAATGTGTATGTCTGGAAAAAAAAACACACAATACACAAGTTAATATTTCCATACGCCACATTGAAAAGTCAGTCTACTGCCCATCTGTATGAAACCAGAAAGGAAGGGTCTTTTCTATACAGAAGTCCAGGGGCGTAACAATCACGGTCGCACAGGTCATGACCAGGCCCGTGCAGGGCGCAAACTTCAACTGGATGTGCACTGTACACTGACTGCATTACATTGTATCAAAGTGTCATATCTTAAGTGTTATGCCTTTAAAAAAAAGATTATTTACCAAAGTGTGTGGCGTGTACTCACTTTTGTGATATCTATAATATAACGCTGGGAGCGTCACTCTATCCGAAGCCTTTATAGACTGCGCAGGCGCAAGCGCCGGTGCAGTCTGGCCCCCACAGAGTAACGCTCCCAGGAGATCGCGGTATGCGTAAGCACTGAACGCATACCGCGATCTCCACCGGAGAGTCAGGGACCGCCAGGAGGGTAAGTATATTCACCTTTCCCCGTTCCAGCGCTGCGTGCGGCTCCGTCTCCCGGCTCCTCTGCTGTGACAGTTCAGAGGGCGCGATGACGCGCTTAATGCGCGCCGGCGCCGCCCTCTGACCAGTCACAGGCAGAGGAGCCGGAGTGTATCTTAAAGAAAATGGCGCCGGAAAGCGCGGACTGCGCAGGCGCCGATTCCTGCTGCCGGAATTCGCGCCTGCGCAGTCCGTGCTTTCCGGCGCCATTTTCTTGAAGACACTGCGGCTCCACTGCAGGTGTGTCTTCAAGAAAATGGCACCGGAAAGCGCGGACTGTGCAGGCGCCGATTCCTGCTGCCGGAATCGGCGCCTGCGCAGTCCGCGCTTTCCGGCGCCATTTTCTTGAAGACACACCTGCAGTGGAGCCGGACGATAGGTGAGTATGGTATATTTTTTTTTTTTATATGGCAGCAGCATACGGGGGCATACACACTGGAGCGTCTTATCGGGGGCATATAATACAATGGTGGCGCAGGATGGGAACAGCACATGACAGAACGGGCGCAGGATGGCAGCAGCACATGACAGAACAGGCGCAGGATGGCAGCAGCACATGACAGAACGGGCGCAGGATGGCAGCAGCACATGACAGAACGGGCGCAGAATGGCAGCAGCACATGACAGAACGGGCGCAGGAGGGAGCAGCACATGACAGAACGGGGGCGCAGGATGGGTGCAACACATGACAGAACAGGGGAGCAGGATGGGAGCAGCACATGACAGAACGGGGCCGCAGGATGGGAGCAGCACATGACAGAACGGGGGCGCAGATGGGAGCAGCACATGACAGAACGGGGGCGCAGGATGGGTGCAGCACATGACAGGATAGGAGCAGCAAATGACAGAATGGAGGAGCAGGATGGGAGCAGCACATGACAGAACGGGCGCAGGATGGCAGCAGCACATGACAGAAGGGGCGCAGGATGGCAGCAGCACATGACAGAACGGGCGCAGGATGGGAGCAGCACATGACAGAACGGGCGCAGGATGGCAGCAGCACATGACAGAACAGGCGCAGGATGGGAGCAGCACATGACAGAACAGGGGAGCAGGATGGGAGCAGCACATGACAGAACGGGGGTGCAGGATGGGAACAGCACATGACAGAACGGGGGCGCAGGATGGGAGCAGCACATGACAGAATGGGGGCGCAGGATGGGAGCAGCAAATGACAGAATGGAGGCGCAGGATGGGAGCAGCACATGACAGAACGGGGGCGCAGGATGGGAGCAGCACATGACAGAACGGGGGCGCAGGATGGGAGCAGCACATGACAGAACGGGGGCGCAGGATGGAGCAGCACATGACAGAATGGGGGCGCAGGATGGAGCAGCACATGACAGGATGGGGACGCAGGATGGAGCAGCACATACCAGGATGGAGACCATATACCAATATAAATGTTCGCCACCTGGGCGTAGAACGGGTTCAATAGCTAGTACAGTATATACAAGGAAGAAGCCTAAGATGAGGGACATTACTACATGATGGAGGAGGAGAAGATGCAACCTGTATGTCTGTATAGGATTTAGAACGCTGCAAGGACCCACACATCGGAACAACATGCCGTGGAGGGGGTGGGGCAGTCCAAATCTTGCACTGGGGCCCATCGGGCTCTAGTTACACCACTGGCCAAAAAAAGAAGATTTTTGCTATGGGGCCCGATGGTTGATGGATGCCACTGCATCCATCACCTGACAGTATGCACACATGCAATGTGTTCTTAGCCTTACTTGCAGTCCTATGGAAAGCTGAAGGCAAGACATGTGAAATGCAAACACAATTTACTATACAGCCTGGCTCATTAACACATGAACCTCTCAGTAGCCTGGTTAACATATGAATGGCCAGTACCTGTATCTATCATTCATGTGCTAATGAGCATTGTCTTGAGTATCTATGTATTAATAGACTGTACTGCTTGTTTTGATGCCGCTTTCACTACTGCTTTGGCCATTTTTTTTGTTAGAAATATCAGAAAGTCCTTTTTCTTCTTCTTTGTATGAAAAATAATAATAACCACAAAAAAAAGCAACAAAAAGGCTGGGGCTGCACACAGGTTCCACCAACGAAGGTTGTTGTCTACTGCTGCTCCCTCGATACCCGCAAGGTATCACAACCGTGACAAGCAACTCACAAATAATCCAAGTGGTTCTGACTTTTAGCGACTACATTGCGGGCGGCAATGAGACTTGCATTATGTTGCAGCCAGAAACAGCAATTTTTTTGCAGCCAAAGCCTTAATGTATCTGAAAATAGCAAAATATTAAACTGAGACACATAATTAGATCAGCTAGCTCTAGCGATCTGTATGTATTTAACACCTTAGTGACATAGCCAATTTGGTACTTAATGACCGAGCCAATTTTTGCAATTCTGACCACTGTCACTTTATGAGGTTATAACTCTGGAATGCTTCAACGGATCCCGCTGATTCTGAGATTGTTTTTTCGTGACATATTGTACTTCATGTTAGTGGTAACATTTCTTCGATATTACTTGCGATTATTTATGAAAAAAACGGAAATATGACGAAAATTGTTAAAATTTTGCAATTTTCAAACTTTGTATTTTTATGCCCTTAAATCAGAGAGATGTCACGAAAAATAGTTAATAAATAACATTTCCCACATGTCTACTTTACATCAGCACAATTTTGGAAACAAAATTTTTGTTGTTAGGGAGTTATAAGGGTTAAAAGTTCACCAGCAATTTCTCATTTTTACAACACCTTTTTTTTTAGGGACCACATCACATTTGAAGTCATTTTGAGGGGTCTATATGATAGAAAATAACGAAGTGTGACACCATTCTAAAAACTACACCCCTCAAGGTGCTCAAAACCACATTCAAGAAGTTTATTAACCCTTTACGTGCTTCACAGAAGCCTGACAAACAAGATGGAAGAACTATCTAAGATGGAAGCAGAAATATCTACAGGTAACTTTGACATAGTGGGAATAACCGAGACATGGTTAGATGAAAGCTATGACTGGGCAGTTAACTTACAGGGTTACAGTCTGTTTAGAAAGGATCGTAAAAATCGGAGAGGAGGAGGGGTTTGTCTCTATGTAAAGTCTTGTCTAAAGTCCACTTTAAGGGAGGATATTAGCGAAGGAAATGAGGATGTCGAGTCCATATGGGTCGAAATTCATGGAGGGAAAAATGGTAACAAAATTCTCATTGGGGTCTGTTACAAACCCCCAAATATAACAGAAACCATGGAAAGTCTACTTCTAAAGCAGATAGATGAAGCTGCAACCCATAATGAGGTCCTGGTTATGGGGGACTTTAACTACCCGGATATTAACTGGGAAAGTGAAACCTGTGAAACCCATAAAGGCAACAGGTTTCTGCTAATAACCAAGAAAAATTATCTTTCACAATTGGTGCAGAATCCAACCAGAGGAGCAGCACTTTTAGACCTAATACTATCTAATAGACCTGACAGAATAACAAATCTGCAGGTGGTTGGGCATCTAGGAAATAGCGACCACAATATTGTACAGTTTCACCTGTCTTTCACTAGGGGCACTTGTCAGGGAGTCACAAAAACACTGAACTTTAGGAAGGCAAAGTTTGACCAGCTTAGAGATGCCCTTAATCTGGTAGACTGGGACAATATCCTCAGAAATAAGAATACAGATAATAAATGGGAAATGTTTAAGAACATCCTAAATAGGCAGTGTAAGCGGTTTATACCTTGTGGGAATAAAAGGACTAGAAATAGGAAAAACCCAATGTGGCTAAACAAAGAAGTAAGACAGGCAATTAACAGTAAAAAGAAAGCATTTGCACTACTAAAGCAGGATGGCACCATTGAAGCTCTAAAAAACTATAGGGAGAAAAATACTTTATCTAAAAAACTAATTAAAGCTGCCAAAAAGGAAACAGAGAAGCACATTGCTAAGGAGAGTAAAACTAATCCCAAACTGTTCTTCAACTATATCAATAGTAAAAGAATAAAAACTGAAAATGTAGGCCCCTTAAAAAATAGTGAGGAAAGAATGGTTGTAGATGACGAGGAAAAAGCTAACATATTAAACACCTTCTTCTCCACGGTATTCACGGTGGAAAATGAAATGCTAGGTGAAATCCCAAGAAACAATGAAAACCCTATATTAAGGGTCACCAATCTAACCCAAGAAGAGGTGCGAAACCGGCTAAATAAGATTAAAATAGATAAATCTCCGGGTCCGGATGGCATACACCCACGAGTACTAAGGGAACTAAGTAATGTAATAGATAAACCATTATTTCTTATTTTTAGGGACTCTATAGCGACAGGATCTGTTCTGCAGGACTGGCGCATAGCAAATGTGGTGCCAATATTCAAAAAGGGCTCTAAAAGTGAACCTGGAAATTATAGGCCAGTAAGTCTAACCTCTATTGTTGGTAAAATATTTGAAGGGTTTCTGAGGGATGTTATTCTGGATTATCTCAATGAGAATAACTGTGTAACTCCATATCAGCATGGGTTTATGAGAAATCGCTCCTGTCAAACCAATCTAATCAGTTTTTATGAAGAGGTAAGCTTTAGGCTGGACCACGGTGAGTCATTGGACGTGGTATATCTCGATTTTTCCAAAGCGTTTGATACCGTGCCGCACAAGAGGTTGGTACACAAAATGAGAATGCTTGGTCTGGGGGAAAATGTGTGTAAATGGGTTAGTAACTGGCTTAGTGATAGAAAGCAGAGGGTGGTTATAAATGGTATAGTCTCTAACTGGGTCGCTGTGACCAGTGGGGTACCGCAGGGGTCAGTATTGGGACCTGTTCTCTTCAACATATTCATTAATGATCTGGTAGAAGGTTTACACAGTAAAATATCGATATTTGCAGATGATACAAAACTATGTAAAGCAGTTAATACAAGAGAAGATAGTATTCTGCTACAGATGGATCTGGATAAGTTGGAAACTTGGGCTGAAAGGTGGCAGATGAGGTTTAACAATGATAAATGTAAGGTTATACACATGGGAAGAAGGAATCAATATCACCATTACACACTGAATGGGAAACCACTGGGTAAATCTGACAGGGAGAAGGACTTGGGGATCCTAGTTAATGATAAACTTACCTGGAGCAGCCAGTGCCAGGCAGCAGCTGCCAAGGCAAACAGGATCATGGGGTGCATTAAAAGAGGTCTGGATACACATGATGAGAGCATTATACTGCCTCTGTACAAATCCCTAGTTAGACCGCACATGGAGTACTGTGTCCAGTTTTGGGCACCGGTGCTCATGAAGGATATAATGGAACTAGAGAGAGTACAAAGGAGGGCAACAAAATTAATAAAGGGGATGGGAGAACTACAATACCCAGATAGATTAGCGAAATTAGGATTATTTAGTCTAGAAAAAAGACGACTGAGGGGCGATCTAATAACCATGTATAAGTATATAAGGGGACAATACAAATATCTCGCTGAGGATCTGTTTATACCAAGGAAGGTGACGGGCACAAGGGGGCATTCTTTGCGTCTGGAGGAGAGAAGGTTTTTCCACCAACATAGAAGAGGATTCTTTACTGTTAGGGCAGTGAGAATCTGGAATTGCTTGCCTGAGGAGGTGGTGATGGCGAACTCAGTCGAGGGGTTCAAGAGAGGCCTGGATGTCTTCCTGGAGCAGAACAATATTGTATCATACAATTATTAGGTTCTGTAGAAGGACGTAGATCTGGGGATTTATTATGATGGAATATAGGCTGAACTGGATGGACAAATGTCTTTTTTCGGCCTTACTAACTATGTTACTATGTTACTATGAAACAATGTGGAAGGAAAAAATGAACATTTAACTTTTTTTTGCAAACATTTTAATTCAGAACCATTTTTTTTATTTTCACAAATGTAAAAACAGAAATGTAACCATAAATTTTGTTATGCAATTTCTCCTGAATACGCCAATACCCCATATGTGGGGGTAAACCACTGTTTGGGCGCACTGCAGAACTTGGAAGTGAAGGAGCGCCGTTTGACTTTTTCAATGCAGAGTTGGCTGGAATTGAGATCGGACGCCATGTCACGTTTAGAGAGCCCCTGATGTGCCTAAACAGTGGAAACCCCCCACAAGTGACACCATTTTGTAAACTAGACCCCTTAAGGAACTTATCTAGATGTGTGGTGAGCACTTTGAACCCCCAAGAGCTTCACAGAAGTTTATAACGTAGAGCTGTGAAAATAAAAAATCGCATTTGTTTACACAAAAATGATCTTTTCGCCCACAAATTCTTATTTTCACAAGGGTAACAGGAGAAATTAGACCACAAAAGTTGTTGTGCGATTTCTCCTGAGTACGCCAATACCCCATATGTGGGGGTAAACCACTGTTTGGGCGCACTGCAGAGCTTGGAAGTGAAGGAGCGCCATTTTACTTTTTCAATGTAGAATTGGCAGGAATTAAGATTGGACGCCATGTCGCGTTTGGAGAGCCCCTGATGTGCCTAAACAGTGGAAACCCCCCACAAGTGACACCATTTTGGAAACTAGACCCCTTAAGGAACTTATCTAGATGTGTGGTGAGCACTTTGAACCCCCATGTGCTTCACAGAAGTTTATAACGTTGAGCCGTGAAAATAAAAAAAATCGCATTTTTTCTACAAAAATGATCTTTTTGCCCCCAAATTTTTATTTTCACAAGGGTAACAGAAGAAAAGTTGTAGTGCAATTTCTCCTGAGTACGTCGATACCCAATATGTGGGGGTAAACCACTGTTTGGGCGCACCGCATAGCTTGGAAGAGAAGGAGTGCCGTTTTACTTTTTCAATGTAGAATTGTCTGGAATCGAGATCGGACGCCATGTTGCGATTGCAGAGCCCCTGATGTACCTAAGCAGTAGTAACCCCCCACAAGTGACCCCATTTTGGAAACTAGACCCCCCAAGGAACTTATCTAGATGTGTGGTGAGAACTTTGAATGCCCAAGTGCTTCACAGAAGTTTAGAATGCAGAGTCGTGAAAATAAAAAAATATTTTTTTTCCACAAAAAAGATTTTGTAGCCCCCAAGTTTTTATTTTCACAAGGGTAACAGAAGAAATTGGACCCCAAAAGTTGTTGTCCAATTTATCCCGAGTACGCTGATGCCCCATATGTGGGGGTAAACCACTGTTTGGGCGCACGGCAGAGCTTGGAAGGGAAGGAGCGCCGTTTTGGAATGCAGACTTAGATAGGATGGTCTGTGGGCGTTATGTTGCGTTTGCAGAGCCCCTGATGTACCTAAACAGTAGTAACCCCCCACAAGTGACCCCATTTTGGAAACTAGACCCCCCAAGGAACTTATCTAGATGTGTGGTGAGAACTTTGAATGCCCAAGTGCTTCACAGAAGTTTAGAATGCAGAGTCGTGAAAATAAAAAATATTTTTTTTTCCACAAGAAAGATTTTGTAGCCCAAGTTTTTATTTTCACAAGGGTAACAGGAGAAATTGGACTCCAAAAGTTGTTGTCCAATTTATCCCGAGTACGCTGATGCCCCATATGTGGGGGTAACCCACTGTTTGGGCGCACGGTAGAGCTCAGAAGGGAGGGAGCACCATTTGACTTTTTGAGCACAAAATTGGCTGTCGTGTTTGGAGACCCCCTGATGTACCTAAACAGTGGAAACCCCCCAATTCTAGCTACAACCCTAACCCCAACACACCCTTAACCCTAATCCCAACCCGATCCATAATCCTAATCACTAACCCTAACGATAATCTCAACCCTTACCCCAAAACAACCCTAATGTCAACCCTAACCATAACCCTAATCAAAACCCTAAATCCAACACACCCCTAATCCTAATCTCAACCCTAACCTCAAACCTAACCCTAATCCCAAAACACCCCTAATCACAACCCTAACCTTAACCCTAATCCCAAACGTAACCCTAATCCCAAGCGTAACCTTAATGCCAACCCTAACCCTAATACCAACCCTAATCCAAACCCTAACCCTAATCCCAACTCTAACCCTAACTTTAGCCCCAACCCTAACCCTAGCCCTAACCCAAACTTTAGCCCCAACCCTAACCCTAACCCTAAGGCTACTTTCACACTTGCGTCGTTTGGCATCCGTCGCAATCCATCGTTTTAGACAAAAAATGGATCCTGCAAATGTGCCCGCAGGATGCGTTTTTTGCCCATAGACTTGTATTGCCGACGGATCGTGATGGATGGCCACACGTCGCGTCCGTCGTGCACTGGATCAGTTGTGTTTTGGCGGACCATCGGCACAAAAAACGTTCAATGTAACGTTTTTTTGTACGTCGCGTCCGCCATTTCTGACCGCGCATGCGTGGCCGTAACTCCGCCCCCTCCTCCCCAGGACATAGATTGGGCAGCGGATGCGTTGAAAAACTACATCCGCTGCCCACGTTGTGCACAATTTTCACAACGTGCGTCGGTATGTTGGGCCGACGCATTGCGACGGCCCCGTACTGACATAAGTGTGAAAGAAGCCTAACCCTAAATTTAGCCCCAACCCTAACCCTAAATTTAGCCCCAACCCTAACCCTAAATTTAGCCCCAACCCTAACCCTGAATTTAGCCCCAACCCTAACCCTAAATTTAGCCCGAACCCTAGCCCTAACCCTAGCCCTAACCCTAACCCTAATTTTAGCCCCAACTGCTCTTCTCCTGCCGGCCGGCAGATGGCGATAGATGGCGGGCGCATTGCGCATGCGCCCGCCATTTTCTTTTCCCCGGCAGCCAGGAGGAGCAGCAGGAGGACCCAGGGACACCGGTGAGTATGATAGGGTCCCCGAATCCCCCTATTTCTCTGTCCTCTGATGTGCGATCACATCCCCCGAATCATGTTCTCTGGGGTCTTGGCTACCCCCGGCAGCCGAGACCCCGGAGAAAATCCGACTCTGGGGGGCGCTATTTACTTTTTCCACAGCGCCGTTAATTAACGGCGCTGTGGTTTAAGTACCCTTAGCGGCCGCCGTTAAAAGGCGTATCGGCGGTCGTTAAGGGGTTAAGTAAATCGGAAAAAATAATTGTAAATGAAAGAAGGAAGATACATTTATATAGTGTATGGTGCATATTTTGGACCGTGTGAAGAAAAGAGTTAGGTCATGAATAGGGATGAGGGGACCTGTGGAAGTTTGCGTTCGGCCAAACTTAAAAAAAAGTTAAGCTCGGTCCGGGTGCCAGGTGTTGACCCCAACTTGACCCTGTACCTGAATCCCATATAAATCAATGGCGACCCGAACTTCGATGTTTTTAAATGGCTGTAAAATGGTCTTAGTAAGGGCTACGGGGCTGCAAAAGGAAGCAAAATAGGGATAAGAGCAGGACCATTAATCTGCAAACAAATGTGGATAGGAAAATGAGGTCCAAGTGAAGAAGTGGAGCAGTGCATTGTGTGTAGTTTACTGTACTTGTTAATTATTATGTAAATGAAAAAATTCAGTGTCAACACACTTTAATGTCACTGTATTTTGTTCAGTAAACTATGGCGGCTCATCCAGTCTTTGTTTTCAAGCCACCACCACATGACCACTGCAGTCAATCAGTGGCTGCAGGCTTCATTTACTGATTGGCTGCTTGTAAATAAATACCAGTAGTTCTACCGAAGTATCAGTACTGAGTTATCGGGGGACAAAAGAGGTGAGTTATTTCATATTTATATAAAAGCGGAGGCCACTGATCCCATTTTCTTAGCATCAAATTATATTTGCCAAACCAAAATATTATTTTTATGCTTACAATGACAGTCGGAGGTCTAGAAAATAAGCCATGTGGCATTATGGTGTTGCTGCAATATCCAGTATGATTCATTTCATGCTTCTGATTAGAGTATCACCACTTGTGACAGCTTGTAGACGCTGACACACATGTCCACGCATTTCATTGCCCTAGAGGACAAATGCAGAACATTTCATGGTGGCGGATAATCAAAGATCATTGACCTTGACAGGGCAGATCCAACAGGCTTTGTGCTCTCTAGTATCGAACGTTGCGACAGGCGATACAGCATTCAAATCACACAGCCGCAGGAGTGCTTGGATCAACATTTACTGAGCTGTGACTGGACCACAACCATGAATAAAAATATCTATTTCCCAGTAATTACAACTCAACTAGAGATGTTCCATCGAGACAGGACAGAGCGAATAATAAATACAATACTGTACGACAGCGAAAAGGTGCGCTAAGTGAAAGAAGTGATCTTTCAAAGGATCGCCTCCGAAGAACTGAAGGCTAGAATATTCCCCTTTCTCTGCAGTGCAGTAAAAGCCTCTCTCCCTCCTCCAGACACTCATCAGCACTTGTTCTCTTCCAGCCAAATTAAGGTACTTTGTAACCACATCCGAAATAGCAAGAGACTTCAATATTTTTTCACAAGGAGTCTCCCTGGGTAATTATTAGAGTCAAGATACAGAAAACAAACAAGGTTTTCTGATTTCCATTTCATTACCCTCTTGGCAACCATAATTGGAGGTCTATTTGCACAGAACTTGGCACCACTTTTCCCTTCAATGAAATAAACATATGTGGAATGTACACCAGACATTGTGAAATTGTGCCCAAACTTCTAGACAATAGGTGAATGCCAACCGTTCAACCAACAGCACTCGTGACTTCCCCATAAACATGAACACTCAGTCGAGCATTCATGTGTTTTGTACGAGTAAAGCCCCCACATACACTTTAGATAGTTGTTGGCCGAATGATGGTTTGGCCAAAAACAGTCTCGCCCAACTCTCCAGTACATAGGAGCCCTTATTATGCCACACACTCCTGTGTTCTCCATAAAAGATCTCCCTGTTATGATAGTGTAGCAACTCACTCAAGAAAATAAATAACATTAAAAACTGCAGCTGACCCTTACGATTCATGTACAGACTAGAGATCCTGACTCTGCAGTCCCTAGTGGTTCCTGCGTGTGCTGAAATAGCCCTAACCACAGACTAGATGATGGCAGCTCAGACCTATGCTGCCTGAAAGGCCATTGAGCGCTTCACATTCCTCCTAAAGAACCGGAGCCCAGAGCAGAGTGTAAATTACCTACAGAAGGGGAAAAGTGCTGAAATAGAAAGAGATCCCAGAGTGAGTTTAACAAATCACGAAATACAAAATAAAGGATTAAGTTAAGTATGTACTGTTAGAGAATATGCCTCCTGCTTCCTAAAAATAAACAGAAGATAGGTGCAGGGTAAAGAGCATAAACCGCAGAGAGATAAACCCTATCTGATCTTTCGTTGACTGCCTTAAACTTCAGCAGTATGCTTGGACATCAAAATTAGACTATCACCAGCAGAAAAATACCAGCATGGGGGAAGTATATAAAGCTGCACCCGAAAGGAGATAGGGCAGACAAATGAGTAAATGAAAACTCTTGTTACCCTAAAGACTGAAGCAAAGTTAACAGAAACTAAACACCCAGATAAAAGGTCTATATGTTGTGGCTCGGTGGACAGAGAAGCCAACCACAAAGCACAGGTTCAAGGGTTTGAACCCAGAGGCATGACACTGCCATCAGGTTTCCTCTGGTGGACGCTTATCTCTTAGAGAACAAAAGGGTCAGCAAAATGAAATAAGGTATGGCATTCCTTATCTCCCTCTACATCATCTGTCAAAGCAGAGTCGGGTGTGACGGTCAGTTTTTTGAAACTTGTATTCATTAGCCTTCTGACTGAGCACTCCGCCTTTTAGCCACAGGTGTTTTTAATCACAGCAGGATCACTACCCCTCCACGGAGAAATAGATTTTAGTCTAAGAGAAAACTCATATTAGGTTCCCATTCAGATGAAGACTTAAGAGAGGAATGGCATTGATAGGTCCTGGAAAGGAAAAACGCTTTAACATGGCTTCCAGGTACACATGAATTGGCCAATTTATGCGCTAAGCTTTCTCAATTTTTCATATTTCTAGAGCAGTAATGCAATTCATTTTTCATAATTCATATTTGCACCATGCTATCGCTCCACAGAGTGCTGCCTTTTTTGTTTGAGTGTATATGAGTTGGTGACTCTAGGTTAGCACCTGTTCAAGAAGAATGGATGTGACGGTCAGTTTTTTTGTAAGCCGATATCACCAGGATTGGCCGACACTAGTCTAATGTGTATGGTGGCCTTATCTAGTAAGGCTGTCATCCTTCGATAGTTTTTAGTGAGGTAGGCATGACTCACAAGTGCCTCACTGTAAACAGCACAGACCCTCCTTTTTAAGAAATTTTTTTTGTCTCTGTGGAAAGTATTGAATCACAGATCACTACATCCCAGAACATATTCTCCTATAATTTTAATGTCCACATTTAATAAGGTGCCTGGGAACTGTTGCCAGCACTGTGATACTCTACATGTCCTTCTCATGGCATGGATATTGACTACTGATGAGGCCCAGGCATCACCATGCTTTTGCTTATACCCTGCTGTAGACAATGCTAGTGGTTAGCTTAATTCATTCTATTACTATTCTTATTTAGGATACTACAGCACAAATTTGTTTTCTGCTTCCAGTGTACCGTAAATTGTGTTCCAAGTACCCAGACAGAAAGGAGACTCAGAGAGGAGACTCCATCATTGGACTGTATCTGTCATGTTCAGCTTTTATAGACAGCCCGATAATAAGTACTTTTGCTCATTTGTAATGTGTCTGGATGGAAAAATAGTAACAGGCTGTCAAAAGAATTTTCACTCAGTATGTATATTTTCTCAGGTGAAATCCATATTCATGTATAGATATTGTTATGGGTGATTGATAACAGACTCTAGTAGTCAGCCATCATTTGAACACTCGGTAGAACCATGTACCATTGTACATGCTGTCAAATCTGTGGAGAAGCTGAGCAAAATGAAATATGTTTGTTGGAAAGGGGTTGTCCAGGTTTGGCAATCTCCATGTGACTGCAGACCTGTGAATCCTCACAGTGCACGCTGTTAGCATTCTCCGGTACCAGTTGCGAGACTGGATGATCATGTAACCACAAGTATGTGATATGCATGCTTTTAGCCACATTCTGATTAGATGTGTGCTGCCTCTCTCAATTCACTTGTATATCACATACTAACGGTCACATGATCCCTGTTCCCGGCACGGGAGAATCCTAACAGCGCACCCTGTGCACGCTGCGAAGTTTCACAGTCTGCAATCTGAAAATTTGTTAGTGAGCTCACTCTGACGGCCTAAGAGGAGCATTTGTAACTATTTTATCTTTTTCTGTTCTTTTCTCAGCTTGTTTAGGACCACAGACCACATCAAAGTTGAATGTGCTAGGAGACAAAGAGCCTGTAAAAGCAAAATGTACAAAATTGTGAATGAAACCCAATTTCAAAGATAATTTTTAGCCTGAAATTCATGTCTTTAAGTAAAAAAAAAATATTGTCCCTGAAAGGTGGACAAGTCCTTTAACCACTTAGGTTTTAAAACGCTGTGGAATTAATGGCTCTATATAAATGAGTAAAATAAATAATAGATAAAAGGACAGTACAAATACAGTGTATAATAGTTGGTCAACTACAGGAGATGAGGGGACACATAAGCAACTCTTTCATGCCACATGAGTGTGCCCATCTGTGAACCCAAAGGAGGTGCAGAGGTTATTGTCCCACCCCATGCCCTACAAGGAATTCAGTGAGTAGAAGTACTATAAATATCAGATGGCATACGTTAGGCAAAACCTATATATAACATACAATCAATATTTCATTTGCAAGTTAATAAATACGGTACTTCACATGGGTCGGCCATGGTCAGGGCCGGACTGGGACTAAAATTCAGCCCTGGTATTTGAAGTTACACAGGCCCACTTGTCACATGGTGACTGTATAATATCTTTGTAAACTTGTAGGCAGGGCCGGTTTCAGGCAAAGTGGGGCCCTAGGCAAAGTTTAAAATGGGGCCCCAAATGCTAACATATTGCACATCACACAAAGCATTTCGGTTGTATTTACATGCGCTGAGTCAGCCCGCTAAATGAGTTTGATTGACAATACTGAAGTTGTTCAACGCTTGTTTCCCGGCCTCTTTCCACCAGCTGAGGAATAATGATTGGACAGAACCATCACTAATAATAGATCACTAACAGATCACCATACAGTATCATGTTATCAGCAGCACATCTACAGTTTGCATCAGCGATGTGCTGCTGAGAACAAGGATTTTCTGTCATGTGCTGCTCCCATCCTGCGCCTCCATTCTGTCATTTGCTGCTCCCATCCTGTCATTTGCTGCTCCCATCCTGCGCCCGTTCTGTCATTTGCTGCTCCCATCCTGCGTCCCCGTTCTGTCATTTGCTGCTGCCATCCTGCGCCCGTTCTGTCATGTGCTGCTGCCATCCTGCGCCCGTTCTGTCATGTGCTGCTGCCATCCTGCGCCCGTTCTGTCATGTGCTGCTGCCATCCTGCGCCCGTTCTGTCATGTGCTGCTGCCATCCTGCGCCCGTTCTGTCATGTGCTGCTGCCATCCTGCGCCCGTTCTGTCATGTGCTGCTGCCATCCTGCGCCCGTTCTGTCATGTGCTGCTGCCATCCTGCGCCCGTTCTGTCATGTGCTGCTGCCATCCTGCGCCCGTTCTGTCATGTGCTGCTGCCATCCTGCGCCCGTTCTGTCATGTGCTGCTGCCATCCTGCGCCCGTTCTGTCATGTGCTGCTGCCATCCTGCGCCCGTTCTGTCATGTGCTGCTGCCATCCTGCGCCCGTTCTGTCATGTGCTGCTGCCATCCTGCGCCCGTTCTGTCATGTGCTGCTGCCATCCTGCGCCCATTCTGTCATGTGCTGCGGCCATCCTGCGCCCGTTCTGTCATGTGCTGCGGCCATCCTGCGCCCGTTCTGTCATGTGCTGCGGCCATCCTGCGCCCGTTCTGTCATGTGCTGCGGCCATCCTGCGCCCGTTCTGTCATGTGCTGCTGCCATCCTGCACCCGTTCTGTCATGTGCTGCTCCCATCCTGCGCCACCATTGTATTATATGCCCCCCGCTCCAGTGTGTATGCCCCCGAATGCTGCTGCCATATAAAAAAAAAAAAAATACCATACTCACCTATCGTCCGGCTCCACTGCAGGTATGTCTTCAAGAAAATGGCGCCGGAAAGCGGGGACTGCGCAGGCGCCGATTCCGGCAGCAGGAATCGGCGCCTGCGCAGTCCGCGCTTTCCGGCGCCATTTTCTTGAAGACACACCTGCAGTGGAGCCGGAGTGTGTCTTCAAGAAAATGGCGCCGGAAAGCGCGGACTGCGCAGGCGCCGATTCCGGCAGCAGGAATCGGCGCCTGCGCAGTCCGCGCCCTCCGGAGCCGGGAGCAGAGGAGCCGGGAGACGGAGCCGCAAGCAGCGCTGGAACCGGGAAAGGTGAGTATACTTACCCTCCCTCCTGGCGGTCCCTGACTCTCCGGTGGAGATCGCGGTATGCGTTCAGTGCTTACGCATATTGCGATCTCCCGGGAGCGTCGCTCTGTGAGGCCCAGACTGCGCCGGCGCTTGCGCTTGCGCTGTCTATAGAGGCTTCGGACAGAGTGACGCTCCCAGCGTTATATTATAGATGTGCACCACAGTCCTCCATATAGTATAATACACTCCCTATAATCCTCTATATATTACAATACACTGCTTAGTCCTCCACATAGTATATTACACTCCTCATAGTCCTTCATATAGCATAATACACTCATCATAGTGCTCCATATAGTATAATGCTCCGCCATAGTCATCCATGTAGTACAATTCACTTCCCATAGTAAAATGCACCCCATAGTTCTTCATATAGTATAACGTATTCACCATAGTCTTCAATACAGTATAATGCAGCCCACATACAGTATAATGCAGCCACCACCCTACAGAGTATACTGCAGCCACCCCAGAGTATAATGCAGCCACCCCAGAGCATAATGTAACCCCCCAAAGAATATAATGCACCCCCCCATAGAGTATGATGCAATCACCCCTCATAGAATATAAATATAATACAGCCCCCCATAGAATATAATGTAGCCCCGAATATAATAGAATACAGCCCACCTCCCCATAGAATATAATGCAGCCCCATCAAAGAGTATGATGCAATCATCCCTCATAAAATCTAATACAGCCCCCCATAGAATATAATGCAGCCCACCTCCCCATAATATATAATGTAGCCCCCCATAGAATATAATGCAGCCCCCCCATAGTATATAAGACAGCCTCCTCATAGAATATAATATACCCCCCATAGTATATAACACAGCCTCCCCCATAGAATAGAATATACCCCCGCAGTCTGGCCCCCACAGAGTGATGCTCCCAGGAGATCGCGGTATGCGTAAACACTGAACACACACCGCGATCTCCACCGGAGAGGCAGGGACCGTGGACGCGCCAGGAGGGTGAGTATATTCACCTGTCCCCCGTTCCAGCGCTGCGTGCGGCTCCGTTTCCCGGGTCCTCTGCTGTGACGTTCACAGTTCAGAGGGCGCGATGACGCGCTTAATGCGCGCCGGCGCCACCCTCTGACTGACCAGTCGCAGCCAGAGGAGCCGGAAGATTGCGGCGCGCAGCGCTGGAACGGGGGACAGGTGAATATAGCAAGTGCTGGGGGGCCTGAGCTAGCGGCGATACTGGCACCTGACCCCCACAGCGCACTGGTGTCCCCGCCTGTCAGGCCCCCCAGCACTCGGCGCCCAGCGACGATAGGTGAGTATGGTATTTTTTTTTATATATCGCAGCAGCATACGGGCCATATACAATGGAGCATCTTATGGAGGCCATCAACCATAATGGTGCAGCATATGGGGCATATACTATGGAGCATCTTATGGGGGCCATAAACCATAATGGAGCAGTGTATGGGGGCATACACACTGGAGCGTCTTATGGGGGCCATAAACCTTTATGGAGCAGTGAACGGGGGCATAAACACTGGAGCGTCTTATGGGGGCCATAAACCTTTATGGAGCAGTGTACGGGGGCATACACACTGGAGCGTCTCATGGGGGCCATAAACCTTTATGGAGCAGTGTACGGGGGCATACACTATGGAGCATCTTATGGGGGCCATAAACCTTTATGGAGCAGTGTACGGGGAGCATACACTATGGAGCATCTTATGGGGGCCATAAACCATAATGGAGCAGTGTACGGGGGCATATACTATGAAGCATCTTATGGGGGCCATCAACCATAATGGGGCAGCGTATGGGGCATATGGATGGGAGAAGCAAATTAAAGAATGGTGGCACAGGATGGGAGCAGCACATGACAGAACGGGGGCGCAGGATGGGAGCAGCACATGACAGAACGGGGGTGCAGGATGGAAGCAGCACATGACAGAACGGGCGCAGGATGGGAGCAGCACATGACAGAACAGGGGCGCAGGATGGGAGCAGCACATGACAGAATAGGGCAGCACATGACAGAACGGGGGTGCAGGATGGAAGCAGCACATGACAGAACGGGCGCAGGATGGGAGCAGCACATGACAGAACAGGGGCACAGGATGGGAGCAGCACATGACAGAACAGGGGCGCAGGATGGGAGCAGCACATGACAGGATGGGGGAGCAGGATGGGAGCAGCAAATGACAGAATGGAGGCGCAGGATGGGTGCAGAACATGTCAGAATGGAGGCGCAGGATGGGTGCAGCACATGTCAGAATGGGGGCGCAGGATGGGAGCAGCACATGTCACAATGGGGGCGCAGGATGGCAGCAGCACATGATAGAATGGGGGCGCAGGATGGGTGCAACACTTGACAGAATGGGGGCGCAAAATGGGTGCAACACATGACAGGATGGGGGCGCAGGATGGGTGCAGCACATGACAGGATGGGGACGCAGGATGGAGCAGCACATGTCAGAATGGGGGTGCAGGATGGGAGCAGCACATGTCAGAATGGGGGTGCAGGATGGGTGCAGCACATGACAGGATGGGGACGCAGGATGGAGCAGCTCATGACAGGATGGGGACGCAGGATGGAGCAGCACATACCAGGATGGAGACCATATACCAATATAAATGCTCGCCACCCGGGCGTAGAACGGGTTCAATAGCTAGTAGTATATAACACGGCCTCCCCCATAGAATATAATATACCTCCCATAGTATATATCAAAGCCCGCATATAATATAGCACAACTTGCATAGTATATAGCACAGCCTGCATAATATAGCACAGCCTGCGTAGTAGTATACAGCACAGCCCGTGTAGTAGTATACAGCACAGCCCGCGTAGTGGTATATACAGCACAGCCCGCATAGTAGTATACACAGCACAGCCCACACAGTGGTATATACACAGCACAGCCCACACAGTGGTATATACACAGCACAGCCCACACAGTGGTATATACACAGCACAGCCCACACAGTGGTATATACACAGCACAGCCCACACAGTGGTATATACACAGCACAGCCCACACAATGGTATATACAGCACAGCCCACACAGTGGTATATACAGCACAGCCCAGACAGTGGTTTATACACAGCACACCCAACACAGTGGTATATACACAGCACAGCCCACACAGTGGTATATACACAGCACAGCCCACACAGTGGTATATACACAGCACAGCCCACACAGTGGTATATACACCACAACCCACATCTCAAGCCCCTGATAATGGCTCCACAGTCCAGTTAAAAAAAAAAAAAAACAACACTCTCCTCACCTCTCCTCTTGCCCGCGCTGCTCCTGGCTCCTATCTCCTGTCTCGGCGGCTGCAGTCTGCTCGGGACACTGCAGGTGCGCGATGATATGACATCATCGCGCACCCGCAGTGTCATAGGCAGAGCGGGGAATGATGGGAGCGGGAGCATCAGCGAACGCTCTGTCCTCCATCATTGCATTGAACTATACCGATATCATAGATGCCGGTATAGTTGAATGCGGCGGGGGGGCACTGGCAGGGGGAGGGGACGAAAGAGTGCAGCGGCCCACTACTGGCACCGGCCCTTCTAGCATTTGTCAGAAGTGCCCGATGGCCAGACCGGCCCTGGCCATGGTACAGGTTACACAGTGTAAATACCCCTCCTCCTTTGAAGATTTTGATGTTCAGCCTCTCTATCAGTCTTTTTAGGACATGATCATTGTTTTTCAACTAGTCTCATCCTGATATGGCTGTGTAAACAAATGGTTGAATGTATTATCCTCACCATATATTTAAAGGGAATCTGTCAATAGGATTACCCCTCCTAAGCTGTCTATATAGGTACCGTCACATTTAGCGACGCTGCAGTGATCTAGACAACGATCCCGATCGCTGCAGCGTCACTGTGTGGTCGCTGGAGAGCTGTCACACAGACAGCTCTCCAGCGACCAACTATGCGAAGTCCCCTGGTAACCAGGGTAAGCATCGGGTTACTAAGCGCAGGACCGCGCTTAGTAACCCGATGTTTACCCTGGTTACCATTGTAAATGTAAAAAAAACAAACACTACATACTTACATTCCGGTGTCTGGTCACGTCCCTCGCCTTCAGCTTCCCGCACTGACTGAGCGCCGTCCGTAAAGCACAGCGTTGACGTCACCGCTGTGTTCTTGCTTTACGGCCGGCCGGCGCTCAGTCAGTGCGGGAAGCTGAAGGCGAGGGACCTGACCAGACACCGGAATGTAAGTATGTAGTGTTTGTTTTTTTTACATTTACAATGGTAACCAGGGTAAACATCGGGTTACTAAGCGCGGCCCTGCGCTTAGTAACCCGATGTTTACCCTGGTTACCAGTGAAGACATCGCTGAATCGGCGTCACACACGCCGATTCAGCGATGTCTGCGGGAGTCCAGCGACGAAATAAAGTTCTGGCCTTTCCCCAGCGACCAACGATCTCCCAGCAGGGGCCTGATCGTTGGTCGCTGTCACACAGAACGATTTCGTTAACGATATCGTTGCTACGTCACAAAAAGCAACGATATCATTAACGATATCGTTATGTGTGACGATACCTTATGACCATGCAGATCATAGGAAGCTGACTAAAATGATACCTTGATATCTGCGATCCAATGTCTTATTCCACAGAAATCTACATTTTTTCTAATTTGTAAATGAGTTGTTAAGATCTATATGCGGGGCCAAGATCTTCCTGGGAATCTGTCTCCAGAGCTTATTATAAATGTCAAGGGGCGTTACCAGTGTGAGACAAGTAATGACTGACAGTCTGCTCTCCTGTTCTCACACTGTTAACGCTTCCTTTCATTTACAATAATCTCTGGAGGCAGATTCTCAGGGAGATCTATGACCGGCCCACAGATCTTACCAGCTCATTTACCTGCTCCTTCACCCCAATCCCACTGCCACCCTCTGTTACCCTCCCTTCCTTTGAGGTGCACTGTGTGCACATCTATGCCCCCACAAACCTCCAACTGGCTGTCATTTACCACCCCCCAGGGCCAGCCACCACCTTCTTTGACCACTTCACCACCTGGCTACTTTATTTCCTTTTTGCGGACATCCCCACTATCATCATGGGCGACTTCAACATACCCATTGACACTTCCCTCTCAGCTGCCATTAAACTTCTATCTCTCACTTCCTCCTTCGGCCTCACTCAATGGTCTTCTGCAGCCACTCACAAAGATGGTCACACATTGGACCTCATCTTCACCCGCCTCTGCTCCCTATCTAACCTCTCTAACTCACCTCTTCCTCTTTCTGACCACAATCTACTCACATTCTCTTCCCTCTCCACCCCTTGTCTACAATCCCCACCCCACAAACTTGCACACCCTCGCAGAAATCTTAAACACCTTGATCTACATTCACTCTCTGAATCCCTCCTCCCTCTCACAGACATAAGTTCCCTACACAATGCGGATGCTGCTGCCGCTCTATATAACACCACAATAGCTGCAGCTTTGGAATCTCTTGCCCCTCTCACACATACCAAAGCTTGCAAAATCAACAGACAGCCCTGGCACACCAGCCTGACCAAAGAACTGAGGCGAGCTTCCAGGGCTGCAGAGCGGAGATAGAAAAGATCCCACTCCAACGAGCACTTTATCACATTCAAACAGTCCCTCACTACTTTCAAGACCACACTCGCCACAGCTAAACAAACCTACTTCTCATCTCTCATATCCTCCCTGTCTCACAACCCTAAACAGTTATTCAACACGTTCAACTCTCTCCTCCGTCCCCCAGCACCTCCTCCCTCCCCACTCATCTCAGCTGAAGACTTTGCCTCATTTTTCAAGCAGAAGATTGAGAACATCAGAGACAATTTTAGTCCTTCCCAAGATCGACTCTCCACTCTACTCTCAAGATTGCATCTAACCACCTGTGCACTTGACCTGATCCCTTCCCACTTCATCCCAAACCTCGCTACAGTCTTCATCCCAACTCTAACCCATCTCTTCAACCTATCACTAACAACTGGTGTTTTCCCCTCAAGCTTTAAACATGCCTCAATCACACCTATCCTCAAAAAGCCCTCTCTTGACCCATCCTCCGTATCTAGCTATCGCCCTATATCACTTCTCCCCTATGCCTCAAAACTACTGGAACAACACATCCATCTTGAACTGTCCTCCCATCTATCTTCCTGCTCCCTTTTCAACCGATTGCAATCAGGCTTCCGGTCACACCACTCCACTGAAACTGCCCTAACTAAGGTCACCAATGACCTATTAACCGTCAAAAGCAAGCGACACTACTCTATCCTCCTCCCCCTGGACCTGTCCTCTGCCTTTGACACAGTGGACCATTCCCTATTACTACAGACCCTCTCATCCCTTAGCATCACAGACTTGGCCCTATCCTGGATCTCTTCTTACCTAACTGACCGAACATTCAGCGTATCCCATTCACACACCACCTCCTCACCTCGCCCCCTATCTGTCGGAGTCCCGCAAGGTTCACTTCTAGGGCCCCTGCTCTTCTCCATTTACACTTTTGGCCTGGGACAGCTCATAGAATCTCATGGTTTTCAGTATCATCTCTATGCTAATGACACACAGATCTACATCTCTGGACCAGATATCACCACCCTACTAACCAGAATCCCTCAATGTTTATACGCTATTTCATCCTTCTTCTCCGCTAGATTTCTAAAACTTAACATGGACAAAACAGAATTCATTGTCTTTCCCCCATCTCACTCGACCCACCCCCAACGAACCTATCCATTACAGTAAACGGCTGCCCACTCTCCCCAGTCCCACAAGCTCGCTGTCTCAGGGTAATCCTTGACACTGATCTCTCCTTCACACCGCATATCCAAGTTCTTTCCACTTCATGCCGCCTTCAACTCAAAAATATTTCATGGATCCGTACATTCCTAAACCAAGAATCTGCAAAAACCCTAGTCCATGCCCTCATCATCTCCCGCCTCGACTACTGTAACCCCCTGCTCTGTGGCCTCCCCTCTAACACTCTCACACCCCTCCAATCTATTCTAAACTCTGCTGCCCGACTAATCCACCTGTCCCCCGCTATTCCCCGGCCTCTCCCCTCTGTCAATCCCTTCACTGGCTCCCCATTACCCAGAGATTCCAGCACAAAAGCCTAACCATGACATACAAAGCCATCAACAACCTGTCTCCTCAATACATCTGTGACCTCGTCTCCCGGTACTTTCCTGCACGCAACCTCCGATCCTCACAAGATCTCCTTCTCTACTCCCCTCTTATCTCCTCTTCCCACAATCGCATACAAGATTTCTCTCGCGCATCACCCCTTCTCTGGAACTCTCTACCACAACATATCAGACTCTCGCCTACCATCGAAACCTTCAAAATGAACCTGAAGACCCACGTCTTCCGACAAGCCTATAACCTGCAGTAACGACCGATCGACCAAACCGCTGCATGACTAGCTCTATCCTTACCTACTGTATCCTCACCCATCCCTTGTAGATTGTGAGCCCTCGCGGGCAGGGTCCTCTCTCCTCCTGTACCAGTTGTGACTTGTATTGTTCAAGATTATTGTACCTGTTTTTATTATGTATACCCCTCCTCACATGTAAATCGCCATGGAATAAATGGCGCTATAATAATAAATAATAATAATTTACATTTTCAGAAAAATATGGATTTCTCAGGAATAAGATGTTGGATCACAGATATCAAGGTATAATTTTATTCTGCGTCCTATGACCTACATGTCCATATAGACAGTTTAGGAGGGATAATCCTCGTGACAGATTCCCTTTAAATACCCCAGCCCTGGCAAAGTGGCTTTTTGGTTCACCACCTGATCCGCCTGACACCCAGATACTTGGTTGCCCCCGATTGTCCAACTTTATTAAACTATTAGAAGGAATATTTTAATAAGTCTCATTTCTGCTCAACTGTTTATGTCACCTGCCTCTGCCAAATTCTGTAGACAGTCTAGGGTGGGCATGGATGTGGATGCCAACAACACTCGATATCACAAGAAGCATCTTGTCATTTGTGAAAGATAATAAATCTTTAAGACTTATTGAAGAGGAAACAACTGCTTTCCATCACTTTAATGTAAAAGTTAGAATTCCGCAGAATAATTCCGATGATCTGAAGCTCAGTATCAATGTCACTCTCCAGCTCCGTTATGGCAAAAGTTAAATACTTTTAATATTAAACACAGTTATCTTGGTGAAGTTCTCAGCTGTGTCTTAATTTATTGAATGTTTTGCATGCACATTGCATCCTAGAGGAAAGGAGCGTTACTTGTCACATAGCAGTGCCGCATCCGAAACATGATCGCTATGGTAATTATAAGTAGTCATCATGAGAAAAGGCAAGGTTTAATAGGTTGCAATCACAGCTAGCTTTTGCAAATTATCAGCTTATGCACAAGTCACAAGATGAAATTTCCCAAACCTGATGGAGCAGACTCTAATGGAACGAAAGCATGACGTAAATATAGATTATGAGTGTGCCAGCGCAGCAGTCAGTGGTGGAGCAAGTAGAGATTTCAGAGCTTGCAACCCTTAGTTTTTTCATTTGCATGGCATACTGGGGCACATTCAGAAGAGATATGTACTACAGTAGCCATAATTAAACAGAAAGAAACCCTGCTGAAACAGAGCTAGACTACTGCAAAACGTCAAGTTACAGGCAGTGGCCTAAGGTTGTAATATTTTCTTTACACTGGGCTTTCTTGGGCTCACTTTTTAAGGGGTTGTCCGACACTATGCACGCTGTCAGGATTCTCCGGTTCTGTGAGCTGGCAGGCGCGTGACTGGCGGGTATGCGATTTGTATACAGGTGCTTCTCATAAAATTAGAATATCATCAAAAAGTTAATTTATTTCAGTTCTTCAATGCAAAAAGTGAAACTCATATATAAGGTCATTACAAACAGAGGGATCTATTTTAAGTGTTTATTTCTGTTAATGTTGATGATTATGGCTTACAGCCAATGAAAACCCAAAAGTAATTATCTCAGTAAATTAGAATAATTAACAAAAAACACCTGTAAAGGCTTCCTAAGCGATCAAAAATGTCCCTTAGTCTGTTTCAGTAGCTCCACAATCATGGGGAAGACTGCTGACAAGACAGTCACTGACACACTCCACAAGGAGGGGAAGCCACAAAAGGTCATTACTAAAAAAGCTGGCTGTTCAGAGTTCTGCATCCAAGCATAATAATGGAAAGTTGAGTGGAAGGAAAAAGTGTGGTAGAAAAAGGTGCACAAGCAACCGGGATAACCGCAGCCTTGAAAGGATTGTTAAGAAAAGGCCGTTCAAAAATGTAAGGGAGATTCACAAGGAGTGGAGTGCTGCTGGAGTCATTGCTTCAAGAGCCACCACACACAGACATATCCAGGACATGGGCTACAAGTGTCACATTTCTTGTGTCAAGCCACTCATGACCAATAGACAAGGCCAGAAGCATCTTACCTGGGCCAAAGAGAAATAGAACTGGACTGTTGCTCAGTGGTCCAAGGTGTTGTTTTCAGATGAAAGGAAATGTTGCATTTCATTTGGAAATCAAGGTCCCAGGGTCTGGAGGAAGAGTGGAGAGGCCACAATCCAGGCTGCTGGAGGTCTAGTGTGAAGTTTCCACAATCAGTGATGGTTTGGGGAGCCATGTAATCTGCTGGTGTAGGTCCACTGTGCTTTATCAAGACCAAAGTCAGCACAGCCGTCTACCAGGAAATTTTAGAGCTCTTCATGCTTCCCTCTGCTGACAAGCTTTTTGGAGATGGAATTTTCATTCTCCAGCAGGACTTGGCCCCTGTCCACACTGCCAAAAGTACCAATACCTGGTGTAAAAACAACTTTTTGATGATATTCTAATTTTGTGAGAACCATCTGTAAATGCGGTTACGTGCCGACTAGACTTGCACGGCTTTGCTTAATGCAAATGAAGTGAACGAGGCCAGATACATGTAGTGGGAATGTGGCCGGGAGTATGCATATCACATGCTTGCGGTCACGTGACCTCACACTCCCAGCACCAATGAATCCTGACAGCAGGCACACTGCACATTACTGATCAATGAGTATCTGGAAGATCCAACCAATCAGCCTGAGCATTTCACTGGTAAATTACCAGTAGTAGTGAAATGCATTCACTGATTGGCTCTCTAGTAGCCTCTCTACAGTACAGTACTAAATGTTCTGTACTGTTTTTAACCTGTACCTGGATGTGCTGCTACTTTGCCTACCAGTTGGGTTGGATATATTATATTTTCTGATGCATCATGGTATCTGGTGTATACAGTACAGACCTCAGAAGAAGCTCTTACCCTCGACCTAGAAAGTGACCTACAGCGTCCAGTAGCTTCTTCTGACTTTAAATGGAATGTGTGAGTAGGTTTTTGCTATGCAATCTGAGAGCAGCATGATGTAAGGACAGAGACCCTGATTCCAGCGATGTGTCACTTTTTTGTCTGCTTCCTGTAATTTTGATACAATCACAGTTTTATTAATTGCAGATCTAGCGGTTCTCTGAATGCTAAGCCCTGTATAACTACGCCAAAACGACTGATTGGCAGATTTTTGGGTACTCTGTTCATAAGCTGAAAGCTGTCACTCAGTGGTGGAGGTGGAGTTACACAGAGCACAGACACCTAGTCCTGTAGCGATAATCTCCTGCTGATAAAACACTGATTCCATTCAAGCTACAACACACAGCCCAGTAAGTGACACATCACTGTGATCAGGATGACAGCACCTATATCATGCTGCTCTCGGATTACATAGCAAAAACTATCTGCCAGATTCCCTTTAAGTAGAGGCAATCCCTCCCTTTAGTAGTCTGCAATGCATGCATAAGTGCTCCAGGGGGCTTGGATTCGGCACATAGGGAAAAAAAGGCTTGCCTTTCTTGTATTAGTTATCAACTTATTTTTTTGTATGTTTATCTTGTATTGACATTTCAGTTGCTTTGGAACTCTTTATTACTCTTCAATAGATGCAAGGTCTCAAGTTACAATATATTCAACTTCCAGTGGTTGTTTCAGAACCAATTAATATAGTTAATATCTGCGTCTAACAGCAGTAATCAGAGCTAGCTTTGATCACTGCTGTTTAAACCACTCAAATGAGTTGTTCCCTTTCAGTAAATGTTAATCCTGGCCGCAGGTTATTCTGACAAAACAAAATTCCCTGTACTCACCATGTCCTGGTTCACCGGTGAGTTTCGCCGCTGCTGTCTGGCTTTGGCTGCATCGCTGATGTTGCGTCAACAACGTGGCAGTCAATTAGTGAGGTCAATGGCTGCTGTCTACTTGGGAACGTCCCACACAGAACCACTGGCCTCACTGATTGGCTGCCGCACAGTCAACATGACATCCTCTCCAGTTCCATCAGGTTGGATGGGGAACATTGGTGGACAGCCATTTTCAGGTATCTCCAGAGATGCTCAATTGGGTTTAGGTCAGAGCTCTGGCTGGGCCAGTCAAAAGAATGGTCACAGAGTTGTTCTGAAGCCGCTCCTTTGTTATTTTAGCTGTGTGCTTAGGGTCATTGTCTTGTTGGAAGGTGAACCTTCGGCCAAGTCTGAGGTCCAGAGCACTCTGGAAGAGGTTTTCATCCAGGATATCTCTGTACTTGGCCGCTTTCATGTTTCCTTCAAATGCAATCAGTCGTCCTCTCCCTGCAGCTGAAAAACACCCCCATAGCCAAATGCTGCCACCACCATGTTTCACTGTTGGGATTGTACTGGGCAGGTGATGAGCAGTACCTGGTTTTCTCCACACCTACCGCTTACAATTATCATCAAAAAGGTCTATCTTCATCTCATCAGACCAGAGAATCTTATTTCTCATAGTCTGGGAGTCCTTCATGTGTTTTTTAGCAAACTCTTTGCGGGCTTTAATATGTCTTGCTCTGAGGAGAGGCTTCCGTCGTGGCACTCTGCCATAAAGGCCCGACTGGTGGAGGGCTGCAGTGATAGTTGACTTTGTGGAACTTTCTCCCATCTCCTTACTGCATCTCTGGATCTCAGCCACAGTGATCTTGGGGTTTTTCTTTACCTATTTCACCAAGGCTCTTCTCCCACGATTGCTCAGTTGGGCTGGACGGCCAGGTCTAGGAAAACTTCTGGTGGTCCCAAACTTCTTCCATTTAAGAATTATGGAGGCCACTGTACTCTTAGGAACCTTGAGTACTACAGAAATTCTTTTGCAACCTTGGCCAGATCTGTGCCTTGCCACAATTCTGTCTCTGAGCTCCTTGGTCAGTTCCTTTGACCTCATGATTCTCATTTGGTCTGACATGCACTGTCAGCTGTGAGGTCTTATATAGACAGGTGTGCGCCTTTCCAAATCAAGTCCTATCAGTTTAATTACACACAGCTGGACTCCAATGAAGGAGTAGAACCATCTCAAGGAGGATCACAAGGAAATGGACAGCATGTGACTTAAATATGAGTGTCTGGGCAAAGGGTCTGAATACTTATGACCATGTGATATTTCAGATTTTCTTTTTTAATAAATGTGCAAAAATTTCTACAATTCTTTTTTTTCAGTCAAGATGTGGTGCAGAGTGAACATTAATGAGAAAAAAAATGAACTTTTTTGAATTTACCAAAGGCTGTAACGAAACAAAGAGTGAAAAATTTAAAGGGGTCTGAACACTTCCATACCCAATATATATATATATACATATATATATATATATATATATATATATGTATATATATATATATATATATAGCTGGAGCGCCCCCAGACGCAGGGTCGCGGTTTACTCGGTACCGGTCCTCTGCTGGCTCAGCTCTGGGGATGTCACGGTGGCTGGACCCGGTCCGTGACCCTGCTAAGGGGCGTCCAATGAAAGGTGATGCGAGTCTGTCAAGGTTATGTGACGCCACCTGTGGTATTCGGTCAGGGTGACCGACGCTGCTTGGGGTGCACTGGGGTGATGTGATGGCAGCTAGATGGTAAACCTTCCCACAGGTGAAGTATGTCCCCAGGGCTTCCCAGTAAGGTGGATGGTGATGGTGTGAGGTGCAGACAATAACAAGGACACAGGGTTGCAGTTTCTTTACCTCTTTACTGAAGACTTTGGGATCCTCAATCCAGAGCACAGTTAACAAGGCTGTCTGAAACCGGCCGGTCCGATGGCACATCCAGAGTTCTCTTTGCATGTGGAAATCAGTGCCTACCACTAGCGCCTGTGTGTTGTAGTGCTTCCCTGCTGAGCATTCGGGATAGTCCTCACAACTTCTATTCTCATTTTTTTCTAATTCGTTCCAGTTCTTTCTAGTTCTCCGTCCCCCAGGTATGTTATGGCTAGGACGCACCCATTTGACGGGTAGGCTCGGAGTTCTTCCGGGACCCTAGAGACGCCCCTCTCCACGCGTTGCCCCCTATGTCTGCTTAGGTGATGTAAGGTAGACAGCCAACCTATAATTAACTCTCCTGTGGAGTTTGAAGTAAGGCATAGGGTCAGTTACTTCCTCGGTGTTCCGGCCACCGGCTACGCGCCTCAGTAGGATGTTGCCGTTCTCCGGGCGCGACTCCTACTGGCTCTCCTTTGTGCTTGATCTCATTTCTTACTGTCCACAATATCCTTCGCTTCGTGTCTCTTTCTTAGGATACCGCCGCAGGGTGTGCAGGCGCGGTTCCGTAACTTTCTATTCTGGTCGCTAGGCACCTGTCAGGTTCCCACGCCTGACAGGGCCCCCCCTGAGTCTTCTCCCTGCAACACCCCCTGCCCCGGGATGTTGCCTGAATCCAACCCAGTCAGCTTCTGACTAACTTCCTATCCAACCCCTAGTTTTACCAGTGTGAGGAGTGGCCCAATAAATAAAGCCTTTTTCTCCCCCTAGTGGCCGGAGTGTGAAGTGTAATGTGTGCTGGTGATACCTGGTCAGAAGAACTCCTTCAGTGCCATCAGACGTACCATCACTCCCCTTAGTGGCAGAGTGACGTTACTGTAACGACCAGATCTCTGGGGCGCTGCATATATATATTCGGAAATGTATAAAAAGCGTATTTCATATCGTCGTGTCCATAAAAGTCCAATCTTTAACCCCTTACTGCCATAGGATGTACTATTATGTTGATGGCAGTATCCCCCGCTTTGATGTGGCTCCGGCGGTGAGCCCACCTCGAAGCTGGGACATGTCATCGGTGCATCGGCTTGACAACCAGAGGTCTCCTTGAGACCTCTATGGTTGTTGATGCCGGATTGCTGTGAGCGCCACTCTGTGGTCAGTGCTCATAGCAAATCTGCAATTCAGCTACATAGAAGCGATAGTAGCAGAGCCAATCAAGTTGTGGCAGCTTTTAGTCTCCCATGGAGACTATAGAAGCATTGCAAAAGTAAAAAATAAATAAATGCTTAAGCCCCAAGGGTGGTTTGCACGTTAATGACCGGGCCAATTTTTACAATTCTGACCTGTCCCTTTATGAGGTTATAACTCTGGAATGCTTCAACGGATTCTGATGATTCTGACAATGTTTTCTCGTGACATATTGTACTTCATGATAGTGGTAAAATTTATTCGATAAGACTTGCGTTTATATGTGAAAAAAATGGAAATTTGGCGAAAATTTAGAACATTTTGCAATTTTCCAACTTTGAATTTTTATGCCCTTAAATCACAGAGATATGTCACACAAAATACTTACTAAGTAACATTTCCCACATGTCTACTTTACATCAGCACAATTTTGGAACCAAATTTTTTTTTTGTTAGGGAGTTATAAGGGTTAAAAGTTGACTAGCAATTTCACATTTTTAGGGTATGTGCGCACGATGCGGATTTTGCTGCGGATCCGCAGCAGTTTCCCATGAGTTTACAATTCAATGTAAACCTATGAGAAACCAAAAACGCTGTGCACATACTGCGGAAAAAACCATGCGGAAACACAGCGGTTTACATTCCGCAGCATGTCACTTCTTTCTGCGGATTCCGCAGCGGTTTTACAACTGCCCCTATGGAAAACCACAGTTGTAAAACCGCAGTGAAAACCGCAGAAAAACCACGATAAATGCACGGTAAATCCACGGTAAATCCGCAGCAAAAACGCAGCGTTTTTGCCCTGCAGATTTATCAAATCTGCTGTGGAAAAATCTGCAGTGGCCAAGAATACGTGTGCACATAGCCTAGCAACACCGTTTTTTTTAGGGACCACATCTCATTTGAAGTCATTTTGAGGGGTCTATGTGATAGAAAATAACCAAGTGTGATACCATTCTAAAAACTGCACCCCTCAAGGTGCTCAAAACCACATTCAAGAAGTTTATTAACCCTTCAGGTGTTTCACAGGAATTTTTGGAATGTTTATATAAAAATGAACATTTACCTTTTTTTGACACAAAATTTACTTCAGCTCCAATTTGATTTATTTTATCAAGGGTAAAAAGAGAAAATGAACCCCAAAAGTTGTACAATTTGTCCTGAGTACACCGATACCCCATATGTGGGGGTAAACCACTGTTTAGGCGCATGGCAGAGCTCGAAAGGGAAGGAGTGCAGTTTGACTTTTCAATGCAAAATTGACAGGAATTGAGATGGGACGCCATGTTGCGTTTGGAGAGCCCCTGATGTGCGTAAACATTGACAAGTAACACCATTTTGGAAAGTAGACCCCCTGAGGAACTTATCTAGATGTGTGGTGAGCACTGTGACCCACCAAGTGCTTCACAGTTTATAATGCAGAGCCGTAAAAATAAAAAATCATATTTTTTCACAAAAATGATCTTTTCGCCCCCAATTTTTTTCCCAAGGGTAAGAGAAAAAATTGGACCCCAAAAGTTGTTGTGCAATTTGTCCTGAGTATGCTGATATCCCATATGTGGGGGTAAACCATGGTATGGGCGCATACCAGAGCTCGGAAGGGAAGTAGCGGCGTTTGACTTTTCAATGCAAAATTGACAGGAATTGAGATGGGACGCCATGTTGCGTTTAGAGAGCCACTGATGTGCCTAAACATTGAAACCCCCCACAAGTGACACCATTTTGGAAAGTAGACCCGATAAGGAACTTATCTAGATGTGTTGTGAGAGCTTTGAACCCCCATGTGTTTCACTAAAGTTTATAACGGAGAGCCGTGAAATAAAAATTATTTTTTCCCACAAAAATAATTTTTTGGCCCCCTGTTTTGTATTTTCCCAAGGGTAACAGGAGAAATTGGACCCTAAAAGTTGTTGTCGAATTTGTCCTGAGTACGCTGATACCCCATATGTGGGGGGAACCAACGTCTGGGCGCATGGCAGCGCTTGGAAGGGAAGGAGTGCCATTTGGAATGCAGACTTAGATGGAATGGTCTGCAGGCGTCACATTGCGTTTGCAATGTACCTAAATAGTAGAAACCCCCACAAGTGACCCCATATTGGAAACTAGACCCCCCAAGGAACTTATCTAGATGTGTTGTGAGAACTTTGAACCCCCAAGTGTTTCACTACAGTTTATAACGCAGAGCCGTGAAAATAAAACATAATTTTTTTCCCACAAAAATGTTTTTTTAGCCCCCCATATTTTTATTTTCCCAATGGTAACAAGAGAAATTAAACCCCAAAAGTTGTTGTCCAATTTGTCAGTGCAGAATTGGCTGGAATTGAGATCGGACGCCATGTCGCGTTTGGAGAGCCCCTGATGTGCCTAAACAGTGGAAACCCCCAATTCTAACTGAAAACCTAACCCTAGCCCCAACCCTTACCCTACCCATAACCGTAGCCTTAACACTACCCCTAACCCTAGCCCTAATCCTAACCCTAGCCCTAATCCTAACCCTAGCCCTAACCCTAATGGGAAGATGGAAATAAATACATTTTTTTTTATTTTATTATTTTTCCCTAACTAAGTGTTAGGGCTAGCGGAATGCACTGAGTAAATATAGATGTTTATTATTATTGATGCATTCGCAGCCCGGGGTCCACCGTACAGGAGATCCTGCTGCTAGTAAATGGTGGCACTATTTGGTGGTATAGACTAGCTCTGTTACTTCACAGAGCAGCCGTGAAAGGAGAGCACTGCGCCCTGTTAGACTTCACAGGAGCACAGGCTAACTGCCCAACAGAGAGCAGTCAGTAGTCATGCATGCACACAATCTCCTCACCAGAGGTACCGGTGTTCTAAGGGCTTATTTCAGCCAGGTCCCTGAATACACTCAAACACACAATCTCCTCACCGGAGGTGCCGGTATTCTAGGGGCTTATTTCAGCCAGGTCCCTGAATACAATCTCTCATGACCACACTGGCGCAAAGCACATAACTCAGAAAGATACTAGCGCATGGCTGTGCGGACATGCGCACCTTATATAGCTGCAGCAACTACAGGACCTTCCAAAAAAGGACCAATTGGAAACTGCCACAGAAGTTGAGCACCTTCAGGACCTTCCTAGAGTACCAATGGGAATAGACCCTTGGTCTCCAATGAGAGATCTTACCCTGGGCATGCTCAGAAGGGGAAAAGTAGGACTTAGTCCCAAAGACGTCTGCTCGCTGCTGACCAGTACTGGCTACAATGGCAGAAGCTGGAAGTACAGCAGTAACCCTTTGCACAGTGTCAGACTGAGCATGATGCTGGGACCGACGCCTCCGCTGAGCAGGCTCCACTGAGACAGGAGAAGAATGGGAGACCGCAGCGGAGATGGCCCGAGATTCCCCCTGTGCAGAGGCGGGAACTCGACCCCTAACACTGAGGGGGTGATGAAGGGGGGTTTGATTTACTTGTATAGCTTTTTTTTAGCGGATTTTTATAATAGTTTCACTGCACTTGGAATATTTTTCCTGTTTTCTGTTACACGACATGGTAAAAGCAATGGTGTCGTTCAAAAGTACAACTCGTCTTGCAAAAAATAAGCCCTCACATGGCCACATTGACAGAAAAATAAAAAAGTTATGGCTCTGGGAAGGAGGGGAGAGAAAAACGAAAACGCAAAACCGAAAAAAAACTCTGGGGGTTAAGGGGTTAAAAATATAAATAATTAACTCATACGGTAAGTACCATAAAGAGAAAAAAATCAAAATGCCAGAAGTGCCATTTTTCAGCCATTCCACTATCTCTCAAAAACTGTACTAAAAGCAAAATATCGTATGTAGCCGAAACATCGTAACAAAATCAAAGCAACGTATGTAGCCGAAGGAAGTGGCGTCAATAAAAACATCCTCACCAGGCAAAAAAAAAAAAATTCTCAGACAGTTCTATCAGTGGAAAAATAAAAAAATGTCAAGGATGTCAAATTAAAGCTATACAAACTAATTTTTTTTTTTTTCATAAAACTTCAGAATTGTTTTCAACCACCAAAATAGAAAAAACACTATACACATTTAAAATCACCATAATCATACTGACTTAAAGAATCAAGTCATTTTTAACGCACAATTAATTCTAAAAAAAAAACAAAACCAAGAAAACAACGGGACGGGTTGGAGGTTTTTTTCACCATTTTACCTGATTTGAATTTTTGTGATATGATCAAGTGATTGATGTAATTCAAAACTACAACTCATCCTGCAAAAAAAATAAATAAACGAATGTTCTTAACTTGTCTCTTGACCAGCTGAGATCAGCGCAGTCTCTTTAGTTTCCTTACGTCCTGTTTTTTTGTTTTTTTTTTGAAGGGTGGGCTTTCCTCCTTACGTGATAGAGTTGATGAATTGTAGAACTATAGCATTAGTACGAGTAAAAAGCTCAGCACAAGTTCTGCTGTAACACTTCAGTGATCAGTCTTTTTTTCCGAGGCTACACTATGTTTATTCATAGTGATAACAGGGCATTTGAACAAGCACATAACTCTGGAAAGTGAGAGCAGTGATTAGAAGACTTGCTTTGAAAGCTGCATGCTTGTGATTGTGTACGTTTGTTAACAGAAGATGAGCTCAGAAGATAAGAGGTGAGGAGGAATAGGTAGAAGGAGGAGAGCAGATTACTACTGTGTAGAATTTGTTGGGCACGTGCACCCATCAATAGTTGCCACACATGCATGGCTCCCTCCATTCACTTGTATTGGAGTTCCGTAAATTGCGGACCAAGCGTGGAAGTCGTAAAGCATTTTTTTTATACAGAAATAATATTGGAACTGCCAGCCTGGCAAACATCATCTATCAAATAAACAATCTATTACTGTTCTGTTTGATCAGTAGAATCGGAAGCAAGCAAAGCTATCAATCTAAGACCTTTTCCGGATTCCATTTTTTCTGCAGATCCAGCTATCAACCAAGGGCTCAGCGAATGACTTTGCATTGCAGTGTTAATAAAACAAGAATAAGACCCAATTTTGTTTGAGGTTGTTTGGTTCTGAGTGTTGGATGAAGATGCAGTTCACGTCACATCCATCATCCGAGGTTGCATTATTTCATGGCTTCAGCAGTTCCTACTTATTGTCCATTACGTAGCAATAATGCTGCCAGCAGGTCAAGCGACAGTGTAGTGCTCAGCAAAATGATAATAACAGTCAAAAACCAGTTCTAGTGATACAAAACTTGTGATCTGGGGTAGACTATATTACAAAAGCTTTGTCGTCACAAGATCACGAAGACAGATAGTCACCCCCAACTTCAAAAAAAGTTGAAAATGAATCCGAGCTAATCAAGAAGAACGATTCTTTATCATGCAGAATTTCATATTAAATGCAAATAAGTCCATAAATAAATTAAGGTTTTTCTATCTTCAGATCTTTGTGCGGAACATTCCGTTCACTTATTCAATTGTTCATTAAATTAGTCTTACAGAAAAAGATTGTCATGAATTACATTAAAACTTTTGCCTTATAGTTGTGCAATGTCTGCCTAGTTTTCAAAGTAAAATGTGATGATCTAGAAATAGATAGCAAAGCGTAGCCAACACGCTAAGGCCTCATTCACACATCCATTTTTCATTAATCCCTATGGAGTTGTTCACATCTCTGTGGGTTTTTTGCAGACTATGTCACGGATCAAAATTACCCACACATGTCTATGGTTCCTTGAAAAATCACTGGCATCACACATTGCAGTCCGCGTGCAATCCAAAAATTGTAATGGATAGGAAAACTTTGCAATTTATTTTGCTTTATTTTTTTTCATACCAGAAAAGCAATGATGGTAAAAACTAACATACTGAGAGAGCACCAGTGTTCATGCTGGTCTTGATCAGGAAGCGTCCTGGAGTCAGAAACGCCAGATTTATTAAGAGGCGTACACCCCTGAAAGCCGCACTCCCGAAAAGATGCGTTTGCTTCCGTGCACTTTGCTGCAAATGTTACTTTTATGATTTATGATGCTTCCCCAAATAAGAATGTCCTGCATTTATCCCTTCATTACTTTTGAAAGAACTAAAATCCTCCTCCATTTACTGACAATCCATCCAGCCCACTCGTGGACACAAGACAGAAAAGGGCCCCTGTGCAGAAGCAGTTTATGGGCCTCTTGTAGCCCAATATTTCATCGTAATGCACAATTCCACCTGCTTTGGAGGTGAAAATAGACCCCCCTTACACCTATGTAAACAGGCGATGTGTTGCTCACCGCATACTGAATGCTTGTTTGAGCGTTGTTCTGTCTAAAAACATTTTTGTTGGTGCAGATCTACCTGTCCATACGTGATCTTTCCTCTTTTATGGACAGAAGTTGGCCAATACAAAAGAGCTTCAAGGGTGTTGACCATTCTTGAGGCTGCAATCGAGAAACATATGCAAATATGACCATGTTGTCGTATATGGAAAAGGATCATTAGATCTTGCAGGTAAACTGGTGGAAAGAATACAGAAAAGTAGATGTAGACAAAACATGTTTTATTAGCTAAACTGGTTATGTCATCGGATGTAGACATAAGGGCCAATTATTTAATATTAGTGCTGTACACACACCAGTATATATAATTTCTTTACATCTTCGCAGTGGCATGCACCCAGTGCACCCAGTGTCTGATGGGCTCCAGTGCAAGACTTGGACTGGCCCCAGCTATCCTGAATACATTATATAGGTGCCCTGCATCCTGTTTTATATGTCCCTCATTCTGGCCCTCAGGGGCGTGTACACATAGAAGTCATGGGGCCTCATAGCCAAAGTATAATTCACTCCCCATCATCCTCCATGTAATCTTATGCACTGCCCATATTCCACCCTATAGTAGAATGCTCCCCCAATAGTCCTCCATATAGTATAATGCATCCATAATCCTCCATATCAAAAACTGCACACCCATTGTCCTCCATATAGTATGATGCACAGTCCATAGTCCTCCATAAAGTATAATGCACAGCCCATAGTCATCTATATAGAATAATGCACAGCCCTTAGTAGTACATGTAATATGATGCACAGCCCATAGTCACCATATAGTATAATGCACAGCCCATAGTCATCCATATAGTATAATGCACCTCATAGTCATCCATATATAATGCACTCCACATATTCATACATGTAGTATAATGTATATTCCATAGTCACACATATATAATGCACTCCCCATAGTCATCCATAAAGTATAATACACAGCCCATAGTCCTCCATATAGTATAATGCACTCCCCATAGTCCTCCATATAGTATAATGCACTCCACATAGTCATCCATAAAGTATAATGCACTCCACTTAGTCATCCATAAAGTATAATGCACAGCCCATAGTCATCATTGTAATAATGCATTCCCCATAGTCATCTGCTTCCCCGCAGGCACAGGGTCCTCTAGTGAAGCCGGCAGCTGACTTCAACATGCGATGAGAGCTCATGACGTCACTGCCATCCTTCCTCGGTCACGTGCACGCCAACATTAGCTGCTGGCCTCTGATTGGCCGACAGTGTGTATTGCCGCACACTGATCCCATGGGTCTGTACCATACAGTACACTTCAGCTGAAGTTTCTGCCAGCGTCGACCGGCCCCTGACCGGCTGGACTTGGTCGCAGCGGACTTGGACCGCTGCGACAGCGGTCATTTCGCCTGATTGTGCACAGCCTACGCCTTGTCAGAAATGCTACTGACTAGACTATGAAAGACCAGCACTATTACTGAATTTGAAGAGTGGGCATAGCCACTCACTGTTGTGCCCCATCTCTGCTCATTTCAACAGAGCTGCTTCAAACTAGTGTGTAAGCACCAAACGTGACAAAAATTAACGACTTTTTGTTTTATGTCTGTTTTTCTGCGTAAACAGTTTTATGAATCGGCCACATAGGCGTATATTTCTTTTAACCAATTTGCTACAATTGAGTCAGAAAATGAGATCCAGAACGTAGATTTGCACCAAATGCGTGCAATTTTTTGCTCCTCCTGTTAATATATTTGCTGTAAACGCATTGGATTCATTACTTACTATGGTTATCACTATACTTTTCCCTGTGCCTGGATTTATGTGCTAGATCTTATTATCCTTTTGCTCTAAATGTAATTTAGCTGTCAATAGTCACACCATGATATTATCATATAATCCAGCAATTAATTATAAAGTACAATCGGTTTATTTGTGTCCATGAGCGAGTTTTATTTGCAGCAAAAATTGATATAGGGTATTTAAGGGTTTCTACTTTGAACTGCAGACATAATGGTAATGACACAACTTCACGTACTTGACCTTATCACTTATTTGTACTTGCCACCTGAGAGTCATATAGCTGAACCAAAGAGTTTAAGAAGATGGCGCCATATTTTATTTTTGCAGCTTTAATGAAACTAACAGCGCACTTGTAGGTATACAGTGGGTACGGAAAGTATTCATACCCCTTTAAATTTTTCACACTTTGTTTCATTGCAGCTATTTGGTAAATTCTAAAAAGTTCATTTTTCTCTCATTAATGTACACTCTGCACCCCATCATGTAGAAATTTTTTCAAATTTATTAAAATAGAAAAAATGGAATATCACATGGTCATAAGTCTTCAGCCCCTTTGCTCAGTATTGAGTAGAAGCACCTTTTGATCTAGTACAGCCATGAGTCTTCGTGGGAATCATGCAACAAGTTTTTCACACCTGGATTTAGGGATCCTCTGCCATTCTTCCTTGCAGATCCTCTCCAGTTCCGTCAGGTTGGATGGTGAACGTTGGTGGACAGCCATTTTCAGGTCTCTCCAGAGATGCTCAATTGGGTTTAGGTCAGGGCTCTGGCTGGGCCAGTCATGAATGGTCACAGAGTTGTTCTGAAGCAACTCCTTTGTTATTTTAGCTGTGTGCTTAGGGTCATTGTCTTGTTGGAAGGTGAACCTTCAGCCAAGTCTGAGGTCCAGAGCCCTCTGGAAGATGTTTTCATCCAGGATATCTCTGTACTTGGCCACATTCATGTTTCCTTCAATGACCACCAGTCGTCCTGTCCCTGCAGCTGAAAAACACCCCCATAGCATGATGCTGCCACCACCATGTTTCACTGTTGGGATTGTACTGGGCAGGTGATGAGCAGTACCTGGTTTTCTCCACTCATACTGCTTAGAATTATCACCAAAAAGGTCTCTCTTCGTCTCATCAGACCAGAGAATCTTATTTCTCATAGTCTGGGAGTTCTTCATGTATTTTTTAGCAAACTCTATGCGGGCTTTCATATGTCTTGCACTGAGGAGAGGCTTCCGTCGGGCCACTCTGCCATAAACGCCCGACTGGTGGAGGGCTGCAGTGATAGTTGACTTTGCGGAACTTTCCAGAGCCCTCTGGAAGAGGTTTTAATCCAAGATATCTCTGCACTTGGCCGCATTTATGTTTCCTTCAATGACAACCAGTCGTCCTGTCCTTGCAGCTGAAAAACACCCCCATTGCCTGATGCTGCCACCAATATGTTTCACTATAGGGATTGTATTGGGCAGATGATGAGCAGTGCCTGGTTTTCATATGTCTTGCACTGAGTACAGGATTCCGTCGGACCACTCCACCATAAAGGCCCGACTGGTGGAGGGCTGCTGTGATAGTTGACTTTGTGGAACTTTCTCCCATCTTCCTACTGCATCTCTGGAGCTCAGCCACAGTGATCTTGGGGTTCTTCTTTACTTCTCTCACCAAGGCTCTTCTCCCACAATTGCTCAGTTTGGCTGGACGGCCAGGTCTAGGAAGACTTCTGGTGGTCCTAAACTTCTTCCAGTACTCTTAGGAACCTTGAGTACTGCAGAAATTCTGTTGTAACCTTGGCCAGATCTGTGCCTTGCCACAATTCTGTCTCTGAGCTCCTTGGCCAGTTCCTTTGACCTCATGATTCTCATTTGATCTGACATGCACTGTGAGCTGTGAGGTCTTATATAGACAGGTGTGCGCCTTTCCAAATCAAGTCCTATCAATTTAATTACACACAGCTGGACTCCAATGAAGGAGTAGAACCATCTCAAGGAAGATTACAAGAAAATGGACAGCATGAGACTTACATATGATTGTCTGAGCAAAGAGTCTGAATACTTATGACCATGTGATATTTCAGCTTTTCTTTTTTAATAAATTTGCAAACATTTCTACATTTCTGTTGTTTTTCAGTCAAGATGGGGTGCAGAGTGTACATTAATGAGGAGAAAAAAATGAACTTTTTTGAATTTATCAAATGGCTGCAATGAGACAAACCCATTGTAAATATGGACTATACTAAACATTATTATTGTTTATTTTTTTAAATTATTATTAGCTGTCTACATTTTACAATGTTGTTCAGGGACACCTTTTGGTTGAGCCTGTGCACTAAAGCCCACTGTGCTCGTAGTTGGAGTGAGGAAAACCATTCATCACCCATTTCATTATTAATAACAATACTGGACATAATTATAAATACAATGCTTCTATTTTAAACGGTCTCATTCACTGAATATTCACTTGAAAGTTTACAGAATGTGAAATGATGTGATAGTAAGAATAAAATATGGGGTGGGGAAAGGGATACGCTTTTGAGCACTTCAATAGTAAAACAGAGATGTTTCCAAGGATATCAATTTCTAGACAAATCCTGGAACATAAAAATGTTCCCTCCAAACTGACAATAATAAGGCCTCATGCGTCATAATAAAACCCAATGGCCATTTTACAACTTGGTTCGATGTCTGAGCTATATGGGACCAAAATGGGGCGCCCATAGTCTATAGATCCTACTATATTTTGGTATGTCTCTATATAACCTTGAATGGGGAGTGCTGCAGTTCCTTGCCTGGCCGCAGTCTGGGAGCACTGTGGCAGTGAAAATAATTTGTCCCATAAATATCATGTATCATCTATTCAAAGAACTGATAATAAATGTATGATCACTCTGGGCCCGACTTCTGGGACCTTCAGCGATCACCACAAGAATGGAGTCCTCAAGGTCCTCTGTGTAAATGAAGCGGTAATGAGCATATGCAACCACTGCTCTATTCAGTGTTTTTAGAAATGGTGGTTGCACCTGCTGACTACCACTCTATTCACAGAGACCACTTTGGGCTCCCGTTCTTGAGATTAGTGAGGGTATCAGCAGCAAGACCATACATTAATCCCTTACTGACCTGTGGCATACATAATACATAGGTGAGCAGAGGATCAGAGTTCGCTTCATGTATAGCATGTGCCAGCTAGTGAGTATCTGCCTCTAACAGCAGTGACCTTTTAAGGTGCATTATTTGGGTGGAGTGCTCGTCAGACACCCATCGTCTCCACCGCAATTTGATCACAAAGTGCCCGTGTGTTGACATAGACTCTTGGGGCCTGCTGAAGATACCCATGGCTGTCCCCTCGGAACTCCTGAGAAGCTCAGCTACAGACTGGGCTCTACAGGAGACCATTATTTAAAATATATGCTGCAATACTGAGGTATTTCAGTATATTGAACAAGCAATCAAACAAACAATTCAATCACCATTTTCCAAGTTTAAAAATAAATAATAATAATAATAATAATAATAATAATATATCTAATAATAAAAATATACAGTATTTGGTATTGCCATTTCCCTAAAAGTTTGATCTATCAAATTTTCAATTAATTCATGCATTAAATGCCATAAAGAAGAAAATCAGAGTCAATGTAAGGCGGTCATTTAGGAGCGCTGAGGAGGCAGCCCCAGGGATAAGGGAAGTGTCAGGAACCGCCGCAGCTCCACCCGAAAACCTCCAAAGGAGGATAGACACAGGGTTAAAGGTACACCATTTCTCCCACCTTGACTTTTTTCCATATTGTAAATTATATGATAAATTTAATGGTGTCATTCAAAACTACATCTAGTACGCAAATAAAAAGTCGCTGAATAGGAGGATTTGTGGGTTATGATCCGCGCTGCCAGCTCATCCAGAGACCACACTTGTGGTGTGTTCCTGAAGAAGGAGTCATATGCACTCCGAAAGGCGTAGAATAAACCACAGTTCAATTGTACATTTTGTCTGTTTCTGGATGAGCTGGCAGTGCGGATCATAACCCACAAATCCTCCTATTCAGCGACTTTTTATTTGCGCACTAGATGTAGTTTTGAATGACACCATTAAATTTATCATATAATTTACAATATGGAAAAAAGTCAAATCCTCCTATTCAGCGATTTAGCTACAGCCGTTGTCGATCGGTGGATCTGCGGCAGCCGTCACTATATACCTTTGAATCTTCTTCATCGGGTAAGCAGTTACATTACTGGCGAATCTTCTTTTAAATCGTGAGATAAGACATTATGTGCGCTTTTTCTTTCCTACAAGGTATATTACTACAAATAAAAAGTCGTCATACAGCTATGTTGATGGCAAAATTAAAACGTTATGCAGCTTAGAAGAAGAATTAGAAAAAAAAATCTGAAAAAAAAAATTGGCCATAAGGGAAGGAGACTGATCCATCCTGTGGATAGGTGAAAAATGTTGTTTTTTTTATTGGACCCTGCTAGAAACTTTTTTTTCCTCCAAAACATTAATATGATTGTGTTGCCCTTTAACAGATAAGCCAGGCAATCCTTTTGTGACCCCAAACCGGTGCTCCAGCAGCATGTAATCATGTTTTAAAGTTGTGACTGGAAGTGCACTAGGACATGACGGTGCACTTATAGCTTCTCAGCCTCACACTGTATTTGCTACCTGGCAGCACCCTTTATCTAGCTGATTGACAAGTCATTTGCTCTGGTTCATGGCCAATGACCTATCAATCATCCTTAATCATCCTTAGGAGGGTATTGCTTTTTAGGAAATACAACGTGAGGCTGAGAAGCTTAGTGTATCTTCACCACCCCAGTACACTTCCAGACACAATGTAAAATGGGATTTCTCCCTGCTGGAACATCACTTTGGGGTGATAAAGGGATTCACTGGCTTATCTTTTAAAGGTTTAAGGTACCGTCACACTAAGCGACGCTGCAGCGATACCGACAACGATCCGGATCGCTGCAGCGTCGCTGTTTGGTCGCTGGAGAGCTGTCACACAGACAGCTCTCCAGCGACCAACGATGCCGGTAACCGGGGTAAACATCGGGTTACTAAGCGCAGGGCCGCGCTTAGTAACCCGATGTTTACCCTGGTTACCATCGTTAAAGTAAAAAAAACAACCACTACATACTTACCTACTGCTGTCTGTCCCCGGCGCTGTGCTTCTCTGCTCTGGGTGTGAGCACAGCGGCCGGAAAGCACAGCGGTGACGTCACCGCTCTGCTTTCCGGCTGCCCGGCGCTCACAGCCAGAGCAGAGAAGCACAGCGCCGAGGACAGACAGTGGTAGGTAAGTATGTAGTGGTTGTTTTTTTTACTTTAACGATGGTAACCAGGGTAAACATCGGGTTACTAAGCGCGGCCCTGCGCTTAGTAACCCGATGTTTACCCTGGTTACCAGCACAGACATCGCTGAATCGGCGTCACACACGCCGATTCAGCGATGTCAGCGGGAGATCCAGCGACGAAACAAAGTTCTGGACTTTCTTCCCCGACCAGCGATATCACAGCAGGGGCCTGATCGCTGCTGCGTGTCACACTGGACGATATCGCTAGCCAGGACGCTGCAACGTCACGGATCGCTAGCGATATCGTCTAGTGTGACGGTACCTTTACTCATTCATATAAATGATTTGGTGGAGGGGGGCTTAAAGTTTCTGACTGGTTCCTTTTAAAATCAGTGGGTGTCACAGATGTCACATAGCGATCATAAGTATTATTATCCTTTCATACAACATTCCCCCCAAAAAACTAAGCATAAATCACAACTAGATGCACAGGGGTCGGAAATAAAATATTTTTGACCAGGGAACTTTTTTTAAAGAGTTTATCTTTATTTTAGCATTCATTGCTCCTTCAGGCGTTTTTTTGTCAGACTTTGTAATTTTGAATTAATTTATTTCCGAGGCCTCGGATTTCACAGGAATGTTAACTGAGAGTGCATTGTTAATTATAGGCTGTGTTTTAATGATAAGCCGGGCTATGCTCTGAGCTGGAAAAGTGTGGATATTTAGTTTATCTTAAACGTTGTCAACGAGGCATCGCTGCCACTGAATCTCTTTAATGCACCGCAAGTCATGCGAAGTTCCCGACTAAATCTCCCTTAATCTACACCATGAAAGTGGTTTTAAAACTAATATCACATAAAAGAAAAATTAAATGTTGCGGAGGTTGAATTATGCTGCTCAATTATTGCTCTTTAACATCAGATGAGTGACGGATCACTTAAGAGGAGCGAAACGCACAGATTATCATAACAGCAGGATCGGTAGACAGGTACACTTTATTTATATGGAGAATGAGATTTATAATAGGCCTGAAGCCAAATGATGCATCTGTAGATGCATTCAGTAATCAGACTAGCGGGTGCCAGACCAATGTAAGGCAGTTGGGGGAGATTAAATTAGCCTTTATCTTTTATTAAAAGGCATAAGCCTTTTCACCTTCACTGTTGCCTGCCCGCCTGCGGGTATTAGAACAATAAACAAATCAGTTCAGTGTAGAGATGGCATTTCAATCCTCGAGCGGATGATCAAACCTCAGGAAAACAAACCCAAGCAGATATCCTGGTGCACAGTTGTACATATAAATAAATCTAGGGACATAGACAGAAAACGAAGGCTACAAATCAAAGCTTTAGAATCCCCAAAGCTATAACATTTTGCAGTGCACCTCTCAATAAATGTCATATCAAATCAACAAAATGTCTGGTTGGAAATACAGCAAATTGTTAAAGGGTATCACTCTGGTTCTAGTCTTTCAACTTCTCATTACTAGGAAATCAGGGATCCACGAGTTGAAATTTTTATATATAACTGTGCAGGTGTAGCGGGGTTCAGGGTGGTAGCCGCGTCCGAGGTTCTCGCTTTCTACGCCCCGGCCTGCTGCTGAAAAAAGGGGTCCTGTTTCGGTGTGTGTATGTGGCAGTGTTTCGGTTAAGAACACCTCCCAGCTCTGATTGGCCATGCAGAGCATGGCATCAGCTTCCTGAGACCCCGCGACAATGAGACCAGACCAGTCCAATACAGCAAAGTACTTTTTACTAGCAATCTTGTTTGCGCCCAAAGAGTAACAGGAGATAAAGTTGTCATGTTCCTTTGCAAAAACAATGGTATGTTTCCAATGGGCACAAGCAGCATCACCGTTGCTGAAATAGGGACTATTACAGTACTGCAGGTTAAGTTGGGAACCTCCATTTGTTTCCTTGTTAGTGCCACTTTAAGCTGTGCTTGTTTCTATGGCCACTATCCTCCAGCCCACTTCTTGGGGACCAGGTAATGATGCGCCACTTGCTGTCACCTTACACTCAGAGTTCCCCCAGCCTTGCTGACTCTGTCTTCCTGACTGCAGCTTCCAAGACCTGGCTAACACTAGTATGTTACCCAGAGTCCCTTAGGGATCTCCCAAAAGCTCCTGGTTGAATATTTTCCGTACTCGTCGGGTTACAGATGACCACTGCCACTGTTTGATTCTTTTCTTGGTGTTTCTTGAGCTTTGTGCTTTCTTCAGCCATACAAACGCGCGGTGAAGATCACTTTTTCTGAGAGTGTCCTTTCCACTTCCTTTATTTCTACAGACTCCCTACTAAACTGAAACTAACCCAGAGGTCCCTGTTACTTCTCAACCCTGGTTGGCCCTACAGTTAACCCTAACATGCCTGACTAGCAGGAACTGCAGCTTCTAAAAGGATAACACATACATACATTGTTTCCGGTCCACCAAGCAGTATACACTGATTATCTCCCTTGAGGCTGAACCATAATAAATGGTGATGGTGGTATTTCCGAAACTACTTGATTACGGTAATCAGTCAACAGACAAAAGACTCCAAATCTCTGCCAGTACTCGTCCACTGCATACAGGTCCCATATTGACTTTCACTGCTCATGTCCTCCATCTCTCCTGGACGATCAGCCATTGTGTTTCAGACATTCTATTTCGAACACGAGTGACTTTGTTTTCTCTACAGCTCCCAGCAGACTCTTTTCCGCACGCCTCATGTCACTGTTCTGTCTTTTCCGGGACCAGCCTTCTGATACTCAAGTAAATAAGGCAGCACACTGCAGCGCTAGAACATGCAAACTTGAAATACGAAATTTGAACTGCATTACTGCACTAGAAATATGAAAAATGAGAGCGTTTAGCGCATAAAAATGGCCAATTTTATGTGTACCTAGTAGCCCCTTTACGGCATCTCTCTTATACCAGGTCCTACACTTGCCTTACCTCACTGAGAATAAACGTCTCCATCTGAATGGGTACATGTGAAACCTCTTCCTAGACTAAAATTCTCTCTCTCTGTGGAGGGGTACTGGACCTGCTGTAATTAAAACACCTGTGGCTAGGAGGCGGAGTGCACGATCAGAAGGCTAAAGAATACATTTCAAAAACCTGACCGGCACATCCAAACATAGACTAAAATGAGAGCGTTTAGTGCATAAAAATGGCCAATTTTATGTTCTCAGTGAGGTAAGGCAAGTGTAGGACCTGGTATAAGAGAGATACCGTAAAGGGGCTACCAGGTACACATAAAATTGGCCATTTTTATGCGCTAAACGCTCTCATTTTTCATATTTCTAGTGCAGTAATGCAGTTCAAATTTCGTATTTCAAGTTTGCATGTTCTAGCGCTGCAGTGTGCTGCCTTATTTACTTAACTATATACGAGTTGGCGACTCTAGGTTCAGCACCTGTTCACACTTAGTCTATGTTTGGATGTGCCGGTCAGGTTTTTGAAATGTATTCTTTAGCCTTCTGATCGTGCAGTCCGCCTCCTAGCCACAGGTGTTTTAATTACAGCAGGTCCAGTACCCCTCCACAGAGAGAGAGAATTTTAGCCTAGGAAGAGGTTTCACATGTACCCATTCAGATGGAGACGTTTATTCTCAGTGAGGTAAGGCAAGTGTAGGACCTGGTATAAGAGAGATGCCGTAAAGGGGCTACCAGGTACACATAAAATTGGCCATTTTTATGCGCTAAACGCTCTCATTTTTCATATTTCTAGTGCAGTAATGCAGTTCAAATTTCGTATTTCAAGTTTGCATGTTCTAGCGTTGCAGTGTGCTGCCTTATTTACTTAACTATATACGAGTTGGCGACTCTAGGTTTCACATGTACCCTGTTATGAACAGGTAATTCAGAACCACAATGGACATTGAAGTTCAGAGCACACAAAGTGACCTGACAAATACCAAAAACTAAGGACGAGCTCTGAGACGTGGGAACTCTGCTGACCGCAATCCCTAATCCTAACACACCACACTAGAGGTAGCCGTGGATTGCGCCTAACGCTCCCTATGCAACTCGGCACAGCCTGAGAAACTAACTAGCCCTGAAGAAAGAAAAATAAGCCTACCTTGCCTCAGAGAAATTCCCCAAAGGAAAAGGCAGCCCCCCACATATAATGACTGTGAGTAAGATGAAAATACAAACACAGAGATGAAATAGATTTAAGGCCCGACTTACTGAATAGACCGAGGATAGGAAAGATAGCTTTGCGGTCAACACAAAAACCTACAAACAACCACGCAGAGGGGCAAAAAGACCCTCCGCACCGACTAACGGTACGGAGGTGCTCCCTCTGCGTCTCAGAGCTTCCAGCAAGCAAGAAAACCAATATAGCAAGCTGGACAGAAAAAATAGCAAAAAATAACACAAGCAAAACTTAGCTTATGCAGGATAGACAGGCCACAGGAACGATCCAGGAGGAAGCAAGACCAATACTAGAACATTGACTGGAGGCCAGGATCAAAGCACCAGGTGGAGTTAAATAGAGCAGCACCTAACGACGTAACCTCATCACCTGAGGAAGGAAACTCAGAAGCCGCAGTACCACTCTCATCCACAGGAGGGAGCTTGGCCACAGAATTCACAACAGTACCCATTCAGATGGAGACATTTATTCTCAGTGAGGTAAGGTAAGTGTAGGACCTGGTATAAGAGAGATGCCGTAAAGGGGCTACCAGGTACACATAAAATTGGCCATTTTTATGCGCTAAACGCTCTCATTTTTCATATTTCTAGTGCAGTAATGCAGTTCAAATTTCGTATTTCAAGTTTGCATGTTCTAGCGCTGCAGTGTGCTGCCTTATTTACTTAACTATATACGAGTTGGCGACTCTAGGTTCAGCACCTGTTCACACTTAGTCTATGTTTGGATGTGCCGGTCAGGTTTTTGAAATGTATTCTTTAGCCTTCTGATCGTGCACTCCGCCTCCTAGCCACAGGTGTTTTAATTACAGCAGGTCCAGTACCCCTCCACAGAGAGAGAGAATTTTAGTCTAGGAAGAGGTTTCACATGTACCCATTCAGATGGAGACGTTTATTCTCAGTGAGGTAAGGCAAGTGTAGGACCTGTTATAAGAGAGATGCCGTAAAGGGGCTACCAGGTACACATAAAATTAGCCATTTTTATGCGCTAAACGCTCTCATTTTTCATATTTCTAGTGCAGTAATGCAGTTCAAATTTCGTATTTCAAGTTTGCATGTTCTAGCGCTGCAGTGTGCTGCCTTATTTACTTAACTATATACGAGTTGGCGGCTCTAGGTTCAGCACCTGTTCACACTTAGTCTATGTTTGGATGTGCCGGTCAGGTTTTTGAAATGCAGCCTTCTGATACTTCCTCTGTGACACACATCACTTTTGATGACTTCGCATTTGGCTACACATCCTGTACTTGCTGTTCTCCACCCGTTGGGGCCATTTAACTTCAGACGCCCTCTCATCATGGGTCTTCTCTTCTCAGCACAAAAATAATCATATCGACTACACAAAATGCAACGAGGCTCGGGGCGGTAGCCACAGACGAGGTTATCGTTTTCTGTTCCCTGCCCCATTACAGAAACACGGGGTCTTGTTTTGGTGTGTGTGTGTGTGGCAGTGTTTCAGTTACGAACACTTCCCAGCTCTGGTCGGCCACGCAGAGGGCAGCATCTGCTCCCTGAGACCCCACAACAGTGAGACCAGACGAGTACACTGTATATATATGTATATGTGCTAACCACTGTATATATATATACAGTTGTATATATATATATATATATATATATATATATACTGTATATATACAGTACAGACCAAAAGTTTGCGTATTCCGAGGCAGTTGGATGGGACTCTGAAAACCACTTTCTATGTAACTGCATCCACAGCTTCTCATTTGATTAACCAGCCAGATGCAAAGTCATCGCTCTGGTGTGATACACACACACTATGCCACACGAGGCTGGCTAAGCAAGAGAGGAGCCGTGGATGCCGGCTTGTAAAAGGTGGTTCAAAAGGCTCCCATCCATCAGTCGTGGAATACTGACCTGTTCGTTGAAACAGGGTCCTGCAAATTTATTTGCTTATGTCCATGTCCAATTGCAACAAATTTGGCTACCAACACTGAATAGATCTCCTTTGTTCCTGCGCCAAAGCAGTCATCAAAGCAAAAGGTGGCTACTTTGAAGAACCTAGAATATAAGACATAATTTCAGTTGTTTCACACTTTTTTGTTTAGTATATAATTCTACATGTGTTATTTCATAGTTTTGATGCCTTCAGTGTGAATGTACAATTTTCAGGTGTGTCCAAAGTTTTGGTCTGTACTATGTATATATATATATATATATATATATATATATATATATATATACACACTGGGGTCACAAATCCATGATTTTCCAGTAATTAGAAGTTCCAAGGCTAGCAACAGGATTCCTGACAGCTTCATCGACCAACGACTACACTGAGGACTCAACCCAAGGCCCTTGTGTGACTCCGCACCCCTGTACAAGGGTCAAAGGGTGAAGGCCAGGGCACCCATAGGACCTGATAATCGGAGCAGCCAGTGCAAAAGCTGCCTGTGAAAACCCTATTAGGAGCTATTAGGCTACCGAAAACAAAGTCATGATATAGTAACTTTGCAAACCGCCTCTTACTTGCTTGCATCCCTAACTCCTCTTCTGATTAGTAAGCATGACTATGATGTTGTGCAGAGCCAATTCATCAGAAGAGGCTCTGGGGACTCCAGCAGATAGGAGGCGGTTTGCACTGCAGTACTTCGGTCTGGCAGCCATAGAGTACTGCTATGGCTCCAGGTCCAGGGTCCAGAAAATATATTCTCTTATTTCTAAAATATATATGTATAATTGAGTACAGTATGCAAGCAAGGAAGGCAGGCAAGTAGGAGGTAATTCTCAGAGCTACTATACAGTGGTTATGTCTGTGGTGGCCTTGGCAGTTTGTAATAGATCTTCCACAGGCAGGCTTTTCAGTGGCTGCTCCGACTATCAGGTCCCAAGGGTGCCCTGCCCTTTACCCTTTGACCCTTATACAGGGATGAGAACTTACACAGGTGGCCTGGGTTGAGACCTCAGAGAAGTCACTGTCCGATAAAGCTGGCTGGCAGGAATGGCCATATATGCTGGGTCATATGCCAAAATCATCAGGTAGAAGAATGATCGGTAAGCGAGGGGAGGTCTGAAATAGGAATAATCTCTAGAATCACAGGAGGTGAGAGCAGAAGTTAACCAGATCTAGTACAAGGTATAACTGGCAGCCAGGGACTTTGTTTGTGCAGTTTCAAATTGGTAAATTTTCTTTGTGTGAACGGGACCTAAGCAAATATTGAATCTTCAGAAAGCTGTTTCTTAATTGGAGGGGTTGATGGACAGGCCTAGTCTTATGCTCCTCTATTAGCAGCCATTTTGAGACCAGGAGATCTGTGAGCAAAGCAGCACTAACAAGTGCAGGAAGAGAACCAGTAATAGTTTTATACAGTATTAGTAAGTAAACAAATCATGTCCCACCACATTTTGTAAAAAAAAAAAAGTAGACAACCCCATTAAATTTTTTTTGCTTTTCATTATACAATAAATATATATTTTTTTTAAATTAAACTGAAATAATACCCCTTTAACATTTCTATTGTCCAATGTCTAATGGTCCCTGGCTGTTAGAAGTAGACCCCTACTACCCCTTTGTGTCCATTAAATATACCCCAGTTCACAGTTTGCTCTCTGATTTCTGTTGGAAATCCAAAAGGCCTCAAAAGATAGTGCAAAATATAAGGGCAAACATAAATCTGCTGTCTTATTTCATCCGCACAATATATCAATGGCCTTGCTGTTGGCTGTAGATCACAGCTTCCTTTTCTCTTCACAGTTATTATTGTATTTTTTTTTCTTTCCAGTGGTTAGAGCTTCTGTCTATGGATTTGGTAAAAAAAAAAAAAAAAACAACATCTAAAGACTATGATTTTTGCCTGGCAAACTGCTGTAAAAATAAAAGCATTACCATGGTAAGCAACAGTACAATAAACAAGAATTCACAGTAACCTAGGAGTCTTCAACGGTAATTGTGTTTATTATGTTGACTGGGAAACAGAATAAAATGATGGAATAAAAAGCACATAAAGGATTGTGAAAAATAACAACCATGTTATAATATATACATTTTAGAACATGTACAGTAAGTCAGTCCTATCCAGAGGATAGAGCATAACTCACTGATCCCTGGGGATCAGGGGTATACATAGAAATCATGAGAACCTGTAGCAAAAGTCCTAATTGGGCCATCCCAGAACAATAAATGAAGTTAATATTTTGTGGAGTCACAGAATCACATGTTTCACAACTTTGCAGCCTCCCTCGCCCCTCCACTTAGAGTTATGGCCCCAACACAACCCTCCACACAGTATGGTAGCCCCATACAACCCTTCACACAATATGATGGACTGAACACAAACTGGCATACCGTATAATAGTTGCGTACAGTATAATAGCCCGCACTAGCCCTGCTAACAGTATAATGGCTCCTACATAGCTCTCCAAACAGTATAATCGCCCCCCACATAGCCCTGCAAACAGTATAATTGCCCCCCAGATAGCCCTCTAAATATTATAATGGCCCTCACATTTTTTTTTAATGGTCTTCGGCTCGATCTTGAGCCATGGCGACTTAGGCTACTTTCACACTTGCGTTTTTAGCAATCCATCGCAATCCGTCGTTTTGGGCAAAAATCAGATCCTGCAAATGTGCTCGCAGGATGCGTTTTTTGCCCATAGACTTGTATTAGCGACGGATGTCCACATGTCGCCTCCGTCGTGCGACAGATCCGTCGTGTTTTGGTGGACCGTCATCACAAAAAAATGTTCAATGTAACATTTTTTTGCCTGTCACATCCGCCACCTTCCACCGTGCATGCGCGGCCGAAACTCCGCCCCCTCCTCCCCGGACTTCAGAATGGGCAGCGGATGCATTGAAAAACTGCATCTGCTGCCCCCGTCGTGCACAAATTTCACAACGTGCGTCGGTACGTCGGCCCGACGCATAGCAACGGACCCGTACCGACGCAAGTGTGAAAGTAGCCTGAATGAACAAACAATCTGAAGCAAGATCGATCTAGTGCAAGCCTAGATAAGTGCAACAGTGTCTTCTCCGCCGTTATATTCATAGTATCAAGCCATCAGGTTGCTGGTATTTCTCTTCGCCTTGTTCCTTCTATTCTTGCGACCATGATATCATTCTTCCGTTATTGCTTCGTATGATGTGTCCAAAGTAGGCAAATTGTAGTTTGGTAATCATTGATTTGAGTAACATGTCTGGCTTGATTTTTTCCTAAATTGATTTGTTTGGTCTTCTTGCCATCCATGGCATTGGTAACATCCTTTTCCAGCACCACATTTCATAGGCGTCGATTGTTCTTGTGTCTTGTTTTTTTATTGTCTAGGCTTTGCATCCGTACGTTTTCAAAGTAAAGATCAAAGGCTGCCCACATATCCCTCCATACAGTTAGGTCCATATATATTTGGACAGAGACAACATTTTTCTAATTTTGGTTATAGACATTACCACAATGAATTTTAAACAAAACAATTCAGATGCAGTTGAAGTTCAGACTTTCAGCTTTCATTTGAGGGTATCCACATTAAAATTGGATGAAGGGTTTAGGAGTTTCAGCTCCGTAACATGTGCCACCCTGTTTTTAAAGGGACCAAAAGTAATTGGACAATTGACTCCAAGGCTATTTCATGGACAGGTGTGGGCAATCCCTTCGTTATGTAATTCTCAATTAAGCAGATAAAAGGCCTGGAGTTGATTTGAGGTGTGGTGCACGCATTTGGAAGGTTTTGCTGGGAAGTAAACATGTGGTCAAAGGAGCTCTCCATGCAGGTGAAACAAGCCATCCTTAAGCTGCGAAAACAGAAAAAACCCATCCGAGAAATTGCTACGATATTAGGAGTGGCAAAATCTACAGTTTGGTACATCCTGAGAAAGAAAGAAAGCTCTGGTGAACTCATCAATGCAAAAAGACCTGGGTGCCCACAGAAGACAAAAGTGGTGGATGATCGCAGAATAATCTCCATGGTGAAGAGAAACCCCTTCACAACAGCCAACCAAGTGAACAACACTCTCCAGGAGGTAGGCGTATCAATATCCAAATCTACCATAAAGAGAAGACTGCATGAAAGTAAATACAGAGGGTTCACTGCACGGTGCAAGCCACTCATAAGCATCAAGAATAAAAAGGCTAGACTGGACTTTGCTAAAAAACATCTAAAAAAGCCAGCACAGTTCTGGAAGAACATTCTTTGGACAGATGAAACCAACATCAACCTCTACCAGAATGATGGAAAGAGAAAAGTATGGCAAAGGCGTGGTACAGCTCATGATCCAAAGCATACCACATCATCTGTAAAACATGGCAGAGGCAGTGTGATGGCTTGGGCATGCATGGCTGCCAGTGGCACTGGGTCACTTGTGTTTATTGATGATGTGACACAGGACAGAAGTAGCCGAATGAATTCTGAGGTATTCAGAGCCATACTGTGTGCTCAGATCCAGCCAAATGCAGCAAAACTGATTGGTCGTCATTTCATACTACAGATGGACAATGACCCAAAACATAAAGCCAAAGCAACCCAGGAGTTTATTAAAGCAAAGAAGTGGAATATTCTTGAATGGCCAAGTCAGTCACCTGATCTCAACCCAATTGAGCATGCATTTCACTTGTTAAAGACTAAACTTCAGACAGAAAGGCCCACGAACAAACAGCAACTGAAAACCACCACAGTGAAGGCCTGGCAGAGCTTCAAAAAGAATGAAACACAGAATCTGGTGATGTCCATGAGTTCAACACTTCAGGCAGTCATTGTCAACAAAGGGTTTTCAACCCAAGTACTAAAAATGAACATTTAATTTAAAATTATTGACTCTGTCCAATTACTTTTGGTCCCTTTAAAAACAGGGTGGCACATGTTAAGGAGCTGAAACTCCTAAACCCTTCATCCAATTTTAATGTGGATACCCTCAAATGAAAGCTGAAAGTCTGAACTTCAACTGCATCTGAATTGTTTTGTTTAAAATGCATTGTGGTAATGTCAATAACCAAAATTAGAAAAATGTTGTCTCTGTCCAAATATATATGAACCTAACTGTATATAATAATGGCCCTCACATAGACCTCCATATAGTGTAATGGGCCCCACATAGTCCTCCAAACAGTATAATGCCCCCTTAATGTTCTCAGTAATTAAAAACATATCTATACTCACCTCTCCTCGTTCCTCCGGTCTTTTCAGCGGGTTATCTGCTTCTTTGCTCCGCACAGCGGGCACGATTTGGGGACGTCATTGTGCCTACTGCACTGATAGTTCAGAGCTCAGAAGCAGAGGGAGAATGATGGAGGAGGGAGCTGACTGCTCCTTCTTCCAGCTTTGCTTTTAACTGTATCCGTACTGGCACTAGGCCCCTTGACTCATAGACCCCATCGCGACCATGTAATCTGCCACTATTTACGGTACACCACTGTCAGCAATCCCAAAATGGGGACTCTGGAAACCCCAAGAACTGGATTTTGCATAGCCTGATCTTGATCTGGAAAGCAGGTGTTCATGATTGACTTCTGCTCCTTTCATTGTTAGTGTGACTTCTTGTACTCGGAATAGAAAAGAGGCCAAGCACGTGCACCTCCTGTCCTTTCAGCACGGGGCATCAAAGTCCCAATCACTGGATCGCTGGGGATCCCAGTGGTTGGAACGCCCAGTGATCAGCAAGTTACTCCCTAACCTATGGATAGGGGACTTTATTTGGGGGGATAACTCTTTAAATAGACTGTATGACCATTACACAGAGTAGATAACTTACTGATTGCTGATCCAATGAGTTCAGCGGTCGGCCATTTCTCTTAGTCCCATAAACAATAAGTAATGCAGTGGTTCTCATGTGGGACCATTGTGCTGAACAATCGTGGTAATACAGAGCCTCATTTTCCGGATCTGAAGGTTCTCCATCCAGCAAATTATCACCTATCCCTTCTTGTAAGCATCCCTTATTTGCATGAGAGGATGGGATCACCGACAAAAGAGTGTTTCTCTTTTTAAAGTTTGATAGGCATGTTTACATGGGCAATGCTTGCAAATTAATGTTTGTTTGAATGATTGCCCTGTGTAACAGGTTCTTTTTTATTTTATCACTCAATTTTCTCTTTGAGTATACAGTATGTTTATACAGGGAGGAAAAATATCATGTTGCTACTTGGAAACTGTTAACAAGCTGCTGTTGATGGAGCTGTCATTATTGTATGTCTCTTGTATGACTAGGCATTTCTTGTGAATGACTCGTTAACATTTTAATACAGGTTTGATGCTCATGTAGTAATTATCTGAGCTGCCAAGTATATCTAGATGCTTAATTAGAATATACATAAAACCGTAACAAGATCTGTCATCAGCACACAATCTGCTAAAGTATGATTTGAAAGTAGCACACAAACATTTTGTGCAGAAAAAGTGAAAAACAAGCAAAAACAACAAATTACAAAGTGTACAGCCTCTGGTGCTAAATATAACAAGGAACAAAAACTCAGGGGATTGCAATTTTATTTTGATAGACTTTAGTGTAAACCATTGATTTACCAGCTTGTGTAACTTTGTAGCAATTATTAAAGCATACCTGCAAAGCTGCTGTTAGGGCTAGCGGAACGCACCAATAGAGACATTGATAGGAGGTGCGTTCGCAGCCCGGGGTCCACCGTGCAGAAATACCTGCGGATGGACACTGAGCTCACACGTGGGTTAAAATTCACCCCGTGTGAAATGGAAGCGAGCTCTGTTGCCTCACAGAGTCGTGCTGTACACAGGGACTAAAACCCTGACTAAAAGTTGTGCTTGCTCTGGAACTCTTCTGTGCTAACCGCACACATGAATGAACCAGATGCTAAGCTAAGGCTAATTGCCCCTACTGACGCTAGCTGCCTGCCTGAGTGTACAGCCCCAAAGCTAAACAGACTCACACCACATATAGACTGAGTGGTAGAGTATCTACTGGCAACAGCCACACACAAATGATACTAGCGCATGGCTGTGCGGCCATGCAAACCTTTTATAGTTGTAGCTTCTTCAGGACCTTCCTAGTGGACCAATAGGAGCTGCTACAGGACCTGAGCTTATGACCCCTGACCTCCAATGAGAGGTCTTCCCTTGGGCATGCTCAGAGGGAGAAAAGCAGGACTTGGTCCCAGAAGCGTCTGCTCACCGCTGACCAGTACTGGCGGCAATGGCTGAGCCTAGAAGAGCAGCAGTACCCAAGCGCACAGTATCTGCCTGAGCCAGATGCTGGAACCGACGTCTCCGCTGAGCAGGCTCCACTGCAGCTGGAGAAGAATGGGAGACCACAGAGGAGGTGGTTCGAGATTCCCCCTGTGCAGCGGCGGGAACTCGAGACCTAACAGCTGCCGCCAGGAATTTCAGGGCCTCATGCTGGCAACATTTTCAGGCCCCTTTGAGACTCTGCCCAGGCTCCACCAAAGCTCAGCCTCCACCCCTCAAACCTTCCAGAGTCCCACCGCCCACTCTTGGAAAAACTCCACTTCTGCACCACGTCCTCACCAATCACACAGTAACAGTTCCTATCGAACACCACATCACATACATGGCCATCAGCTTTTGTTTTGGGCCAAAGATTTTTTCAGCCTGCCACGGCCCTACACTACTCTAACCTATTAAACATTTCTTAAAGTATACAATACTCTTTTTAGGTATATTTTTATTTATTTTTCTTTAAGAGCATGTTTCACATACATTTTTTTAAATGCCCAATAATACGATATACAAGGGACAAATACTGTCACACCATGGCCGGACCACATATTGCGACCACAGTGACCAAATAATACCACATACATGGAACAAATACTGCCGCACCATGACCAGACCAAATATTACCAAAACATAGTGATCGAATAATACCACATACAAGGAGCAAATACCGCCACACCAAGACCAGACCACATATTACCACCACATAGTGACCAAATACTACCACATACAAGGGACAAATATCACCACACCATGACCAGACCACATATTACCACCACATAATGACTGAATACTGCAATACTGATCATTAATTTAAAAAAACCCACAATACTAAATGCCATTATACACTCTGTATATGGTGTCAGTGCACAGGTAATACAGTGATCACCAGTGTCATTATACACAGAAGCTCTGTACATATTGTACAGGTAATACAGTAATCAACAGTGACATTGCATTTTCCACTTGTTTCATGAAGAAAAGTGGATCGTAAATGATGAAAGGCATTTTTCACTGACTAGACATATTATAAAGCATATACAATGGCTTTCAAAAGTATTCACCTCACTTGCCATTTTTCGTGTTTTGCTATGTCACTATGTGGAATTTCAATGTTTTTTTTTTTTTCTGAGAGTTTGCATCAGTTCATGTAAAGAACATGCCTATGACTGTGAACACTTGGTTTTCTTTTTATTTTGAAGCAAACAACAGATAGGACAAAAAAACTGAAAACTTCAGTGTGCAGAACTATTCACCTCCCTAAAGTCAGTACTTTGTAGATCCTCCTTTTGTGACAATTACAGCTGCAAGTAGCTTTGGATAGTCTCTATAAGCGTTCCACATCTTGCCACTGGGATTTTTGTCCATTCCTCAAGGCAAAACTGCTCCAGCTCCTTCAAGTTAGATGGTTCCCTCTAGTGAACAGCTGACCTCAGATTCTCAATTGGATTAAGGTCTGGGCTTTAACTAGGCCTCTCCAACACATTTACACATTTTCTGTTAAACTAATAGTATTGGTTTAGCCGTATGCTTTAGGCCATTATCTTGTTGGAAGGTGAACCTCCGTCCCAGTCTCCAATCACTGACAGACTGAAACAGGTTTTGCTCAAGAATATCTCTGTATTTCACACCATCATTCTTTCCCTCGACTCGGACCATTTTATCTGTCCCTGCTGCCGAAAACCATCCCCAGAGCATGAGACTGCCACCACCATGTTGCACTGTGGTGATGGTGTTCTTGGAGTGATGAGCTGTGTTGGTTTGGCTTATTGTGGTCGTGTAGACAGATACTCGAGTCTCTGCTTGAGAACCCTGCAACTCCTTCAGGGTTTCCTTTGGTCTCTGTGCAACCTCTCTGATTAATACCCTCCTTGCCTAGGCTGAGAATTTTAGTGGGCAGCCCTCTCTTGACAGATTTATTGTGGTTCCATGTTCTTTTAATTTTATGATAATGGCTTGATGGAACTCCAGGGGATCATCAGTGATTGGGATATTTTTTCATAACCCAACCCTGACTTGTCCTTCTCAACAACTTTGTCCCTGGCTTGTTTGGAGATCTCTTGGTCTTCATGGTCTTCGGCCTTTCAGAAAAGGCAAAGTGTATATATTGACAGACATGTGACACTTACATCGCACACAGGTGGACGTCCTGTCACTAAGCATGTGACTTTTGAAGGTAATTGCTTGCACCAGAGGTTTTTAGAGGTTTCATCGCAAAAGGTGTGAATACATATGCACATGCCAATTTTTAGTTATTTGATCCCATAAATTTAATTTATGCCTATATTTTTCTCACTTCACTTCACCTTCTTAGTTTTTAGTGCTGATGCATCACGCACAAATTGGATTAAAAGCTAAGTGTGGTTTATACTTTCGCAAGGCACGGTAGTACTTACAACAACATGAGAAAATATAAATTGTAGATAAATGTCTTCATGCCAGTATAAATAAGTGTTCAGAATTAGCACATTGTCTTTTAAAGAGCATTGAGGAATATGTGGTTCTTTGAATAATTTCTATATGGGTTTTGGGAAGGGTGTTTTTTGGGAAAAAAAAACATTTTTGTTGTAGGTGATCAAATATCTTTTAACCCCTTTCTGCCATTAGACGTACTATTCCGTCCATGTGGGGTGCGCCCTACTTCCCAAGGACGGAATAGTACGTCCAGCGCGATCAGCCGCGCTCACGGGGGGAGCGCGGCCAATCGCGGCCGGGTGTCAGCTGACTATCGCAGCAGACATCCGACACTATGTGCCAGGAGCAGTCACAGACCGCCCCCGGCACATTAACCCCCGGCACACTGCGATCAAATATGATCGCAGTGTTCCGGCGGTATAGGGAAGCATCGCACAGGGAGGGGGCTCCCTGCGTGCTTCCCTGAGACCCTCGGAGCAACGCGATGTGATTGCGTTGCTGCGAGGGTCTCTTACCTCCTCCTCCCTGCAGGCCCGGATCCAAAATAGCTGTGGGGCTGCATCCGGGTCCTGCAGGGAGGTGGCTTACCAGCGCCTGCTCAGAGCAAGCGCTGGTAAGCGTCACTGCTGTGCCTGTGTGATCGCTGATCTGACACAGTGCACAGCAAAGTGTCAGATTGTCGATGTGTCAATAAAATGTGAAAAACCCGCTATAAAAGTAAATCAAACCCCCTTCATCACCCCCTTAGGGAAAAATAAATAAAATAAAAAAATGTATTTATTTCCATTTTCCCATTAGGGTTAGGGTTAGGGCTAGGGTTAGGGCTAGGGCTAGGGTTAGGGCTAGGGCTAGGGTTAGGGCCAGGGTTAGGGTTAGGGTTGGAGCTAGGGCTACAGTTAGGGTTGGGTTAAAGTTAGGGTTAGGGTTGGGGCTAAAGTCAGGGATAGAGTTGGGCTAAAGTTAGGGTTAGGGTTTGGATTACATTTCTGGTTGGGAATAGGGTTGGGATTAGGGTTAGGGGTGTGGTTAGGGTTACCGTTGAGATTAGGGTTAGGGGTGTGTTTGGATTAGGGTTTCAGTTATAATTGGGGGGGTCTCCACTGTTTAGGCACATGAGGGGCTCTCCAAATGCGACATGGCGTCCGATCTCAATTCCAGCCAATTCAGCGTTGAAAAAGTAAAACAGTGCTCCTTCCCTTCCGAGCTCTCCCGTGCGCCCAAACAGGGGTTTACCCCAACATATGGGTATCAGCGTACTCAGGACACATTGGACAACAACATTCGGGTCCAATTTTTCCTGTTACCCTTGGGAAAATACAAAACTGGGGGCTAAAAAATAATTTTTGTGGAAAAAAAAGGTTTTTTATTTTCACGGCTCTGTTTTATAAACTGTAGTGAAACACTTGGGGGTTCAAAGTTCTCACAACACATCTAGATAAGTTCCTTGGGGGTTCTAGTTTCCAATATGGGGTCACTTGTGGGGGTTTTCTACTGTTTAGTTACATGAGGGGCTCTGCAAATGCAACGTGACGACCGCAGACCAATCCATCTAAGTCTGCATTCCAAATGGCGCTCCTTCCCTTCCGAGCTCTGCCATGCACCCAAACGGTGGTTCCCTCTCACATATTGGGTATTAGCATACTCAGTACAAATTGGACAACAACTTTCGGGGTTCAATTTCAACTGTTACCCTTGGAAAAATACAAAACTGGGGGCTAAAAAATATTTTTTGTGGAAAAAAAGGATTTTTTATTTTCACGGCTCTGCGTTATAAACTGTAGTGAAACACTTGGGGTTCAAAGTTCTCACAACACATCTAGATAAGTTCCTTGGGGGGTCTAGTTTCCAATATGGGTCCCTTGTAGGGGTTTCTACTGTTTAGGTACATTAGGGGCTCTGCAAACGCAACATGACGCCTGCAGACCAATCCATCTAAGTCTGCATTCCAAATGGCGCTCCTTCTCTTCCGAGCTCTGCCATGCACCCAAACGGTGGTTCTCCCCACATATGGGGTATCAGCGTACTCAGGACAAATTGGACAACAACTTTTGGGGTCCAATTTCTCCTGTTACCCTTAGGAAAATATAAAACTGGGGGCTAAAAATAATTTTTGTGGGAAATTTTTTTTTTATTTTCACAGCTCTGCGTTATAAACTGTAGTGAAACACTTGGGGTTCAAAGCTCTCACAACACAGCTAGATGAGTTCCTTAGGGGGTCTACTTTCCAAAATGGTGTCACTTGTGGAGGGTTTCTATGTTTAGGCACATCAGTGGCTCTCCAAACGCAACATGGCATCCCATCATAATTCCAGTCAATTTTGCATTGAAAAGTCAAACGGCGCTCCTTCCCTTCCGAGCTCTGGCATGCGCCCAAACAGTAATTTACCCCCACAAATGGAGTATCATCGTACTCAGGACAAATTGTACAACAACTTTTGGGGTCCAATTTCTTCTCTTACCCTTGGGAAAATAAAAAATTGGGGGCGAAAAGATGAAAAAATATGATTTTTTAAGGCTCTGCATTATAAACTTCTGTGAAGCACTTGGTGGGTCAAAGTGCTAGGAGTCGAGTTTCCTCTGCTGCACAGGGGGAATCTCGATCCGTCTCCGCTGCGGTCTCCTATTCTCCTCCAGCCGCAGTGGAGTCTGCTCAGCTGGGACGTCGCTCCCAGTGTCTTGCTCGCTCTCACTCTGTACAGAGAGTTACTGCTGCTTCTTCAGCTCCTGCCATTAAAGTCAGTGCTGGTCAGCAGCAAGCGGACTTCCCTGGGACTAAGTCCTTGTTTGCGCACACTGAGCATGCCCAGAGCAAGATCTCCCGTTGGAGATCGAGGGTCATGTGCTCTGGCTCTGCAGCGCATTCCATTGGTCCTCTTGGCAGGCCCTGGAAGGGCAAAGTTTCTGTGGCCACTTCCTGTCCTGCAATTATATAAACTGCGCATGACCGCACGGCCATGCGCTAGTGTACAATTGAATACGTGTGTTTGTTGTGAGTGCAAGTCGTTCATTAAATACCCCTACCCTATTGTATGACTGTTCGCGTATGGAGTATGGCTGCTATCTAGCGCCCGACAAATCACTCAACGTGTCACACACGTATCAGCGTCTATTGCTGTGACCGCCAGTGCGGCGCCACGCGCCAGTAGTGCGCTTCCTGACCCACGTCTGGGTGCTTTGTGGTGCCTGCCAGCACGGCACAGTTCGCACTTCGGTGCTCTAATTATAAGAGTTGCCTAACACACCCTGTTGCGGTGTTGTGTCAGCAAGTGGTCTAATCGGACTTCAATCCTAGTTGGGGTTAAGTTCGCTGACTGCTTGCTCGCCTTCTATGTGCGGTACCGCGATCCTGTGACGCAACAGGATCGCTTCCTTCACGTTGGGAGAAGTTTAACCCACGCGAGTATACTTATGAGTACCGCCATATAGTCCTTACATTACTCAGCAGCAGGTTCTATCTCTGCACGGTGGACCCCGGGCTACGAACGCACCGTACACTATCAGTCTTATTATTTGGTGCGTTCCGCTAGCCCTAACATTACACTAGCGCCAGGGTCTGGCTAGTGATGACGGACAAACAGCAATCCCTGCGGTATATACAGCAGCTGGAGGGTAGGTTGGCGGCTCTCGAGAGCGCAACCTCAGCTGTGGATGTTACCGCAGTTGCTGTACAGGCTGCCAGCGTGGCTGCAGCAACTTTGTCCATTGCCACCCCTGTTCCGACATTTTCTCGCCTCCCGCTGCCAGAAAAATTTTCTGGTAATAGCAAATTTTGTAGGGGATTCGTGAGTCAGTGCTCTATTCATCTCGAGCTTCTGGCTGCACGTTTCCCCACAGAGCGGGCTAAGGTGGGATTTATTGTGTCTCTATTGTCGGACAGGGCGTTGGAATGGGCTACGCCGCTGTGGGAGCGTGGCGATCATGTGGTGCAGAGTGCTCCTCTGTTTTTGAGCACTTTAAAACAGGTCTTTTTAGGACCTCAAGTCACCCATGACACTGCGCTCCAACTGCTGGCATTAACTCAGGGTGAGTCCTTGGTCAGTCATTTTGCCGTCCAATTCCGCACTTTAGCATCTGAGCTGGAATGGTCGGATAAAGCTCTTATCCCCATATTTTGGAGGGGCTTGGCTGACCATGTAAAGGACGCTCTGGCCACCAGGGAGATTCCTGCCACACTGGAGGAGTTAATAACAGTCTCCACTCGAATTGACCTCCGTTTTAACGAGCGGAGGTTAGAGCGAGCCCAGTGTAGGCAGAGGTTTCGGCTGGCTCCTACTTTCGCCAAACCTCTGGAATCTCCGGTCCTGGTTCCTGAGTCACATGAGGCCAGGGAAGTGTCACAAGCGGGACCTAAGTCCCGGACCGCTTGTGCACTCAGGGTCTGTCATGTTTGCCAGCAGTCTGGACATTTAGCCACCAGATGTCCTCAGCGGTCGAGGAAACGTCAGCGTCTAGTGGTCGTAGGTGGAGGTACACTAGACACGGCGACGTTTGCCTCTAAATTGTCCTTTAAGGGGACAATTACTATAGGCTCATTCTCCCACTCGGTAGAGCTCTGCGTGGATTCTGGGGCGGAGGGCAATTTTATGTCTTCTGCCTTCGCCCAACGCCACGCAATACCTCTGGTTATGCTAGCTCAACCTGTAACGGTACGAGTGGTGAATGACCCTCTGCCCTCACAGATAACTCACCAGACCATCCCTTTTACTCTGTCCATGTCGCTATCTCATCAGGAGATTATTTCTCTGCTCGTCATTCCAGAGGGAATTGATGAAGTCCTGTTGGGAATACCTTGGCTACGGTACCACTCTCCTCATATCGAGTGGTCCTCAGGCAGAATTCTGGGATGGGGTGAATCTTGTGGGGGTAGGTGTCAGAGGGAGTGCGTTCAGGTAGCTACAACTGAGGTACCCGCAGATCTTTCCTCTCTCCCCAAGCAGTATTGGTCGTATGCAGACGTATTCTCCAAAAAGGCGGCGGAGACCCTTCCGCCCCATCGCCCCTATGACTGTCCTATTGACCTCTTGCCTGGTGCTGAGCCTCCCCGGGGTCGAGTCTATCCGCTATCTCTCCCGGAGACGGAGGCAATGTCACAGTACATCCAGGAAAATCTGGCAAGAGGGTTCATCAGGAAGTCAGTGTCACCTGCTGGGGCAGGGTTCTTCTTCGTGCAGAAGAAGAGTGGGGAATTGCGTCCATGCATAGACTACAGGGGTCTTAACGCCATCACCGTTAAGAATAAATACCCTTTGCCTTTGATATCTGAACTGTTCGATAGGCTTCGGGGAGCAAGGGTATTTACTAAATTAGATCTGCGGGGTGCTTACAACCTGATTCGCATCCGTGAGGGGGACGAATGGAAGACGGCTTTTAACACCAGGGATGGGCACTATGAATATCTGGTGATGCCCTTTGGGCTCTGTAATGCCCCAGCCGTTTTCCAAGACTTTGTGAACGATATCTTCCGGGATATGCTTTCCACCTCGGTCGTAGTCTATCTGGATGATATTCTCATCTACTCTCCAGATATTGACTCCCACCAGAGAGATGTTTGCAAAGTCTTCGACCTCCTACGGGCAAACTCCCTCTATGCCAAGTTGGAGAAGTGTATGTTTGAGCAGGAGTCCTTACCTTTCCTAGGCTACATCATCTCAGCCCAGGGATTGGCTATGGATCCTGCCAAACTACAGGCTGTGATGGACTGGCAGGAACCCCATTCTCTTAAAGAGGTGCAGCGCTTTATGGGGTTCATCAATTATTATCGCCAGTTCATCCCGCATTTCTCAACTTTGGTAGCTTCCTTGATTGCCCTCACCAAGAAGGGGGCGAATCCCAAATTGTGGTCTGAGGAGGTCTCCAAGGCTTTTATCTCTATAAAGTCACACTTCGCTAGCGCTCCCATTCTTCATCGCCCCGATGTTGATAAGCCATTTATCATGGAGGTGGATGCCTCTTCTGTTGGTGCTGGAGCAGTCCTCTTCCAAAAAGATGCTCAAGGTCGGAAGCATCCTTGCTTCTTTTTCTCCAAGACCTTCGCACCAGCAGAGAAGAATTATTCCATCGGGGACAGGGAGTTGCTAGCCATGAAGTTGGCTTTCTCGGAGTGGAGACATCTCTTGGAGGGAGCACGTTTTCCCTTCCAAGTCTTCACAGATCACAAAAATTTGGTGTATCTGCAGACAGCTCAGCGGTTGAATTCTCGCCAGGCCAGATGGTCCTTGTTCTTCTCCTGGTTTCATTTCACCCTCCATTTCCTTTCTGGGGAGAAGAACATTCAGGCCGACGCTTTCTCTCGCTCGGTTGTGTCATCTGCGGAGGAGGAGGAGGAGCCTCGGCTTATTGTCCCCACCGAGAGTTTGAGAACCGTGGCCCCGGTTTCGCTGGAGTCTGTGCCCCCGGGCAAGACTTTTGTTCCATCTAGTTTGCGACCGGAGGTTCTCTCTTGGGCACACTCGTCCAGGGTGGGTGGACATTTTGGTACTAAAAGGACATCAGAGTTACTGGCGAGGACATACTGGTGGCCGCATATGGCTCGTGATGTCGCAGAGTACGTTCGGGCGTGTGTCTCTTGCGCCAGGAACAAGACTCCTCGGCAACGGCCAGCTGGGTTGCTTTATCCTCTGCCCGTGGCTGACAGGCCCTGGGAGATGGTCGGGATGGACTTTGTGGTTGGCTTACCCAAGTCTCGTAATTGCACCATTATCTGGGTGATCACCGATCATTTTTCCAAAATGGTGCATTTGGTGCCTCTTCCATGGCTACCATCTGCACGGGCGTTGGCTGTCTTGTTTATCAAGCATATCTTTCGCTTACACGGTATGCCAGACAAAATTGTTAGTGACCGGGGTCCCCAGTTTGCGTCTCGATTCTGGAGGGAGCTATGTCGTCTACTCAGTATTGAGTTAAATCTCTCTTCGGCATATCATCCCGAAACGAATGGGTTGGTAGAAAGGGCCAACCAGACCTTGGTCACATATCTGCGACATTTTGTTTCTGCCAGACAGGATGACTGGGCATCCTTGCTACCGTGGGCAGAGTTTGCACTTAACAATGCCGTAGCCGACTCTACCGGTCAGACTCCATTCCTCTTAAATTACGGCCAGCATCCGCGTGTTCCTGTGCCCATGCCTGTGTCTTCCGCTGATCCCAGGGTGGCAGACTGGGCTGTGGAGGCACGGGACATTTGGGATCGCACGCAGGATGCCATTCGGGCCTCCAAGGAGAGAATGAGGTCCTCCGCCGATGTTCATCGGCGCCCCGCTCCGACTTTTGCCCCTGGCGACTTTGTGTGGCTCTCCGCCCGTAACATCAGGCTGCGAGTTGAGTCCACTAAGTTTGCTCCTCGCTACTTGGGTCCCTTCAAGGTTCTCGAATAGGTTAATCCTGTGGTCTACCGCCTGGCTCTTCCTCCACGCTTGGGTATCACCGACACCTTTCATGTGTCCCTCTTAAAACCCGTATACATGTCCCGGTTTTCCGAGTCATCTGCCGGGACATCGGGTTCGTCTACGGACGATTACGAGGTGAACGCTATTTTGGGGTGCAAGGTGGTACGCGGCAAAAAGTTTTATTTGGTGGATTGGAAGGGTTATGGTCCAGAGGACAGGTCTTGGGAGCCTGCTGAAAACATTCGGGCCCCACAGCTCATTGCTGCCTTCGAGCGTAGCGAGGCCCAAGGAGGGGGGGGCCCTAGAAGGGGGGGTAATGTTAGGAGTCGAGTTTCCTCTGCTGCACAGGGGGAATCTCGATCCGTCTCCGCTGCGGTCTCCCATTCTCCTCCAGCCGCAGTGGAGTCTGCTCAGCAGGGACGTCGCTCCCAGTGTCTTGCTCGCTCTCACTCTGTACAGAGAGTTACTGCTGCTTCTTCAGCTCCTGACATTAAAGTCAGTGCTGGTCAGCGGCGAGCGGACTTCCCTGGGACTAAGTCCTTGTTTGCGCACACTGAGCATGCCCAGAGCAAGATCTCCCGTTGGAGATCGAGGGTCATGTGCTCTGGCTCTGCAGCGCATTCCATTGGTCCTCTTGGCAGGCCCTGGAAGGGCAAAGTTTCTGTGGCCACTTCCTGTCCTGCAATTATATAAACTGCGCATGACCGCACGGCCATGCGCTAGTGTACAATTGAATACATGTGTTTGTTGTGAGTGCAAGTCGTTCATTAAATACCCCTACCCTATTGTATGACTGTTCGCGTATGGAGTATGGCTGCTATCTAGCGCCCGACAAATCACTCAACGTGTCACACACGTATCAGCGTCTATTGCTGTGACCGCCAGTGCGGCGCCACGCTCCAGTAGTGCGCTTCCTGACCCACGTCTGGGTGCTTTGTGGTGCCTGCCAGCACGGCACAGTTCGCACTTCGGTGCTCTAATTATAAGAGTTGCCTAACACACCCTGTTGCGGTGTTGTGTCAGCAAGTGGTCTAATCGGACTTCAATCCTAGTTGGGGTTAAGTTCGCTGACTGCTTGCTCGCCTTCTATGTGCGGTACCGCGATCCTGTGACGCAACAGGATCGCTTCCTTCACGTTGGGTGAAGTTTAACCCACGCGAGTATACTTATGAGTACCGCCATATAGTCCGTCATTACTCAGCAGCAGGTTCTATCTCTGCACGATGGACCCCGGGCTACGAACGCACCGTACACTATCAGTCTTATTATTTGGTGCGTTCCGCTAGCCCTAACACAAAGTGCTCATCACACATCTAGATAAGTTCCTTAGGAGGTCTACATTCCAAAATGTTGTCACTTGGGGGTTTCAATGTTTAGGCACATCAGTGGCTCTCCAAACGCAACATGGCGTCCCATCTCAATTCCTGTCAATTTTGCATTGAAAAGTCAAATGGTGCTCCTTCCCTTCTGAGCTCTCCTTTGCGCCCAAACAGTGGTTTACCCCCACATATGGGTTATCAGCATACTCAGGACAAATTGTACAACAACTTTTGAAGTCCAATTTCTTCTCTTACCCTTGGGAAAATAAAAATTTGGGGCGAAAAGATAATTTTTGTGAAAAAAATATGATTTTTTATTTTTACGGCTCTGCATTATAAACTTCTGTGTATCACTTAATGGGTCAAAGTGCTCAGCACACATCTAGATAAGTTCCTTAGGGGGTCTACTTTCCAAAATGGTGTCACTTGTGGGGGGTTTCAATATTTAGGCACATCAGTGGGTTTCCAAACGCAACATGGCGTCCCATCTCAATTCCTGTCAATTTTGCATTGAAAAGTCTAACGGCGCTCCTTCCCTACCGAGTTCTCCCTTGCGCCCAAACAGTGGTTTACCCCCACATATGGGGTATCATTGTACTCAGGACAAATTGTACAACAACTTTTGCGGTCCATTTTCTCCTGTTACCCTTGGTAAAATAAAACAAATTGGAGCTGAAGTAAATTTTTTGTGAAAAAAAAAGTTAAATGTTCATTTTTATTTAAACATTCCAAAAATTCCTGTGAAACACCTGAAGGGTTAATAAACTTCTTGAATGTGGTTTTGAGCACCTTGAGGGTTGCAGTTTTTAGAATGGTGTCACACTTGGTTATTTTCTATCATATAGACCCCTAAAAATGACTTCAAATGAGATGTGGTCCCTAAAAAAAAATGGTGTTGTAAAAATGAGAAATTGCTGGTCAACTTTTAACCCTTTTATCTCTCTAACGAAAAAAAAATTTGGTTCCAAAATTGTGCTGCTGTAAAGTAGACATGTGGGAAATGTTACTTATTAAGAATTTTGTGTGACACATCTCTGTGATTTAATTGCCTAAAAATTCAAAGTTGGAAAATTGCAAAATTTTCAACATTTTCACCAAATTTCCATTTTTTTCACAAATAAACGCAGGTAATATCAAATAAATTTTACCACTGTCATGAAGTACAATATGTCACGAGAAAACAATGTCAGAATCACCAGGATCCGTTGAAGCGTTCCAGAGTTATAACCTCACTAGTTGGTGGCCCGATTCTAACGCATCGGGTATTCTAGAATATGCATGTCCACGTAGTACCGTATTTTTGGGACTACAAGACGCACTTTTTCCCCCCCAAAAAAGGGGGGAAAATGGGGGGTGCGTCTAATAGTCGCAATGCAGGCTTACCGTGGCGGCAGAGGTGCGGTGGCAGAGGTGCAGCGGCAGAGGTGCGGCGGCAGAGGTGTGGCGGCAGAGGAGGCGCAGTAAGCGGGGTCCCTTTCTCCGGTGAGGTGATGCAGCAGCCCGGTATGCAGCAGAGCCGGGTGAATCCTGTTGTTATCAGTGGTGGCGGCCATTTTCCTGAGGCCGCGCGTGCGCAGATGGAGCGCTCTGCTTCCCGGGGCTTCAGGAAAATGGCCGCCGCGATCTCTGTTGTGAATTCTGTGGCAGAGCTCCCTCCTGTGGTCACAAGTGGTACTTCGGCTGATTCTCTCTGTGAGCTTCTGTTGGTGGAGGGAAGTGGTACTGCGGCTTCTGAGTTTCCTCCCTCAGGTGATCTGGTGAGGTCGTTAGGTGCTTCTCTACTTAACTCCACCTAATGCTTTGATTCTGGCTTCCTGTCAATGTTCCAGTGTTGGACTTGCTTTTCCCTGGATCATTCCTGTGGCCTGCTGCTCTGCATAGCTAAGTTCTTCTTTGCTATTTGTTTGCTATTTTTTCTGTCCAGCTTGTCTAATTTGTTGCTGGAAGCTCTGGGACGCAAAGGGTGTACCTCCGTGCCGTTAGTTCGGTACGGAGGGTCTTTTTGCCCCCTTTGCGTGGTTTTCTTTAGGGTTTTGTGTAGACCGCAAAGTTACCTTTTCTATCCTCGATCTGTTAAGAAAGTCGGGCCTCACTTTGCTGAATCTATTTCATCTCTACGTTTGTCTTTTCATCTTAACTCACAGTCATTATATGTGGGGGGCTGCCTTTTCCTTTGGGGTATTTCTCTGAGGCAAGGTAGGCTTATTTTCTATCTTCAGGCTAGTTAGTTTCTCAGGCTGTGCCGAGTTGCATAGGGAGCGTTAGGCGCAATCCACGGCTGCCTCTAGTGTTGTTTGGAGAGGATTGGGGATTGCGGTCTGCAGAGTTCCCACGTCTCAGAGCTCGTTCTATGATTTTGGGTTATTGTCAGATCACTGTATGTGCTCTGACCGCTATGTCCATTGTAGTACTGAATTGCCTTTCATAACAGATCTCCATCTGCGCACGCGCGGCCTCCCGCGGCCATTTTCCTGAAGCCCCGGGAAGCAGAGCGCTTCATCTGCACACGCGCGGCCTCAGGAAGATGGCCACACCCACCGATAACAACAGCATTCACCCGCCTCTGCTGCTTACCGGGCTGCTGCATCACCATACCGGGGAAAGAAACCCCGCTTACTGCGCCTCCTCTGCCGCTGCACCTCTGCCGCTGCACCTCTGCCACTGCACCTCTGCCACCGCACCTCTGCCGCCACGGTAAGCCTGCATTGCCTGCACGGTAAGCCTGGGACCCCTCTCACACCATACCTCTCACTGCACCTCCTGATCCCAGCACCTCCTGATCCCAGCACCTCCTGATCCCAGCACCTCCTCATCCCAGCACCTCCTCATCCCAGCACCTCCTCATCCCAGCACCTCCTCATCCCAGCACCTTCTCATCCCAGCACCTCCTCATCTCAGCATCACCCCACCTCTGCCAACACCTTGCCTCCTGTGACCCTGCTCTGCCACCGCCAGCCCTCAGGTAAGATACTGTAAATTCGGACAATAAGACGGACCCCCATCTTATAAAAAATCTTTTTTTCTGCAATTTTCACCCCAAATTTGGGGTGCGTCTTATGGTCCGGTGCGTCTTATAGTCCGAAAAATACGGTATATTGCACAGCCCACGTAGTATATTGCCCAGCCATGTAGTATATTGCCCAACCACGTAGTATATTGCCCAACCACGTAGTATATTGCCCCGTCACGTACTATATTGCCCAGTCACGTAGTATATTGCCCAGTCACGTACTATATTGCCCAGTCACGTACTATATTGCCCAGCCACATAGTATATTGCCCAGTCACGTAGTATATTGCCCAGTCACATACTATATTGCACAGCCCACGTAGTATATTGCCCAGCCACGTAGTATATTGCCCAACGACGTAGTATATTGGCCAGTTACATACTATATTGCCGTCACATAGTTTATTGCCCAGCCACGTAGTATATTGCCCAGCCACGTAGTATATTGCCCAGCCACGTAGTATATTGCCCATCCACATAGTATATTGCCCAGCCCGCATAGTATATTGCCCAGCCCGCATAGTTTATTGCCCAGCGCGTGTAGTATATTGCACAGGCCGCGTAGTATATTGCCCAGCCCGCGTAGTATATTGCACAGCCCGCGTAGTATATAGCAATGTGGGCATCATATCCTGTTAAAAAAAAAGAATTAAAATAAAAAATAGTTGGCCCTTGGATCCAGGAAGCGTTTACCGAAGCTCCTCGCGCGCTCCGGTCTCAAGAGTGCATTGCGGTCTCGTGAGATGATGATCATCATCTCTCGAGATCGCAATGCATGGACCGGTCACCAGAGCGTTATTTTTAACATTAGATCTTTTTACTATTGATGCTACATAGGCAGCGTCAATAGTAAAAAAGTTGATCACACAGGGTTAATAGCAGTGTTAATGGAGTGCGTTACACCGCGCATAATGCCGTCCATTAACGCTGCTATTAACCCTGTATGAGGGCTGACTACTGGAGGGGAGTATGGAGCGGGCACTGACTACGGGAAGGAAGGAGCGGCCATGTTGCCGCCGGACTGCACCCGTCGCTGATTGGTCATGGCAATGGTTGTGGGCGTTTTGCCACGACCAATCAGCGACTTGGATTCCATGACAGACAGAGGCCGCGACCAATGAATATCCGTGACAGACAGAAAGACAGAAGGACAGACAGAAGGACAGAAAGACAGAAGGACAGTGAGAAAGACGGAAGTGACCCTTAGACAATTATATAGTAGATAAAGGGACAGTGGTCAGTGTTGTAAAAATTGGCCCGGTCATTAACGTGCAAACCACCCTTGGGGGTAAAGGGGTTAATATTTAAATATTGTTCAAATGCAATGTCATTATTTCTCCTGAATTAGGTAGAATGGAGATAGTTCTTTATCATTCTCAATGAATATTTTTGATTTAAAAAAAATTTTTTTTTCCAGTCTTTTAAGTTTAAGTAGGGAATTATTATCTCTAAATCTTCAATCAGGATATCCGATTCTTAACTAAAAGGGGCTGATTTCAATGAGTTGTAGAGGGATTGATTGGGTGCAATCATGGTTGGTGAGTTAGGTAGAGGTGGTTTATTGTCGATCAGGTGTGCTAATATAGAATTTTGTAGGGTGATGTTTTGTTTAGAGATTTTTCAAGGAACAACCAACTCAAAGTGCCGTTGGATATAAACTAACGATTACTCTGTTTAATTAGATTTGATAGATTATAATTAGAGAGATTTGGGACCCCCAACCCCCTATTGCATTTTTTATTCTGGAGTGTTGTTTTGGCTACCCTAGGTCTCTTGTTTTTCCAAATGAAGTTAGGTAATTGAGTTTGGAATCTAGCTAACCAAGCCTTTGATATACAAGGGGGGTAACACCCCGAGAACATATAGGCATTTGGGGCGTACAAGCGTTTTATATGATAGGATCCTTCCCAACCATGATATTTCATGTTTGGAAATACTTGCCATGCCCTCCTGAATGGTCGTTAGGATGTTCTCAAGGTTTACATCTATTAATTTATTATGGTCTTTGGTAATTTGTATACCTAAGTATGGAACAGATTGATATTCCCATTTGTAATGGAATTCTTTTCTGATAATAATTGTTAAATCCCCATCTGGAAAGAAGTCCAACATTTTTGATTTGCTTAAATTTATCTTGTAATAGGAGACTTTGGCAAATTCTTCAATTTCTTGTGATAACTCCCATAATGATGTTAAAGGGTTTGACAAAAAAAAAGAATGACATCGTCTGCAAAAAAAAACTAATTTTGTAGTTCCTGACCTTGGTTGGAATACCTTTGATATTATCATTGCTCCTGATTTTTTTCCACGAAAGGTTCCATGATTAAGGCAAAAAGAATGGGAGACAAGGGGCATCCCTTTCTGGTCCCAGTTTTGATTTTGAATGATTCTGAGGCTTGATTACGAGAAACAACTCTGGCTGACATGTTTTCATATAGTACTGGAATGCTTTTTAAAATTGGACACAAAAAAAACACATTTTTCCAGAATATTTTTTTTGTAGGAAACCCAGTGTATCCCATCAAAAGCCTTCTTCACATCCAATGAGAAGGGTACTCAAGGTATTTTTCTGAGTGTATTATTTTAAGAATATTGATCAGTCTCCAGGCAGTATCGGTGACTTGTCTACTACTGATAAAACCAACTTGGTTCTGATGGACCAGATCGGGAATTACTCATTTCAGTCTATTGGCTATAAGTTTTGCGTAAATCTTTAAGGCAGAGTTGAGTAGCGAAATTGGCCAATCATTTTTTGTTAGGGTTGGATCTCCTTTTGGAATGGCTACTATGTTAGCGCTGGTCATTTCCTCTGGTATCGTGCCTGTTTCAAGGAAGTTGTTAAAAGTTTTCTATATTGTACGAATGAGATGTTTTCAATATAATGAATAATATTGCTAAAGCCATCTGAGACTTCTGCTTTACCCCTTTAGTGTTTTAATCCACTGCGAGTCCTCAGTGGTTGATACCTCTCAATTGATACTCTCAATTCTAAATATTTTTCTATCTGCTGGCTAACACGGTACCAAGATATATATCTTTCCTTAATCCACTGCGGCACTTGCTCGAAATCCATCATTATTCAGATATTCCTATAAGGTGCTCCGTTTATAATTGTCATTGTCTGGCAGTTACATGGACTGTCCCACCTACTTGATAAACCCCCTCTTCTTTGATTGACAGCATCTTTACAGGAGCCAGGACTGTATCCGCTGAAATTTTGGACATGCACAGATAGTCCGAACGCCGACACTTGCGCAGAATGAAACACAGGCAGAAGAAGGGAGAAAGGTTTTTCTGCACACACCACTACTCTAGCTTTTTCCTTCTCCTTTTCGGACTTTTCTCCGGTGTCCTGTTCTTGTGTCCCGTTCTGCACATGCGTCGGCGCCCGGACTATCAGCACTTGCTCGATATTTCAATGGGAGACTGTGCTGGCTCTTGCAAGAGCAAGCACTGTGTATTATGGCAGTGATAGGGGGGAGATACATATCAAACAAGTAAGTGGGAAGGTGCATTGAACTACTTTGACATAGCTAGGGTGCAACCAGCACTCATGAGAATAACAAAGAATATTGGATAAATGCTGCAATGGATTGAAAGATGAATCTAATATATTTATTGGGACTGTGCACCCCAAATGGAATGCACAGGCTCCCTTTAAGCCGTCAAATCAATGTTTTATGTTCTTTTCTCTTTTTTTTTGTATTTTGAGTATTTTCTGAGTTATCTTGTTACTGTTTCTAATTATGTCTATAACTGTGAGATATGCTGTTCTTATGACATAATTTGTATAGCACTGCATCGATAATGAGTCAGTGTGGCGATGTTATAGCCATCACATTAAAACATCAGTCACGTGTAAATTTGATTGAGCATTAGAAGACATTTAGGACCGTCTCTATTAGGTATTGCTGCATGTACTGTAGAAATGGAGTTTTCTTATGAGACTTTTAGTTTAGATCGTGCATGGACCAGTGTAAAAAAAATATTCTGGTGTACAGTAGATTCAATGTCAGATCTTCCTTCTAATAGTTGCTGAAATTTTAATACTTTTTCATTGGATAATTGTTCCTTTTGTAGCAAAAATTATAGTCCTTCAATATCACTGTCACATTCAATGGGCACACGTATGCTCACATTACTGTCATTACTAGGACTGGTGATCGGGACCTTTAAAGTGTCCTGGCAGGGTAAATCAAGACTAGAGCACAAGCAGAAGGTGTCGTCTTGAATAACTAAGCATCTTTAAGGGATGTTCACTGATTCTGGAAGATATTCAAGGCCTCCATACACATTAGATGGCTGTCTGACGAACTATGCAGTCTCTTCCATTCCTGGAGCCTCCTGTGTTCTCTATGAGAAAGCGATGACAGACATATCTGCTGGACGTTATCTCTGGGAGAACAAAGCGATCGACAGTCTGAAATCAGACATGCCCAATCAACATCTGCCCCCCATCATCAGCTGACTCGAGCCTCCATACGTATTAGACTGTCTAATATGTATTTGGGCTTAAAGAGGTTATACAGGATTCTAGTTATTTTTTCTATAGGGCTAAGTTCTCCCAGGCAGGTAGTTGCTAAAGACCTGCTTACTCTAGCTGGTAACGATCTTTACCGTCGTAGAGTGGTCGCGGACCGCACGGGAATTCTCCTGCTTCATTTTACCTTACATCAACAGAGAAGCGCCTTCTCTTCCAGGCTGCTCTATCGATGGGCATCACTGCCAATGTTATACCGATTGACAGCCGACTCCGAGCCAGATGTCAATCAGCATGACATCACCAGTGACATTCCATTGACAGTGCGGTGCATAAATTAATGCTTTGATTTATCAATGTGATGTCACTGGAAGCAGGAGACTTGCCAACCGGAGCTGTCCGTGATCACTCTGAGCTGTCAGAGATCGTCACCAGGTAGAGTAGACAGGTCTTTAGCAACTACCTGCCTGCAAGATATTAGCCCCATAGGAAAAAAAAACAAAGTCTCGGATAACCCTAAAACTAAATCTGTCAAATAGAATATTGTTGATAAACAGCTTCCTTTTGTATCAGAGATAAAAGTCGTCTTGAGAGGTGACTATCAGTTGAGTGTCTTAGGCAGATAACCCTTTTGCAGACTCAAAGAACATCCCTGATTCTCAATCATGATCAAGCCATAAAATGCTCAGATTAAGCCCTATAAAGCTGTCAGACTGCAGTATGTAGGCACTCTAAATCGATAGCAATAAAGCTTAGAAAGATGCACAGTTATCTGGCAGTAAAAAATGATCTACAAGGATTCAGTAGCATGGTGCACCTTTATGACACCAGCACGGTGAGATAAAACAAGACATTTAATACAATAACTCAAAGGAGTTCTTATTTTTCAGATAAAACATACGGATATGTTTAATTCTCATCTCTTGTAAAGAAGTAGTGACTTCTTTCCTTCTCATTAGGTTCTGTAAAGATCGTGCTGAGTTCTACTAATCAACCCTCTTCCTTTAATGTGCAATGTTATGAGCCATATTGATATATCCACAGGTCGTCTGGTTTAGAAAATCTGTTTCCAAATAATCAGAGTATTCGGAGTTAGTGTAGTGGGGTCCTTCATTTGGGACCAACATCAATTAGTTGAAGCTTCTGCTGATGCTTTGCAGTGAGGTTAGTACTGAAAGACGAATTAACATGTTGGCATATCTCGTCTGCGGTCAGGCAGGAACAGACAAGGGTCTGAAAAGAGCTTTTCCTAGTCTATACAGGGATCTGTCAGTTTCAGATATTTGTCTTTCTGGTCTGTAGGTTACCAGTATGAATGTGCTTTGGCAGTAACAACATTATCACCAACCCACTTCATTTCTTGTGTGCCAAGAAGTCATCATGGACGCCCTGACCACAGAATTGTGGACTTTGTCTTTGGAAGTTGCAGAAACCAAGCAGTTTGCATTTTCCACCGCATCGCAGGTTCTACTCCACTCTAATCATTCATCTGAGCTTAAGGTAAAAGTACCGGACTATTTTGAAAGGGATCCAAAGTTAGTTTTCCATCTTTTTTGCTTTATGTAAATTGTATTTTCATCTCCGTCCTACCTCGTCTGGGGGAGAGTCAACGTGTGGGTATTGTTTTATCATTGCTTCGTGGAGACACTCAGGCTTGGCCATTTTCTTTGCCTTAGGATTCTCCAGTGTTTACCTCAGATAAAATTCTGGGGTCTGAATCAATGAACTGTAGGTTGGTTCAGGGAAATCGTAAAGTGGAGGATTACTGCTCTCAGTTCAGACACTGGGCAGTGGAAACCTCCTGGAATGACCCAGCTCTCCTCAGTCAGTTCTGCTAGGGTCTCTGTAGTAAAATATCTGATATCATGGTTTATAGTCCTTCACCATTGTCCCTGGATGAGGCCATGTCTCTGGTCGTGCATCTGGACCGACATCTTAGGCATAAAGACATATTTGAGACTGTTTCTGTCATCCTATTGAGGCAGGTGAACCCATGCAGACTGGGGCCTACAAAGAGCCCAAGGAGGTAGTTGTATTTGAAACACCTGCTTGTTTCTGCTTATACTGTGGTCGAATGGGTCATGTAATGATTCAGTGTTTTAAATAAAATGAATTTCTTAAAGGAAAAAAGGATATAAAAAAGCATTATGATGTAAGGACGCTAACAACAACAGTTTGGAGTCATCTCACATTCATACCAATGGTTGTCTTTTTACAAATTTCTTTGGTTACCAAATCTGGAGTTATTGTTACCTCTGTATTTGTTGACTCAGGTTCTGCCTTAGAGCTCGTTGACAGTGAGTTTGCTATCGAGTGTGACTACGCAGTGTCAACGCTCGGTCATCCTATACAAGTATCAGCAATTGATCATTCTCCCTTTACCTAAAGTCATGGTACTTTCAAGGTTGATAATGTGTGCATAAGGGTGGAAGTGTTACACACAGAATCTATGTCTTTCATGATCTTTTCTTCTTTACTAGCTAACGTTGTGTTGGGTATGCCCTAGCTAATGTTTCCTTCCATTAATTGGGAGAGTCATGAGGTTAAGTCTTGAGTTTTTGTTTTTCCAATTGTTTGTCTAAATCTCTGGCATCCATGAGATCTTTTTTTCCAGATTTTAGTCAGGATTTTGAGGCTGAGTGAAGTACTTGCCCCGTATAGGTCATATGATTGTGCTATCGAATTTATCCCAAGGGCCAAATTGCCTAAATCTCATCTGTTTAATCTCTCTCTTCCATAAAGAGATGCCTTGAAAGAGTACATTCAAAAGAGTCTTTCCAGGGGTAACATAAGGCCTTCCACCTCATCGTCGCCATGGGATTTTTCTTTGTAAATAAAAAAGATGGAGGTTTGCATCTTTGTTTGGATTTTAGAGAGATTAATAAGTTTACTATATATAACTCATACCCATTAAATCCTATTCTTGATCTGTTTAATCAACTAGCAGGGGCCAAGTGGTTTTCTAAATTGGATCTGAAAGGGGCATATAACCTTATACGTGTCTGCCAAGGTGATGAGTGGAAGACTGCCTTCAATACTCCTGAGGGTTACTTTTTGAATTTGGTGATGCCATTCAGTTTGACCAATGCTCCTGCTGTATTTCAGAACTTCATAAATTATATATTTTCCTCTTGGTGGGTAGATTTGTGATGATATACTTGGATGATATTTTGATCTACTCAGGTTCTCGTGAGGATCATCAGGAGCATGTTGAACAGGTTCTTTGTGACAGTAATTTGTTTGCCAAACTAGAGAAGTGTCAGTTTGAGGTGCAGCAAATTCAGTTTTTGGGTCATCTGCTTTCTGCTGAAAATTTTCAAATGAATCCTGTTAAAGTACAGGCCATCCTTGATTGGGTGCAACCTGTTAATCTTAAAGCTTTGCAGTGGTACTTATGTTTCGCTAATTATTATCGCTAGTTAATTAAAAACTTCTCAGTCATAGTCAAACTTCTTACTGATATGACTAAGAAAGGTCCTGTCTTTACCTCTTGGTCTTCTGAGGCTGTTGATGCATGTGCTGCTCTCAAGTTAGCCTTTTCAAAAACTCCCGCCCAGTCAAATTGATGTTGATTTGCCTTTTGTGGTTGAGGTAGACACTTCTGTAGGGATGGGTTCTTTTCTTTCCCAGAATGACAGTTAGTTTCATCATTGTGCTTTTTTTCTCGTTGAAATCCTAACAAGCAGAATCCAACTATGATATAGGCGATTGGGAACTCTTGGAGGTTAAGAGAGCTTTTGAGGAATGAAGAGATTGGTTGGAGGTGGCTAGGCATAGAGTAACGGTCTTTACTGATCACATAAATGTATTGTATATGAATGCTGCTAAGTGCCTGAATTCTATACAGACCAGTGGGCTCTATTTTTCGCTTGGTTTGATTTCTCTGTGACATATGTCCCAGGTACTAGGAATGTTAAGGTGGATTCCTTATCACGTAGTTTAGTTCCGGAGTTGAGGGACGAAAAGCCAGTCAAATTCTTAGTGAAGGGGTGGTGGTAGGTGCTTTGGATATCGATCTCAGACAGTGCATTATGGAGGCTCAGGATGGGGCACTAGAGGGCTTGCCACTTGGCAATTTTTTTTTGTGCCTACCTGACTTCGCACTGATCTTCTTAACAAAGTGCATGACTCAGTGCATTACTGAATGCATGACTCAGTGTTGGCTGAACAGCCTGGTTCCTCTGCCACCTGGAGAACAGTTTCCAGGTCCTTTTGGTGGCAGAGAGCTTGAAAAGATGTGAATGAGTATGTCCACAAGTGCAGGGTTTGCGCTAGGTCTTTCACCTGGCCTTGGCAGGGTTCCTTGTGCCTAGCAAGGTTCCGTCACAAACTTGGACTCACTTGTCTATGGATTTTGTCATGGATTTGCCTAATTCTGGTGGTAATACTGTGGTGCAGGTGGTGGTTGACCATTTTAGCAAGATGGTTCACTTGGTTCCCATACCAAACTTGCCTTCGGCTAAATGTTTACATACTTTCTTTATCTCCCATGTCGTTAAACTATATGGTGTTCCTAAAAACATTATTTCTGAAAGAGTGGTTCAGTTTGTGGCTAGCTTTTGAAGTAGCTTTTGCTCTAGATTGGAAATAAAGCTATCATTCTCCTCATGTTATCATCCTGAGACTAATAGTCAGATGTAGAGAATTAACTAGGAATTGGAACAATATTTAAGATGTTTTGTCTCATCTAATCAAGAGGATTGGGTACATTTTCTTCCCCTGGCTGAGTTCACACTCAATAACCGCACCCCTAGTCCTATCGATACCTCACTTTTTTGTTGTTGTAGAGGTTTCCATCACATGTTCGGAGATTTTTCTGGATTGCAGTCTGCAGCTCCCGAGAAGGAAAGGTATTCCTCTAGCTTGGTTAAGGTTTGGAGAGAGGTTAAAACAGGTCTTTTTATAACTTGCATTTGGACCAAGAGAACTGCGAACTGCAGACTTAGCAGGGCATCTGTCTTTGGGGTCTGAGGTTTTGCATGGTTTCCTCTAAAAATCTCAGTCTTAAAGTCCCATCCAGAAAATTTGCTCTTAAATTTGTTGTACAGTATAAGATAATCAAGATCATTAACCTGGTTAAGCTTCTACTCCCAGTTGCATGGAGGATTAATAATTCCTTCCATGTTTCGCTTCTTAAAAAGTTTGAAGGATGCTGGATCCTCAGGACAGTATTGAAGTAGACTTAGAAGAGGACAAGGAGTATGAGGTAGAACGTGTCTTGAATTTCAGATGTGTCAAACGGCGACTTCAGTTTCTAGTTATGCGAAAGGAGTTTCGGTCCAGAGGATAACTCCTGGGTGAATGCTAAAGACCAAAAATTGAAAAAGTGGCTTATTTAATACTAATGTCTCACACCTATAATAGCCGCATAGCAGTTTCTCCCACCAACTGGCTATAGTCCATGCAAAACGCAAAACGGCACAAGTCGTTTTTCTTCATATTTTATCCAAAAATATTTCACCCAGCATGTATAGAAAAAACTTAGCAGTATATTCCCTTATCGTCGGTCAATGTCTCTGCCCTCCTGCGTAATCTATGGAAATTCATGTCTGCAGAGGGATCACCCATACCCAAAGATATGTCTGCAAGTCAGAAGCTTGCTCAAGCCCCTACCGCAGTCTGGATGATTTGTTCACTGTGGTGAATTTACTGCAAAGTTTTTTCTATTACTTGTATATACCTCGAAGAAACTGCTAATCTAGCAATCCTAGGAGCTGCTACGGACATTCATGGTAAGCTACCATCGAGTGGGGGTTCCATTGCGTTACTTTAGGATGCTAATCTCCGCTGTCAGGCAGGGACAAACCAAGGTCAGAGAAGAGCTTTTTCTAGTCTGAATATGGACCTGACAGGTGCAGGTATGTCTTCCTGGTTTGTACGTTACCCTTGTGAATGTGCTTTGGTAGTAATACAGTGGCATGTAAATGTTTGGGCACCACTGGTAAAAATTACTGTTATTGTGAACAGTTAAACAAGTTAAAAATGAAATGATCTCTAAAAGGCTTAAAGTTACAGATGACACATTTCCTTTGTATTTTAGGCAAAAAACATAAAATATATTTTCATCTTTTACATTTTAAAAATTACAAAAAGGAATGCCAATGCAAAAGTTTGGGCATTCTGCATTGTTAGTTCCTAGCAGCACCCCTTTTGAAAGCATCACAGCTTGTAAATGCTTTTTGTAGCCAGCCAATTCTTGTTTGAAGGATTTTCATCCATTCTTCCTTAGAAAATTCATCCACTTCTGTTAGATTTCTGGGTCGTCTTGCATGCACTGCTATTTTGAAGTCTAGCCACAGATTTTCAATGATGTTCAGATCAGGGGACTGTGAGGGCCATTGTAAAAACTTCAGCTTGCTCCTTTTGAGGTAGTCTATTGTGTGTGTTTAGGATCATTATCCATTTGTAGAAGCCATCCCCTTTTCATCTTCAGCTTTTTTACAGATGGTATTATGTTTGCATAAGAATTTGTTGAAATTTAATTTAATTCATTCTTCCATCTACCAGTGAAATATTTCCTGTACCATTGGTACAACACAACCCAAAAGCCTGATTGATCCACCCCCATACTTAATGGTTGGCGAGATGTTCTTTTCCTGACATTCTGTGCCCTTTTTTCTCTACACATACCTTTGATCATTGTGGCCAAAGAGTTCTAATTTAACCTTATCGGTCCACAGGACTTGTTTCCAAAATGCATGAGGCTTCTTTAGATGTTCTTTTGCATACTTCTGACACTGAATTTTATGAGGACGCAGTGGAGGTTTTCTTCTGATGACTCCTCCATGAAGGCCATATTTGTACAGGTGTCTCTGAACAGTAGAACAATGTACCACAACTCCAGAGTCTGCTAAATCTTTCAAAAGGTCTTTTGCAGGTAAGCAGGGTTCAGATTTTCCTCTCTAGCAATCCTACAAGCAGCTCTCACAGTAGCTTTGCTTGGTCTTCCAGACCTTACCTTGACCTTCACTATTTCTGGTAACTGTCATTTCTCAATTACATTTCGAACCAAGGAAAGGGCAACTTGAAAATGCTTTGGTATCTTCTTATGGACTTCTCCTGCTTTGTGGGCCTCCACCATTTTCATTTTCAGAGTGCTAGGCAGCTGATTAGAGGAATCAATGGCTGCTGTCTTTGGCACAAGGTTAGAGGAGGCTGGGTTTTTATAAAACTTGAAAATTTACATCACTGCTCGCAATAACAGTAATTTTGATCAGGGGTACCCAAACTTTAACATGCCACTGTAACAGTCATGCAAACAATTATATCTGATTGACCAGGTGTTATCATGATCAGGATCTAGTTGTGCCCCACTATATTGGGACTAACATATGCCATGGATTAACACACTAGGATATCATTACATTTGCTCCACAATATTTAAATAGTTAAATATGGCTTAAATCATGGTTGTATGTTACACCTAGATTGGTGCACTACATTGTTTTGTTTTGTGAATAATGTATCTCATAGATTGATTCCGTTGATTTAGGTACGCGGAATTACTTGGATGTTACATACCCCTAAACCTATATACCAGTGCTTATTTTCACTTTAGTCTCTTTCTTATCAACTAACTCTATACCTTGTTTTTTTATTTGTATGTACTTCAAATCTATAAGTATTGTGCAAATGTACTCTATACTAGTTATAACACCATGGGTACCTTTAATATACTGCATTGACCATGCACATATAGATACTCTCTGGCAGCAGTTCCCTTTCTTTATTCTACATTTATATATATATATATATATATATATATATATATATATATATATAAATATATATCTATAATATAACGCTGGGAGCGTCACTCTGTCCGAAGCCTTTATAGACTGCACAAGTGCAAGCGCCGGTGCAGTCTGGGCCTCACAGAGTGACGCTCCCAGGAGATCGCGGTATGCGTAAACACTGAACGCACACCGCGATCTCCAACAGAGAAGCAGGGACCGCCAGGAGGGTAAGTATGAGCTATATTCACCTGGCCCCGTTCCACCGCTGCGCGCCGCCATCTTCCCGGTCCTCTGCCTGTGACCTTCAGTTCATAGGGCGCGATGACGCGCTTAATGCGCGCCGACGCCGCCCTCTGACTGACCAGTCACAACCAGAGGACCGGGAAGATGGCGGCACGCAGCGGTGGAACGGGGCCAGGTGAATATAGTAAGTGCTGGGGGGCCTGAGCTGGCGGCGACTCCGGCACCTGACCCCCACAGCGCACCGGTGTCCCTGCCTGCTCAGGCCCCCCAGCACTCGGCGCCCAGCGACGATAGGTGAGTATGGTTTGTTTGTTTTTTTATATTTTGCAGCAGCATACGGGGCATATACAATGGAGCATCTTATGGGGCCATAAACCATAATGGAGCATCTTATGGGGCCATAAACCTTTATGGAACAGCGTACGGGGCATACACTATGGAGCATCTTATGGGGGCCATAAACCATAATGGAGCAGTGTACGGGGGCATATACAATGGAGCATCTTATGGGGTCATAAACCTTTATGGAACAGCGTACGGGGCATATACTATGGAGCATCTTATGGGGGCCATAAACCTTTATGGAGCAGTGTACGGGGGCATATACTATGGAGCATCTTATGGGGGCCATAAACCTTTATGGAGCAGCGTATGGGGCATATGGATGGGAGCAGCAAATTAAAGAACGGTGGCGCAGGATGGGAGCAGCACATGACAGAATGGGGGCGCAGGATGGGAGCAGCACATGACAGAATAGGGCAGCACATGACAGAACGGGGGCGCAAGATGGGAGCAGCACATGTCAGAATGGGGGCGCAGGATGGGAGCTGCACATGACAGGATGGGGACGCAGGATGGGAGCAGCACATGACAGGATGGGGACGCAGGATGGGTGCAGCACGTCAGAATGGAGGTGCAGGATGGGAGCAGCACATGTCAGAATGGGGGCGCAGGATGGGAGCAGCACATGTCAGAATGGGGGCGTAGGATGGGAGCAGCACATGACAGGATGGGGACTGTTGTGAATTCCGCTCTTGGGCTCCCTCCGGTGGTTGTAAGTAGCATTTTTGTGAGTTCTGCTCTTTGGCTCCCTCCTGTGGTTTTGAGTGGTATGGCTGCTTCTTGGATTTAGCTTCTGCAGCTGTTTTCACTGATCGTCTTTCTGGCTCGGCTATATTAGTCTGGCCTTATCCCTCATTCAATGCCAGTTGTCAATTGTTCCTGCCTGGAGTCTTTGCTCTTAGGACTTTCCTGACACTCTGACCAGTTCATCAAAGCTAAGTCCTTGCTTGTCCTTTTGCGGTTCTCTTGTTGTGGACTTTCTTGTTCAGCACTTTCTTTGTTTTTGTTAATTTGTCCAGCTTTTCAGTATGGATCTATTCAGTTAAGCTGGAAGCTCTGGGCAGCAGAGTTTGCCCTCCACACCTTTAGTCAGGTGTGGAGATTTTTGCATTTCTCTGCGGTGGACTTTTTCTAGTTTTTTTTACTGACCACACAGCGTTCTGTTCTGTACTATTTCTATTTAGCTAGAAGTGGCCTCCTGTGCTAAATCTTGTTTCATACTACGTATGTCATTTCCTTCTCCTCTCACAGTCATTATTTGTGGGGGGCTAATCTATCCTTTGGGGACTTTCTCTGAGGCAAGATAGTTTTCCTGCTTCTATCTTTAGGGGTAGTTAGCTCTTAGGCTGTGACGAGATGCCTAGGCTGAGTTAGGAGCATTCCACGGCTACTTCTAGTGTTGTGTTGAGCTTAGGGACTGCGGTCAGTATAGTTGCCACCTGCTCAGAGCTAGACGCATGTCGCTCCCTAATCACCAGATCATAACAGTACAACTGGCCCAAAAATGAGCTGAATGCCTCTCAAAAGAAGGAAGAGAAAAAGAGTTCTGAGCCATTTTTTTTCTTCTTTAGTTTGTTTTGTCTTTTTCCTTCCTCTTGATCTCTGGGTGATTCGGGATTTGGATGCAGGCATGAATGTTCAGGGTTTGTTTTCTCGTGTGGATCAGCTTGCTGCAAGAGTACAAGAGTATTCAAGATTATGTGGTTCAGCCTCCGGCCTTAGAGCCTAGAATTCCTACTCCGGATTTGTCTTACGGGGATACATCTAAGTTTTTGAACTTTAAAAATAACTGCAAATTGTTTTTTGCTCTGAAACCCCGTTCCTCTGGTGACCCCGTTCAGCAAGTAAAGATAGTTATTTCTCTACTGCGTGGCGACCCTCAGGACTGGGCATTCTCACTTGAGTCAGGGAATCCGGCATTGCTTAATGTAGATGCATTTTTTCAATCACTCGGATTATTGTATGACGAACCTAACTCTGTAGAGCATGCTGAGAAAACACTGTTGGCCCTGTGTCAGGGTCAGGAAGCGGCAGAATTATACTGCCAGAAATTTAGAAAATGGTCTGTGCTCACTAAATGGAATGAGGACGCTCTGGCAGCAATTTTCAGAAAGGGTCTTTCTGAAGCCCTTAAAGATGTTATGGTGGGGTTTCCCACGCCTGTTGGTCTGAGCGAATCTATGTCTCTGGCCATTCAGATTGATCGGCGCCAGCGCGAACGCAAAGTGGTGCACCATATGGCAGTGTCCTCTAAGCAAAGTCCTGAGCCCATGCAATGTGATAGGATTTTGACTAGAGCGGAACAGAGGGGATACAGATGTCAGAATGGGCTGTGTTTTTACTGTGGTGATTCTGTTCATACTATTTCTGATTGCCCTAAGCGTATTAAGAGGGTCGCTAGATCTGTTACCATTAGTACTGTGCAGCCTAAGTTTCTCCTGTCTGTGACCCTGATTTGCTCATTGTCATCTTTTTCTGTCATGGCATTTGTGGATTCAGGCGCTGCTCTGAACTTAATTGTCTTAGAATTCGCTAGGCGCTGTGGTTTTTCTTTGCAGCCTTTGCAGAGTCCCCTTCTCTTGAGGGGTATTGATGCTACACCATTGGCCAAGAATAAACCTCAGTACTGGACGCAGATGACTATGTACACGGCTCCTGCACATCAGGAAGATTGCCGTTTTCTGGTGTTGCATAATTTACATGATGTTGTTGTACTGGGTTTTCCATGGTTACAAGTACACAATCCAGTGCTGGATTGGAAATCAATGTCTGTGACTAGTTGGGGTTGTCAAGGGGTACATAGTGACGTTCCTTTGATGTCAATTTCCTCTTCCCCCTCTTCTGATGTTCCTGAATTTTTGTTAGATTTCCAGGATGTATTCGATGAGCCCAAGTCCAGTTCCCTTCCACCACACAGGGACTGTTATTGTGCTATTGACTTGATTCCTGGCTGTAAGTTCCCTAAGGGCCGACTTTTCAACCTGTCTGTGCCAGAGCATGCCGCCATGCGGAGCTATGTTAAGGAGTCTTTAGAGAAGGGGCATATTCGGCCGTCTTCGTCACCATTGGGAGCGGGATTCTTTTTTGTTGCCAAGAAGGATGGCTCCTTAAGACCCTGTATTGATTATCGCCTTCTTAATAAGATCACGGTCAAATTCCAATATCCTTTACCTTTGCTCTCTGATTTGTTTGCTAGGATTAAGGGGGCTAGTTGGTTTACCAAGATTGACCTTTGAGGGGCATATAATCTTGTTCGTATTAAACAGGGTGACGAATGGAAGACTGCATTTAATACGCCCGAAGGCCATTTTGAATACCTTGTGATGTCATTTGGGCTCTCTAATGCTCCATTTGTGTTCCAGTCTTTCATGCATGATATTTTCCGCAATTATCTTGACAAATTCCTGATTGTGTATTTGGATGATATTTTGATTTTTTCCGATGATTGGGAGTCTCATGTGAAGCAGGTCAGGATGGTATTCCAGATCCTTCGTGATAATGCTCTATTTGTGAAGGGGTCTAAGTGCCTATTTGGAGTTCAGAAGGTCTCTTTTTTTGGGGTTGGTTTATTTTTTCTCCTTCGTCTATAGAAATGGATCCTGTTAAGGTCCAAGCCATTCATGACTGGATTTAACTCACATCTGTGAAGAGCCTTCAGAAATTTTTGGGCTTTGCTAATTTTTATCGCCGTTTCATTGCAAACTTCTCTAGTGTGGTTAAACCCCTGACCGATTTGACGAAGAAAGGCGCTGATGTGACTAATTGGTCCTCTGAGGCTGTTGAGGCCTTTCAGGAGCTTAAACACTGATTTACTATTGCCCCTGTGTTGCGTCAACCGGATGTTTCTCTTCCTTTTCAGGTTGAGGTTGACGCTTCTGAGATTGGGGCAGGGGCTGTTTTGTCACAGAGGAATTCTGATGGTTCCTTGATGAAGCCATGTGCCTTCTTTTCCCGAAAGTTTTCGCCTGCGGAACGCAAATATGATGTCGGAAATCGGGAGTTGTTGGCTATGAAGTGGGCATTTGAGGAGTGGCGACATTGGCTTGAGGGAGCCAAGCACCGCATTGTGGTCTTGACCGATCATAAGAATTTGATTTACCTTAAGTCGGCCAAGCGGCTGAACCCTAGACAGGCTCGGTGGTCCCTGTTTTCTCCCGTTTTGATTTTGTGGTCTCATATCTTCCAGGATCTAAGAATGTTAAGGCGGATGCCCTCTCTAGGAGTTTTTTGCTGGATTCTCCTGGAGTCCTTGAGCCGGTTGGCATTCTTAAGGAAGGGGTGATTCTTTCTGCCATCTCCCCTGATTTGCGGCGGGTGCTTCAGGAATTTCAGGCTGATAGGCCTGACCGCTGTCCTGTGGGGAAGCTGTTTGTGCCTGATAGATGGACGAGTAAGGTGATTTCTGAGGTCCATTGTTCAGTGTTGGCTGGTCATCCTGGGATTTTTGGTACCAGAGATTTGGTTGCTAGGTCCTTTTGGTGGCCTTCCTTGTTGCGTGATGTCTGTGCCTTTGTGCAGTCCTGTGGGACTTGCGCCCGAGCCAAGCCTTGCTGTTCCTGCGCTAGTGGGTTGCTTTTGCCTTTGCCCGTCCCGGAGAGGCCTTGGACGCATATTTCCATGGATTTTATTTCGGATCTTCCTGTGTCCCAGAGGATGTCTGTTATCTGGGTGGTTTGTGACCGTTTCTCTAAAATGGTTCATTTGGTACCTTTGCCTAAATTGCCTTCCTCCTCTGATTTGGTTCCATTGTTTTTTCAGCATGTGGTTCGTTTGCATGGCATTCCGGAGAATATTGTGTCTGACAGAGGTTCCCAGTTTGTTTCCAGGTTTTGGCGGGCATTTTGTGCTAGGATGGGTATTGATTTGTCTTTTTCTTCGGCGTTCCATCCTCAGACCAATGGCCAAACTGAGCGAACTAATCAGACCTTGGAAACCTATTTGAGATGCTTTGTGTCTGCTGATCAGGATGATTGGGTGACTTTCTTGCCGTTGGCCGAGTTTGCCCTTAACAATCGGGCCAGTTCGGCTACTTTGGTTTCACCTTTCTTTTGTAATTTTGGTTTCCATCCTCGTTTTTCTTCAGGGCAGGTTGAGCCTTCTGATAGTCCTGGTGTTGATTCTGTGATGGACAGTTTACAGCGGATTTGGGCTCATGTGGAAGACAATTTGACGTTGTCCCAGGAAAAGGCTCAGCGTTTTGCTAACCGCCGTCGGTGTGTTGGTCCTCGGCTTCGTGTGGGGGATTTGGTTTGGTTGTCCTCTCGTCATGTTCCTATGAAGGTTTCTTCCCCTAAGTTCAAGCCTCGGTTTATTGGTCCTTATAAGATTTCTGAGATTATCAATCCTGTGTCTTTTCGTTTGGCCCTTCCAGCCTCTTTTGCCATCCACAATGTTTTCCATAGATCTTTGTTGCGGAGATATGTGGTGCCCGTTGTTCCATCTGTTGATCCTCCTGCCCCGGTGTTGGTTGAGGGGGAGTTGGAATATGTGGTTGAGAAAATTTTGGATTCTCGTTTTTCGAGGTGGAAGCTTCAGTATCTTGTCAAGTGGAAGGGTTATGGCCAGGAGGATAATTCTTGGGTTGTTGCCTCCGATGTTCATGCCGCCGATTTGGTTCGTGCTTTTCATTTGGCTCATCCTGATCAGCCTGGGGGCTCTGGTGAGGGTTCGGTGACCCCTGTTAAGAACAGGTAATTCAGAACCACAATGGACCTTGAAATTCAGAGCACACAAAGTGACCTGACATTTACCAAAAACATAGGACGAGCTCTGAGACGTGGAAACTCTGCTGACCGCAATCCCTAATCCTATCACACCACACTAGAGGTAGCCGTGGATTGCGCCTAACGCTCCCTATGCAACTCGGCACATCCTGAGAAACTAACTAGCCCTGAAGATAGAAAAATAAGCCTACCTTGCCTCAGAGAAATTCCCCAAAGGAAAAGGCAGCCCCCCACATATAATGACTGTGAGTAAAGATGAAATACAAACACAGAGATGAAATAGATTTAGCAAAGTGAGGCCCGACTTACTGAATAGACCGAGGATAGGAAAGATAGCTTTGCGGTCAACACAAAAACCTACAAACAACCACGCAGAGGGGCAAAAAGACCCTACGCACCGACTAACGGTACGGAGGTGCTACCTCTGCGTCTCAGAGCTTCCAGCAAGCAAGAAAAACCAATATAGCAAGCTGGACAGAAAATATAGCAAACAAAAATAACACAAGCAGAACTTAGCTTATGCAGAAAAGACAGGCCACAGGAACGATCCAGGAGGAAGCAAGACCAATACTAGAACATTGACTGGAAGCCAGGATCAAAGCACCAGGTGGAGTTAAATAGAGCAGCACCTAACGACTTAACCTCATCACCTGAGGAAGGAAACTCAGAAGCCGCAGTACCACTCTCATCCACCAAAGGAAGCTCATAGACAGAACCAGCCGAAGTACCACTCACGACCACAGGAGGGAGCTTGGCCACAGAATTCACAACAGACCCCTCCTCAAGGGGGGTACTGTTGTGAATTCCGCTCTTGGGCTCCCTCTGGTGGCTGTAAGTAGCATTTTTGTGAGTTCTGCTCTTTGGCTCCCTCCTGTGGTTTTGAGTGGTATGGCTGCTTCTTGGATTTAGCTTCTGCAGCTGTTTTCACTGATCGTCTTTCTGGCTCGACTATATTAGTCTGGCCTTATCCCTCATTCAATGCCAGTTGTCAATTGTTCCTGCCTGGAGTCTTTGCTCTTACGACTTTCCTGACACTCTGACCAGTTCATCAAAGCTAAGTTCTTGCTTGTCCTTTTGCGGTTCTCTTGTTGTGGACTTTATTGTTCAGCACTTTCTTTGTTTTTGTTCATTTGTCCAGCTTTTCAGTATGGATCTATTCAGTTAAGCTGGAAGCTCTGGGCAGCAGAGTTTGCCCTCCACACCTTTAGTCAGGTGTGGAGATTTTTGCATTTCTCTGCGGTGGACTTTTTCTAGTTTTTTTTACTGACCGCACAGCGTTCTGTTCTGTACTATTTCTATTTTGCTAGAAGTGGCCTCCTGTGCTAAATCTTGTTTCATACTACGTATGTCATTTCCTTCTCCTCTCACAGTCATTATTTGTGGGGGGCTAATCTATCCTTTGGGGACTTTCTCTGAGGCAAGATAGTTTTCCTGCTTCTATCTTTAGGGGTAGTTAACTCTTAGGCTGTGACGAGATGCCTAGGCCGAGTTAGGAGCATTCCACGGCTACTTCTAGTGTTGTGTTGAGCTTAGGGACTGCGGTCAGTATAGTTGCCACCTGCTCAGAGCTAGACGCATGTTGCTCCCTAATCACCAGATCATAACAGGGGACGCAGGATGGGAGCAGCACATGACAGGATGGGGGCACAGGATGGAGCAGCACACACCAGGATGGAGACCATATACCAATATAAATGCTCGCCACCTGGGCGTAGAACGGGTTCAATAGCTAGTATAAATAGTGATATGCACCTCTTTTTAGCTTTTGTTGCAGCTCCATCTCATATATCTTGATTTGTTTTTTTTTCATTAAAACAATATATATTTTATAATTTTATATGACTGCATCTCGGTTTTCTCTTTTTTCTTGGTTGCATTAAATTCTACCGAGGGTATTTTTTTACTTTCATGTCCCTTGTCTATATGGACACATATTTAGGATACAGGGAATTATATATTCAATAATATTGAATCTTCCCTCACGTGATCTCCGGTCCTCCCAAGACCTCCTTCTCTCCTCCACACTTATTCGGTCATCACTCCCACTTCCAAGACTTCTCCCGAATATCCCCCATCCTCTGGAATTTTTTGCCCCATCACGTCCGACTATCAACCACATTTGGATCCTTCAGACGGAACTTGAAAACCCATCTCTTCAGGAAAGCCTACAGCCTGCACTGACCCCGCTGCCTCCCCATCACTACCGAAGCTACCGCCTCACCAACACCGGAGCTCCTGCAACCCTCAACCTACTGTCTCCTTCCCCACCATCCTGTAGAATGTAAGCCCACAAGGGCAGGGTCCTCGCCCCTCTGTACCTGTCTGTCGTTAGTTTTGTTTACTGTAAGTGATATCTGTAATTTGTATGTAACACCTTCTCATCTACAACACCATGGAATCAATGGTGCTATATAAATAAATACTACTAATAATAATAACATTAACTTTATATACATCAGTATCACATGTACATAAATACATTTTTTCGTCTTTGATCTTTTTCCTTAAAAATAAAGGGTCATATAGAAAGTATATACCATAAATGTCTGATATAACATCTACTTAGAGGACTCTTACCTCCACCAATCAGCACTATAACGTTGTTTGCCCACAGCTGGTGATTTTTTTGACACTGCGTATTTTTGCTACATAAAAACGCATCATCTTACGGTTCCAGCAAAATGGATGGGATTTAGAGAAATCTCATGCACTCGATGCATGTTTAAATTCCACAATATGTCAATTTCTCTTGCGGGTATGCTGAATTTTATGTGCGGATTTTCCCTTACATGAATTACTTTAGATGCAGAAAATCCACAGGTAAAAACATGTAATCCGCGCATGACTGTATCAATAAAGTTTTGTCAAATCCAAATACCAGGAAGTATCAAAAACAAAGCAGCTTTATTGAAAGCATGACAAACAAAAAAAAAAAAGAAACAAACATACAAAAAACGCAGCTCCTTTAGTGCACACAGTGCTGCTTTTTTCACAGACACAGAAGGCCACCGTACTACTTTCTAGAGTGCGAATTAGGTGAAGAGACCCCATTCTCCTGATGTATGAGGCATCCAGATATGTCTACACCTGGCACCATTAGTACTTGCCAGTCCCTGCTCCTCCGCTGCTGCCACTGCCCTTCGCTGTGTGACTGTCCACATATAGTTAACCTGTCAATCAAGCATTTTTCTGTCCATATGGTTGGAGGCCGCACAAAATGGCAGCGCGTCGGGACTGCATGTGGCCTCTGGGCCGCAAGTTGTTCTCTCCTGTGGATGTCTGTGAGTTAAAATTACAGGCACAAACCCAAGAAAAGCAACAGACATTTATTTATATCAACACAGACCCCCAAAGACCTCTTCGGTTAATTGTGCCTGAATCTCTTTACATTCATATTTAATGTCTTGTTTCATTCGAGTGATACTTTCCTGATTATAAATGAGATACATAGTAACAGCCCATATGGTTGGCTCCCTAGATAGAAAACGCCGTGGTTATTTTTCTGACGGCTCAATGCGCCTATGTAAGTCATGCATTTAACTCTCATATTGCACTACTCCTTATGAAACCTCTATTTCTCAATGCTACTTGACATGTAATGTCCCCACAGGCTTTTATTTCGCCGGGATTAATGACCCACCCCCATGAACGCTGACACTCAGTCTGCTCCCTGCCCCAGATTAATCTGATGAGCAATCGTGACCAATTAATGTGACAGGGGCTCTTCTCTGTATCCTAAACACCAGTGATCCAATTAAAGCCGCAATGTATGTCTCCTACAACAAGAAAAATGTCAAGGCAGATAAAAGCCGGGTGAGAGTTATGAAACGGAGCATAAACAGAATAAATACTTGTCTTGCCTTCTATGGATCTCCAGGTTAAGCCATGTCAAATGACGCAAAAATGATGATATCTGTGAATATTTTGTTACTAGAGTAATAGTTCTTAAATTACAGAATTATAAACTTCTATTAGTAAAATTATTCCCTCACCAGGTTACAATTACCCTTTTGAGACAAAAAAACAGCTGCCAGAAGATTGGTCCTCATCTCCCTTTATTTTCTTGCTACGACCCTACCATATTGGCCAAACCAGCCTTTGATTAGAGTTATCTGGGCCATCAGGCCATAATGATCATGGCCACCTTGTCTACCACACGAGAAAGTTTGTCCCTTCTGTATGACATATCAAGTTGTTGTATGAAGACTGGAATGAGGAGCTGGAGCCCTGAGACTCTAAACTACTACAGATTTTTAATGGTCATATAGCATATAACATTGATCCTTTACAGATAAGCTGCTTGGGGTTGCTGACCCCATGACCATGAGTGTTTCATATGTAAGAGATGAGTGGATCTTTTGACATTTGAGTTTTACTTCACTGAATTTTTCCATAAAATTTGATTTGTGGCGAATAAATTGGTGCAAATCTCAATACTGGAAAGCTTGTAATTGCTCTGAAATTAGACATGTGGAGAGAAGAGAGAGAGAACCCCTTTGACCGTAAGAATGTACACTGTACAGGAGAGAGTACCCTGTTGACAATAAGACCTTACACATTACAAGAGAAAGAGGACCCTGCTGACCAAAAGAGCTCATATTATACAGCCGATAGAGAAAGAGCATGGACCCCACTAACCATAAGAGCTTACACTCTACAGGAGAGAGAGAGGACCCCACTGACCATAAGAGCTTACACTCTACAGGAGAGAGAGAGAACGCCACTGATCATAAGAGCTTACACTCTATAGAAGAGAGAGAGTGGAGAGCATTGAGTATTAGAGCTTTAACACACTACAGGAAAGAGAGGACCCTGCTGACTGTGAGAGTTTACACTTTACTGGAGAGAGAGAGGACCCTGCTGAGCATAAGAGCTTACACACTACAGGAGAGAGAACCTCACTGACCATAAAAGCTTACACTCTACAGGAGAAAGAGGACCCCACTGACCATGAGAGCTTACACTCTACAGGAGAGAGTTTGGACTCGGGGTGCGACCATGCCACTACTCTAGACTGTCAGTCAACAGGAGAGCAACGCGCTCTCTAAAGCAAGGTCTGGAGAGATGTGCTCCAGAAGAAAAGAAATTGAAACAACCTCTTTAATTTCTCTATCCTCTCTTATAAATCCCATGATACATCAGCATTACATGGGCAGCTGGAGCCAGTACCATCTCCTGTATTTATCCCTTCCTCTATATTCTTCTTAGTAAGGTAATGGATTATAAATATAAAGTTGGGATGCTGAATTATTGTCACTTTCACTATAACTGTGTGACAGGAGCTGTCTAGTTATAATCAGTAACTGTGATAGCCGCTTCTCTCCCTTTACTCTTTGGAGAACTTCTGTCATGCAATCCATGCAGTATTATCTTACGGGAAGTCTTCGTGACTGAGATAGTAAGCCCAGAAAAAAAATATAAAGCCATATAATTCTCATTGGGTAATTCTCATGGATGATAACATGACCCAACCGAAGATAAGAAAACCATACACTTTTAGATAGGGACAATTGAATAATACTAGCTGAAATATATATACGGTGTATATATATATTTCTATATATAATTGTATCTTTCTTCAGGCTTTCAGGCTTGTGGATGCTGAAAATGACAAGTACAGTAATACTCACCCTACCCAGCAATGCCTCACTTCCCTTGCTCCTGATTATTGTTTACAGGCTTGCAGCGTTGATGTTACGATGACAGCGAATAATATAACTGACTACATCTCCAGAGCTGCATAGCCCAGTAATTGGCTGCAGTGCTGTCAAAGTGGCGCTACTGTTGCAGCCTATCAATAAAGACTGGTGCAGAGCTGGAGCTGGGGGGCTTCATTTATTATTTTATACACGAAAGGTTAATCCTGGACACCCACTTTGATTTATATATTTTTTCCATTGTGATAATTCAAAGCTGAGAAACTGTGCAAGCACTAAATATCTAGTAGTTTATTATCCTCCTATTCGGAGGCTGATTAAGAAGGTTAGAAGGCCCTTTTAATGACTATGGTCACAGTAATGGCTGCAGGTATAATTCCCACGTTCACACATCATTTGTGACACACCGAAATAACTCAAGAAATTGCTGAGCAGAGTATTAAAAGACTTCACAGAAGATGACGCAGCTCAAGGACATCTTTCTTTTTTTATTATTTTTTTATGTAAATGCACTTTAAAGCCATAGTGATGAAGCTGCTGGACAGTGTGCCAAAGCTACGGGGTTTCAGATAGAGAAACAGAATTTCTTAACAAAAAGGGGGTATCCAGACCCAACATACTTATAACATATCCATATAAGATTGGTGGGGGGCTGACCCATGGCGAAGCTCCGATTAGCTGTACTATGCACTGGTGGGCCGCTGCTGGGTCCTATTCTATTGATAGGAGCTGTTGTGCAGTACCTGGCAGATGCCGCTACACATTAAATGGAGCTGCACTTTGCCGATCCATCTGGCAGATGCCGAAACTAAGAACGGCTGATCGGCCGTGGTGATCTGATGTTGACGACCTATCCTACAGTTTGGATAGGTCTTCAATATGTGTTGCTCAGGCTACCCCTTTAATGTGGATTAATGTGATTAAATAATAAATTGGGATTGTTCTGATAGATTCTAATTTTTTTAAGCAAAATACTATAACAATATGGACGTATTTTGTCTATGTGTCCATAACGAAAATGTGTTATCAATGCAGAGATGAAGTCTAAGAAGTTGGGCGCCGATTGGATCAGAAAGCAGTTAAAGTTGACAGATAAATCAGGGTTTTGTCGTTGACAATAAACACCATAACGGTGACATGAATATGTTTTCTCCAGTATAATTCTAAACATGACCGTATATTGGCTGAAGACAAGGGTGCGCAGCTGGTATCTACACAGCGGCTTATCACAGGAGGCTCCATCTACAGATCAGCGCAGTAATTTGATTACAGTTAGTTATTATTGGCAACGCCAAGCAAATACTTAATATTAGGCAATTCTCTTTTGTCCTGGACATAAAATAAAGCACCTGGCAACTTTCATTTATCAATCATGGGGTTTCATAACAAAAGCCTGAATGTCGCTCTACTCTGTGCACGCACTGTATGGGGCGGGGGGCATTTGGCACCAAGCTACCACAACTCGCAGGTGACATAGTAGCTACAGTGGGTACAGAAAGTATTCAGACCTCTTTACATTTTTCACTCTTTGTTTCATTGCAGCCATTTGGTAAATTCAAAAAAGTTCATTTTTTTCTCATTAATGTAACCCTTTTAATAAAGCTACAGTCAAAAGACCATGTACGTTGGAAACCTGTCATTCCAATCCACGCAAGAAGTTGAGGACTATGTTCATCAGTCTACATTTAGAGGCCGCACCATTGCTTCGAGACTAGTGATTCTGAATCCTAGATAATGATACGATGGACTTTCATAGTCAAGGCTTTGGTTTTATTCTTTCCATCGCCATAAATTCTGCAGCTATAACTAATTCACACCTGACTGCCAGTCCTACTGAAAGGCCATCAGAGAATGCCAGTTTATTATTGGACTCTACTACTCATCGCACAGAACCCAATTCCTCTGTCTCAGCCATACACATACAGTACATATACTGGGCAGGTAGAGTAAGACAAATAACCTCATTTATGTATTTTCAGTGTGTGAGGGGGAACTGAATGGTAAAAGCTATGTCATCAAGGCATCACTATCCTTCCAAGAATATTTACACTCAATCCCTTTATGTACTAGTCAACGGAGATCTTTGTGTTTTACCGATTCGTAGCACATAGCAAATGTCCAGACGCTGGACTCCTGACGACAACCATTGTGCAGCAGCCTTGGATTTTGTGACTGCAGCTAAATAGAATATTATAAAATGGATATCAAAATATAAAATGGAATATGCTAGAAAATATAACCAAGAAGACTTCTGTAAGCTTCTGTCCGCTGCTTGTCTTTTTCCTTTCGGTAATTAAAGAGGCAATAAAGGCTATCTGTGCGCCAACAGACATGTTAGTTGGAGAGAGAACACATTGCCCTAAATGCTTTGCCCTGTCCTAGGATTTGATTCTTTATATTGTGAGTTGATGCAGAAGCTGTGAACGCAGGAGGGTACCGGGGTATAATGAGGCCAAAGGCAGTCTTGTGCTTATCGTAGCCCAATTTGACTCCAAGCACCGGCCATTTCGAAGAATGCATTCTTGGGAGAAATCTAAAACTTGAGCAGAATGTGTTTTTTTCCGTAATAAGCCGCCACCTTTTTTATGTTGGTACTTGATTACAGTTATTTGTACAAATGAAGGGGAACTGGACAGCTGATTCACGCTGCCTGAACCATAGGCAGCATGAATCCTGCAGTCTCTGACAATGTAATTGCTGCTGCTCTGAAACACTACGATATTTCAGAGAAAACGTTGAAAAGCCTGTCGGAGCTAATGCGCCTTGGCTAACTAGTCCTCGGCAGGTCTCCTTCCCACTTCCCTAGACTGACAGATCTCTCCCTATGGGGTATACCAGTTAATCTAGGGGATCTGGGCTGGGAATAAACGGTTAGGGTTCTGCCTTGGACTAGTCATATGAGATACATAATCCCAGGCTGGCTTTCCAAAGTGTATGCTTTCTCTGAAGCCCTGCAGAGTAAAATATACACGGATGCAATAACGTTCGATTCATGCTGCCCGTGGTTCAGACAGAATTACTCAGATGACAAGTTCCCTTTAATACTGACATGATGATGCATTGTTTCCTTGTCCCTAATTTGTGCTTTAGTGCAATATGTTTGTTTAGTTCTTTATAAAAATCTTCAATAAAAGTGCAATTTAAAAAACAAAAAGAATGAAAATTAATAAAAATAAAATGCATTTGTACCGGTCTGGGCGCCCCCTCTTGTGCTTCTGCCCTGGGCCCCAGGGTATCATCTGCCATTGCGCCGCCCCTGGCGGCATACATCTCGGTGCAGGGAGGCTTGGAGCTCTCACGGCCATCAAAACGGCTGTTCAGTTCCAAGGGAGTCCCTCCTCCTCCTCTGTGACACGCCGTCATGTAAGAGTGCCAGGATGCCACTCCAGAAGTGGAGCTGCAGGGGATTGTATGAAAGGTAAGTAAAGTACATAAATCAGTTTTTTTAATAGAATTAAATGGTCATGGCAGCAAGTGATGAATTGAGAGTGGGGGGGAGTGCAAATAACAAATTGGGAGTGGGAGATGGGGAGAGCAAAGGATGGGTTGGGAGCGGGAGGAGAGCAAATAAGAATTTGGAGAGGGGCAAATGATGAATTGGTAGTGGGGGAAGCAAATGATGAATTGGAAGTAGGGGAATCAAATGATGAATTGGGAGTGGGGAGAGAAAATGATGATTTGGGAGTTGGGGAAGAGCAAATGACGAATTAGGAGTGGGGAGATCAAATGATGAATTGGGTGTGGGAAGAGCAAATGACGAATTGAGAATGGGGGTGTTGATAGCAAATTACATTTTGCAGGTGGGGGGAGCAAATAATGAATTGGGAGTTGGGGTGGAGAGAGCAAATGATGAATTGGAATTTGGGGGAGAGCAAATTATGAATTGTGAGGAGACGGTGAGAGCAAATGACGAATTGGGAGTGGGACGTAGGGAGTGCAAATGATCAATTGGGAGTGGGGGTGGGGAGAGCAAACGACAAATTGGGAGTGGGGGAGTTCAAATGGTGAATTGGAAGTGAGGGGTGAGGAGAGCAAATTATGAATTGGGAGTGGGGATGAGACCAAATGATGAATTTGGAGTGGGAGCGAGGAGAGCAAATGATGATTTTGGAGTGGGGAAGACCAAATTATTAATTTGAAGTGAGGGGTGGGGAAAGCAAATGATGAATTGTGAGTGTAGGGTGGGGAGAGCAAATGATGAATTGGGGATGGGGAGAGCAAATGATGAGTGGGGGAGGGGAGAGCAAATGATGAGTGGAAGTAAGGAGGCAAATTATGAATTGGGAGAGGGGGGAGAGCAAATGATGAAGTGGAGAGCAATTGATAAATTGGAAGGTGGGGGTAGGGAGAGCAAATGATGAATCAGGATGTGGGGTGGGGAGAGGAAATGATGATTTTGGATCAGGATGGAGACCAAATGATGAATTGGAAGTGGGTGTTGGGGAAAGCAAATGATGAATTGTGAGTGTGGGTGGGGAGAGCAAATGATGAATTGGGAGTAGGGATGGGGAGAGCAAATGATGAGTGGGGGAGGGGAGAGCAAATGATGAGTGGAAGAGGGGAGAGCAAATAATGAGTGGGGGTGGGAGAGCAAATTACAAACTGAGAGCGGGGAGAGCAAATAATGAATTGGAAGTGGGGGGTGGAGAGAGCAAATGATGAATTGGGAGGTGGGGGTGGGGAGAGCAAAGGAAATGACAAATTGGGAGTGGGGGTGCAAATTATGAATTGGGAGTGAGGAATAGCAAATGAAGAGTTGGAGGGCAGAGCAAATGACAAAGTGGAAGTGGAGTGGGTGAGGAGAGCAAATGATGAATTGAGTGTGGGAGACAGTGGAAAGCAAGTGAATTGAGTGTGGGGGCCAGGGGACAGCAAGTGATGAATTGAGGGTATGGGGTGGGGGACAGCAAATGATGAATTGAAGGTGGGGGATGGGAAGAGCAAATGATGACTTGAGGGTGGAGGGGAAGAGCAAATTGGGGGAGCGGGAGGCAGGGTCGTACTAGCTCACTGGGGTACTGGAGGATTCTCCGGTGGGCCCAGGCACTTACACATGCTGGCATACAGGGCTGGCAGCTGCCTAGGGCCCCCGCTGTTACAGGGGCCCCCAGCCAGTGGGGTTTCGCTAATAGCGGCACACCCAGCTGCTATGGAGCTCCTGAGTCAGGGGGGCCCGCCCAGTGCCAGCGGAGCAGCAGCTGGAGACAGGAGCCTGTCCCCACTGCTAAAGAGAAATGAATATTCATGCTTCCCCATGGCCCCATGGGCATGGAGACGAGTGAATATTCATTTTACTTTAATAGTGGGCAGTGTTAGCCGCAGGCTGAGGCTAACACTGCCTGCATAATAGATGCTAGAATGTATGGGCTGCTTCGAGGTATGATGTCATTTCCGGGAGACAGCTAGAATGTATGGGCTGTAGCCAGGACCTGGAAGGAGCCCATACATTCTAGCTACAACTGAGAAAGCAGCCGGCGATGGAGATGCTGCTGGGATGTGCTGTGGCTTCGGGAAACATGCAGAGAAGTGAGTGGTGCTGTGTCTGTCTGTGTGCATGCATGCATGAGTGGTGCTGTGTATGTGTGAGAGAGTGGTGTGGTGCTGTGTGTGTGAGTGGTGCTGTGTGTGTAAGTGGTGCTGTGTGTGTGTATTGGAGAGGGCAATGATGTGGATGATGGAGAGAGCAGTGGTGGAGAGAAGGCAATGGTGGTGGTGGAAAGGACGATGGTGGTGGAGGGGGGAGGCAATGATGGAGGAGATGGAGAGGGCAATGATGGGAGTGGTGGGGGAGAAACCAATGAAAGAGGTGGTGGAAAGGGCAATGATGGGGTGGTGAGGGAGAAAGCAATGATGGTTGTGGTAGAAAGGACAATTATGGTAGTGGTGGAAAGGACATTGATGGTGGTTGGGAGGAGGCAATGATGGAGGTGGTGGAATGGGCAATGATGGGGTGGTGAGGGAGAAAACAATGATGGAGGTGGTGGAAAGGGCAATGATGGGGTGGAAGGTGAGAAGGCAATGATGGTGGTGGTGATGAGGACAATGATGGGGTGGAGGGGGATAGCAATGATGGAGGTGGGGGGCTGCATTATACCCTATGAGGGGGGCTGCATTATACTTCATGAGGGGCTTCATTATACTCTGTGGGGGGCTGCATTATATTCTGTGTGGGGGCTGCATTATTCTCTCTGGGGCTATGTTATATTCTCGGGGGCTATATTATACTATATGAGTGGAGGGGGCTATAGTATATTCTATGGGGGGCTGCATTATACCTCATGAGGGGGTTTCTTTATACCCTGAGGGGGGCTACATTATATTCTGTAGAGGGGCTGCATTATACTGTATGAGGAGGGCTGCATTATACCCTGTGAGGGGGCTACATTATATTCTATGGGGGGGCTACGTTATACCTTATGAGGGGGTTGCATTATATTTTGTGAGGGGGCTGCATTATACCCTATGAGGGGGGCTGCATTATATTCTATGAGGGGGCTGCATTATATTTTATGGGGGTGGGGTGCATTATATTCTATGTGGGGGTCTACATTATATTCTATGAGGCTGGCTGCATTATATTCCGTGAGGGAGGCTACATTATATTCTATGAGGGGGCTACTCTATATTCTATGAGGGGGCTACCCCAACCCCTGCTTCATAATTAAGACGTGTGCTACCTTATATTATACTCTGATATTAGCGTGTTTTACCACACAATTGGTGGTCTTGTATTTCTATGTAGCTACATAGTGGGCTCCAAGAATGATTTTCTCTTGTGGGCCCAAGGTGCTCCAGTCCGGCGCTGCACCAAACTATACCTATTATGATTTGGATCGTTGCACCAATTTCCTCTTTCCCTTTAACTAAACGCCCATTTTTTGTTTTTTAGTAGATGGAGGTCAAAGATTGCACTCGGTACATTTACTGTGTGAACTCTGCTGTTGCAGAAGGTAAAAGCAGCAGTCAGAAAAGGAGCCTTGATTCTCTCACCACAGAAGATACTGGTTCTCCTGCTCAGTACAACCGTTATCTGCAGCCGGGCAGACGACACCTGTCCAGGTAGGTACATGTATTTTTATGAACTCCATATCAAACACTGTCAGCAATTTTGTAGGGGAAAAATTGTCATCAGACTCCCTTTAATGACAAAATTGGGTTCTCATTGGTTTAAATGAGTATTTGAAAATAGGTTTTATAAACTAAACATCCTCTCCCGGTAATAGAACATGTGACAAGTTTTTCTTATTCCCCAACAGATGTAAAACTGTTGAGTGTTGGGGAATCAGACAAATTGGATACTCTAAAGGGTTGCCCAGGGACCCCTGGACATCCGGGACTTCAGGGACCTCCAGGATTGGCGGGACATAAAGGAAAATCTAGTAAATGAACAGTCTAGCCTCAAAGGTAAAAACTGTATATTCGCTACTATTTGTTTGAATTCCTCATCTGCACGTTTATTAAAGTGAAGCTATCATCAGAAAATGATCAGTTGTCTAAATCTGTTTTTTTTTCTGTTAAATGTGTTTTTTAAAAAAATATTTTTGGCATTTTTTTTACGCATCACAGTCTGTATTAAAAATAATATAAACCTTGCAATACTCACACTGGCCACGGGGGCATTTTAGACACTAACCTCCTATTGTTTCAGGTAATAACACATGTACAGGTGCTTCTCACAAACTTAGAATATCATCAAAAAGTTAATTTATTTCAGTTCTTCAATACAAAAAGTGAAACCCCTATATTATATAGTCATTACAGACAGAGTGATCTATTTCTAGTGTTTATTTCTGTTAATGTTGATGATTATGGCTTACAACCAATGAAAACCCAAAAGTCATTATCTCAGTAAATTAGAATACTTTATAACACCAGCTTGAAAAATGATTTTAAAATCCGAAATGTTGGCCTACTGAAATGTATGTTCAGTAAATAAGTTCAGCTTAAATGAGTCTGTCAAACCTGCTGATTTTGGTTTCAGTGTACGTATTTTTTCTTAATGAAGGTGAGTTGGGATCTCCAGGAAAAGCAGGAGACAGAGGATTAACTGGAGAGAAAGGTAATGTCCCGTCAAGTAGACTTCTAATACAGAGGTTGTATACTGAATCTCCTGCTTCGTGCTTTGTGTATGGACATGGATTTTGTTGGAGACCTCCTGCACCCATGAAGAGAGCTGGGATCACTCAGCGGGTAGTTTTGAGTTAAATAAATTTCACTGGTAAAATGTTATCGAAACTGGAGACATTTTTCTTTTTTTTTTTTAAATTCGTTTATTGATTTCAGGAAAGATCATACACATTTTGCTTGTATTCATCATTATCCATTAATTACAGGAAATTACCATACATAGCCATGTATAAGATATTATAAAGATAATAAATTGTGCATGTTGATCATTAATGCCTTATTTTAAACTTTAACTGTAACTACATTAACTTCTAATAAAGCCTCTAATACTAACGTAATGCCGCTTACAAAGAAGAGTTCTAAATACATCCCGCTCTGTTGGTAAATAGTGTCTAGAGAATCATACACCCTTTTCTTATGCGTATACTGAGTCCTTTTAACTTATACAGTGTGACAGGATGAATTCCATCTTCCCCATATCTTCTCGAATTTAGTTGGACAACCCCTATTCTGATATAGCGTCCGCTCATACGGAATAATTGAATTTATTAAGTCAACCCATGCTCTAAGAGATGGACCAGAGCCTCCCATCCAACGCAGCGCCAACACCTTTCGTGCCATGAACAGTGACTCCCTCAGAAATATTCCTGTGTGGTGATCCCAAGCCTCCGCCTCCCATACTCCAAACAAACATACCAGTGGCTCAAGTGGAACAGGGATCGACACCAAAGATGTCAATAGTACCGTCACTTCTCTCCAATATTGAAAAATAACAGGACACTTCCATATCATATGGATAAAATCTGCGTCACTAGAGTGACATCTCAAGCAGTTTGTTGAATGAAGACGGCCCATTTTAAAAAGACGAGTCGGGGTCAAATAAGATTGATAGATTATATATAATTGGATCATCTTATTATTGATTGATGGGGAGACCTTAGTTGGAGATTCCAAAATTTCATCCCATTCTTCTCCTAGTGTATCCGGAAGAAGTCTCCCCCATTTTCCCTTAATTGAATCTATAGCAGATACTTCGCCTATGGATATCAGATAGGTGTATAAAGAGGAGATGAGTCCCTGAGGGCCCTGTGAATTAAGAATTCCTATTAACGGCAGAGTTGAAATAGCTCGACCCGCACCCGTATTTCGTACATGTGATTGGAAGGCAGATCTTAGTTGCAGGTAGCGGAAAAATTGAGACTTCGGTATATTATGAGTATTTTGTAATTGTTCAAAAGAAACAAAAACCCCCTGGCTATGTATATTGCTCACCATGAGAACACCATATGATATCCAAAATTCGGTAGATGGGTGACCCAATAATCCCGGAAAGTAACCATTATTCCATAACGGCATTTCGGCTGCTATATCTACATATTGTGTCACTTTTTTAATTTGTCTCCATATTGATCGTGCCAGGCGAAGCAAAGGAAGCAAACGAGGGACAGCAATTCTCTCCATCTCTAAAAAACCCAGCGGGCAATCAACTTTAGCTGAATGTAATATATGGCTTTCAGAGTTGGGGAGAGACTTCCCGGGCATCCACTCACTTATCATTTTGGCCTGTCCAGCAAGGTAATACAGATAGAAGTCCGGCAGAGCCGCCCCGCCCCCCCGCTTAGGTCTCTGCAGAGTGGATAATCTAAGTCTAGGCCTAGCCTTCCCCCATATGAAGGATGTAGTAAGGAAGTTTAGGGTTGCAAAGAAAGATTTAGGTATTGAAACGGCACTATGTTGAAAACAATAGCTCAATTTTGGGAGTAAAATCATTTTGATCAGATTAATACGACCAGCTACAGATAGCGGGAGCTTGTCCCAGGTAGCATATTTAAATTTAACCACGTCAATTAGTGGATATATATTGAGATGTAGATCTAGGTGACTGCGCTGGGTCATATGTATCCCGAGGTACTTAAAATTGGAGACAATGGGCAGCAGCGAGAGGGTTTCAAGGCTTGGCATTGGGGTATGGGAGAGAGGCATCAGAGCAGACTTATCCCAGTTTATATATAGGCCAGAAAACTTACTAAATTTATCAATCATCGTTATTACTTTTGGTAATGTATCTTCCGTCTGGTCCATAAACACCACCATATTATCAGCATATAGACCTATAGTGTCCACCCGATCAGCAATATGTATCCCTTTAATATCTACAGAGGACCTCATCCGTATTGCCAAGGCTTCTATTGCCAAGGCAAATAAGGCTGGGGAGAGAGGGCATCCCTGGCGAGTTCCCCTATGCAAAGAAAATGGTGCAGACATAGAGCCGTTTACCACCATTCGCGCCCCAGGCTTCGCATATAATGTACCTATCCCTCTCAGAAATTTATTCCCAAACCCATATTTCCGTAGACATGCAATTAAAAAAGACCACTCAAGGGAATCAAAAGCCTTGGCTGCGTCCAGCGAAGCCAATGCCCACTTATTGTCTGGTTCTAGTGTACTATATTGAATAACTGATTGCACCCGCCTGATATTGATAGAAGTATTTTTCCCGGGCATAAAACCAGTTTGATCTGGGTGTATGAGATCCAATATGATCGTATTCAGTCTGGTAGCTAGAATTTTCGTAAAAATCTTATAGTCAACATTCACCAAAGAAATTGGTCTATATGATCCACAATCCAGAGGATCCTTCCCTTCCTTCCTGAGCACGACAACATTAGCATCATAAAATGTTTCAGGTACAGATTCACCCTCCCATATTCCCCTAAGTACCTTTAGCAATATAGGTGCCAATTTATCACGGTATTTCCTGTAAAATTCAATGGGAAACCCATCAGGTCCCGGGGCCTTCCCAGTAGCCATATCTGCTATTGCATGTTCTACCTCTTCCAGGGTAAATTCAGCCTCCATAAGGGCTCGTTGAGATGGGCTTAACAAGGGGAATGTTATATCTGATAGATAATCCAAGCATTCATCAACATCAAAACCACTTTTAGATTTGTACAGTAAAATGTAGTAATCGTAAAAGCTCTGAAGTATTTTATCAGTAGAGGATACCAACGAGCCATCGGGCGCCCGGATCTGCAATATTGTGTTGGAGGTGTTATGTTGGCGCACCAAAAAGGCCAGGAGTGTGCTGGCTTGATTGCCCAGCTCAAAATAGGTCTGCTGAGTGAAAAATAATTTGCGTTTTGACTTAGCGTCTGCATGCTGGGTATATAGTCTCTGGGATGTGAGCCATTCAATTCTATTACTGCTGGACTGATTGGCTATATAAGTGGCCTCCGAGTCTTTTAATCTTTGCTCTATCTCCTCGTCCTCCCTCGCCGTTACCCTCTTGATGTAGGAAATAGTTGAGGACAAGCATCCTCTCAGGTATGCCTTCAGGGTATCCCAAAATAAACCAGAGTTTTGGATTTCCGAATGTGTTAGAGTAAAATCATTCAACTGATCAACCGTCCTATCACTAGAGTCTATCAATTTCAACCAAAAGGGATTCAATTTCCAGAACCTATTACTATTATCGGATTGCTCATATTTAAGTTTAAGAATAATTGGACTATGGTCCGAGATCCCCCGATTACCATGTTCAATGCTATCCACCCGTAATGCCAACTCACTCGACCCAAATATATAGTCTATTCTAGATAGAGATTGTCTAGTTGACGAGTGGCAGGTGTACCCTCTAACTTCCGGATGATTTATTCTCCATAAATCTAACCACCCGCTCCCTTCCATAAACAATGCTAATTGAGAGGGTTGTTGAGGTAAAGCGTCCCCTGGTGTTACGTCATCCAGTCTCAATCTATCCATGGATTGATTCATAACTAAATTAAAGTCCCCCATACAAATAACCTTGGCTTCTGGATATTTTAAGGAGAAGCCTAGAGCCATACGGAGGATTGACACATTAGCAGGAGGAGGATTATAGATGCACAACAACACATACTCTCGTGAATTAATAAATGCATGCACAAAACGAAGCGGCCCTCTGGATCACGTCTCGCCTCCCTGGCCTCCCACCTGACCTCCTTGTGTATCAGCAGAGAAACCCCTCTAGAGTAGCTAGTGTGGAATGTGTGCAAGGACCATTGTACCCACGGTTTCTGCATACATCGAACTGTGTCCCTTGTTAAATGTGTCTCTATTAGTGCCACAACATGAGGGTGGTATTTTTTTATCTGCGAAAATACCTTAATTTTCTTTCGTGGGGTTTTTATACCTCGTATGTTCCAGGTCATACATATAATTTCAGCCCCCATGTTTACTCTTAAAGGGAAAATTAATGCATATCATTACTATTCGGGTGTAGTTCAGCGGCATCGCACAGAGCAAAGAGTCAGCATTAGCGGCAACCATACTTAGTAAACAACCAAATCTAATACATAAAACCAAACTGAACAAAACTTAAACAATAGGGGAGTATATTTCCATACTCCCACAGTCAAATTGAAAAAGGGATACCCTCACTGGATTCAGTGTCCGGTATTGTTGACATTCCCTGCACCCAAACAGAGAGCTCTATCTATACTGCCATTAGTCAGGGAACCCAGGTCAGGAGTCCTCCGCATTCGATCCCACACGGGACCGCAGCCACTCGATCGCCTCCGCTGGGTCTGTGAAAAATAAGGAGGAGCCCTTATAAACAATACGGAGCCGGGCCGGATAAAGCATAGAGTAGACAATGTTCCTCTCTCTAAGTTGTTTCTTGACATCCATAAATCGTGCCCGCTGCTTTTGAAGCTCCATGGAAAAATCTGGAAAGATCGATATGGTAGCATTATCGAATTTAATGAGGCCCTTCTGTCGCGCCAAGCGAAGGATGGTGTCTCTGTCTCTACAATTAAGGAGACGCGCCAGAAAGGGTCGCGGAGGGGCTCCAGGAGGGAGAGGTCTCGTCGGGACCCTGTGGGCCCTCTCCACCGAAAATGTCGAGGAGAATCCATCTCCCAATGTAGACTTAAGCCATTCCTCCAGAAATTGCTCAGGCTGCTGACCCTCCGACCGCTCCGGGAGACCTATGATTCGGATATTATTGCGGCGCAGCCTATTTTCCAAGTCGTCTGCCTTTTGCTTCCAGGCATTCACGGATCCAGCAGCTTTATTCAGTTTTAGCTTCCATAGGGGTGATAGTGTCCTCTATATGAGACACCCTCGTTTCAACCTCTGAGATGCGCCCTCTCATAGCTTGCATGTCATGTCTCAGGCGCCCCACCTCAGTATGTACATCCTCTATTTTCTCCGTGAGAGATGATCTAGTGAGAGATATAGCTTGCATCAACTGCTCTGATGCCTGTTTAAGAGTCAGTTCATCCTCTCCTCTCTCCTCGTTCCCATCAGAGGGGCGACCTTTACGCTGAGATGGTGCGGGGTTATTTCTAAGACTGCGCACATTATCAGGAGGATCATCCTTGGCATATTTTTTTAATTTTTCAGCAGCTGCAGCTCCTCTAGGGTGCTGCATGATGAGTGTTCACAAGAAGATTATGCAAAGCGACCTCAAATGCAATTATGGGGAAGCTCAGAGTCACTGTAACACGCAGGCCGTGTAATTTCACAGTTACCCCCGGGGAAGCAGCTAGAAAGGGGTTAATCCCTGTAGTACTATGGCACTGGTAGGGAAAATGTCCACCCGACAGGGGGGCGCAGGTCCCACTTTCTCAGGGCACACACTGTACCACCCCTACTTCTTCAGGCACACACTCACTGCCCAGCGCCGCTGATGTGATTAAAAGCGCAACTCCCTATCTGCCAGGGTGTGCGCTATATTAATGGCCGCTGCCCCAGGCACGTACCGACACCTGCCAGTCCTCACCGCTCCTGCGTGCAAGCTTCCCGCCTCACTCTCCAGCACCATTCACCGCCGCTGCTTCCGAGATAAGAGGGATCCAACAGAGAGCAGCGCTGTGTTTCGTGCGCCCTCCCTGCTCCCACATGCAGGTGTCCCGCTGCTCTCACCAGCGTGGCCAGCCGCCGCCGCCTCCGGGATGATAGGGGGCTCAGCTCCGGTAATTGGCAGCACCGCGTCCTGTGCTTCCTGGCGCGTGCTCTGAAAATGGCCGCCGTCACCTGCGGGGATCTCCTGCCCGCTCCGGTTCCCGCGGCTCCCGACTCCACGGATCTCTGCAGCGGTCCCCCAAAAGATCCAGGGGACTCTCTGGTATGTAGGGCTCAGATTTGGGTTGGTACCGCTCGGTCCCACTCAGTATTTATGGCAGATATGTCTCAGGATGTACGGAGCTCTCCTAAGATGCTTCCGTCTTCTTCGGCTACATAGCCACGCCCCTTCCTGGAGACATTTTTCTGATAGGTGACCTCTCCAATTCTGCGCTTATGTCTAATCAGGCCAAGACAATTAGGGTAGAAGGTCTCCAACCTCATTAGTGATGGGGGATTCTTATTTCCCTTAGGTGGCTATTTGAAAAAATATATCAAATCTTTTTCTAACCATTATTTTATTTAATTTTAGGTGATAAGGGAGTTCCTGAGCAAATGGGAAAACTGGGACCAATTGGAGAAAAAGGTAATGGCAAGGTGGAGGAAAACTGTATAGAATCCGCCTTAATTTTACTTCATGAATGAAGAAACCATGGCTACTTTCTTCTAAAAACAGTACATGTGAAGCCAGTCATAGATTGTCTTTCTGACTGAAGATATTGTTAGAAGGGCATTCAATCCTTTTCTTCCAATTACTGGATGGCTCTTGTGCAGTCTGAAACTAATAAAGAGAACCCGCTCTACTCCACTTTCCCGGTGGCTGGGTCGCCACCGTTATCTTCTCATTCTCTTCTTGTCTAGCTGGTATGTGACCACTGCAGCTAACCAACAACTACATCAGTGACTTTTAGGATGATTGGCTGCATAAACAAGTCCAGAATAACACATATTTAAAAACTAAGTTATACAGTGGGGCAAAAAAGTATTTAGTCAGTCAGCAATAGTGCAAGTTCCACCACTTAAAAAGATGAGAGGCGTCTGTAATTTACATCATAGGTAGACCTCAACTATGGGAGACAAACTGAGAAAAAAAAATCCAGAAAATCACATTGTCTGTTTTTTTATCATTTTTTTTGCATATTATGGTGGAAAATAAGTATTTGGTCAGAAACAAACAATCAAGATTTCTGGCTCTCACAGACCTGTAACTTCTTCTTTAAGAGTCTCCTCTTTCCTCCACTCATTACCTGTAGTAATGGCACCTGTTTAAACTTGTTATCAGTATAAAAAGACACCTGTGCACACCCTCAAACGGTCTGACTCCAAACTCCACTATGGTGAAGACCAAAGAGCTGTCAAAGGACACCAGAAACAAAATTGTAGCCCTGCACCAGGCTGGGAAGACTGTATCTGCAATAGCCAACCAGCTTGGAGTGAAGAAATCAACAGTGGGAGCAATAGTTAGAAAATGGAAGACATACAAGACCACTGATAATCTCCCTCGATCTGGGGCTCCACGCAAAATCCCACCCCGTGGGGTCAGAATGATCACAAGAACGGTGAGCAAAAATCCCAGAACCACGCGGGGGGACCTAGTGAATGAACTGCAGAGAGCTGGGACCAATGTAACAAGGCCTACCATAAGTAACACACTACGCCACCATGGACTCAGATCATGCAGTGCCAGACGTGTCCCACTGCTTAAGCCAGTACATGTCCGGGCCCGTCTGAAGTTTGCTAGAGAGCATTTGGATGATCCAGAGGAGTTTTGGGAGAATGTCATAGTAACATAGTAACATAGTTAGTAAGGCCGAAAAAAGACATTTGTCCATCCAGTTCAGCCTATATTCCATCATAATAAATCCCCAGATCTATGTCCTATGGTCTGATGAAACCAAACTGGAACTGTTTGGTAGAAACACAACTTGTTGTGTTTGGAGGAAAAAGAATACTGAGTTGCATCCATCAAACACCATACCTACTGTAAAGCATGGTGGTGGAAACATCATGCTTTGGGGCTGTTTCTCTGCAAAGGGGCCAGGACGACTGATCCGGGTACATGAAAGAATGAATGGGGCCATGTATCGTGAGATTTTGAGTGCAAACCTCCTTCCATCAGCAAGGGCATTGAAGATGAAACATGGCTGGGTCTTTTAACATGACAATGATCCAAAGCACACCACCAGGGCAACGAAGGAGTGGCTTCGTAAGAAGCATTTCAAGGTCCTGGAGTGGCCTAGCCAGTCTCCAGATCTCAACCCTATAGAAAACCTTTGGAGGGAGTTGAAAGTCCGTGTTGCCAAGCGAAAAGCCAAAAACATCACTGCTCTAGAGGAGATCTGCATGGAGGAATGGGCCAACATACCAACAACAGTGTGTGGCAACCTTGTGAAGACTTACAGAAAACGTTTGACCTCTGTCATTGTCAACAAAGGATATATTACAAAGTATTGAGATTAAATTTTGTTTCTGACCAAATACTTATTTTCCACCATAATAGGCAAATAAAATGTTAAAAAAACAGATAATGTGATTTTCTGGATTTTTTTTTTTCTCAGTTTGTCTCCTATAGTTGAGGTCTACCTATGATGTAAATTACAGGCGCCTCTCATCTTTTTAAGTGGTGGAACTTGCACTATTGCTGACTGACTAAATACTTTTTTGCCCCACTGTATAAGCAATATAGCCCTAAAGTGCAGACTCTCGGCTTAAATTTGAGGGTATTCACATTCTAATTAGAGTATGGATTTAGGAATTACAGCTCTTTATGTAGCTGCCTCTTTTTCAAGGAACCAAAGGTAATTGGACAATTATCTCAAAAGCTCTTTAATGGACTGTATGGGCTTTTCTCTCTTTAATCCATAATCAATTAAGCAGGTAAAAGGTCTGGAACTGATTCCAGGTGTGGCATTTGCATTTACAAGCTGTTGCTGTGAACCCACAGCATGTGGTGAAAGGAGCTTTCAATGAAAGTGAAAAAGACCATCATTAGTATGAAAAAAAAGGGAAATTCATTACATAGATATCAGAAATGTTAGGAGTAGTCAAATCAACAGTTTGGTACATTCTGTAAAAAAAAGAGCGCCCTGGTGAGCTTGGGAACTTAAGGCCTGAACATCCACTGAAGACAACAGTGGTGGATGATCGCAGAATCCTTTCCTTGGTGAAGAAAAACCCCTTCATAACATCCACCCAAGCAAAGAACACTCTATAGGATGAAGATGTTTAGCGTCTAAGTCTGTCATAAAGAGGAGACTTCATGACAGCAAATACAGAGAGTTTACCACAAGGTGAAAACTACTAATCAGTCTTAAAAATAGAAAGGGCAGATTAAACTTTGCCAAAAAACATCAAAAGAAGGCACCCAATTCTGTAAAAGCATTCTATGGACAGATAAAACTAAGATCAACCTGTACCAGAATGATGGGAAACAGAAAGTATGGAGAAGGCTTTGAACGGCTTATGATTCAAAGTACAGCACATCCTCTGTGACACATGGTGGAGGTTATGTGATGGTGCGGGCATGTATGGCTCCCAGTGGCGCTGGGTCACTAGTGTTTATTGATGATGTGACTGAAGACAGAAGCAGTCGGATGAATGCTGATCCCCATAGACCTAAGTGACCTAGTCTGATCAGCTGATAGGATCAGATTAAGACCTGTTCTGAGTTACAGGGATCTCACTACCAGATCAATGTGTGAATACATCTGTTCTACTTTATGGGACAAATATAGGAAAAATAAAAATTGGACCATTATTCCAATATATTTGCCACCTCTCTGCCAAATATCACTGCGGTCTGTTGGCTATCTGTTTATAAATGAAACTAGATGGTGACCCGATTCTAACGCATCGGGTATTCTAGAATATGCATGTCCACGTAGTATATTGCACAGCCCACATAGTATATTGCCCAGCCACGTAGTATATTGCCCAACCACGTAGTATATTGCCCAGCCACGTAGTATATTGCCCAACCACGTAGTATATTGCCCAGCCACGTAGTATATTGCCCAGCCACGTAGTATATTGCCCAGCCACGTAGTATATTGCCCAGTCATGTAGGATATTGCCCAGCTACGTAGTATATTGCCCAGCCACGTAGTATATTGCCAAGCCATGTAGTATATTGCCCAGTCACGTAGTATATTGCCCAGCTACATAGTATATTGTACAGCGACGTAGTATACAGCACAGAGCCATGTAGTATACAGCACAGAGCCACATAGTGTACAGTACAGACACGTAGTATATTGCCCAGCCACATAGTATATTGCCCAGTCATGTAGTATATTGCCCAGCCACGTACTATGTTGCCCAGTCACGTAGTATATTGCCCAGTCACGTAGTATACAGCACAGAGCCACGTAGTATATTGCCCAGTCACGTAGTATATTGCACAGCGACGTAGTATACAGCACAGAGCCACGTAGTATACAGCACAGCTACGTAGTATATTGCCCAGTCACGTAGTATATTGCCCAGTCACGTAGTATATTGCCCAGTCACGTAGTATATTGCACAGCGACGTAGTATACAGCACAGAGCCACGTAGTATACAGCACAGCCACGTAGTATATTGCCTAGTCACGTAGTATATTGCCCAGTCACGTAGTATATTGCCCAGCCACATAGTATATTGCCCAGACACGTATGTAACAGGTTAAAAAAGAATTAAAATAAAAAATAAACATATACTCACCTTCCGAGGGAGCCCTTGTAGTCCTGGCGCCTGTGTGCGGTGCACGTGGCAGTTTCTGGTCCCAGGGTTGGTATGAGCGCAGGACCTGTGATGACGTTGCGGTCACATGACCGTGACGTCATGGAAGGTCCTTCTTGCATACCATCCTTGGCCCCGGAACCTGCCGCTTGCACTGCCGAGGAGAGGACGTGACGTCGGAGGGTGAGAATAACCTTTTTTCTAATTATTATTATTATTTGTAACATTAGATCTTTTTACTATTGATGCCGCATACACATCATCAATAATAAAAAGTTGGTCACACAGGGTTAATAGCTGCGTTAATGGAGTGCGTTACACCGCGGTCCATTAACGCTGGCATTAACCCTGTGTGAGGGCTGACTGGAGGGGAGTATGGAGCGGGCACTGACTGCGGGGAGGAAGGAGCAGCCATTTTTCCCGGACTGTGCCGGTCGCTGATTGGTCGTGGCTGTTTTGCCGCGACTAATCAGTGACTTGGATTTCCATGACAGACAGAGGCCGCGACCAATGAATATCCGTGACAGAAATACAGACAGACAGACAGACGGAAGTGACCCTTAGACAATTATATAGTAGATAATTACATAGAAATTGAATCATTATAGTTCTTCTTATATATATATTTTCTTCTAATTTTTTAAGGTGACAACGGAGCTCAAGGGAAAACAGGAGACAGAGGACTTAACTGACAGAAAGGTAAGATCACATCATGTAGACTGCTAAATAATGGTGAGCGAGCGTGCTCGTCACTGATCGCTACCCACTCGAGCATCAGGGTGCTCGAGATGCTCGTTACTTGGCGAGTATTTTTTGAATGCTCGAACAGAAGCTCGAGTCCTTGCCCTGCATGCTTGGCACTTTGTAGACAGCCAATTAAGATGCTTCAGAGCCACGTAGGTTGTGGCATTACTGTGATTAGCTGGCCGCATAGCGTCATCAGGTCTACAGCTCTGGCAAAAATTTAGAGACCACCACATCAAAACCCTGTCATGGGCAGCCCAATCTCCAGACCTGAACCCCATTGAAAACCTCTGGAATGTAATCAAGAGGATGATGGGTTGTCACAAGCCATCAAACAAAGAAGAACTGCTTACATTTTTGCGCCAGGAGCAGTATGAAAGACTGGTGGAAAGCATGCCAAGACGCATGAAAGCTGTGATTAAAAATCATGGTTATTCCACAAAATATTGATTTCTGAAGTTTTCCTGAGTTAAACATTAGTATTGTTGTTTCTAAATGATTAGGAACTTGTTTTCTTTGCATTATTTGAGGTCTGAAAGCACAGTTTTTTTTATTTTTACCATTTTTCTTTGTCAGAAAATAAATACAAAATTTATTGTTTGGAAATTCGGAGCCATGTTGTCAGAAGTTTATAGAATAAAAGAACAATTTACATTATACTCAAAAATATACCTATAAAGATATATCCTGTAAAAGTAGTAAAAATAATAATGACCAATTATGAAAATATAATTTTATTTATATATTTGCTTTTTCTCCTGTGTTCAGAATTCCACTGGAACTTGAATTCATATTTTTATGTTCATTGGTTATTGCGCTACCAACTAGCCATAGCCTGTAATGTTTAGCTTTTTGTTAATGGAGAGTGTGTGAGAGTTTAAGAAAAAAATAAACACGAAACGCGCGTCGGGGTGTTGCCACCATTTAAACGTAATGTGCCAGCATACTTCCTCCATGTGTCCTCTTTAATCTTGGTTCTTTTGGCCTTGTTATTGCTGACATATTAATAATAATAATAATAATCTTTATTTTTATATAGCGCTAACATATTCCGCAGCGCTTTACAGGTTGCACACATTATCGTCGCTGTCCCTGTTGGGGCTCACAATCTAAATTCCCTATCAGTATGTCTTAGTGTTTTGCAACCATAAGCCTGTTAAATCACCATTTTTTTAGTATGTGTTACCTTCTTTATACTTGGACATGAGGACAATTTCAGTGTCTTTGTCACCACACAAACTCCTTGGAAGTGCTATGCAAATTTCTTCTTACTACTATTCCTAACTTAATTGAATTTATTGGCCTATTATACCTTTTGCAGGAAGTTTACACTTAACTCCTTTTAATGTATTATTTTCATCTAGGCCTATTTACAGTTTCTATTGAGTCAGGTTTTCTAAACCCACTTTACTAATGGCATATTACTATAATTGAGTGGCTTATTTTGCATTTGTTGTCCCTATATCATAATTGTTTTTAAAAATTTGTCTCAATAAAAATGTGGCAATTTTATGGCATATAGCTTCCCCCTTCTTTTATTTATATATATATTTGCATTTGGAAGTGCCACGTAGCTAGGCGTTATTATGTTTGGATTTAACTTTTTGATGATATTCTGATTTTGTGAGAAGCACCTGTATATTTCTTTTTCCTAAAATGAAAAGGAAATGTGTAATCTTTAACGTTAGGCCTTTAAGTGGTCATTTCATCTTCAGCTTTCTGAACTGTTCACAATAACAAGTAATTTTGACCAGGGGTGCCCAAACTTTTACATGCCACTGTAATATCATCGAAAAATTCAGAGATTCTGAAGAAATCCATATACATCAGGGTTAAGGCCAACTGTAAATATTTGATGCTCATGATCTACGGGACCTCAGGCAATACGGCTTTAGAAATAGGCATGAATTGATGGTGCAATTATGGGCTCAGGAATATTTCGAGATATCATTGTCTGTGAACACAGTTCGCCGTGAGATCCACAAATGCAGTGAAAGCTCTATCATGCAAAGAAGAAGCCATATAGCAATACAATCCAGAAATGCTGCCATCTACTCTTGGCCAAAGCTCATTTAAAATGGACTGAGGCAAAATGGAATACTGTTCTGTGGTCGGATTAATACAAATTTTTAATTTTCCATGGAAACTATGCAAACCGTGTCCTTCACACTCAAGTGGTAAGGGACCATTCAACTTGTTATCCAGCTGCGTCTCTGATGGTATCAGGCTGCATTAGTGCCCATGGCATGGGCAGCTTATACATGAAAGGATGGACGTTATATAGAGCTTTTAGAACAGCATATGCTCCCATCCATACATCTATGTCAGGGTAGGGAAGGCCATGCTAACATCACATACTGCATCCATTTCAACAGCATGGCTTGACAGAAGAAGAGTTTAGGCGATGAAGTGGACTCCTGCTGTCCAGACGTTTCACTAATAGAAAACATTTGGCACATTATAAAATGAAAAATCCGGCAATGACCCCGGACTGTGGAGCAGTGAATATCCTACATCAGAAAAGAATGAAACATTCCATTCCCCAAAATTGTTATCCTTGCATCCCAGACGTTTACAAGCTGTCGTATGAAAAAGAGAAGATGCTACGCAATTGTATACTCGGCTCTATCCTGACTTTTTTTGAGAGGTGTTGCTGCCATCAATTTCTTGTTAATTTTGTCTGTAGTGAATAAAATATGGCTATGGTGACATTATTAATTACTCACAGATAAGCCTGGGTGGTCAAGAGGTCCAAGGTCAAAAGCCAAGAGAGTACGTCATAGACAGAGGGGTGAGACAAAGGCATAGTCAGGAAACAGTCCGAGGTCAATATTCCAAGAAGGTAGCGGATCACGACAAAAGGGCTAGGCAAATAGATGGTCAAGACAAATCCTAGGTCGAGCAGCAAAGATCAGAATACCAAACAAGGAGCATAGAGAAAGCACACACCTCATGATCAATGGTGCAATTGGCAATAATCAAAGGCAGAGAGCTGGTTTAATAACAAGGACAAGAGACACATGGATGAAGCCCGGGCACACCCTGGACCTGATTGGATGGCTAAAGTGTCACTCCACACGCTAACCGCTCAGCACGCCCTATTCCTAGATTGGACGGCAGAATTGTCATTCACTGCGTCCAGACACTCAGATAGGAGGAATCCTGACAGCTATGCAATAGTTCCAAATTATTGCATTCATGTTTTATTTGTATTTTGCACAGAATCCCAACACAGAGTTGGGGTTTTACAATTGACTAACATAGATCGAACCAAGCAATATTGGGTTCTACCGACAGTCTCTAAGGGGACATGCTGTTGATAATTATAACTGGCTGGAAGAAACGATCGCACAAATGATCGCTTGTACTAAACCTCTCAAATAATTATTCCATCAAAATGAAAGTAAATGTTTATTGATCGATTTCCAATGTCATTGTCGGCACACGTTACGGGCAGTTTATCTGGTCAATGAAATGACTCTTAACATCGAGAATAATAGGGAAACAATATGGCTTGTTCTGCAGCCCTAGAGGATAGATCCTGCTTGGGACCCCCATTTTTTAGGCACCTTCTATAGCAGTGGCCAAGGCTGCTTCCATGAATATCTATCTATCTATCTATCTATCTATCTATCTATCTATCTATCTATCTATCTATCTATCTATCTATCTCTATCTATCTATCTATCTATCTATCTATCTATCTAGCTAGCTATCTGTATATATACATACATTTTGGTGTGAAAAATGTAGAATATTTGATTCCATTATGTAGCGGTAGCTTCTTTGAAATGAACTCTAATATTTTCAGCACCTCAGTTAATGAATACAAGGATTCAAACATATCCTAATGAACATAATTAAGATGTGCCATAAATGATTTCAATCATCCAGAAAAAAAAAGTATAAAATTGGAAACCAGCAGGGTGAGGGTACGGAAATATGAACATCTGCTTTAGTACAAAGCTTTATAATGTGCTGCCCTTAATTAGGTGTTCAGTCAATTTTAAAATGTCTTATCTTTGATAAGTTGTAGGAGAGCAGCGACTATTAACATTTCCTGGCTTATTGCCCAGATATAAAGCACTTTTTGGGACTAATGGATCATATTTTAATTAATATTGTGTTTCCCTATTTGCTGCTGTCGTGTAAAAGTTATAGAAGCTAAATGTATTATTTCTAGTATAATAAGGCTCCTGGGAAATTAGATAAAAGTGTGTGTAATACGTAAAAAAAATCACAAAATACTTGCTAGCAACAATGGCAGCCTATAGTATGATGGTGATCTTTGAGGTTTTCCATATCTGTATCAGGATGATCTGTGAGGTTTTATATTAGATTTGTCATCTTAGGTCTCATGCAGTACAACAGAGCCATGTGCAGGAGTTCTTATGGTAACACATAGGACCTCCTGTGGCTCCTTACTATGTCAAATCCTAAAGGTTCAAATTGCGTTAGTGGGTGTCCTCTAACGGAATCTGTTACATGGCGAAATTGGTGCAATCAACGCTATGTAACAGATCCGTTAGCGCACCCGTTGACTGCAATGTGCTAACGGATCGTAACGCATCGCTAAACGTATGCCTTTTTCGGCATGCGTCAGCGATGTGCCGTTAGTTTCGGACGGACCTCGAACGCTGCTTGCAGCGTTCAGGGTCCGTTCTTCGCTAGCGCAGATCTGGCATCTGCGCTAGCGGGATTGCCGAACGCAATCCCTTTTTGGACATTGCGTTAGCGCAATCCGTTAGCGTATCCACTAAACGGATTGCACTAACGCAATGTGAACCTAGCCAAGAGATATTCTATCCTGGAAGCAAAAAACAAATATTTTGATTTTATATAAAAATAAATACATGCAGAGCTATGCGGATATGCAGTAAGGTGCGGTACACTTCTATAACAAAAGAAGCAGATAAATCTTATGTGAAATATATTGCAATTAAAGGGGTTGTTCAGTCATAAGATATTGATTACCTATCCTAAAATCTATCAGTGGCTAGATTAAAAAACAGAAACTGTCGCCGCAGTGGCTCTATTTTCTGTGTAGTGGCTGCTGCCAGGTACTAGAGAACAAGTCTTATTCAAGAGAGCTGTAACAGCTGAAGAGCTGATCGGTGGGGCTGCCAGGTGTCGGACCAACACCAATATGATATTGATCGTTATGGGTGGATTATCAAACCCGTAGGTCAGGGTGATCAACACGGACCAAAGGCAGTGTCACAGCGGAAGGACTTGCCAGATGGCACGTATATCAGCAAGACCCCAGACAGCTGGGTGTGCTGGATGGCATGCAGACAAGCATAGACGGAAACATCAGTAGAACCAGAGTCAGGAGTGTAGACATTCAGAGGAACTGTATATGTATAGACAGTCCAGGACTTACAGCAAACAAATAGTTAAAGACAGAGTTGTATGCAAAAAGTTAACTGTTGGTCATTGGCAGGGACATAATTAACAAGGGTGAACAGGCAAAATGAATTCTTGCTTGGAGAGAAGACACATTCTGCTATAGCAACATTTGTAGTGTCAACAACACCAGTGAAGAGTTTGTTTTGCTTACAGCAGATGAAGGGTTAAACAGCAAACAATTGATTAGCCACAGGCAACAGTGATGAACAGGTAATCTGAGTGCTTACTTGTAAAGAAGATAGACACTTCTGCAATAGCATTTGTAATGTGAACAGCACCAGCACCAAAGTAAGGACAGGCGAGTAACAATGATGGCCTGTACTAAGGAAAATCTGCTGAGAATCTATGGTGGTTACATATATAAGATAGACAGCAGATGATGCTGCAGGAAGTAGGATCTGCCAACCATCTATAGTTACATTTATGATTTGCATGGCCAGCTATATTTTGAGCTGCAATCCAAAGGTGTCCATTCTCTTTAGATATCTGCCATACAACAGCTGTCTTTCGCAACATCCCCATAAAGTTAAGCTTGGCCAACACATTTGGTGCCAGCTTATTCCCTGTGACCACAAACAGATTGGGCATTAAACCATTTCAATCCTTCTCACCAGACATTATCTTTCAGGGAAGACTTGAGGCCATCCCCCCAAATCTACTACTGAAATCAGCAGCTTTGGCTGACCTTTAACTAATGTAGGATCCTTTAAACAGAGCTGGATGACTCCCACTGACCGGTGTGGTCAGTGAGCAAATGACCATACCATATAGGGTCTAGTTATAAACATTGTACACTATGGTGCACAAATGACAGTGTCATTCATTGGGAATATAAGACATACAAAGATGTCAAAATAACAATTTTATACAGTGCTCAGAGATTAATCAAAACATTAGAAGGACACTGGTCCAGTAGCCACACTGGCAGTTCAAGGCCATCGGGCCATGACATAGAATCTCACACCATCCTTATTGAAAAAATTACCAACTATGGAATGGACAAGGCAACTGTTAAGTGGATTCATAACTGACTTACTGATCAGAGCCAAAGAGTGGTCATAAATGGCTGCACATCCAGTTGGAAGAATGTCACAAGTGTGGTACCACAGGCTCTGTACTGGGCCCTGTGTTATTCAACATCTTTATCAATTATTTAGATGAATTAATTGAGGGAACACTGATTAAATTTGCTGATGACATAAAGCTAGGAGGAATAACTAATACTAAAGAAGAGAGGGAGAGAATTCAAAAAGATCTAAACAAACTGTATCTGTGAGCAGCAACTAACAGAATGGTTTTTAAAGGGGAGAAGTGCAAAGTCCTACTGTACATCTGGGAAAGAAAAATGAAAAAAAGCATATACGGAATGGGAATATAGCTAAGCAACAGCACATATGAAAAAGACTTGGGTATACTAATAGATCACAGACTGAACATGAGTCAACAGTGTGATGCAGCAGCAAAAAAGGCATACACAGTTCTAGGATATATTAAGAGAAGCATAGAGTCTAGATCACGTGAAGTAATCCCCCTCTACTCCTCCTTGGTCAGACCTCTTTTGGAATACTGTGTCCAGTTTTGGGCACCACATTTTAAAAAAGACATGAACAAAATAGAGCAAATCAGAGAAGAGCGACCAGAACGGTGACCAGACTGCAAAGTATGTCCTACGAAGAACGGTTAGAGGATTTAGGAATGTTTAGCTTGCAAAAGAGAAGAATGAGAGGAAACTTAATAGCTGTCTGCAAATATATTGAGGGCTGTCACATTGTAAAGGGATCAGCTTTATTCTCATTTGAACAAAAAAAAAAACCCTAGAAGCAACGGGATGAAACTGAAAGGGAGAAGATACAGATTAGATATTAGAAAAAAACTTTTTGACAGTGATGGTGATCAATGAGTGAAACAGGCTGCCACGAGAGGAGGTTCTCCTTCAATGGAAGTCATCAAACTGGCTGTACAGACATCTGTCTGAGATGATTTAGTGAATCCTGCATTGAGCAGGGGGTTGGACCAGATGACCCAGGAGGTCCCTTCCAACTCTACCTCTCTATGATTCTATGTGAACCTCCTCTTATCTGCTGGAATCTCTGGCGCCTCTCCTTATTAGTAGGCTCCATGTGATGTCATGTCCATGTCACACCGGGTCTACAAATGAGAAGAGGCTCTGGGGATTTCGGGAGGTAGGATGGTGTTCGCAGAGATGTGGTCTGGCCATCATAAACGACTCAGGTGACTGCTGCGCTATGGTCCTGTGAATGTTTTGAATCGTATCTAACAGTGCTACCAACAGCATGTACAGCAAAAATAATCTCTACAGTGCCCAAAAGGTAGTATCACCATACAGTGTTCAAATAATAATAATACTAAATACCGTATATACTGATATCTAAATAAAATCGCTATAACATCAATATTAAGTATCATAGCAGTCGCAAGCATTGGCTTTCAGCCCTGTGTGGCTGCACTATTCCTCATAGACCAGCCATAGGCATAAATTATGCGTTATGGTCTGAAAAAATGTGCATTCATTCATACATAGGTAAGATCCATTGCAAAGTTGCTTACTAGTCTGGACCATAGTCACTATGGCAGTTATGTATCTGTTTTACAGTTGTGGCCAAAAGTATCGACACCCCTGCAATTCTGTCAGATAATATTCAGTTTCTTGCTGAAAATGATTGTAAACACAAATTCTTTGTTATTATTATCTTCATTTAATTTGTCTTAAATGAAAAAAAACACAAAAAGAATTGTCCTAAAGCCAATTTGCATATAATTCCACACCAAACATAAAAAAGGGGGTGGACAAAAGTATTGGCACTGTTTGAAAAATCATGTGATGCTTCTCTAATTTGTGTAATTAACAGCACCTGTAACTTACCTGTGGCACCTAACAGGTGTTGGCAATAACTAAATCACACTTGCAGCCAGTTGACATGGATTAAAGTTGACTCAACCTCTGTCCTGTGTCCTTGTGTGTACCACATTGAGCATGGAGAAAAGAAAGAAGACCAAAGAACTGTCTGAGGACTTGAGAAACCAAATTGTGAGGAAGCATGAGCAATCTCAAGGCTACAAGTCCATCTCCAAAGACCTGAATGTTCCTGTGTCTACCGTGCGCAGTGTCATCAAGAAGTTTAAAGCCCATGGCACTGTGGCTAACCTCCCTAGATGTGGACGGAAAAGAAAAATTGACAAGAGATTTCAACGCAAGATTGTGCGGATGTTGGATAAAGAACCTAGACTAACATCCAAACAAGTTCAAGCTGCTCTGCAGTCCGAGGGTACAACAGTGTCAACCCGTACTATCCATCGGCGTCTGAATGAAAAGGGACTGTATGGTAGGAGACCCAGGAAAACCCCACTTCTTACCCCGAGACATAAAAAAGCCAGGCTGGAGTTTGCCAAAACTTACCTGAAGAAGTCTAAAACGTTTTGGAAAAATGTTCTCTGGCCAGATGAGACAAAAGTAGAGTTTTTTGGGCAAAGGCATCAGCATAGAGTTTACAGGAGAAAAAAAGAGGCATTGAAAGAAAAGAACACGGTCCCTACAGTCAAACATGGCGGAGGTTCCCTGATGTTTTGGGGTTGCTTTGCTGCCTCTGGCACCGGACTGCTTGACTATGTGTATGGCATTATGAAGTCTGAAGACTACCAACAAATTTTGCAGCATAATGTAGGGCCCAGTGTGAGAAAGCTGGGTCTCCCTCAGAGGTCATGGGTCTTCCAGCAGGACAATGACCCAAAACACACTTCAAAAAGCTCTAGAAAATGGTTTGAGAGAAAGCACTGGAGACTTCTAAGGTGGCCAACAATGAGTCCAGATCTGAATCCCATAGAACACCTGTGGAGAGATCTAAAAATGGCAGTTTGGAGAAGGCACCCTTCAAATATCAGTGACCTGGAGAAGTTTGCCAAAGGAGAATGGTCTAAAATTCCAGCAGAGCATTGTAAGAAACTCATTGATGGTTGCCGGAAGCGGTTGGTCGCAGCTATTTTGGCTAAAGGTTGTGCAACCAAGTATTAGGCTGAGGGTGCCAATACTTTTGTCTGGCCCATTTTTGGAGTTTTGTGTGAAATGATCAATGTTTTGCTTTTTGCTTCATTCTCTTTCGTGTTTTTTCATTTAAGACAAATTAAATGAAGATAATACCAAAGAATTTGTGATTGCAATCATTTTCAGGAAGAAACTGAGTATTATCTGAGAGAATTGCAGGGGTGTCAATACTTTTGGCCACAAATGTACATGTGGAGATATTTGGTTTAATGTCCGTATATTCCTTTATTTGCAATTTCACTGGTACTTTGTCCCATATGGGAACGTTCACTTGTACTGATAATGGTTCAGCAAAACTCTGGTTTTTAAACAAATTGTTCTAAAAGAAACGTTCCTGAAAATGCTTTTATGGGAAACGACTATCCCAATAACAGTGTGATCGTTGTTTTAACATATGGCGTCCCCAGCCATGTTTTTCACCATTGAAGATAATGGGATAGAAAACACTACAATGCGAGCAATAAAAACAATGCCGTTTCTTAACTGCAATGTTATTAGGATGTTAATGTATCCTAGTCACTGTAAAGTTGTTACAATTAATACATTAAGCAACATCAGCTAATGACTCATTTACATATGGCTGGGGATTTTTGGTAGTTATTATTCATGGTATTGGCACAACGTTCTCTAGACACCAAACAGCCTGTAACATCTGTACACATATTTTAGTGCTAAGGGATTCCATATAAAAGTGTGCGAAGTTGTCGCCAGGCACAAGCAACATCTATTCATGAAGAACAACTAGTAATATTCAGAAATCAAAATTTAGGTATTGTTACGCACGCTATTCACACCTACAGGACATCTAGGCAAAGGGATACATATGCAAAGACATACACTGCTCAAAAAAATAAAGGGAACACTTAAACAACAGAATATAACTCCAAGTAAATCAAACGTCTGTGAAATCAAACTGTTCACTTAGGAAGCAACACTGATTGACAATCAATTTCACATTCTGTTGTGCAAACGCAATAGACAACAGATGGAAATTATTGCCAAGTATCAAGACACATTCAATAAAGGAGTGGTTCTGCAGGTGGGGACCACAGACCACAGCTCAGTACCAATGCTTTCTGGCTGATGTTTTGGTCACTTTTGAATGCTGGTTGTGTTTTCACACTCGTGGTGTCATGAGACAGACTCTACAACCCACTCAAGTGGCTCCGGTAGTGCAGCTCATCCAGGATGGCACATCAATGGGAGCTGTGGCAAGAAGGTTTGCTGTTTCAGTCAGCGTAGTGTCCAGAGGCTAGAGGCGCTGCCAGGAGACAGGCCAGTACACCAGGAGACATGGAGGGGGCTGTAGGAGGACAACAACCCAGCAGCAGGACCGCTACCTCAGCCTTTGTGCAAGGAGGAACAGGAGGAGCAGTGCCAGAGCCCTTTGAAATGACCTCCAGCAGGCCACAAATGTGCATATGTTTGCACAAACGGTTAGAAATAAACTCCATGAGGATGGTCTGAGTACCCGATGTTCACAGATTGGGTTGTGCTCACAGACCAACACCGTGCAGGACGCTTGGCATTTGCCACAGAACACCAGGATTGGCAAATTCGCCACTGGCGCCCTGTGCTCTTCACAGATGAAAGCAGGTTCACACTGAGCACATGTTACAGATGTGACAGAATCTGGAAACGCCGTGGAGAGCGATATGCTGCCTGCAGCATCATTCAGCATGACCGGTTTGGCAGTGGGTCAGTAACGGTGTGGGGTGGCATTTCTTTGGAGGGCCGCACATCCCTCCATGTGCTCGCCAGAGGTAGCCTGACTGCCATTAGGTACCGAGATGAGATCCTCAGTCCCCTTGTGAGGTTGGCCCTGGGTTCCTCCTAATGCAGGACACTGCCAGACCTCATGTGGCTGGAGTGTGTCAGCAGTTCCTGCAAGATGAAGGCATTGAAGCCACAGTCAGACGCCACCCTGTACTGGTACCTGGTAGCTTCCTGCCGCACAAGTCTGACCTCACCATCAGGGGCTCCAGCGAACACCAAGGAAGCTACTTACTTACACCCCTTCCAGGGTAGTCTGGTCTGTGGCCCAGTGGGGCCACTCCCCCGCACGCCCGTGCCAACCAGTCTGGGCGCGAGCGTGACATATCTCAGGTCAGTTAAAAGACGTACTGGCGGTCATTAAGGGGTTAAAACGGGGAAAATGTATTGACTCGACTATAAGCCGGGTATGCATTGTCCCCTCAAACCTATCCTGGTATGCATGGCGCATCATTCCCATCCTTGTCTGCATGGCTCCTTATCCCCATTCTTGTATGCATGGCTCCTCATCCCTATCCTGGTATGCATGGCTCCGAGTCCTCATCCCTGTCCTGGTATGCATGGCTCCTTATCCCTATCCTTGTATGCATGGCTCCTCATCCCTATCCTGGTATGCATGGCTCCTTATCCCTATCCTGGTATGCATGGCTCCTTATCCCTATCCTGGTATGCATGGCTGTTCATCCCTATCCTGGTATGCATGGCTCCTCATCCCTATCCTGGTATGCATGGTTCCTCATCCCTATCCTGGAATGCATGACTCCTCATCCCTATCCCGGTATGCATGGCTCCTTATCCCTATCCTGGAATGCATGGCTCCTCATCCCTATCCTGGTATGCATGGCTCCTTATACCTATCCTGCTATGCATGGCTCCTCATCCCTATCCTGGTATGCATGGCTCCTTATCCCTATCCTGGTATGCATGGCTCCTCATCCCTATCCTGGTATGCATGGCTCCTCATCCCTATCCTGGTATGCATGGCTCTTCATCCCTATCCTGGTATGCATGGCTCCTCATCCCTATCCTGGAATGCATGGCTCCTCATCCCTATCCTGGTATGCATGGCTCCTTATCCCTATCCTGGTATGCATGGCTCCTTATCCCTATCCTGGTATGCATGGCTCCTTATCCCTATCCTGGTATGCATGGCTCTTCATCCCTATCCTGGTATGCATGGCTCTTCATCCCTATCCTTGTATGCATGGCCCCCATGAGAAAGGCATACAAAAAACCTACTTACCTTCCCTTCGTGCCCTCGCTGCATCTTGTTCCAGTGCCCGCAGCTCCAACGGCCGGGCAATCATGTGTCATCGTTCATTAAGATAATAAATATTCACTCCACTCCACACCTTTGGGAGTGGAGAGAGGTGAATATTCATAGCTTTTAAGTAGTGCATACCCCTGAATAGACCAGTGCTGGAAGTCGGTGGCTCCAGCTGACACTGTGCGCGCTATAAGAGAAATGAATATTCACTGCCAGTGCAGTGAATATTCATTTCTCTTTAGCAGCGGGCACAGGTTTTCTCCTGTGATCCGCTGCTCTGCCGCTCGCCTCCCTCGCCATCTTCTGGGACAATGACTCGAGTATAAGCCGAGAGGGGCGTTTTCAGCACAAAAAGAGTGCTGGAAAACTCTGCTTATACATGAGTATATACGGTATATGGACAACTCCATTAACCATTGGTCTTAGTAAATAACGAACTGTGCCTGCCAACCAGGGTATTAACTTTATCAACTACGGCTATTGGATAACCAATTTTCATTGCATGGTGTTGATGTTTAACTATATTTGCTTGTTGTTTTGATTATATCCTTTTTTTTACTGCAATTTGCTATGCGTTACTAACAGTTCAATTTATCAAGCAGGCATTTGCACAATTGATGGGGTTTAGTGTGGATGGTATCGTATAGGACTAAATAACACACATGTTCACACTATATAGCACAGAGACATCTTTTCATTTTAATTTTAATATTCAGGAATTGCAAACTAGAAAACCTCCTATTAGAATCCTGAGGAACCACATCTCTATTTATAGTCCTAAGAGGCTGTTATGCACATGTGGTCTTATAATGTGTCAGTCATGACTTGCATAGATCCTAACCTTTCGTTGATCTTTACATTGGCCAGTGCTATGACTCAGAGTTTACCAAAAGCCAACGATCCAACCATATACCAAATATTTTGCTTGTTCAGATTGGCTCTTATATTTCCCAGAATGCCAGTGTAATAAGTATTGGAATAGAATAAGTCAAATGAGCATCAATACGAGGATTTTTTTCTGTACATGCATATGGTTACACAGTGCAAATGGAAAGTCTTCTTGTAATTGCATACGTGTCATTTTACATTGCAATACATTTGTTTCTTACACATACTTCAATAACTAATGTTAAAGAGGACCTGTTAATAATCCCTGAGCTCCTTTGATTCTGCTGCTCTTTTCCATTTTGTTCTGCGTATCTCCTTTGCTAAGATATCACATTTGTTTCTTCTGCAGCACAGTATGTGAAATCTCCACTTTTCAGTCTAACTGGGCTTTAGATTCTTCTCTGGGAGTGTGCGCTTTCACTACTCCTTCTCCAATGATGCCAATCAGAGCTCAGCATCTAAAACTGATAAGACTGATAGATCAGCTGCTGAGATGTGATTGGCAGCATTTGGGAGAGAAGACTGTGAAGAACTGCCCAGTTGGAGGGTAAACAAGAGATTTCACATAGTGTGCTCCAGGAGAAACAAATGTGAATATCTCTGCCATGGATTGACGCAGCGCAAAATGGAAGCAAGCATCAGAATCAAGGGAGCTCAGGGATTTTTAGATGGTATTTCACTCCATTTTGTAGCAAGCGACATGTCCTCTTTAAGGCCTTAACAAAATCACTGGCGTGGCAATTCCAGAGGAATCATTAGTTTTAATGTTCAATACGATCCAGTTGTGGCCGCAACACACTTACAATGGTAATCTGCAGATCCCCACCCACCAATGAACACTGATACAAAGCCAACATTGGAGGGTCTTACCCACTGAATCAACACTTAATTTCACATTTTTTTTCCAACCTGATCTATATGCGGCACACTCCATGGGTAATTACAAAAATAGTATGTTCCTTTGCACTTGATCTTAGGAGTGCCAGGTTGTATCAGTCTACCTCATCATAATTGGTGTCATTCTAATAAAATGGACCACCATGTGATCTCTTGGGTGATTTTCAGGTCCGTGATGGCTTCCTTTTCTTTCTCCCACACCTTTTGTCTGCTCTCTTCCTTAGGTTGTATCATGGAAATGGTGTTCTTGGCAAATGTTAGGTGTTTGGCTACTTTCACACTAGCGTTAACTGCAATCCGTCACAATGCGTCGTTTTGCAGAAAAAACGCATCCTGCAAAAGTGCTTGCAGGATGCGTTTTTTTTTCCCATAGACTTGTATTGACGATGCATTGCGACGGATTGCCAAACATCGCATCCGTTGTGCGACGGATGCGTCGTGCTTTGGCGGACCGTCGGGAGCAAAAAAACGCTACATTTAAAGTTTTTTGCTCCTGACTCCGCCCCCACCTCCCCGCACCTCACAATGGGGCAGCGGATGCGCCGGAGAAATGCATCCGCTGCCTCCGTTGTGCAGTGCGTTAAACGCTAGCGTCAGAATCTCTGACCGACGCATTGCGACGGGGAGATTCCGACGCTAGTGTGAAAGTAGCCTTTCCTAGTTTCTTTTGGATCTAGTTATACTACCTCCTACCCCGATAATGGCATAGTCTGTATTGTGCACTATTTATCCGCAGCATTCTGGACACTGAGGACTTCCCTCTGCTCTAACTTATACTGTATTCTTTCTGGGCATAGATATTTGCCCGTGCCTGCATGTTACATTGTCATAAACCTTTTATTTTTCGTTTTATTTCTATATATGATTTCTAAAATCTAGTGCAGTCTTCGACCAGCAGCCAAAAAGAGGCAAATTATAAGTGTTAATTTTTTACTTTCTGATGACTGACTAAGGATCAGATGAATCATATGCTTTATAAGTAGAGTTGAGCGACCTTGACCTTTTTAGAGTCGAGCTGGGTTTCGCGAAACCCGACTATCTCAAAAGTCGGGTCGAGTGAAATCGGCCGATTATGACGTAAAGTCGGGATCGACCGAAACACGAAACCCAATGCAAGTCAATGGGGCAGCATAGTCGGCAGTGAGTGGGGGCCAGGAAAACACCTAGAGTGCCCATTTTAATGTCAAAACCATCCATTCTTCTTAACCCCTTCAAGACCCAGCCTATTTTGACCTTAAAGACCTTGCCGTTTTTTGCAATTCTGACCAGTGTCCCTTTATGAGGTAATAACTCAGGAACGCTTCAACGGATCCTAGCGGTTCTGAGATTGTTTTTTCGTGACATATTGGGCTTCATGTTAGTGGTAAATTTAGGTCAATAAATTCTGCATTTATTTGTGATAAACACGGAAATTTGGTGAAAATTTTGAAAATTTCGCAATTTTCACATTTTGAATTTTTATTCTGTTAAACCAGAGAGATATGTGACACAAAATAGTTAATAAATAACATTTCCCACATGTTTACTTTACATCAGCACAATTTTGGAAACAAAATTTTTTTTTGCTAGGAAGTTATAAGGGTTAAAATTCGACCAGCGATTTGTCATTTTTACAACGAAATTTACAAAACCATTTTTTTTAGGGACCACCTCACATTTGAAGTCAGTTTGAGGGGTCTATTTGGCTGAAAATACCCAAAAGTGACACCATTCTAAAAACTGCACCCCTCAAGGTACTCAAAACCACATTCAAGAAGTTTATTAACCCTTCAGGTGCTTCACAGCAGCAGAAGCAACATGGAAGGAAAAAATTAACATTTAACTTTTTAGTCACAAAAATTATCTTTTAGCAACAATTTTTTTATTTTCCCAATGGTAAAAGGAGAAACTGAACCACGAAAGTTGTTGTCCAATTTGTCCTGAGTACGCTGATAGCTCATATGTGGGGGTAAACCACTGTTTTGGCGCACGGCAGGGCTTGGAAGGGAAGGAGCGCCATTTGACTTTTTGAATGAAAAATTGGCTCCACTCTTTAGCGGACACCATGTCACGTTTGGAGAGCCCCCGTGTGCCTAAAAATTGGAGCTCCCCCACAAGTGACCCCATTTTGGAAACTAGACGCCCCAAGGAACTTATCTAGATGCATAGTGAGCACTTTGAACCCCCAGGTGCTTCACAAATTGATCCGTAAAAATGAAAAAGTACTTTTTTTTCACAAAAAAATTCTTTTCGCCTCAATTTTTTCATTTTCACATGGGCAACAGGATAAAATGGATCCTAAAATGTGTTGGGCAATTTCTCCTGAGTACACCAATACCTCACATGTGGAGGTAAACCACTGTTTGGGCACATGGTAAGGCTCGGAAGGGAAGGAGCGCCATTTGACTTTTTGAATGAAAAATTATTTCCATCGTTAGCGGACACCATGTCGCGTTTGGATAGCTCCTGTGTGCCTAAACATTGGCGCTCCCCCACAAGTGACCCCATTTTGGAAACTAGACCCCCCAAGGAACTAATTTAGATGCCTAGTGAGCACTTTAAACCCTCAGGTGCTTCACAAATTGATCTGTAAAAATGAAAAAGTTATTTTTTTTTCACAAAAAAATTCTTTTCACCTCAATTTTTTCATTTTCACATGGGCAGTAGGATAAAATGGATCATAAAATTTGTTGGGCAATTTCTCCCGAGTACGCCGATACCTCATATGTGGGGGTAAACCACTGTTTGGGCACTCGGCAGGGCTCGGAAGAGAAGGCGCGCCTTTTGACTTTTTGAATGGAAAATTAGCTCCAATTGTTAGCGGACACCATGTCGCGTTTGGAGAGCCCCTGTGTGCCTAAACATTGGAGCTCCCGCACAAGTGACCCCATTTTGGAAACTAGACCCCCCAGGGAACTTATCTAGATGCATATTGAGCACTTTAAACCCCCAGGTGCTTCACAGAAGTTTATAACGCAGAGCCATGAAAATAAAAAATAATTTTTCTTTCCTCAAAAATGATTTTTTAGCCTGGAATTTCCTATTTTGCCAAGGATAATAGGAGAAATTGGACCCCAAATATTGTTGTCCAGTTTGTCCTGAGTACGCTGATACCCCATATGTGGGGGTAAACCACTGTTTGGGCGCACGGCAGGGCTCGGAAGGGATGGCACGCCATTTGGCTTTTTAAATGGAAAATTAGCTCCAATCATTAGCGGACACCATGTCACGTTTGGAGAGCCCCTGTGTGCCTAAACATTGGAGATCCCCCAGAAATGACACCATTTTAGAAACTAGACCCCCAAAGGAACTAATCTAGATGTGTGGTGAGGACTTTGAACCCCCAAGTGCTTCACAGAAGTTTATAACGCAGAGCCATGAAAATAAAAAAAAAAATTATTTTCTCAAAAATGATCTTTTAGCCTGCAATTTTTTATTTTCCCAAGGGTAACAGGAGAAATTTGACCCCAAAAGTTGTTGTCCAGTTTCTCCTGAGTACGCTGATACCCCATATGTGGGGGTAAATCACTGTTTGGGCACATGCCGGGGCTCGGAAGTGAAGTAGTGACGTTTTGAAATGCAGACTTTGATGGAATGCTCTGTGGGCGTCACGTTGCGTTTGCAGAGCCCCTGATGTGGCTTAACAGTAGAAACCCCCCACAAGTGACCCCATTTTGGAAACTAGACCCCCAAAGGAACTTATCTAGATGTGTGGTGAGCACTTTGAACCCCCAAGTGCTTCATAGAAGTTTATAATGCAGAGCCGTGAAAATAATAAATACGTTTTCTTTCCTCAAAAATAATTATTTAGTCCAGAATTTTTTAATTTTCCCAAGGGTAACAGGAGAAATTTGACCCCAATATTTGTTGTCCAGTTTCTCCTGAGTACGGTGATACCCCATATGTGGGGGTAAACTACTGTTTGGGCACATGCCGGGGCTTGGAATTGAAGTAGTGACGTTTTGAAATGCAGACTTTGATGGAATGCTCTGCGGGCGTCACGTTGCGTTTGCAGAGCCCCTGATGTGCCTAAACAGTAGAAACCCCCCACAAGTGACCCCATTTTGGAAACTAGACCCTGAAAGGAACTTATCTAGATGTGTGGTGAGCACTTTGAACCCCCAAGTGCTTCATAGAAGTTTATAATGCAGAGCCGTGAAAATAATAAATACGTTTTCTTTCCTCAAAAATAATTATTTAGCCCAGAATTTTTTATTTTCCCAAGGGTTACAGGAGAAATTGGACCCCAAAAGTTGTTGTCCAGTTTCTCCTGAGTACGCTGATACCCCATATGTGGGGGTAAACCACTGTTTGGGCACACGTCGGGGTTCAGAAGGGAAGTAGTGACTTTTGAAATGCAGACTTTGATGGAATGGTCTGCGGGTGTCACGTTGCGTTTGCAGAGCCCCTGGTGTGCCTAAACAGTAGAAACCCCCCACAAGTGACCCCATTTTAGAAACTAGACCCCGAAAGGAACTTATCTAGATGTGTGGTGAGCACTTTGAACCCCCAAGTGCTTCACAGACGTTTACAACGCAGAGCCGTGAAAATAAAAAATCATTTTTCTTTCCTCAAAAATTATGTTTTAGCAAGCATTTTTTTAGATTCACAAGGGTAACAGGAGAAATTGGACCCCAGTAATTGTTGCGCAGTTTGTCCTGAGTATGCTGGTACCCCATATGTGGGGGTAAACCACTGTTTGGGCACACGTCAGGGCTCGGAAGTGAGGGAGCACCATTTGACTTTTTGAATACGACATTGGCTGGAATCAATGGTGGCGCCATGTTGCGTTTGGAGACCCCTGATGTGCCTAAACAGTGGTAACCCCTCAATTCTAACTCCAACACTAACCCCAACACACCCCTAACCCTAATCCCAACTGTAGCCATAATCCTAATCACAACCCTAACCCCAACACACCCCTAACCACAACACTAACCCCAACACACCCCTAACCCTAACCACAACCCTAATTCCAACCCTAACCCTAACCCTAAGGCTATGTGCCAACGTTGCGGATTCGTGTGAGATATTTCCGCACCATTTTTGAAAAATCTGCGGGTAAAAGGCACTGTGTTTTACCTGCGGATTTTCCGCGGATTTCCAGTGTTTTTTGTGCGGATTTCACCTGCGGATTCCTATTGAGGAACAGGTGTAAAACGCCGCGGAATCCGCACAAAGAATTGACATGCTGCGGAAAATACAACGCAGCGTTCCCGCGCGGTATTTTCCGCACCATGGGCACAGCGGATTTGGTTTTCCATATGTTTACATGGTACTGTAAACCTGATGGAACACTGCTGCGAATCCGCAGCCAAATCCGCACCGTGTGCACATACCCTAATTCTAAAGGTATGTGCACACGCTGCGGAAAACGCTGCGGATCCGCAGCAGTTTCCCATGAGTGTACAGTTCAATGTAAACCTATGGGAAACAAAAATCGCTGTACACATGCTGCGGAAAAACTGCACGGAAACGCAGCGGTTTACATTCCGCAGCATGTCACTTCTTTGTGCGGATTCCGCAGCGGTTTTACAACTGCTCCAATAGAAAATCGCAATTGTAAAACCGCAGTGAAATGCGCAGAAAAAAACGCGGTAAATCCGCCATAAATCCGCAGCGGTTTAGCACTGCGGATTTATCAAATCCGCAGCGGAAAAATCCGCAGAGGACCAGAATACGTGTGCACATTCCTAACCCTACCCCTACCCCTAACCCTAACCCTAGCCCTAACCCTACCCCTAACCCTACCCCTACCCCTACCCCTAACCCTACCCCTAACCCTAACCCTAGCCCTACCCCTAACCCTACCCCTAACCCTACCCCTAACCCTACCCCTAACCCTATTCTAACATTAGTGGAAAAAAAAAAATTTCTTTATTTTTTTATTGTCCCTACCTATGGGGGTGACAAAGGGGGGGGGTCATTTATTATTTTTTTTATTTTGATCACTGAGATAGAATATATCTCAGTGATCAAAATGCACTTTGGAACGAATCTGCCGGCCGGCAGATTCGGCGGGCGCACTGCGCATGCGCCCGCCATTTTGGAAGATGGCGGCGCCCGGGAGAAGACGGACGGGACCACGGCTGGATCGGTAAGTATGATAGGGTGGGGGGGGACCACGGGGGGGGGGATCGGAGCACGGGGGGGGGAATCGGAGCGCGGGAGGGGTGGAACGGAGCGCGGGGGGCGTGGAACGGAGCACGGGGGGGCTGGAATGGAGCACGGGGGGTGGAACGGAGCACGGGGGGGGGTGGATCGGAGTGCAGGGGGGGGTGATTGGAGCACGGGGGGGTGATTGGAGCACGGGGGGAGCGGACACGAGCACGGGGGGGGAGCGGAGCACTGGACGGAGGGGAGCCGGAGCAGTGTACCGGCCAGATCGGGGGGTGGGGGGGCGATCGGAGGGGTGGTGTGGGGGCACACTAGTATTTCCAGCCATGGCCGATGATATTGCAGCATCGGCCATGGCTGGATTGTAATATTTCACCCGTTATAATGGGTGAAATATTACAAATCGCTCTGATTGGCAGTTTCACTTTCAACAGCCAATCAGAGCGATCGTAGCCACGAGGGGGTGAAGCCACCCCCCCTGGGCTAAACTACCACTCCCCCTGTCCCTGCAGATCGGGTGAAATGGGAGTTAACCCTTTCACCCGGTCTGCAGGGGCGCGATCTTTCCATGACGCCGCATAGGCGTCATGGGTCGGATTGGCACCGACTTTCATGACGCCTACGTGGCGTCAAAGGTCGGGAAGGGGTTAATGAAGCTTGTCAAGCGTAATTTACCTTATAATAATTGGAAGGCATTTGAAATTGGGGGTCATTTGGCTAAAGTTGTGGTGGGTAGGGCTGGTTCAAGTAATTAGTGGGCCCAGGAAATCTGGACCACGTCACGGCAGTGGAGCAGGGAGAGGTAAGTATTTCAACTTTGCAAGTGCTGTGAACCTGAGCAAGCAGGGGGGGCCCACTCGTTGGCATTGGCACTGGCACAGGGCCCCTCAAAGTACAGCGGTGTGTTTGCACGGCGGGGGCGCCTCCCACCGGCAGCAACACTTTTGCGTACCATGAGAGGCCCTGTGCCAGTGATGTCGCCAACTAGTATTCCTCCCCCCACCTGATGAAGGAACCTGCACTTTCATCTGCACCTTCCTGTTTGTCCCCGTGTAAGGTGGTATGGTATGCGGGAAGGGGGACCTGACTTTCAGCAGGGTCACAATCTTGCAGTGTAGCGTGCACGGGAAATGTTGCGTTATGGGTCAATGTACCAGCAGACTCATCTATCACTGGCTGGGCAATGGGCAGGATGAGGAGGAAACACAGATATAGGCCCAAAGAATAAAGTGGGCTAAATGCAGTTCAAAATTGGTAACACAGGACTAATCAGGGGGCATTGCAGTGGAGGACAACTGGAATGAGAGGCTGACACAGAGAGTAGGCCCAAATCAGTAAGTAGTCGAAATGCAGTTCAAAATTGGCAACAGTAGTAAACAGGCGGCACAGCTTTGTTCAGTGGAGGAGAACAGCAAGGAGTGGCAGACACCGATAGTAGGCCCCAACCCAACTAGTAGGCCAAATGCAGTCTAACATTAACAACTACTTAACGAGCGCCTGAAAACGGAATTTCAGGACAGGAAACCAGGAGAACAGCAAGGAGCGGCAGACACCGATAGTAGGCCCCAAACCAACTAGTACGCCAAATGTAGTTGTTCCGTTTAACCACAATTTAATGAGAGCCTGAAGATAGAAGTTCAGGAAAGGCAACCTGGAGAACACCTTGGAGTGGAACACACCATCTCTCTACACCCCATACCCAATTTGTAGGTCTAATGCAGCGTAGTTTCCAACAACTACTAAACGAGAGCATGATGATCGAAGCATTGGCGAGGAAACCTGGGGAACACCTTGGAGTGGAACACACCATCTCTCTACAGTGGAACACACCATCTCTCTACACCCCATACCCAATTTGTAGGCCTAATGCAGCGTAGTTTCCAACAACTACTAAACGAGAGCCGGAAGATCGAAGCAATGGAGAGGAAACCTGGGGAACACCTTGGAGTGTAACACACCATCTCTCTACACCCCATACCCAATTTGTAGGCCTAATGCAGCGTAGTTTCCAACAACTACTAAACGAGAGCCGGAAGATCGAAGCAATGGAGAGGAAACCTGGGGAACACCTTGGAGTGTAACACACCATCTCTCTACACCCCATACCCAATTTGTAGGCCTAATGCAGCGTAGTTTCCAACAACTACTAAACGAGAGCCGGAAGATCGAAGCAATGGAGAGGAAACCTGGGGAACACCTTGGAGTGTAACACACCATCTCTCTACACCCCATACCCAATTTGTAGGCCTAATGCAGCGTAGTTTCCAACAACTACTAAACGAGAGCATGATGATCGAAGCATTGGCGAGGAAACCTGGGGAACACCTTGGAGTGGAACACACCATCTCTCTACAGTGGAACACACCATCTCTCTACACCCCATACCCAATTTGTAGGCCTAATGCAGCGTAGTTTCCAACAACTACTAAACGAGAGCCGGAAGATCGAAGCTCAGGAAAGGCAACCTGGAGAACACCTTGGAGTGGAACACACCATCTCTCTACACCCCATACCCAATTTGTAGGCCCAATGCAGCGTAGTTTCCAACAACTACTAAACGAGAGCCGGAAGATCGAAGCAATGGAGAGGAAACCTGGGGAACACCTTGGAGTGTAACACACCATCTCTCTACACCCCATACCCAATTTGTAGGCCTAATGCAGCGTAGTTTCCAACAACTACTAAACAAGAGCCGGAAGATCGAAGCAATGGAGAGGAAACCTGGGGAACACCTTGGAGTGTAACACACCATCTCTCTACACCCCATACCCAATTTGTAGGCCTAATGCAGCGTAGTTTCCAACAACTACTAAACGAGAGCCGGAAGATCGAAGCTCAGGAAAGGCAACCTGGGGAACACCTTGGAGTGTAACAAACCCTCTCTCTACACCACGGAAGGGCTGATTCTTAGGAAGGAAGGCTGTCGGAAAGAAGCAGGGCGCGTCCGAGGGTGATTATATTCTTATTAGGTATATACTCACCCTCGGACGCGCCCTGCTTCTTTATTTGTAATGAATGTTTATTTGCAATGTGGTTTTGACTTACTCTATTTTTTTGGTAAATAATGATTTTATTATTTTCATTGTTTTGCATCTTCTTGGCAATAATATAAAGAAGACGCGACAGGACAACACTCGGTGGATGCCATATCTGTGTTTAAAATTGAAAAAACCTTTCAGGTAACTACTTGCAGGAGAAAGTTATTGTAGCTGGTGGCCATTTTTAGTACTGTACCAGATTTTTGTTGTATGTGTTTGTTTTTAATGTTAAAATGTCTGCATTTGATATCTCTCCAGTATTTTCTTTTTTATAAGCAAAATACTTATTTTTATATTTTCTGATGTTGGTTCCAGGGGTACACGGGCAGCAGTGGTGTGGTCAGTGGAGGCCTAGTGGAAGGAGTGACCGCAGACAGGCATCGAAGGCCTAAAATAATAACACATGGCTGTAGGCAATTTTAAATTGGTTCCAGGGGTACACGGGCAGCAGTGGTGTGGTCAGTGGAGGCCTAGTGGAAGGAGTCACCGCAGACAGGCATCGAAGGCCTAAAATAATAACACATGGCTGTAGGCAATTTTAAATTGGTTCCAGGGGTACACGGGCAGCAGTGGTGTGGTCAGTGGAGGCCTAGTGGAAGGAGTGACCGCAGACAGGCATCGAAGGCCTAAAATAATAACACATGGCTGTAGGCAATTTTAAATTGGTTCCAGGGGTACACGGGCAGCAGTGGTGTGGTCAGTGGAGGCCTAGTGGAAGGAGTGACCGCAGACAGGCATCGAAGGCCTAAAATAATAACACATGGCTGTAGGCAATTTTAAATTGGTTCCAGGGGTACACGGGCAGCAGTGGTGTGGTCAGTGGAGGCCTAGTGGAAGGAGTGACCGCAGACAGGCATCGAAGGCCTAAAATAATAACACATGGCTGTAGGCAATTTTAAATTGGTTCCAGGGGTACACGGGCAGCAGTGGTGTGGTCAGTGGAGGCCTAGTGGAAGGATTGACCGCAGACAGGCATCGAAGGCCTAAAATAATAACACATGGCTGTAGGCAATTTTAAATTGGTTCCAGGGGTACACGGGCAGCAGTGGTGTGGTCAGTGGAGGCCTAGTGGAAGGAGTGACCGCAGACAGGCATCGAAGGCCTAAAATAATAACACATGGCTGTAGGCAATTTTAAATTAGTTACAGGGGTACACGGGCAGCAGTGGTGTGGTCAGTGGAGGCCTAGTGGAAGGAGTGACCGCAGACAGGCATCGAAGGCCTAAAATAATAACACATGGCTGTAGGCAATTTTAAATTGGTTCCAGGGGTACACGGGCAGCAGTGGTGTGGTCAGTGGAGGCCTAGTGGAAGGAGTCACCGCAGACAGGCATCGAAGGCCTAAAATAATAACACATGGCTGTAGGCAATTTTAAATTGGTTACAGGGGTACACGGGCAGCAGTGGTGTGGTCAGTGGAGGCCTAGTGGAAGGAGTGACCGCAGACAGGCATCGAAGGCCTAAAATAATAACACATGGCTGTAGGCAATTTTAAATTGGTTCCAGGGGTACACGGGCAGCAGTGGTGTGGTCAGTGGAGGCCTAGTGGAAGGAGTGACCGCAGACAGGCATCGAAGGCCTAAAATAATAACACATGGCTGTAGGCAATTTTAAATTGGTTCCAGGGGTACACGGGCAGCAGTGGTGTGGTCAGTGGAGGCCTAGTGGAAGGAGTCACCGCAGACAGGCATCAAAGGCCTAAAATAATAACACATGGCTGTAGGCAATTTTAAATTGGTTCCAGGGGTACACGGGCAGCAGTGGTGTGGTCAGTGGAGGCCTAGTGGAAGGAGTGACCGCAGACAGGCATCGAAGGCCTAAAATAATAACTCATGGCTGTAGGCAATTTTAAATTGGTTCCAGGGGTACACGGGCAGCAGTGGTGTGGTCAGTGGAGGCCTAGTGGAAGGAGTGACCGCAGACAGGCATCGAAGGCCTAAAATAATAACACATGGCTGTAGGCAATTTTAAATTGGTTCCAGGGGTACACGGGCAGCAGTGGTGTGGTCAGTGGAGGCCTAGTGGAAGGAGTCACCGCAGACAGGCATCGAAGGCCTAAAATAATAACACATGGCTGTAGGCAATTTTAAATTGGTTCCAGGGGTACACGGGCAGCAGTGGTGTGGTCAGTGGAGGCCTAGTGGAAGGAGTGACCGCAGACAGGCATCGAAGGCCTAAAATAATAACACATGGCTGTAGGCAATTTTAAATTGGTTCCAGGGGTACACGGGCAGCAGTGGTGTGGTCAGTGGAGGCCTAGTGGAAGGAGTGACCGCAGACAGGCATCGAAGGCCTAAAATAATAACACATGGCTGTAGGCAATTTTAAATTGGTTCCAGGGGTACACGGGCAGCAGTGGTGTGGTCAGTGGAGGCCTAGTGGAAGGAGTGACCGCAGACAGGCATCGAAGGCCTAAAATAATAACACATGGCTGTAGGCAATTTTAAATTGGTTCCAGGAGTACACGGGCAGCAGTGGTGTGGTCAGTGGAGGCCTAGTGGAAGGAGTGACCGCAGACAGGCATCGAAGGCCTAAAATAATAACACATGGCTGTAGGCAATTTTAAATTGGTTCCAGGGGTACACGGGCAGCAGTGGTGTGGTCAGTGGAGGCCTAGTGGAAGGAGTGACCACAGACAGGCATCGAAGGCCTAACATAACAAAAATGTCAATACAATGGTATTGTCAGTGGCAGGCATTGAAGGATGTCAGCGCATAGACTAAACATTGGTGGAGCTGTGATATAATTTTGCAAGTGGTAGAGCACTGTTTGAGCTGGGGGGGGGAACTGTCTTGTGGCCGGCGGTACAGGCCCAGGGCCCCTCATATTACAACGGTGTGTCTGACGTTGGGTGCGCACCACCACCGCCAGAGACACTTTATTGTACTAGGAGGGACCCAGTGGCAGTGCCGTCGACCAAAAGCGGGCTCACCCACCTCTTCAGACAAACTGCACTCTCACGGGTGCTGTCGCCAAGTGTCGATACCACGGCCCCGTGTGGGGAGTTTGGCCATTTAGTGAGGTGTAAACATGTCGTATGCTGGACAATCAGGTGCAGAAAATTACGAGATTGGAAAAGGCATTCAGAATAGTCCACAGGCAAGACCTTTTCATAGGAAAGCTAGGTGTCAGCCGGGCAAGGTGGGGCAAAAGATTTCGAAATCCAGTTGTGGTTCATTTTAATGAAGGTTAGATCATCTACATTTTGGGTAGCCAGACGAGTCCTTTTTTCTGTTAGTATTGAACCTGCAGCACTGAATACTCTTTCTGATAGGACACTAGCTGCCGGGCAAGCAAGCTCCTGCAATGCATATTCTGCCAATTCTGGCCAGGTGTCTAATTTTGATGCCCAGTAATCAAATGGGAATGACGGTTGAGGGAGAACATCGATAAGGGATGAAAAATAGTTTGTAACCATACTGGACAAATGTTGTCTCCTGTCACTTTGAATTGATGCTGCAGTACCTGTCCTGTCTGCGGTCATAGCAAAATCACTCCACAACCTGGTCAGAAAACCCCTCTGGCCAACGCCACTTCTGATTTCTGCCCCTCTAACTCCTCTGGTCTGCTGGCCCCTGCAGCTCGTGTGAGAACGATCACGGGCGCTGTGTGCAGGGAATGCCAGAAGCAAACGGTCAACAAGAGTTGATTGTTTGGTTGCTAATATTAGTTCCAAGTTCTCATGTGGCATTATATTTTGCAATTTGCCTTTATAGCGAGGATCAAGGAGGCAGGCCAACCAGTAATCGTCATCATTCATCATTTTAGTTATGCGTGTGTCCATTTTGAGGATACGTAAGGCATAATCCGCCATGTGGGCCAAAGTTCCAGTTCTCAAATCTGCGGTTGTGCTTGGTTGAGGGGCAGTTTCAGGCAAATCCACGTCACTTGTGTCCCTCAAAAAACCAGAACCCGGCCTTGCCGCGCCACCAATTTCCAGTGTCCCCGGAAAAGCTTCCTCATTAAAAATATAATCATCCCCATCATCCTCCTCGTCCTCCTCCTCCTCTTCGCCCGCTACCTCGTCCTGTACACTGCCCTGGCCAGACAATGGCTGACTGTCATCAAGGCTTTCCTCTTCCTCAGCTGCAGACGCCTGATCCTTTATGTGCGTCAAACTTTGCATCAGCAGACGCATTAGGGGGATGCTCATGCTTATTATGGCGTTGTCTGCACTAACCAGCCGTGTGCATTCCTCAAAACACTGAAGGACTTGGCACATGTCTTGAATCTTCGACCACTGCACACCTGACAACTCCATGTCTGCCATCCTACTGCCTGCCCGTGTATGTGTATCCTCCCACAAAAACATAACAGCCCGCCTCTGTTCACACAGTCTCTGAAGCATGTGCAGTGTTGAGTTCCACCTTGTTGCAACGTCTATGATTAGGCGATGCTGGGGAAGGTTCAAAGAACGCTGATAGGTCTGCATACGGCTGGAGTGTACGGGCGAACGGCGGATATGTGAGCAAAGTCCACGCACTTTGAGGAGCAGGTCGGATAACCCCGGATAACTTTTCAGGAAGCACTGCACCACCAGGTTTAAGGTGTGAGCCAGGCAAGGAATGTGTTTCAGTTGGGAAAGGGAGATGGCAGCCATGAAATTCCTTCCGTTATCACTCACTACCTTGCCTGCCTCAAGATCTACAGTGCCCAGCCACGACTGCGTTTCTTTCTGCAAGAACTCGGACAGAACTTTCGCGGTGTGTCTGTTGTCGCCCAAACACTTCATAGCCAATACAGCCTGCTGACGTTTGCCAGTAGCTGCCCCATAATGGGAGACCTGGTGTGCAACAGTGGCAGCTGCGGATGGAGTGGTTGTGCGACTGCGGTCTGTGGACGAGCTCTCGCTTCTGCAGGAGGACGAAGAGGAGGAGGAGGGGGTGCGAACGGCTACAGCCAATTGTTTCCTAGACCGTGGGCTAGGCAGAACTGTCCCAAACTTGCTGTCCCCTGTGGACCCTGCATCCACCACATTTACCCAGTGTGCCGTGATGGACACGTAACGTCCCTGGCCATGCCTACTGGTCCATGCATCTGTTGTCAGGTGCACCTTTGTGCTCACAGATTGCCTGAGTGCATGGACGATGCGCTCTTTAACATGCTGGTGGAGGGCTGGGATGGCTTTTCTGGAAAAAAAGTGTCGACTGGGTAGCTCGTAGCGTGGTACAGCGTAGTCCATCAGGGCTTTGAAAGCTTCGCTTTCAACTAACCGGTAGGGCATCATCTCTGACGAGATTAGTCTAGCTATGTGTGCGTTGAAACCCTGTGTACGCGGATGCGAGGCTAAGTACTTCCTTTTTCTAACCATAGTCTCATGTAGGGTGAGCTGGACTGGAGAGCTGGAGATCGTGGAACTAGCGGGGGTGCCGGTGGACATGGCAGACTGAGAGACGGTGGGAGATGGTATTGTTGCCACCGGTGCCCTAGATGCAGTGTTTCCTACTACGAAACTGGTGATTCCCTGACCCTGACTGCTTTGGCCTGGCAAAGAAACCTGCACAGATACTGCAGGTGGTGCGGAAAATGGTGGCCCTACACTGCCGGAAGGGATGTTGCGTTGCTGACTAGCTTCATTGGCCGAGGGTGCTACAACCTTAAGGGACGTTTGGTAGTTAGTCCAGGCTTGCAAATGCATGGTGGTTAAATGTCTATGCATGCAACTTGTATTGAGACTTTTCAGATTCTGTCCTCTGCTTAAGGTAGTTGAACATTTTTGACAGATGACTTTGCGCTGATCAATTGGATGTTGTTTAAAAAAATGCCAGACTGCACTCTTTCTAGCATCGGATACCTTTTCAGGCATTGCAGACTGAGCTTTAACCGGATGGCCACGCTGTCCTCCAACAGGTTTTGGCTTTGCCACGCGTTTTGGGCAAGATACGGGCCCGGCAGATGGAACCTGTTGCGATGTTGATGCCTGCTGCGGCCCCTCCTCCTCCGCTTCAGAACTGCTGCCACCTGCACCCTGTTCCCCCAATGGCTGCCAATCGGGGTCAAGAACTGGGTCATCTATTACCTCTTCTTGTAGCTCGTGTGCAACTTCGTCTGTGTCACCGTGTCGGTCGGTGGTATAGCGTTCGTGATGGGGCAACATAGTCTCATCAGGGTCTGATTCTTGATCAGCACCCTGCGAGGGCAATGTTGTGGTCTGAGTCAAAGGACCAGCATAGTAGTCTGGCTGTGGCTGTGCATCAGTGCACTCCATGTCAGATTCAACTTGTAATGGGCATGGACTGTTAACTGCTTCACTTTCTAAGCCAGGGACGGTATGTGTAAAGAGCTCCATGGAGTAACCCGTTGTGTCGCCTGCTGCATTCTTCTCTGTTGTTGTTTTTGCTGAAGAGGACAAGGAAGCGACTTGTCCCTGACCGTGAACATCCACTAACGACGCGCTGCTTTGACATTTACCAGTTTCACGAGAGGAGGCAAAAGAGCTAGAGGCTGAGTCAGCAAGATAAGCCAAAACTTGCTCTTGCTGCTCCGGCTTTAAAAGCGGTTTTCCTACTCCCAGAAAAGGGAGCGTTCGAGGCCTTGTGTAGCCAGACGACGAACCTGGCTCCACAGCTCCAGACTTAGGTGCAATATTTTTTTTCCCACGACCAGCTGATGCTCCACCACTACCACTACCCTCATTACCAGCTGACAATGAACGCCCCCGGCCACGACCTCTTCCACCATACTTCCTCATTGTTTTAAAAACGTAAACAAACTAACGGTATTTGTTGCTGTCACACAAATTACACGGTGAGCTATAACTTCAGTATGATTTAGCTACCCCTTTACAGGTGAGTGAGACCACAACGAAAATCAGGCACAATGTTACACACTCTGTTGTTGGTGGCAACAAATGAGAGAGATGCCACACACGCAGGACTGTCACTGAAGCACAAATGTAAATATTAATCTCCCACTGATTTGATTTTTTTTTTTTTTTAAGGGAGACTTTAGGAAAAAAAAAAAATAGAATAAAATGATTTTTTCAGGAAGAATTTAGAAACCAAATAAAATAAAATGATTTTTTCAGGGAGAATTTAGAAAACAAAAAAAACAAAAAAAGGCTTTCTATGGCCCACTGAGTGAGAGATGACGCACACAGGAGTCAGGAGTGGCACACAAGCCCAGAGGCCAATATTTATCTCCCACTGATTGATGTAGTGATTTTTTCAGGTAGATTTTGGAACCCAAATCAAGCTAAAAAAATAATAGGCTTTCTATGGCCCACAATTGGAGAGAGAGAGAGAGATGGCACACCCAGGAGTCAAGACTGGCACACAAGCAGAAAGGGCAATATTAATCTCCCACTGATTTGTTTTTTTTTTGTTTTTTTTCAGGGAGACTTTAGGAAAAAAAAAATAGAATAAAATGATTTTTTGAGGAAGAATTTAGAAACCAAATAAAATAAAATGATTTTTTCAGGGAGAATTTAGAAAACAAATAAAACAAAAAAAGGCTTTCTATGGCCCACTGAGTGAGAGATGACGCACACAGGAGTCAGGAGTGGCACACAAGCCCAGAGGCCAATATTTATCTCCCACTGATTGATGTAGTGATTTTTTCAGGTAGATTTTGGAACCCAAATCAAGCTAAAAAAAATAATAGGCTTTCTATGGCCCACAATTGGAGAGAGAGAGAGAGATGGCACACCCAGGAGTCAAGACTGGCACACAAGCAGAAAGGGCAATATTAATCTCCCACTGATTTGTTTTTGTTTGTTTTTTTCAGGGAGACTTTAGGAAAAAAAAAATAGAATAAAATGATTTTTTCAGGAAGAGTTTAGAAACCAAATAAAATAAAATGATTTTTTCAGGGAGAATTTAGAAAACAAATAAAACAAAAAAAGGCTTTCTATGGCCCACTGAGTGAGAGATGACGCACACAGGAGTCAGGAGTGGCACACAAGCCCAGAGGCCAATATTTATCTCCCACTGATTGATGTAGTGATTTTTTCAGGTAGATTTTGGAACCCAAATCAAGCTAAAAAAATAATAGGCTTTCTATGGCCCACAATTGGAGAGAGAGAGAGAGATGGCACACCCAGGAGTCAAGACTGGCACACAAGCAGAAAGGGCAATATTAATCTCCCACTGATTTGTTTTGTTTTTGTTTTTTTTTCAGGGAGACTTTAGGAAAAAAAAAAATAGAATAAAATGATTTTTTCAGGAAGAATTTAGAAACCAAAGAAAATAAAATGATTTTTTCAGGGAGAATTTAGAAAACAAATAAAACAAAAAAAGGCTTTCTATGGCCCACTGAGTGAGAGATGACGCACACAGGAGTCAGGAGTGGCACACAAGCCCAGAGGCCAATATTTATCTCCCACTTTTTTTTTTTTGTTCCAGGGAAAATTTATAAACCCAATAAAAAAAATAATAAATAGGCTTTCTATGGCCCACTATCTGAGAGACAGAGAGAGATGGCACGCTTAGGACTGGCACACAAGCCCAAAGGCCAATATTAATCTCCCTTTTTTTTTAAGGGAGAATTTATAAAACCAAAAAAAAATAAATAAATAGGCTTTCTATGGCCCACTATTTGTGAGAGAGATGGCACGCTCAGGACTGGCACACAAGCCCAGAGGCCAATATTAATCTCCCACTTTTTTTTTTTTTCCAGGGAAAATTTATAAACCCATTAAAAAAATAAATAAATAAATAGGCTTTCTATGGCCCACTATCTGAGAGAGAGAGATGGCACGCTTAGGACTGGCACACAAGCCCAAAGGCCAATATTAATCTCCCTTTTTTTTTAAGGGAGAATTTATAAAACCAAAAAAAAATAAATAAATAGGCTTTCTATGGCCCACTATTTGTGAGAGAGATGGCACGCTCAGGACTGGCACACAAGCCCAGAGGCCAATATTAATCTCCCACTTTTTTTTTTTTTTCCAGGGAAAATTTATAAACCCATTAAAAAAAAAAATAAATAAATAGGCTTTCTATGGCCCACTATCTGAGAGAGAGAGAGATGGCACGCTTAGGACTGGCACACAAGCCCAAAGGCCAATATTAATCTCCCACTGATTGATTTATTGATTTTTTCAGGTAGATTTTAGAACCCAAATCAAGCAAAAAAATAAATAGGCTTTCTATGGCCCACTGAGTGAGAGATGACACAGACAGGGATGGCACTCTAGCAGAAATGCCAATCTTAATCTCCCACAAAAAAAAAAAAAAAAAGGAACTATCTCCCTGCAGTAATCTCAGCCAGGTATGGCAGGCAGCAATAAGGAGTGGACTGATGCACAAATTAAATAAAAAGTGTGGACAAACAAACAAGATAGCTGTGCAGAAAGGAAGGAACAAGAGGATTTGTGCTTTGAAAAAAGCAGTTGGTTTGCACAGCGGCGTACACACAGCAATGCAGCTATCAGGGAGCCTTCTAGGGCAGCCCAATGAGCTACAGCGCTGAGGGGAAAAAAAAAAAAATGTAGCTTCCACTGTCCCTGCACACCGAAGGTGGTGTTGGGCAGTGGAAATCGCTACAGCACAAGCGGTTTGGTGGTTAATGGACCCTGCCTAACGCTATCCCTGCTTCTGACGAAGCGGCAGCAACCTCTCCCTAAGCTCAGATCAGCAGCAGTAAGATGGCGGTCGGCGGGAACTCCCCTTTATAGCCCCTGTGACGCCGCAGACAGCAAGCCAATCACTGCAATGCCCTTCTCTAAGATGGTGGGGACCAGGACCTATGTCATCACGCTGCCCACACTCTGCGTTTACCTTCATTGGCTGAGAAATGGCGCTTTTCGCGTCATTGAAACGCGACTTTGGCGCGAAAGTCGCGTACCGCATGGCCGACCCCGCACAGGGGTCGGATCGGGTTTCATGAAACCCGACTTTGCCAAAAGTCGGCGACTTTTGAAAATGAACGACCCGTTTCGCTCAACCCTATTTATAAGTGCTCCTTTTGGACCCCTCAACCTTCATTTCAAGGGGCTTTTTTTTATTATTTTTTTTTAAATGGGGGCACTTGCTTTTCTGAATTAGGACATCATAATGTATTCTATTTCACAGAAAGCACAGTATTTAGTTGTCAAAATTTCATTCTTTTTTTGAAAACTATAATAAACCTAATTCAACAAAAAATGCAGCAACAGCACAAAAGATACAAAAACAGCAACCATACTCCGAAGTGAAGCACACCAACACATGCTCAGGCTTGTAAAGGTATAATTTACATATATATCTACAAATGTTTTGTCATGTTGTGGAACAAGTAGCATCTCAGCTGTCACGTTAAAATGCAGATATTAAGGGAATACATTTCAGGGATGGCTATAAGGTATTTCTGAACACATAGAGAGTTTATTAAATAGACAATTTATAATAGAAATAGACTAGTTTATTCCCTTACAAAATTTGTATTATTTATATTATTTTTTTTTTTTTTAATCTTTAAAGGGGGGAAACTGTATTACATAATAAAATACGTTTTAATCACCTACTTAAACCTCTGAAGTTCCAGCGCTAACACTCCGGTGGTCTCCGCTGCTCTTGTAATGTTGACGTCATGTCCACCATATACATCACTACTGCAGCCAATTGACGGTTTGTACAACAAACAGTAGCCGAGGCTAGTTATTGGCTGCAATGATGGACATGATGTTATTGCTATAGGGCCAGTGGAGACCACTGGAGCGGAAGGCAGGAGCATAAGGGGATTAAATAGATGAGTAATGCCTATGACATAGATGTCATGGAAGAGACTTGTACATTAATCTGTCACAGTCTGGCACCACTCAGTCATTAAACTTTTTTGGGTTGACACCTTGATAGACATACTTGTAGGAACGTGGTCTACAAGTGAGAGAAATAGGTAAAAGTAACTTACCTTAACCGCCTCACTGTGGGTGACTCTGTCAAGTGATCGCCCATTCGCTTTTATAATCTGGTCTCCAATTTTCAGTCCTTCTGTTTCTGCCAAAGAACCAGGTTCAACCAGCGACACATAAATACCAATACCATGTTCTACGCCACCACGAATACTGAATCCAAGACCCTCTTGGTTTTTGCTTCTTTTAAGTATAACCTGTCTAACATCAGGTTTGGTGTCAGCAGATGTGGAGCCTTGGTGGCTGAACCCTGATGATGCTCCAGGATATGAAGCTCCAGATACCAAGCTAGGACTAAATGATTGATTGCTAAAGGCAGGAGCTGTCCCTGGTACCGAAGGGCTAAATCCGGGAACTGTCTGTGATATTATAGGGCTAAATCCAGGATTTGTCCCCTGTCTTGAATTGCTATAAGAAGGAGCATTTCCTGTTGTTGTGGTACTAAAGGCAGGGTTTGTGCCTGGCAATGGTGAAGTGAAAGCAGCAGTTGTTCCTGAAATTGGGGTACTAAATGCCGAAACCCCATCACATAAAATCCCGCTAAATCCAGAGGATCCAGGGGTCAAATCCTTTATATACAACCCCTCTGAAGTATACTGGTCAAATAGTAATTGGTCAGACCGTGGGATAACAAGACGCAGCATAGGGAAAAGTTGCCTCTGGTCCTGGGGGCGCAATATAAGGCGCAGTGTCCTCACTAGGTCAAACACATTTCTCCGAGAGTGGTAAAGTCTCAAACAGTGCAAAAGCTGTTCCCGCTCAGGGTCACTTAAGAGTCTGTTCAGAGCTCCATGCAGCCTACGGACATTTGAGGAGAGGACACGTCCGATGTCCGCCGAGCAAATAGAGCCAGATGATGATGAATGGATGGACCCTGTTAGAGACTGGTGTATGGAGCCCCTTGGCGAGGGGTGAAGAGTACCTGGCTCTGAATTCATTGCCCAGTGGCTGAAGGTAGTGTTAGAGTATCCTACATGTGAGCAACTTTAATGACCCCATGAGGCACTTCTGCATGCCAGACCTTCTGTACGGTGTTCTTAGCAGGACCTGATGAAGAAAAAATAAAATTCTTTTGAGCTCAGTCAATTTCTCCTATGTAACCACCAATGATTTCTAAGATTCAGTCTCGTTTTGCCAATATACAATTCAAAATTGAAGCATCAAGGTCTTCGGCATCTCATGGTCTAGTGTTTCCATGATTCCCTCTCGCAGTCGAGCTCCCCTGTAACACTCAGTCGTTCACAGTGTTTTAAGTCTCTGCTTCTGCTTCATTCGTTGTCCTCCCTCCCCCTCTTCGCCTTCTCTATTTCTCAAGGTGATTCTCTGGGTCTGTTGCCCTCTTCTCTCTCCTGTTTTCTCTGTAAACCACAATGAATACCGGGGCACCTTTCCTCTTCCCACAACCATCAAATCCCTCTTCTAGTATTTCTGGCTCTATTATCTGTAGTGGTTCTAATTCCAGAAAGTCTATTTTTTAACATCCCCTCTCCATTTCCTTAAGAGTACTGCTTCAAATTCGGAATCCCATTCATCCCCCTTTCAAGCTCTATTACACTCACCTGGTCTCTCTTTCAGAAAAAAAGCCACATCTTTCAGGGGCTCAGACTCCTTTTCGTCTTCTCGTCATTCTTTCACAGTCTAACAGGTGTCATTCCATACCTCTCCGATCCAGGTGATGAATTTCACACACGGTAGATGTCTCTCTCCATCTGTCATATTATACAGGTCATTCTTTTTTTTTATCAGCCACTCTCTTTTCTATGGACACAGGTTCTCGGCAGTCTCTTTGTAGACGGTTGAAGTCTTTGATGTTATCTCTTTTTCCGAGGATTCCACGACTTCATTTCCTATTATTCTTATTTCTAATGGTGTCTGGTGAAATATTTAATTCATGTCGAAAAATTTCTCTTACTTTCAATTTCTCGTTAAAATGAGATGGGTCCACTTCCAAAATTAGACAGTGTTACAATATTGTTAGTGTACTCTTCTTTACTCTCTTAATTGGTCTAATTGTCTCTTACCCCTTTCGATGATTCGATCAAAGCACTTGGATGAATTTTGGGGATCTGGCTGATGCCTCCTAGTTTGCACGTAATGTTCTCGGATAGACTAGCCTCCGTCACCCACTCTCTCTGCAGTATTTCCTAGGCTCTCCCAGGTAGTTGTGTCAGTGTTCCCCTTGTCTCTGACTGTCACAGGTGTCTCTCAGTACATCTCTTGGTCTCTCCCGGATCTGACGTCCCCCAGTAATGTCACCGTTGCCTGGAGACTGAGAAGACAACACTAATATGCACAGAGCTTAACCCTGCAGTGCCAGACGGCTATGCATCAATCTTGGGAGTCTAATACTCCAAACATAACCCTTAACTCGCCTAAAGCCTGCAACGCCAGCTGCTGTCGAGACACAATAAGTCTTTACTGAGTTCAATACTTGGGGTCAGTACCTAAAGGCAGGTCCTCATCATAGCACACAGAAACTCGGAAGCCAACACAAATATATAATATTTATAATATATATTACCAATAGTAAGGCTAATATTAATCGTCCACCACATGCAATAAATTCACATGTTTTGCATTTTTATAGATCAGTTTAGTGAGATTAAGCTATAGGGCTAGACACACCTTTGGTGCAAGCTGTGCACCCGCATAGGGGCACAAGTGGTGATATAAAACCCCAATTTTAGCTCCAAAGCACCAAACAGATTCTGTCACAGATGCATGAAGGGTGCATTAGATTAAGCTGTTGTACTAAAGGGCACATCTACTTTTTGTTGTCACTTTTGTCTGTGTCCGCCTCTGTTGGGTCAAAAGGACTATTCTTCTCCATGCACCTACTAGAGGGGGTTTCATTTTTAAGGACCTGCTTCTATGGGGTTATTCCACCAATAGCATTTAAAGGGAATCTGTCAGCAGGTTTTTGCTATGTAAGCTGAGAGCAGCATGATATAGGTACATAGAGGCTGATTCAAGAGATGGATCAATTACTGGGCTGCTTGCTGCAGTTTTGATAAAATCCCTGTTTTCTCTGCTGTAGATGAAGCAATGGTCAGAATGTTCATCTGGGTATAACCCCGCCCATACCCCTGATTGGCAGCTTACTGTATGCATTATCAGCAAGCTGCCAATTAGTGGTGGGGGCAGGGCTACACAGATTAGCCTGACTAGCCTACACGTGAGACCTAGTCATGCAGTGATAATCTCCTGCTGATAAAACACTGATTGTATTGAAACTACAACACACAGCCTAGTAAATGACACAACCCCAGAATCGGTGGCTCTTGCTCTGTATTATCCTGATAATAGATAGCAAAAACCTGCTGACAGATTCCATTTAACACCTATCCATATGATAAAGGGAGTTGAACAGTTGATCAAAGTTGTTTAAAGGAAAGTTCTCATTAGATTCATGCTGTTTGGACCACGGGCAGCATGTATTAGACACTATCTACGTGATTGCAGCCAGGTATGCTGGGCTTCAGAGAAAACAGGCCTTGAAAAAGTCGTCCAGGTACTATGAGTTATGGATTACTAGTCTGCTTCTGCCTGCCCACCACTAGTTGACTAACAGGTCTATATCTGTGTGTGTAGATAGGGAGAGCCCTTTCAGTGAAATGGATAGGGGCGGGCATCTGCTTAAGATTATTCATCCAAACTCATAGGCCCTGATTCATTAAAATGGTTAGGCCAGAATTGTTTACACAAAGTGGCGGAAAAATGGTGCGCTTTTGGGATGTTCACACCAGTTTAGCTCAGCTCTGCTAAAGTAAGAGAAGCTGAGGCGCCACAAGGGCCTGATGCCAGAGCTCAGCACATTCATGACGAGCTGCTGTGTTCCTTATGCTAGAAATCTCACTCTAATTTATGGCGAGCGGTCAGAGGTGCATGTCACTTTAGCAAGGCTCCAGATTTATTAGGAGGCGTGCAGCTCTTAAAGGGGTTGTCCACTATTCGGACAATCCCTTCTCAATCACTATGTTTCCTCCATGTAAAGTGATAGCATATCCTCACATCCGTTGGTGGCACCGTTCTGCGATGTCGGCGCCTGTCCTTCCAGTGCAGGTGTGACATTTTTAAAATGTCTCTGGAGCCAGAGAAGACCAGGCACTGACATCGCACGAACAGCGCTGGCACCGGACGTGAGTACAGCTGTTATTATTTTATATAGCGGAAACATAGTGATTGAGACGGATTGTCCGAGTAGTGGGCAACCCCCTTAATGAAACAGGAGCATCTGACTCCAGTACACCCCCTGATTAAGGCCATCGTACATGGGGCTATTGTCCGTTGCTGGCTTTTTAAAGTACCGGTATGTGTTTTTCTGAAATCTCTCAGCGATGCAGAGTAAAAAATACCTGGCTACCATAACGCATCCAGTGTCTGATTCATGCTGCCCGTGGTTTCGGCAGCATGAATCTGATGATAGGTTTCCTTTAATGGGAACATGTCCAGGGCAATCGTCTTTGGAAATGGTTTCTTCTTGCAACAATTCCTTTAATTACAATTTATACTTGGCTATCTGGCATCTTAATGGGATTCTCTGCTTTGGACTATCTGTCCTTAGAAGGGTCCCTTTACAATAAGCAGCCAGGCAAAACCTTACATTTTCCTACAGAGCCATCACAGGGGAAATGAAGCATTACATTGTATTGTTTCAACTCAATGGGTTGTCAGTATAATGCAGGACAGAACAGGTCCTTCAGCGTGAGAAACAATTTTTGAAACCGCTCTCGACGCCGAGTATCCTGAAAATGGAAATTCGGACTTCCCTAATGAGGGTACATGAAAATGGATTTTCAAAATCGGAGAACCTCTATTTACTGTACCTTGATGCATAATAAATTTGGATTTCATATCCAGATTGTGTGAAATAACCTGTACAGGATCAGACTGGCCAACATGGGAACAGGAGAATCCCCCCTACCCAATCTACTTGAGCAGTAGTGGCACAATTCACTTATTTCACTTTATAAATTGCCTCTTCTGAGAGGAAGAGGACGTGACCTCTAATGCTACCTATTGAAAGTAGCAATCCTAAAAGTCAATTTCAACCCTTTAACTTACCTTGTCATACGACTTAGGATCAAAACCAAACAAGAATCTCAATTTGCAGACACGTGTTTCAGGGTGTTGCCCCCTCCTCAGTGCAAAGCAAGCGATCTAATTTGGCTGTATGAGAGGCCTCTGACTGGGGTCTAAGGGGTAACATCTCTCCTTACGAAGAGTGACATGCCTTTGAAAGTAGAAAAGACAGTGTAAGGAGACTTATAGGCCAAGCAATGCCTCACCGGGAATTTATTTCACGATGTACAGACAAGGGAAGCATCTCTTCATTCATTAAAAAAAAATATCCAGTTTACTGTTATATCGATACATAGGAAAATGTATAAATGGGGGTACTATAATATTTACATGTAAACTGAACAGTGGGCGACCAGAGTCAACGTCCGACACTGAACCTGTATACATTAATAAGAGCTAAAACTGCCTGTGTCCTCATAGACTTGATGAAAGAGTACAATTTCCACACGCCACCTAGAAAATATTTTGCCGTATGTGATTTTTTTTATATGTTATTGTCACTTATTTAAAGGGAAGCCACATCTGTGAATTGTGCTCATCTCGTAACACCTAACAAACCAGATGCATGTCCTTAACACGCTCCCGATGCTTTTTACCAGAGCTCCCGCTAAAATGAAAAGATTCCAATAAGTTCTCATTTCCTCTTCTCTCTTCCTATGAAAAGTAATTTATGTAATGTAAAATTGCAGAAGCACAGCATGTGATTAGATTTAGCACGAATTCCCTTTGATTTCCGCTGAGGCGCATCAATTTGATGGGCCACAATGGAAGTATTGAAATGGGAGTCTTCAGATCGGTGTAATAGGCAAAAAAAAAAATTGGTAGAATCAGGAGAATTTCACAATATGTTCTGTTTTCATTCAAATAATGTCAGAAAAATCCCCAAACAGAAAAAGTGACGTATAAACACTCTCATAACACAGTAGCTCACTAAGAACAGGGTCTACACTTATAGGATTATTTCCTATACTTTAATACATTTCTATAAAAGCAAATGTTATTAATTAAATTAATTGCACAATATTAATCTAGAATATTTTATATGTTTAGCTTAAAACCAGAGACATTTCTACAGACTATGGCCTCTGGCATAAATTCTGTCTTAAAAATTTTGCGGCTATTGATGTTTTCAAGCCCTTTTTGCCCAAGGACAATTAAGTGGGTGTAGCTGGAGTGGGATAGGGGTGCGTTGACCCCTGCCTGTCAATTTCATGACAAGAGGTGGCATTCCTTACCCCACAAATCTTACTCCACTCCTGTTGTGAATTCAGCTTTTGGGCTCCCTCCGGTGGTTGTAGAGGGTAATGCAGGTGTGCCCGGACTGCAGGAGTGGACAGGTGTATCTACTAATTGCAAAACTGGCTGGGGTATATAGCTTTGCAGGATCCTTTAGTCAGTGCCAGTTGTCCATTGTTCTTGAAGGATTCACTTCCCTGCTGGTCTCTCCAGTTTGCTGTGTTTTTCTACAAAGATAAGTCCTGGCTTTGTTTTTGCTGTCCACCTGCAGTGGACCTTATAGTTCTGTGCATTTTCATGTTTTTGTCTTGTCCAGCTTAGTCTGTGAAGGATTTTTTGCAGCCTAGCTATTTCTCTGGAGATGCAGATATATCCCCCATGTCTTTAGTCAGATGTGGGGATTCGTATTTTCTGCGGTGGATATTTTCTAGTGTTTTTATACTGACCGCATAGTACTCTGTTCTATTCTTTCTTTTTAGCTAGTATGGCCTCCTATGCTAAAATCTGATTTCATATCTGCGTATGTTATTTCCCTCTCCTCTCACAGTCAATATTTGTGGGGGGCTATCTATCCTTTGGGGATTTTCTCTGAGGCAAGATAGGGTTCCTGTTTCTGTCTTTAGGGGTAGTTAGATCTTAGGCTGTGCCGAGGAGTCTAGGGAGTGTTAGGTACCCCCCACGGCTACTTCTAATTGCGCTGCTAGGTTCAGGGTTTGCGGTCAGTACAGGGACCACCTTCTCCAGAGTCCGTCTCATGCTGCTCCTAGGCCACCAGATCATAACACACTCCCTGACTGGAGTAAGATTTGTGATAAGGGGCACACCACTTCGCACCTCACCTGATTCATTAAGTGGTGCGTGCCTCATAATGAATCAGGCATCTCGCACTCCACTCTACCCCCTCATCAGGACCGCGGTGGAAAAACACAAGTCTTGATGAATCAGGCTTATAACTGACTCCGACTACACAACTCTTGACTCCACAGCCCTGGTTGAAAATAGCTATCTCTGCTGAGGCTCATGAACATTTCTGTTTTATGCCTTTGTAGTAGTAAAGTGTATATGGCTTGTATGTGGATGTGTTTTACAACCCTTTGCACACTTTATGCTAGATTACATTTTCCCCCAGAGAAGCCAATGGAGGCTGAAAAGTAGAGGCTGTATGCAGAAGTAAAAGCCTCTGTGCAGGTACCAAACTACTGCCAAAGTAGTTTTAAAGTAGGAAATACATTCACTATCCAAAAGACTGGAGCAGTTTGTGTACCTGGACAGTCCGCTATCTTGTGTAGGGTTTTCATATGGTTGCGTGCATAAGGAGAGCATGCATACGTCTGGCGGCTTAAATGGAATCTGTCACCAGGTCTATGCTATGTAATTTAAGAACATTATAGGGGCTGTGACCCTGATTCCAGTGATGTATCACTTTATGGTCTGCTTGCTGTCATTTTGATACAATCACAGTTTTCTCTGCTGCAGATCTAGCAGAGCTCTGAATTCTGTGCTGTGTATATCACCACCTACACCACTGATTGGCAGCTTCCTGTGTACACTATATATTGACAGAAAGCTGCCAATTAATGATGTGGGCTTACTCAGAGTAGTTGACTAAGAGGCACAAGACACCTAGTCATGCGCTGATAATCTCCTGCTGATAAAACAGCAAAACACAGCCCAGTAAGTGACACATCGCTAGAATCAGGGTCTCAGTCCCTATACTATGTTGCTCTCTGATTACATAGAAAAAATATGCTGACAAATTCCATTTAATATTACATAATTTGACTTCTCATCTAGAATATAGGAAGGTATGGGCACTATTATTATTATTTATTTATATGGCACCATTAGTTCCATGGTGCTGTAAATGAGAAAGGGTGTACATACAGAGTTATAGATATCGTTTACAGTAAACTAATTTACAATGACAGACTGGTGCAGAGGGGAGAGGACCCTGTCCTTGCGGACTTACATTCTTCGGGATAATGGGGAAGAGACAGAAGGTCGGGGGTGCAGCAGCTCTGGTGGTGGTCAGGCGGCAGCTCTGGTGGTGGTGAGGCAGCAGAATGTTTATTGTAGGCTTTCCTGAAGAGATGGGTTTTCAGGTTCCGTCTGAAGGATCCAAGGGTGGTGGACAATCGGACGTGTTGAGGCGTGGAATTCCAGAGGATGGGGGATATTCGGGAGAAATCTTGGAGGCGGTTGGGTGAGGAGCGAATAAGTGTGGAGGAGAGTAGGAGATCTTGGGAAAATCGAAGATTACGTGAGGGAAGATATTGGGAAATTAGTTCAGGGAAATAGGGAGGGGACAGGTTGTGGATGGCTTTGTAGATCAGTGTTAGTAGTTTGAACTGGATTCATTGGGGAATTGGGAGCCAGTGGAGAGATTTGCAGAGGGGAAAAACGGGAGTAGCGAGGAGAGAGGTGGATTAGGCGGGCAGCAGAGTTGAGGACAGACTGGAGTGGTGCGAGAGTGTTAGCAGAGAGGCCACAGAGGAGGGTGTTGCAGTATTCGAGGCGGGAGATGATGAGGGCATGCACGAGAGTTTTGGTAGATTGTGGGCTGAGGAAGGGATGGATTCTGGCAATATTTTTGAGTTGGAGGCGACAGGAGGAGGGAAGAGTTTGGACGTGCGGTTTGCAGGACAGGGCACAGTCAAGAGTTACTCCGAGGCAGTGGATTACAGGTGCAGGAGAGAGCGTGATGCCATAATAGATAGATCGGTTAGTGGAGATTCGCGAGGTGGAGGAAAGATGATGAGTTTGGTTTTGTCTACATTGAGTTTTTAGGAAGTGAGAGGTGAAGAAGGAGGATATGGCTGATAGACATTCCGGGATTCTGGACAGCAGGGAGGTGACATCTAGGCCAGAGAGGTAGATCTGAGAGTCGTCCGCATAGAGGTGGTACTGGAAGCCATATGACCAGGCGCTATAATGACAACCATAATGATTATTACCCAACTCTTCATTTTAAGCAACTTGAAGATGACATCTGAAGTAATAATGCTTTTCTCCAGTACAAAGAAATGAGGATAGGTTATCAATATCAGATCGTCAGGGTGCTAACACTCTGTCCCCCACTGACCTGCAGTCTCTAGCACCAGCGATTAAAGCACATGACTAGGAGAAGCTCTGAAGGACCCAGGTGTATCCAGTGGACAGCTGATGGAGTTTGGCTCTGCAAATACAGTACAAACCAAATGTTTGGACACACCTTCTCATTTAAAGATTTTTCTGTATTTTCATGACTATGAAAATTGTACAAGCACACTGAAGGCATCAAAACTATCAATTAGCACATGTGGAATTATATACTTAACAAAAAAGTGTGAAACAACTGAAATGATGTCTTATATTCTAGGTTATTCAAAGTAGCTACCTTTTGCTTTGATGACTGCTTCGCACACTCTTGGCATTCTCTTGATGAGCTTCAAGAGGTAGTCACCCGGAATGGATTTCACTTCACAGGTGTGCCCTGTCAGGTTTAATAAGTGGGATTTCTTGCCTTATAAATGGGGTTGGGACCATCAGTTGTGTTGTGCAGAAGTCTGGTGGATACACAGACTGTTAGAATTTGTATTATGGCAAGAAAAAAGCAGCTAAGTAAAGAAAAATGAGTGGCCATCATTACTTTAAGAAATGAAGGTCAGTCAGTCTGAAAAATTGGGCAAACTTTTTGAAAGTGTCCCCAAGTGCAGTGGCAAAAACCATCAAGCGCTACAAAGAAACTGGCTCACATGAGGAACGAGCCAAGAAAGGAAGACCAAGAGTCACCTCTGCTTCTGAGGATAAGTTTATCCGAGTCACCAGACTCAGAAATCGCAGGTTAACAGCAGCTCAGATTAGAGACCAGGTCAATGCCACACAGAGTTCTAGCAGCAGACACATCTCTACAACATCTGTTAGGAGGAGACTTTGTGTAGCAGGCCTTCATGGTAAAATAGCTGCTAGGAAACCACTGCTAAGGACAGGCAACAAGCAGAAGAGACTTGTTTGGGCTAAACAACACAAGGAATGGACATTAGACCAGTGGAAATCTGTGCTTTGGTCTCATGAGTCCAAATGTGAGATCTTTGGTTCCAACCACCGTGTCTTTGTGCGACGCAGAAAGGGTGAACGGATGGACTCTACATGCCTGGTTCCCACCGTGAAGCATGGAGGAGGAGGTGTGATGGTGTGGGGGTGCTATGCTGGTGGCACTGTTGGGGATTTACTCAAAATTGAAGGCATACTGAACCAGCATGGCTACCACAGCATCTTGCAGCGGCATGCTATTCCATCCGGTTTGCGTTTAGTTGGACCATCATTTATTTTTCAACAGGACAATGACCCCAAACACACCTCCAGGCTGTGTAAGGGCTATTTGACCAAGAAGGAGAGTGATGGGGTGCTGTTATGACCTGGTGGTAAGGACAATAATGGACCTAGTGGTTAAGAGCACACGGAATGACCTGAAAGTTACTAATAATATAGGACGAGCTCTGAGACGTGGGAACTCTGCTGACCGCAATCCCTAATCCTATCACACACACTAGAAATAGCCGTGGATTGCTCCCAGCACTCCCTATGCAACTCGACACAGCCCAAGAAACCAGCTAGCCCTAGAGATAGAAAAATAAAGCCTATCTTGCCTCAGAGAAATTCCCCAAAGGAAAAGGCAGCCCCCCACACATAATGACCGTGAGTAAAGATGAAAATTACAAACACAGAGATGAAATAGATTTAGCACAGTGAGGCCCGACTTACTGAACAGACAGAGGATAGGAAAGGTAACTTTGCGGTCAGCACAAAAACCTACAAAAAGACCACGCAGAGGGTGCAAAAAGACCCTCCGCACCGACTCACGGTGCGGAGGCGCTCCCTCTGCGTCCCAGAGCTTCCAGCAAGCAAGACAAAAATCAAAATAGCAAGCTGGACAGAAAAATAGCAAACCAGAGAAAAACAAGCAGGAACTTAGCTTCAGCTGGGAAGACAGGTCACAAGAACGATCCAGGAGAGAACTACACCAATACTGGAACATTGACAGGTGGCATGGAGCAATGATCTAAGTGGAGTTAAATAGAGCAGCCAGCTAACGAATTAACCTCGTCACCTGTAGAAGGAAACTCAGAAGCCGCAGCTCCACTCACAACCACCAGAGGAAGCCCATGGACAGAACCAGCCGAAGTACCATTCATGACCACAGGAGGGAGCTTGACAACAGAATTCACAACAGGGTGCTACGCCAGATGACCTGGCCTCCACAGTCACCAGAGCTGAACCCAATCAAGATGGTTTGGGGTGAGCTGGACCGCAGAGTGAAGGCAAAAGGGCCAACAAGTGCTAAGCATCTCTGGGAACTCCTTCAAGATTGTTGGAACTCCTTCAAGATTGTTGGAAAACCATTCCCGGCAACTTAATGGATGAACCCTCTGTAGGAACATCGATCTTAGCCTAGATAGGTCCAAGAGAGTCTTCTCCACCTTTATCTTGATTGTGTCAAGCCATCGGGTTGCCGGTCTTCCTCTTCGCCTTGTTAATTCTATTCATCCAACCATGATGTCCTTTTCCAGTCATTGCTCTCTTCCTACGACGTGTATAAAGTGGAAACTATACCGGAATATATAAAAAAACTTTTGAAAAGTTGTGAAAAAATATGCATAAAATAAGTGACTACAGTAAGAGACATTTCATTATTCCAGCATTCATGTCACTTCTGACATTCTATTTGATCACCGACGGTAATGCTAGTGTTGATTGATGGTGCAGGGAACAGTTTCCTGAATTCGGGAGCACACGCAGTAATATGATCAATCCACTGACATGCACATACTCATTACATCCTATTAGCTGATCACATGGGGACAGGTGGGTGGAAAGCTTTATAAGGTGACTGTAAGCGTATCTGATTCTTTATGCGCACATTTGAACAGCGTGTAACACAAGCTGCGCTCTTCGCTTTCAATATTCATATTTATTCACATAATGTCCAATTAAAAATAGAAGATGTGGGGTAAAAATAGCAGAGCTTTTTTTTCTTGGAAATTATTTGAAATGATAATACTTAATGGCCATTCTTTATAGTAGGCTTTTGTTCATGATAATGGTGATCTATAGAAATAACACTAATTATCTCAGTAGTTCCGGACATAGTGTTCTAAACAGTTGTTCTTGCCTCGTCATTATGTCTGCTTGTGTGTAGTCCAGAGTTTAGCACCAAAGGGAAAAGAATATCAAAGCATACTTATTGTTTCAGGTGACTTTTCAGAATAAGCTGTCTGAGGAATATCACTATTTCTAGCCATTATGTGACTTGTTTCCTTCAGGCTCCTAATTATTAGTTGACCTTGAGCAACTGGGTAGAGGATAGTTGCTATGATTTTTTCCAGACACTGCACACAGAGAAGACCCTGTTCTCCTGTCTCTATGTAGCATACATGCAGAAGTACTCAGAAGTGTAGCTGTGAATTCTGCACTGAGGTGAGATAAAATACCGCACTTCATAGAAAGCAGGGAGCTTCTGTGACTGCTCGAGGGATCTGCTTGTAGTAGGGAGAACATTGCTTTGACTGCTGGAAGGAATATTGGTGGAAAGTGGCATAAACCTTGGGGAAGGGTGCAGACACTAATTTGGTCTATATGGTGTAGTGGTACATCAATAACAACTATAATGTGGGAGCACCGCCATGAAATCTAACCTCCAGTGAAACATTGAAAAGTCACAGCGCTCTTAGATTCTTATATGCAATATTTCTTCCTAATTCTGAAATGAGAAGTTGTTGAGCATCGTTCCCCATGTTACAGGTACCATGGATTTCTACCCATGTTTAAATGAATGGAGCCTAAAAACTGTACAATGTCAAAGCACAGAGCATTTTTCTTAATTCTAGATTAGAGACTTGTGGATGAGTTTGTAGATGACTGAAAGTTTGTTTTTTAATTATCGTATCCTAGAAAAACTGACCCGTTCCGTTATACACTTGGCGCAAAGTGCAAATACAGGAACAAAACTGTTTATATAGCGATGTAGACATAACGCGGCCTCTGGCATTTCGATAAATAAGTCATAGCAGGTGAATAGAAGACACAAGACTCTGAAGTTGGTCAATTCCCTCTCCTGGAGCTAATAGAGAGATTTGTACCTGATTAAAAGAGCGCACACTGTGCGATACCACTGAATGAAGCAGAATTCTGCTGTGAAGGCCATGCGTCCCTCCTGTAAATCTGGGAAAAGGACATGTGATTTCTCAAAGGCTATGAATCAGATCTTAGGAGAATATGGTGTCTGTTGAAGATTATTCCTACAACTGCTTTGCCGTCATCCCTTGAGCTCGTATTTAACACATACTTAGCCCTGAGCTGCTCAAGTTCAAAGCCCCCAGTGTATTTTTTTGTGTGTGGTAGATACCTTTCCCTCTCCAGGCTCCACTGAGACTCCCTGGCAGAAGGCAGCAGAGCAGGAATTCCATTTAATTAAGAAGACGGGGGCCTTTTAGCTGGGAGAGCCATTTAGAGGGGAGAGGAGATGAGAATCAGCACTGCAGAACGGAGCTAATTACACCCCAGAAATTCATTCCTTCTTCATTGTTCTATTAAACAACGGAGATTGCACTTGGCTGTCTTATAGAGTTTAGCTCCACCGGTCACTCCGGCCCCGATGGAGGAATTATTGTGTATTAGATGTCAAGAGTTTCAGATGTCAATAACACTGGGGGGGAGAGGTCAATTTTGCAGTCAATATGTAGATCTACTGCAGACCTTAAGACAGACCATCCACCAGAGGCAAAAATTTGCATATGTCAATATGTAGCTCTAGTGCAAACCTTAAGATAGACCGTTCTCCAGAGGGAAAAATCCGCATAACCTGCAATAAATACTTTCATTTGATCACTGACATTTGTAAAATATCACAGGCCTCGTTGACAATAATTGAATTTTTTAATTGGCTGGAACTTTCGGCTTGAACTATAAGCAGAAATTTCACATGCTGCGCTCTGAAACCAACAAATATTAATATCTCAGCAGTGGAGTGACATGGCACAAAATGGAAAAAAAGGATCAGAATCGAGGAAGCTCAGGGATTTCTACAGGGTATTTAACTTCATTTTTTTAAGCAAGTGACAGGCCTTATTTAAAACATAGAAAGCCATAAGCCACTTATGTCTTTGTATATTTTAAAGAGGACCTGTAACTTATTTTAAAAAAATGATGTTAGATACCTTGTAGAAATCCTTGAGCTTCCTCAATTCTGATGCTATTATTCCCATTTTGTGCCATGTCACTCCACTGCCGAGATATTAATATTTGTTGGTTTCAGAGCGCAGCATGTGAAATTTCTGCTTGTAGTTGAGCTGGGTGTTTCTTTATCGTCAACTCTGGAAGGTGTGCGCTTTCACCCCTCCATCCCGCATGCTGCCGATCACAGCTCGGCAGCATCTGAGATTGATAGACTGCTAGATCAGATGCAGAGCTGTGATTGGCAGTGTTTTAGGAGGGAAGGGAGAAACCTTTGAAGAACGCACAGTTGCACTACAAGCAGAGATTTCACATACTGTGCTCCAGAAGAAATATAAAAATATCTTTGCAATGGAGCGACACAGCAGAAAACGTAAAACAGTGGCAGAATCAAGGGTGCTCAGAGATTTTTACAATGTATTTAAATTAAAAAAATTTTTTTAGCAAGTGACAAGTCCACTTTAAGACGACTCAGAGAATGCGAATGATGACTCCGTGAGGGGAAAACCACTTTCAGATTCAGATGTATTTTCATTATTTGCTTGCTAATTATTCATATAGAGCAAGATCACAGTTGTAATTGTGTGTGTATGCTCATAGAAAAGCATCTCTTTCAATTTCAAGCTCATCAGTGAAGAACAATGGCTGACGTTGAAAAAATAGTGCAGACATAAATTATCGCAGTTGCTCACAGGAACCTATCAGGACGCACCTTTACTTTTCTAACCTAGAATGGAAAAATTAAATCTCAAATGTTAATGCTTGCCACGGGCAACTGCTTCATTTGTATTTGTCTCTTCAAGTTTCTATGCGAGGCCAAGGCTGAATTTATATTCCTTCGCCCTTCCCATGGCGGCAAATTTTCTTATTTGTACTTTCTTTTTTTTTCCTCCCCTTCTTCCAAGAGTCATAATATTTTTATTTTTCCACCAACAAAGCCATGTAAAGATTTGTTGTTTTTATGGATCTTAATGTAGATTCGAAAGACACCATTTATTTTGCCTTATTTTGGGAGGGAGGGGGGGAGGAATCCAAAATGTGACAAAAAAAAAGGCAGCTCCGTCTTTGTTTTTGAGGTTTGATTTTTACAGGTGTCAGCATATGGTAAAAATGACCTGCCTACGTGGACCAGGTCAGTACGATTATGCCAATACCAAATCTGTATAGTTATTTAAAAATATTTTAGTGGTCGAAAAAAAAATCTTAACTTTGTAAAAAAAAAAGTATGTTGCCATTTTCGGTGACCTGTATTTTTTATTATTCCATCAACAGGTGCTGTGTGATTTTTTTTTTTTTTTCAGGAGGTGCAATGACCCCCAAAAATTCAAGTTTCATGTTCTCAATTTTTTTTGTGCATCACAGCATTTGCCATTTAGGTTAACCACTTTTATATTTTGATTGAACATTTGTGGACAATATAACAATTTATTATTATTATTATTATTATTATTATTATTATTATTATTTTAAAATATCTTTATCTTTGTTTTGGGAAAAGAGGTGACACTTGAATGTGTTATATATTATGTACTGTATTTTTTGGACTATAAGATGCACCGGACCATAAGATGCACCTAGGTTTTAGAGGAGGAAATTAGGAAAAAAAATAAATTGAAGCAAAAAATGGTCAATTCTGTACTGTAATATCCTCTATCCTGGTATGCATGGCCCCATCCTTATCCTGGTATGCATAGCCCCATCGCTATCTTGGTGTGCATGGCCCCATCCTTATCCTGGTATGCATAGCCCCATCCCTATCCTGGTGTGCATGGCCCCATCCTTATCATGGTATGCATAGCCCCATCCCTATCCTGGTGTGCATGGCCCCATCCTTATCCTGGTATGCATAGCCCCATCCCTATCCTGGTGTGCATGGCCCCATCCTTATCCTGGTATGATTGACACCATCTCGGTCCTGGTCTGATTGGTCCCATCCCTATTCTGGTATAATTGTCCCCATCCCGATCCTGGCATGATTGGTCCCATCCTTTTTCTTTAATAATTGGCCCCATCCCGGTCCTGGCATGATTGGCCCCATCCTTTTTCTTTAATTATTGGCTCCATCCCGTTCCTGGTATAATTGACCCCATCCTTTTTCTTTTATAATTGGCCTCATCCCGTTCCTAGTATGATTGGCCCCATCCTTTTGCTTTAATAATTGGCCCCATCCCGTTCCTGGTATGATTGGCCCCATCCTTTTGCTTTAATAATTGGCCCCATCCCGGTCCTGGTATGATTGGCCCCATCCTTTTTCTTTAATAATTGTCCCCGTCCCGGTCCTGGCATGATTGGCCCCATCCTTTTTCTTTAATAATTGGCCCCATCCCGGTCCTGGCATGATTGGCCCCATCCTTTTTCTTTAATTATTGGCCCCATCCCGTTCCTGGTATGATTGGCCCCATCCTTTTTCTTTAATAATTAGCCCCATCCCGTTCCTGGTATGATTGGCCCCATCCTTTTGCTTTAATAATTGGCCCCATCCCGTTCCTGGTATGATTGACCCCATCCTTTTTCTTTAATAATTGGCCCCATCCCAGTCCTGGCATGACTGGCCCCATCCTTTTTCTTTAATTATTGGCCCGATTCCGTTCCTGGTATGATTGGCCCCATCCTTTTGCTTTAATAATTGGCCCCATCCCGGTCCTGGTATGATTGGCCCCATCCTTTTTCTTTAATAATTGGCCCCGTCCCGGTCCTGGCATGATTGGCCCCCTCCTTTTTCTTTAATAATTGGCCCCATCCCGGTCCTGGCATGATTGGCCCCATCCTTTTTCTTTAATTATTGGCCCCATCCCGTTCCTGGTATGATTGGCCCCATCCTTTTTCTTTAATAATTAGCCCCATCCCGTTCCTGGTATGATTGGCCCCATCCTTTTGCTTTAATAATTGGCCCCATCCCGTTCCTGGTATGATTGACCCCATCCTTTTGCTTTAATAATTGGCCCCATCCCGGTCCTGGCATGATTGGCCCCATCCTTTTTCTTTAATTATTGGCCCCATCCCGTTGCTAGTATGATTGGCCCCATCATTTTGCTTTAATAACTGGCCCCATCCCGTTCCTTGTATGATTGGCCCCATCATTTTTCTTTAATAATTGGCCCCATCCCGTTCCTGGTATGATTGGCCCCATCTTTTTGCTTTAATAATTGGCCCCATCCCGGTCCTGGTATGATTGGCCCCATCCTTTTGCTTTAATAATTGGCCCCTGTTGTGAATTCTGCTTTTGGGCTCCCTCCGGTGGTTGTAGGTGGTAATGCAGTTGTCCCTGGCCTGCAGTCCTGGACAGGTGTATCTGCTAATTGCAATTCTGACTGGGGTATTTAGGTTTGCAGGACTCATTAGTCCTTGCCAGTTGTCAATGTTTCTTGTGAAGTGTTGGATCTCAGTCTGGCCTCTCCTGCTTAGCTGCCAATTCAGCAAAGATAAGTGTCTGTTTCTTTTTCTATGGCACACAAGCTGTGTGCTTGTTTATTTTATTGTATTCCTGCTCTGAGTGTAGGAGTCTCTGGAGTTGCAGATATATGTTCCACGTCTTTAGTTAGATGGAGGAATTTTTTGTATAATCTGCTGTGGATATTTTTGGAAGGGTTTTAATACTGACCGCACAGGACTCTGTTCTATCCTTTCCTATTTTAGCTAGAGTGGCCTCTTGTGCTAAATCCTGTTTTCTGCCTGTGTTTGTCTTTCCTCTCCTACTCACAGCCAATATTTGTGGGGGGCTGCCTATCCTTTGGGGTTGTGCTCTGAGGCAAGATAGTATTCCTATTTCCATCTATAGGGGTATCTAGTCCTCCGGCTGTGACGAGGTGTCTAGGGTTTGTTAGGTACATCCCACGGCTAATTCTAGTTGCGGTGTTAAGATCAGGATTTGCGGTCAGTATAGTTACCACCTACTCCAGTGAAAGTTTTCATGCTGCTCCAAGGTCACCGGATCATAACAGTACAACTGGCCAATAATGAGTTAAATGCATCTCAGAAGAATGGAAGAAAGGTGTTGAGCCATTTTTTTTTCTTCAGTCTGCTTTATCTTCTCTTCCCTCTTTATCTCTGGGTGGCTGAGGAGCCTAGTGCTAGCATGAATGTTCAGGAATTAGCTTCTCGTTTAGACCAGCTTGCTGCTAGGGTACAGGGTATTTCTGATTTATATTGTTCAGACTCCTGTTTTAGAACCGAAGATTCCTACTCCTGATTTGTTTTTTTGGTGACAGGTCCAAATTTTTGAGTTTTAAAAACAACTGTAAACTGTTTTTTTGCTTTGAGACCTCGATCCTCCGGTGATTCCATTCAGCAGGTTAAAATCGTCATCTCCCTGCTGTGTGGTGACCCGCAGGATTGGGCGTTTTCCCTGGAATCTGGGAATCCGGCTTTGCTTACTGTAGACTCCTTTTTTCAGGCTTTAGGATTATTATATGATGAACCTAATTCTGTGGATCAAGCTGAGAAGACCTTGTTGGCCTTGTCTCAGGGTCAAGAGGCGGCAGAATTTTATTGTCAGAAATTCAGAAAATGGTCTGTGTTGACTAAATGGAATAATGATTCTTTGGCGGCAATTTTCAGAAAGGGTCTTTCTGAATCCGTTAAAGATGTTATGGTGGGGTTTCCCACGCCTTCCGGTCTGAGTGATTCTATGTCTCTGGCCATTCAGATTGACCGGCGCTTGCGGGAGCGCAGAACTGTGCGCGCTGTGGCGTTGTCCTCAGAGCAGATTCCTGAGCCAATGCAGTGTGATAGGATTCTGTCTAGAACGGAACGACAAGGATTCAGACATCAGAATGGGTTGTGTTATTATTGTGGCGACGCTTCTCATGTCATTTCAGTCTGCCCTAAGCGGACAAAGAGGATCGCCAGTTCAATTACCATCAGTACTGTACAACCTAAATTTCTGTTATCTGTGTCCTTGATCTGCTCATTGTCATCATTTTCTGTCATGGCGTTTGTGGATTCAGGCACCGCCTTGAACTTAATGGACTTTGAGTTTGCCAGGCGTTGTGGTTTTCCCTTGCAGCCTTTGCAGAACCCTATTCCTTTAAGGGGCATTGATGCTACACCCTTGGCTAAAAATAAGCCCCAGTTTTGGACACAGGTGACCATGCGCATGGCGCCAGCCCATCAGGAAGATTGTCGATTTCTGGTGTTGCATAATTTGCATGATGCTATCGTGCTGGGTTTTCCGTGGTTGCAGGTACATAATCCTGTGTTGGATTGGAAGTCCATGTCTGTGACTAGTTGGGGTTGTCAGGGGGTTCATAATGATGTTCCTTTGATGTCAATCTCCTCTTCTTCCTCTACTGAAATTCCAGAGTTTTTGTCTGATTTTCAGGATGTATTCGATGAGCCCAAGTCCAGTTTCCTTCCACCGCACAGGGACTGCGATTGTGCTATTGACTTGATTCCAGGCTGTAAGTTTCCTAAGGGTCGACTTTTCAACCTGTCTGTGCCTGAACATACCGCCATGCGGAGCTATATTAAGGAGTCTTTGGAGAAAGGGCATATTCGGCCATCTTCTTCACCGTTGGGAGCAGGGTTCTTTTTTGTTGCTAAAAAAGATGGTTCCTTGAGACCCTGTATTGATTATCGCCTCTTGAATAAAATCACGGTCAAGTTTCAATACCCTTTACCTTTGCTTACCGATTTGTTTGCTAGGATTAAGGGAGCTAGTTGGTTTACGAAGATTGACCTTCGGGGGGCATATAATCTTGTTCGTATTAAGCAGGGTGATGAATGGAAAACTGCGTTTAACACGCCCGAAGGCCATTTTGAATACCTTGTGATGCCATTCGGGCTCACTAATGCTTCATCTGTTTTTCAGTCCTTCATGCATGATATTTTCCGGACTTATATTGATAAGTTCTTGATTGTATATTTGGACGATATTTTGATTTTTTCCGATGATTGGGAGTCTCATGTGGAACAGGTCAGGATGGTATTTCAGATCCTTTGTGACAATGCCCTGTTTGTGAAAGGGTCTAAGTGTCTCTTTGGGGTGCAGAAGGTTTCCTTTTTGGGCTTTATTTTTTCTCCCTCGTCTATAGAGATGGATCCGGTTAAGGTTCAGGCCATTCATGATTGGATTCAGCCCACATCCGTGAAGAGCCTTCAGAAATTTTTGGGTTTTGCAAATTTTTATCGCCGTTTCATTGCTAATTTTTCCAGCGTGGTTAAACCCTTGACCGATTTGACGAAGAAAGGCGCTGATGTGGCGAATTGGTCCTCTGCAGCTGTCTCTGCCTTTCAGGAGCTTAAACGTCGATTTAATTCTGCTCCGGTGTTGCGCCAACCGGATGTTTCTCTTCCGTTTCAGGTTGAGGTTGACGCTTCTGAGATTGGGGCAGGGGCCGTTTTGTCTGAGGGATCCTGTTGGTTCCTTAATGAAACCGTGTGCCTTCTTTTCCCGTAAGTTTTCACCTGCTGAACGCAATTATGATGTCGGCAATCGGGAGTTGTTGGCTATGAAGTGGTTGTTTGAGGAGTGGCAACATTGGCTTGAGGGAGCTAAGCACTGTATTGTGGTCTTGACCGATCATAAGAATTTGATTTACCTCGAGTCTGCCAAATGGCTGAATCCTAGACAGGCTCGATGGGCCTTGTTTTTTTCCCGTTTTGATTTTGTGGTCTCGTACCTTCCGGTTTCCAAGAACATTAAGGCTGATGCCCTCTCTAGGAGTTTTTTGCCTGATTCTCCTGAGGTCTTAGAACCGGTCGGTATTCTGAAAGAAGGGGTGGTCATTTCTGCCATTTCCCCTGATTTACGACGGGTTCTTCAGGAATTTCAGGCTGACAAACCTGACCGCTGTCCTGTGGGGAAACTGTTTGTTCCTGACAGATGGACTAGTAGAGTGATTTCTGAGGTTCACTGTTCCGTGTTGGCTGGTCATCCTGGCATTTTTGGTACCAGAGACTTAGTTGGTAGGTCCTTTTGGTGGCCTTCTTTGTCGCGTGATGTGCGTTCTTTTGTGCAGTCCTGTGGGACTTGTGCGCGGGCCAAGCCTTGTTGTTCCCGTGCTAGTGGGTTGATTTTGCCATTGCCGGTCCCTGAGAGGCCCTGGACGCATATTTCTATGGATTTTATTTCCGATCTTCCGGTTTCCCAGAGGATGTTGGTTATCTGGGTTGTTTGTGACCGTTTCTCTAAGATGGTTCATTTGGTGCCTTTGCCTAAATTGCCTTCCTCTTCGGATTTGGTTCCGTTGTTTTTTCAGCATGTGGTCCGTTTGCATGGTATTCCGGAGAATATTGTGTCCGACAGAGGTTCCCAGTTTGTTTCTAGGTTTTGGCGGACCTTTTGTGCTAGGCTGGGCATTGATTTGTCTTTTTCTTCTGCATTTCATCCTCAGACAAATGGTCAGACCGAGCGAACTAATCAGACTTTGGAGACTTATTTGAGATGCTTTGTGTCTGCTGATCAGGATGATTGGGTGGCTTTCTTGCCATTGGCCGAGTTTGCCCTTAATAATCGGGCTAGTTCGGCTACTTTGGTTTCGCCTTTCTTTTGTAATTTTGGTTTTCATCCTCGTTTTTCTTCTGGGCAGGTTGAGCCTTCTGACTGTCCTAGTGTGGATTCTGTGGTTGACAGGTTGCAGCAGATTTAGGCTCATGTGGTGGACAATTTGTGTTGTGAATTCCGCTCTTGGGCTCCCTCCGGTGGTTGTAAGTGGCACTTTTGTGAGTTCTGCTCTTGGGCTCCCTCTTGTGGTTTCAAGTGGTATGGCTGCCCCTTGGATTTAGCTGTCAGCAGCTGCTTCTACTGATTGTCTTTTCTGCTCGGCTATTTATGCCTGGCTCTTTCCTTCAGCCAGTGCCACTTGTAAATGGTTCCTGGTTGGATTCACATCTCTTTGGATTTCCCTGTTATCCTGACCAGTTCAGCAAAGCTAAGTTCTTGCTTGCTCTTTTCTGTCCACAGATTGTGGACTTATCCGTTCTGTGCTTTCTATGTTTGTCCAGCTTATCAGTATGAATTAACTCTGTGTTGCTGGAAGCTCTGGGAAGCAGATTTACCCTCCACACCTTTAGTCAGGTGTGGAGATTTTTGTAATCTCTGCGTGGATTTTTGTAGTGTTTTATACTGACCGCACAGTATTCCATCCTGTCCTATCTATCTAGCTAGACTGGCCTCCTGTGCTCATCCTGGTTTCATTCTGTGTATGTCGTTTCCCTCTCCACTCACAGTCATTATTTGTGGGGGGCTAATCCTTTGGGGATTTTCTCTGAGGCAAGATAGTTTTCCTGCTTCTATCTTTAGGGGTAGTTAGCTCTTAGGCTGTGACGAGATGCCTAGGGAGAGTTAGGAGCATCCCACGGCTACTTCTAGTGTTGTGTTGAGCTTAGGGACTGCGGTCAGTACAGATACCACTTCCTTCAGAGCTCGTTCCATGTTGCCCCTAAACCACCAGATCATAACAAATTTGGTGTTGTCTCAGGAGGAGGCTCAACGTTTTGCTAACCGTCGTCGGTGTGTTGGTTCCCGGCTTCGGGTTGGGGATCTGGTCTGGTTGTCTTCCCGTTATGTTCCTATGAAGGTTTCTTCTCCTAAGTTTAAGCCTCGGTTTATTGGTCCTTATAGGATTTCTGAGATTATTAATCCGGTGTCTTTTCGACTGGCGCTTCCGGCCTCTTTTGCGATCCATAATGTCTTCCATAGATCTTTATTGCGGAAATATGTGGAGCCCGTTGTTCCCTCTGTTGATCCTCCGGCCCCTGTGTTGGTTGATGGGGAGTTGGAATATGTTGTTGAGAAGATTTTGGATTCCCGTTTTTCGAGGCGGAAGCTTCAGTACCTTGTCAAATGGAAGGGTTATGGCCAGGAGGATAATTCTTGGGTTTTTGCCTCTGATGTCCATGCCGCTGATTTGGTTCGTGCCTTTCATCTGGCTCATCCTGATCGGCCTGGGGGCTCTGGTGAGGGTTCGGTGACCCCTCCTCAGGGGGGGGTACTGTTGTGAATTCTGCTTTTGGGCTCCCTCCGGTGGTTGTAGGTGGTAATGCAGTTGTCCCTGGCCTGCAGTCCTGGACAGGTGTATCTGCTAATTGCAATTCTGACTGGGGTATTTAAGTTTGCAGGACTCATTAGTCCTTTCCAGTTGTCAATGTTTCTTGTGAAGTGTTGGATCTCAGTCTGGCTTCTCCTGCTTAGCTGCCAATTCAGCAAAGATAAGTGTCTGTTTCTTTTTCTATGGCCCACGCTTGTTTTTTTTATTGAATTCCTACTCTGAGTGTAGGAGTCTCTGGAGTTGCAGATATATGTTCCACGTCTTTGTTAGATGGAGGAATTTTTTGTATAATCTGCTGTGGATATTTTTGGAAGGGTTTTAATACTGACCACACAGGACTCTGTTCTATCCTTTCCTATTTTAGCTAGAGTGGCCTCTTGTGCTAAATCCTGTTTTCTGCCTGTGTTTGTCTTTCCTCTCCTACTCACAGCCAATATTTGTGGGGGGCTGCCTATCCTTTAGGGTTCTGCTCTGAGGCAAGATAGTATTCCTATTTCCATCTATAGGGGTATCTAGTCCTCCGGCTGTGATGAGGTGTCTAGGGTTTGTTAGGTGCATCCCACGGCTACTTCTAGTTGCAATGTTAAGATCAGGATTTGCGGTCAGTATAGTTACCACCTACTCCAGTGAAAGTTTTCATGCTGCTCCAAGGTCACCGGATCATAACAGGCCCCATCCCGTTCCTGGTATGATTGGCCCCATCCTTTTTCTTTAATAATTGACCCCATCCCGGTCCTGGCATGATTGGCCCATCCTTTTTCTTTAATAATTGACCCCATCCTGGTCCTGGCATGATTGGCCCCATCCTTCTTCTTTTATAATTGGCCCCATCCCTTTCCTGGTATGATTGGCCCCATCCTTTTTCTTTAATAATTGTCCCCATCCCGTTCCTGGTATGATTGGCCCCATCCCTTTTCTTTAATAATTGACGCCATCCCGTTCCTGGTATGATTGGCCCCATCCTTTTGCTTTAATAATTGGCCCCATCCCGTTCCTGGTATGATTGGCCCCATCTTTTTTCTTTAATAATTGACCCCATCCCGGTCCTGGCATGATTGGCCCCATCCTTTTTCTTTTATAATTGACCCCATCCCGATCCTGGCATGATTGGCCCCATCCTTTTACTTTTATAATTGGCCCCATCCCGGTCCTGGTATGATTGGCCCCATCCTCTTTCTTTAATAATTGGCCCCATCTCGGTCCTGGCATGATTGGCCCCTTCCTTTTTCTTTTATAATTGGCCCCATCCTGTTCCTGGTTTGATTGGCCCCATCCTTTCTTTAACCCCTTCACCCCCGGAGCTTTTTTTCGTTTTCGTTTTTCGCTCCCCTCCTTCCAAGAGCCATAACTTTTTTTATTTTTCCATCAATATGGCCATGTGAGGGCTTATTTTTTGTGGGACGAGATGTACTTTTGAACGATACCATTGGTTTTACCATGCCATGTAAAAGAAAGCGGGAAAAAAATTCCAAATGCGATGAAATTGCAAAAAAAGTGCAATCTCACACTTGTTTTTTGTTTGGATTTTTTGCTAGGTTCACCAAAACTAACCTGCAATTATGATTCTCCAGGTCATTACGAGTTCATAGACACCAAGCATGTATAGGTTCTCTTTTATCTAAGTGGTAAAAAAAAATCCAAAGTTGCTAAAAAAAAAAAAAAAAAATTGCGCCATTTCCGATAACTGTAGCATCTCCAATTTTCGTGATCTGGGGTCGGGTGAGGGATTATTTCTTGCATGCCGAGCTGGCGTTTTTAATGATACCATTTTGGTGCAGATTCGTTCTTTTGATCGCCCGTTATTGCATTTTAATGCAATGTCACGGCGACCAAAAAAAAGTAATTTTAGCGTTTTGATTTTTTTTTTGCTACGCCATTTAGCGATCAGGTTAATCCTTTGTTTTTATTGATAGATCAGGCGATTCTGAATGCGGCAATACCAAATATGTGTAGATTTGATTTTTTTTATTGTTTTATTTTGACTGGGGCGAAAGGGGGGTGATTTGAACTTTTATATACAGTGGGGCAAAAAAGTATTTAGTCAGTCAGCAATAGTGCAAGTTCCACCACTTAAAAAGATGAGAGGCGTCTGTAATTTACATCATAGGTAGACCTCAACTATGGGAGACAAACTGAGAAAAAAAAATCCAGAAAATCACATTGTCTGTTTTTTTAACATTTTATTTGCATATTATGGTGGAAAATAAGTATTTTGTCAGAAACAAAATTTCATCTCAATACTTTGTAATATATCCTTTGTTGGCAATGACAGAGGTCAAACGTTTTCTGTAAGTCTTCACAAGGTTGCCACACACTGTTGTTGGTATGTTGGCCCATTCCTCCATGCAGATCTCCTCTAGAGCAGTGATGTTTTTGGCTTTTCGCTTGGCAACACGGACTTTCAACTCCCTCCAAAGGTTTTCTATAGGGTTGAGATCTGGAGACTGGCTAGGCCACTCCAGGACCTTGAAATGCTTCTTACGAAGCCACTCCTTCGTTGCCCTGGCGGTGTGCTTTGGATCATTGTCATGTTGAAAGACCCAGCCACGTTTCATCTTCAATGCCCTTGCTGATGGAAGGAGGTTTGCACTCAAAATCTCACGATACATGGCCCCATTCATTCTTTCATGTACCCGGATCAGTCGTTCTGGCCCCTTTGCAGAGAAACAGCCCCAAAGCATGATGTTTCCACCACCATGCTTTACAGTAGGTATGGTGTTTGATGGATGCAACTCAGTATTCTTTTTCCTCCAAACACGACAAGTTGTGTTTCTACCAAACAGTTCCAGTTTGGTTTCATCAGACCATAGGACATTCTCCCAAAACTCCTCTGGATCATCCAAATGCTCTCTAGCAAACTTCAGATGGGCCCGGACATGTACTGGCTTAAGCAGTGGGACACGTCTGGCACTGCAGGATCTGAGTCCATGGTGGCGTAGTGTGTTACTTATGGTAGGCCTTGTTACATTGGTCCCAGCTCTCTGCAGTTCATTCACTAGGTCCCCCCGCGTGGTTCTGGGATTTTTGCTCACCGTTCTTGTGATCATTCTGACCCCACGGGGTGAGATTTTGCGTGGAGCCCCAGATCGAGGGAGATTATCAGTGGTCTTGTATGTCTTCCATTTTCTAATTATTGCTCCCACTGTTGATTTCTTCACTCCAAGCTGGTTGGCTATTGCAGATTCAGTCTTCCCAGCCTGGTGCAGGGCTACAATTTTGTTTCTGGTGTCCTTTGACAGCTCTTTGGTCTTCACCATAGTGGAGTTTGGAGTCAGACTGTTTGAGGGTGTGCACAGGTGTCTTTTTATACTGATAACAAGTTTAAACAGGTGCCATTACTACAGGTAATGAGTGGAGGAAAGAGGAGACTCTTAAAGAAGAAGTTACAGGTCTGTGAGAGCCAGAAATCTTGATTGTTTGTTTCTGACCAAATACTTATTTTCCACCATAAAATGCAAAAAAAATGTTAAAAAAACAGACAATGTGATTTTCTGGATTTTTTTTTCTCAGTTTGTCTCCCATAGTTGAGGTCTACCTATGATGTAAATTACAGACGCCTCTCATCTTTTTAAGTGGTGGAACTTGCACTATTGCTGACTGACTAAATACTTTTTTGCCCCACTGTATATATTTTTTAAACATTTTTAAACACTTTTTTTTTTAAATTTTGGCATGCTTCAATAGCCTCCATAGGAGGCTAGAAGCATGCACTACACGATCGCCTCTGCTACATAGAGGCGATCTGATGATCACTCCTATGTAGCTGAATTGCAGATTTGCTATGACCACCGACCACAGGGTGGTCTCTCAAGGAGACCTCTGGTTGTTATGGCAATGCACCGATGACCCCCGATCATGTGACGGGGGTCAGCGGTGCGAGCACTTCCGGCCGCGCAACCAGGAGCGCTAGTTAAATGCCGCTGTCAGCGTTTGACGGCGGCATGTATCACGATTCCGCTCGCGCTCATTGCGCGCACATGTCAGTTGTACAACACCTGACTTGTCGCGGCTTTGAGGTGGGCTCACTGCCGGAACCCACCTCAAAGCAGGGGATCTGCTAGCTGACGTACTATTCCGTCAGCTGGCAGAAAGTGGTTAATAATTGACCCCATCGCGTTCCTGGTTTGATTGGCCCCATCCTTTTTCTTTTATAATTGGCCCCATCCTGTTCCTGGAATGTTGGTCCCATCCTTTTTCTTTTATAATTGGCCCCATCCTGTTCCTGGTATCCATGGCCCCATCAGGAAAGATAAAAAAAACAAAAAAACATTACACTCATCTGCACGGCGCTCCCTCGCAGCGTCCTGCTCCGGTGCCAGCAGCTGCTTAATGCTTGTAAGAAGTGCATGGCAGGGACGTCATACGCTGGTCACAAGCAGAGCACAGCTGGCAGAATACTCACCGGGACCGTTCATCGGAGATCGCGGTGAGTATCCATTCCTCTTCAGTAGCGCGCACTGCCAGCCGCCTGCTTCCTGCTGGGGCTGGCGGTCACGTGTGCCGATACTAAAGAGAAATGAATATTCAGAATATTATCAACAATACTGTTAAGTGTTTTTTCCCCTTTTTTTCTTTTTCCTTGCCTTTATTCCCACTGTATTGTTTCCTCAAGCTTGTTTAGTAATTCAATAATACTGAAATCTTCCCTATCCCCATGTATCCTATTTTATTGATATAATTTTCAATAAAGTTATTTGAAAAAGGATGATGTGCTGCTGAGAACGATGATCTTTTGCAGGAAAGATCATTTCACCCAATGAATCTGGTGAATTTTTTTGCTTGTTCATTGAGTAATTGGCAGCCTGTTTGCACTGCAAGATAATCATGAATCAAGAGTTTTTTGAGCAACGCATTTTCACGATTATCTTGCGGTATAAATGCCCCTTTCCTTGCCGACAAATACCAAATTTTCATTCTGATCAGTTATACAATAGAAACCAACGGAGCCCAAAGTAACCTTGTGACTTACAATGATGTCTGCCATTTTATCCGATAACTAGTACAGGATCTGATTTTTTTCCATCAAATGAGACAGAATGTCTAACAGAGGTTTCCAATGAAGCACAAATGTGAATAAAGCCTGAGATGCGTGGCTGCAATAATCATCTTGTACAAGTAAAACATTTTTTTTTTCTTGTGCGGCCATAATTTCCCAACTCAAGCCAGTCATCATAGCATTAGGCAGACAATCAATTTACGTTAAATAAATAAAAGCCTAATCGACGCTGCTCAGATTCTAGGATAAGGGAAATGCAACTTCATGCCACCCTCATCTTTTAGTAAAGAGGGCCTGTCACAATGTCAAAAGTTTGTTCTTATTTTATTCTCGCTGTTATCCTGAGCATCCTTTTTTTTGTAAATTCCTCCATATGGTTCAAGACATATGGGCCCTTTTACTTAATGCTAATCTTTATGGTCTTTATGAGGGGGCGTGTCACACAGATGCTCAGGGGCGTGTCTTTAGACTTCTCTGTATTATTATTCTGTGAGCACCACCCCTTTGGTAAAGACCATAATAAGTAGCACTAAATTAAAAAGAACAATATTTTTGGAACACTATGTTGGATTTAAAAAAAATATTCAACTTGTCCATGTTTACATTCTGAAGTTCCCCCCATAGACATGAGATCGTTAGACAATTGAAACAAAATAACAATGTTCTATCTCAAACTGTGTAGGCATCAAGTCATCAAAGTGACCACAAAATTTTTGGCTTCAACTGTTTCTTGTATGGGTGTACTGAAAAATGAAGTTTTGCCACCAATTCAGGGAGCGACAGTGAAGCCTGTAATTCCTTTCTGAGTGACATATTCTGGCAAGATACGTAATATATAAATCCCTGATTTTCTGTGCTAAATTTCATAAAAATGCAAATCCCCATTTCCTAAATACAATTTTAAATATTTTGGAAGACATTTACTTTGAGTTCTAATCATCTGTCGAACATATTGAATTAATCCACCGAGCGCTTCCATACAACTTATACTTGTGACATATATTTAAGAAGTGTAATAGGTGATGTGTTAAAGTGTTCTGCTATTTCAGGTGACTATTCAGAATAAACTGTGTATGCAATGTGAGGACTAACACAAATTCTATACACTATAGCAGGGGTCCCCAACCCGTAGCTCGCGAGCCACGTGTGGTTCGCCTGCTCCTGACATGTGGCTCACCGACGATCAGAGAAAAAAAGTCCCCAGGGAGCCGCCCCGCTGCTTGTAATACCCGCCCAGGGCTGGCGTCAGCACCCGGGCAAGTGCCGGGGCCCTGAGCAGGCAGGGGGCCCACTCACCGTCGGGGACAATGGCGTGCTATGGTGCCGGCCCCCGCGAGTGGACACCCCGCCTGCTCCGGGCCCCGGCACTTGTGATACTTACCTCTCCCGGTTCCAGCGCTGCAGCGTCTTCCATCCTCTGACTGACATTCAGGTCAGAGGGCGCGATGACATCACCAGTGCGTGCCCTCTGCCTGAGCAGTCGCAGCATAGAGAGCAGGAAGATGCTGAGAAGTCCAGAGCAGAGCAGCGTCAAGCAACGAGAGGTGAGCATTTCATTTTTTTTTTTTATATTTGGAGCAATATCTGGGGACCATCAGTAGGGGCCCATATATGGAGCATTATATGGGGCCAATAATATAGGGAGCATCTTATGGGGCCAGTAATATAGGGAGCATCTTATGGGGCCAATTTAACCCCTTTCTGACCTCGGACGGCATAGTACGTCCGAGGTCAGAAGCCCCGCTTTGATGCGGGCTCCGGCGGTGAGCCCGCATCAGAGCCGGGACATGTCAGCTGTTTTGAACAGCTGACATGTGCCCGTAATAGGCGCGGGCAGCATCGCGATCTGCCCGTGCCTATTAACTAGTTAAATGCCGCTGTCAAACGCAGACAGCGGCATTTAACTACCGCATCCGGCCGGGCGGCCGGAAATGACGTCATCGCCGACCCCCGTCACATGATCGGAGGTCGGCGATGCTTCAGAATGGTAACCATAGAGGTCCTTGAGACCTCTATGGTTACTGATCGCCGGTAGCTGTGAGCGCCACCCTGTGGTCGGCGCTCACAGCACACCTGATTTTCTGCTACATAGCAGCGAACAGCAGATCGCTGCTATGTAGCAGAGCCGATCGTGCTGTGCCTGCTTCTAGCCTCCCATGGAGGCTATTGAAGCATGGCAAAAGTAAAACAAAAAAGTGAAAAAAAAGTGAAAAAAATAAAAAAAATATACAAGTTTAAATCGCCCCCCTTTCGCCCCAATCAAAATAAATCAATAAAAAAAAAAATCTACAAATATTTGGTATCGCCGTGTTCAGAATCGCCCGATCTATCAAATAAAAAAAAGCATTAACCTGATCGCTAAACGGCGTAGCGAGAAAAAAATTCGAAACGCCAGAATTATGTTTTTTTGGTCGCCGCGACATTGCATTAAAATGCAATAACGGGCGATCAAAAGAACGTATCTGCACCAAAATGCTATCATTAAAACCGTCATCTTGGCACGCAAAAAATAAGCCCTCACCTGACCCCAGATCATGAAAAATGGAGACACTACGAGTATCGGAAAATGGCGCAATTTTTGGAATTTTTTTCACCACCTAGTTAAAAAATTTAGTGAACGTCGTAAAAAAGCCAAACAAAAAACAAGTGTGGGATTGCACTTTTTTTGCAATTTCACCGCACTTGGAATTTTTTTTCCTGTTTTCTAGTACACGACATGCTAAAACCAATGATGTCGTTCAAAAGTACAACTCGTCCCGCAAAAAATAAGCCCTCAATTGGCCAAATTGACGGAAAAATAAAAAAGTTATGGCTCTGGGAAGGAGGGGAGTGAAAAACGAACACGGAAAAATGAAAAGTCCCAAGGTCATGAAGGTGTTAATAGGGAGCATCTTATGGGGCCAATTTAATAGGGAGCATCTTATGGGGTAAATTTAATATGGAACATCGTATGGGGCCAATTTAATATGGAGCATCGTATGGGGCCAATTTAATAGGGAGCATCTTATGGGGCCAATTTAATAGGGAGCATCTTATGGAGCCAATTTAACCCCTTCCCAACCTCCGCCGTACTATTACTGTGGGGTCCCCTGCTTTGATGTGGGCTCCGGCGCTGAGCCCACCTCAAAGCCGGGACATGTCAGCTGTTTTGAACAGCTAACATGTGCCCGCAATAGTCGCGGGTGAAATCACAATTCACCCGCCGCTATTAACCAGTTAAATGCCGCTGTCAAACGCTGACAGCGGCATTTAACCGGCGCTTCCGGCCACGCTGCTGGAAATGATCGCATCGCCGACCCCCGTCACATGGTTACTGATCCCACCCAGTGGACGGCGCTCATAGCAAGCCTGCAATTCAGCTACATCTGATGATCGCTGCTATGTAGCTAAGCCGATCGAGTTGTGCCAGCTTCTAGTCTCCCATGGAGGCTATTGAAGCAAGGCAAACGTTAACAAAAAATGTTTTAAGAAAAATGAAAAAAAAAAAAAAAAAGTTTAAATCACCCCCTTTCGCCCCATTCAAAATAAAACATAAAAAAAAAAATCAAACCTACACATATTTGGTATCGCTGCGTTCAGAATCGCCCGATCTATCAATAAAAAAAGGATTAACTTGATCGCTAAATGGCATAGCAAGAAAAAAATTGAAACGCCAAAATTACGGTTTTTGGTCGCCGCGACATTGCATTAAAATGTAATAACGGGCGATCAAAAGAACGTGTCTGCACCAAAATGGTATCATTAAAAATGCCAGCTCGACACGCAAAATATAAGCCCTCACCCGACCCCAGATCATGGAAAATGGAGACGCTGCGGGTATTGGAAAATTGGGCAATTTTTTTTTTTTTTTTTTTGCAAAGTTTGGATTTTTTGTTACCACTTAGATAAAACGTAACCTAGACATACTTGGTGTCTATGAAATCATAATGACCTGGATAATCATAATGGCAGATCAGTTTTAGCATTTAGTGAACCTAGCAAAAAAGCCAAACAAAAAACAAGTGTGGGATTGCACTTTTTTTGCAATTTCACCGCACTTGGAATTTTTTTCCCATTTTCTAGTACACAACATGCTAAAACCAATGATGTCGTTGAAAGTGCAACTTGTCCCGCAAAAAACAAGCCCTAACATGGCCATATTGACGGAAAAATAAACAGTTATAGCTCTGGGAAGGAGGGGAGCAAAAAACGAGAACGCAAAAAAGGAAAAGGGCAAGGTCGTGAAGGGGTTAATAGGGAGCATCTTATGGGGCCAATTCAATAGGGAGCATCTTATGGGGCCAATTCAATAGGGAGCATCTTATGGGGCCAATTCAATAGGGAGCATCTTATGGGGCCAATTTAATAGGGAGCTGGGGCCAATTTAATAGGGAGCATCTTATGGGGCCAATTTAATAGGGAGGATCTTAGGGGGCCAATTTAAAAGGGAGCATCTTATGGGGCCAATTCTATAGGGAGCATCTTATGGGGCCAATTTAATAGGGAGCTGGGGTCAATTTAATAGGGAGCATCTTATGGGGCCAATTTAATAGGGAGTATCTTATGGGGCCAATTCTATATGGAGCAGTATATGGGGCCAATTCCATATGGAGCAGTATATGGGGCCAATTCCATATGGAGCAGTATATGGGGCCAATTCCATATGGAACAGTATATGGGGCCAATAATATATGAAGCATCTTATGGGACTGTTAAAGGGTATTGACTTTTAAGATTGCTAGTTCCAATAGGTGGCACTAGAGTTCAAGTCCTCTTTGACTAAGCAATTTGCATAACAATAATGGAAAATACATAAGGATAGAGTGAAAGTGAAAATCTGCATGTTATTATTTGTTCCTTCTCTAGGTTTTTCTGTGACTATCTGCATTGTGGCTCTTGACCAACTTTCATAGCGGAATGTGGCTCTCAAGGTAAGAAAGGTTGCGGACCCCTGCACTATAGTCTACATTATTTGGAAGGTTTCCTCCCCTGTGGGCTCTTTTTGCTGGAGGGTTGAGTACTGCTTCTTCATCCCTGAAGTTTTTCTCTGTCCCCTCCTTCCCCATAGACTTCAACAGGCAATAGGTGTAATTTGATCCCTCACTGAAGGCAGAACTCACGACACGTTTGAGCAGTTTTTGAGAGCCTCTCATCAGTGCAAGAGGCATTTTTCCAGTGTTACCAGTGTGAGACATGTAGATCAGGAGAGCAGACTGTCAGTCATTACATGTCTCACACTGGTAATGCCCCCTTTCTTTTACAATAATATCTGTAAAAAGATTCTCAGGGAGATCTATGTCCGGCCCATAGATCTTAACAGTTAATTTACATATTAAGAAAAATGTGGATTTCTCTGTGTTACAGAACCCCCCAGCACCAAGAATGTTATGCAGTATATGTATGTATAATAGTTTCCATGTGAAATGCATCAGTCCACAGGCTGCGCCCCTGGACAAGATATTCTCTTTCTGACCTCCCCCCACCTTTGTAATTCCCACAGTAAATAGCGGCAGGCTCCGGCCCCCTGCGGCTATTGTAATGTATGTCTGGCCAGCTGTTTTCCTATTGGCCTGCCCTGTGTATCTGTGTTATATATTCTTTGTGCTGTAAATAAAGGGTGTTCTGAGACTGGAAATACGTGGGGTAGCTGTCAGCTTTTATATGCTCTCATGTAATCAAGGAATTCCAGCCAGCGTCCTTCATTCAGAATCTACAGTACATTAAAAGCAGATTGGACCTCCTGAAACACGGGGTGGTACTGAAAGAGGTACCCCAGCTTGGTAGACCCCGTTACACTCTGGAATAAGACATTGGATCGCAGATATTAAGGTATCATTTTATTCAACTTTCTGCAACCTACACGCCAATACAGAGGCCTTAAGAGGGTTGATCCTATTGATAGATTCCCTTTAAAGGGTAATTGCCCTCTTAAAATCCCACATTATTTTTCATCCACACCCAAGGATCCAACCACTAAGACACCCAAAAAGTCAGAGACAGGGGCTTTGGCAACCCCGAGAAATAGGTTTTGGAGCCCTATACTGAATGGAATCACCTCCACTACATTTACTGTCTTAAGGTACCTTCACACTAAGCGACGCTGCAGCAATACCGACAACGATGTCGATCGCTGCAGCGTCGCTGTGTGGTCGCTGGAGAGCTGTCACACAGACAGCTCTCCAGCGACCAACGATGCCGGTAACCAGGGTAAACATCGGGTTACTAAGCGCAGGGCTGCGCTTAGTAACCCGATGTTTACCATGGTTACCATCGTAAAAGTTAAAAAAACAAACACTACATACTTACCTTCCGCTGTCTGTCCCTGGCGCTCTGCTTTCCTGCACTGACTGTGAGCACAGCGGCCGGAAACCAGAGCGGTGACGTCACCGCTGTGCTTTCCGGCTGGCCGACGCTGACACAGAATGCAGGAGGAGTGCAGAGAAGCAGAGCGCCGGGGACAGACAGCAGAAGGTAAGTATGTAGTGTTTGGTTTTTTTACTTTTACGATGGTAACCAGGGTAAACATCGGGTTACTAAGCGCGGCCCTGCACTTAGTAACCCGATGTTTACCCTGGTTACAAGTGAAGACATCTCTGAATCGGTGTCACACACGCCGATTCAGCGATGTCTACAGGAGGTCCAGCGACGAAAGAAAGTGCTGGCCTTCTGGCTCCGACCAACGACATCACAGCAGGATCCTGATCGCTGCTGCGTGTCAAACACAACGATATCACTAGCCAGGACGCTGCAACGTCACAGATCGCTAGCGATATCGTTGTGAAGTTGTTTAGTGTGAAGGTACCTTTAGGTTTAGGGGATAACTTTAAAATTCTCAATTGATTGTAAAATAAATATATAACACTTTTTAGCTAATTTAAAAGAGGTTATTTTTTACCAAACCAGTGAAGACACCTGTGAGTCATCCAGTTTTTGACCCCATCACCCGGTTACTACAGCAGTGTCCGTAGGGGGACACTTTCTGTGAACCAATGACTAATGTGAACAGGAGACAATTAGGCTATGTGCACACGTTCAGGATTTCTCGCAGAAAAATCCTGATAAAAAACGGACATTTTCTGCAAGAAATCCGCAAGAAAACCGCATGCGTTTTTGCCGCGGTTTTGCTGCAGTTTTTTCTGGACACTTCCCAATGCATTTTGTAGTGGGAAATCCGCAAAAAAACCCGCAAAATTAATGAACATGCTGCGGTTTTTACCGCGATGCGTTTTTTTCGCGGAAAAAAAAACGCATCATGTGCACAAAACATACGGAATTCATTCTAAATGATGGGATGCTTATTGTATGCGTTTTTTTGCGGTTTTATAGCGTTTTTATCGGGAAAAACCGTGAAAAAAATGCAACGTGTGCACACAGCCTTACAGATACACTGTGATGTTACACGGTGCTGTGAATGAAAGTGTGTTTGTGGGGGTCCTGAGTCACAACCAGAAGCAAACAATAAGCATGGAGAATGGAAATTGGGTGACAACCAATATGGTTGGCCATTAAAGCTGCTGCAAGGTTTGTGATGCAACTTTTCCAAAATCTTACATGTCTAGTATGTAAGGACGGTTTCATGCAACCAAGTGTGGACCTTTATTTTCGAACTAGCCATAGCTTCAATGGCACACAGGAATTTAGGTCCAAGGAACTGTGGCCAATCTGGACATTGCCGACTGTACTCGAATCTTGACTTTCAGACGTGCAAGACCAGGATAGGAGACAGGATTTATTAGTGATTATTTCAACGGAAGGCGTTAATGTAGTAGTAGATTCTGTTTCTTGCAATGATTCCCTTTAGGAAAATCTTTATGGATGATGAGTTGGCCGTATAAAGAATAGCAGTCATCACGGAGAGATTGGGAAGAATTATCTTCTAGTGACCATTATAGGATGTTTATTATGCATTACGGTAACCAGTACAATTTCATTTTGGATGAGAAGCGGTAATTAAGATGTCAGGTTTATTGTTATGTATTAATGTAAAATGGTTTGCGGGAAAGTGTCCGCTCTGTCTGGGTGAGATAAGGAACAAACACTTTAGCTTGTTAAATATAAAGCTCCAATTCAGAAGTGGAATACAATACAAGATTATACAGAAGAAGACAAAGACATTAACATCCCTTTCTAGGGTTGTAGCTCATCAATGATAATGGACGCCACTTATACACACATTGCATTATCTCATTCATTTCTTCTGAGTAAACTTTACACATCTATCATGCCAATAGATTTCTGTTAGCCATGTGTGTGCCAAAGCCTTCATGTCAACGCTATGGAAAAGAGACGTCTACCTTTATAAAGATGGATTCCTGCATCAGACATATTTATTGTCTTAAGACTTCAATGACAAGACAACTTCTCCATTGACGCACCCAACATTAATCTGTAATCTGTAATGAGTTGTATTGGTTTGGTGGCAGATTGCTAAAACACCAACCATGTCTAGTCGAAGTGTGGCCAATGCAACCGCAGACTAATGCTAGAACAAAGTGGCGGCAGCATAGTCGTTAGTGACTTTAATGGGCAAACAATGCATCGTCTTAAGTAAAGAAAGCCAAGTAGAGCTGTGCAGAGACTAAAGGGTAAACATCGGGTGACAGCTCTCCAGCAACCAAACAGCGACGCTGCAGCGATCGACATCGTTGTCGGTTTCGCTGCAGTGTCGCTTAGTGTGACGGTACCTTTAGCGACGCTGCAGCGATACCGACAACGATGTCGCTGTTTGGTCACTGGAGAGCTGTCACACAGACAGCTCTCCAGCGACCAACGATCCTGAGGTCCCCGGTAACCAGGGTAAACATTGGGTTACTAAGCGCAGGGCCGCACTTAGTAACCTGATGTTTACCCTGGTTACCAGCGTAAACGTTAAAAAAACAAACACTACATACTTACCTTCAGCTGTCTGTCCTCCGGTGCTCTGCTTTCCTCTGCACTGTCAGCGCCGGTCAGCCGGAAAGCAGAGCGGTGACGTCACCGCTGTGCTTTCCGGCTGGCTGGCGCTGACACAGGATGCAGGAGGAGTGCAGAGAAGCAGAGCGCCGGGGACAGACAGCTGAAGGTAAGTATGTAGTGTTTGTTTTTTTAACGTTGACGCTGGTAACCAGGGTAAACATCGGGTTACTAAGCGCGGCCTGGCGCTTAGTAACCCGATGTTTACCCTGGTTACCAGTGAAGACATCGCTGGATCGGTGTCACACACGCCGATCCAGCGATGTCAGCGGGAAGTCCAGTGACGAAAGAAAGTTCTGGACTTTCCTCAGCGACCAACGATCTCCCAGCAGGGGCCTGATCGTTGGTCGCTGTCACACATAATGATTTCCTTAACGATATCGTTGCTACGTCACAAAAAGCAACGATATCGTTAACGATATCGTTATGTGTGACGGTACCTTAACTGGTTTGGTACTTTTTAAGCATCGCGCAACTCTTAAGGCCCCCATACACATTAGATGGCTGTCTGCTGAATGATTCTTCAGCCAATTGTTCATTCAGCAGTCATCTCAGCTCACAGGAGTGAGTGCTACTGTGTTTCCTATGAGAAATCCACCAACTGACATCTCTCTTGGCTAATCTCCAGGGGAACAAAGCCCCAAATCGGACATAGCCGATCAAGATCTCCCCCAACAATCTGTTGGCTGGCACCTCAACTTGGATGCAGCTGTCATAAGTATAATGTGTATGGGGAGGGCTTTACAGTCAAATGCAGAAGAAGAGAGAGGAACGCACTCACCGATCAGGTAAAATCCAATCCTTTATTCAAGCATGGACAGACTTAGCAGGGAGGGGAGTGGAGGATGACTCCCCTCCCTGCTAAATCTGTCCATGCTTGAATAAAGGAATGGATTTTACCTGATCGGTGAGTGCGTTCCTCTCTCTTCTTCTGCATTTGGATATTTGTCGTCTTGTTTTCTTTGGACACTGCACCACCGAGTTTGTCGGAAGGGACCTTCAGTATTTTCTGGTTATCTGACATGGCGGTCTAAGTTGTTGCAGCTGTGCGGAGGTGCTTTTTTCTTTTTCTTGGATATATATAGTGATAACTCGGTCATCCCCTTTCAAAGGATTTTCTGTTTTTATTGTTTTATTATGCCAAAGGCTTCCTGAATGTAAAAATAATAGGTCTCCTGTATTTAGTGCTTGGCACTTCATCCCTGCGCCTGGACTTTGTTGATGTGCACTATTTTGCGAACGTGTATTTTTTTTAGCTAAAAAAGTTGCAAAAAAAACTAGGAAGACAAAAATGAAGACTATTTTTGACTTCATGAACAGTCTGTGCCATTTTAAAGCATTTGGCGCAATGAATACCACAAGACAAAAGAAAGTGATTTACAAAAATACAAAAAAATGCAAATGATTATTCGGGGCCTATTAGTTTCAGAAAGTGTGTACCTTCTACCAGGATGGGTCAGATCTATCACATAACTTACATCACTGTCAGGGGAGTAACAATCGCGGTCACAGAGATTGCAACATCGTCCGTGTGGATGGGGGTCCACCGATGCCATTGCAGACTTTAACTGGATGTACGTCCTTGAACGTACATACAGCTGAAGTGCGTTGCAGCACAGAGACTTGCTGGGTCCGTGCGTTGCAATACACGCCGCCGGCCAATCAAAGGCCCAGGATGGCTAACAGATATACCAGGATGCGGAACATATATACCAGGATGGAGACCGGGATAGGGAACATATATACCAGGATGGGGCCCAGCATAGGGAACATATGTACCAGGATGGACGTCATATCCCAGGATGGGGAACATATATACCAGGAGGGGGGACATATATACCAGGATGGGGCACATATATACCAGGATGGGGAACATATATACCAGGATGGAGGATGTACAGTATATATGTACTAGGATGGGGCCAGAACAGGGCCCATACATTTGACCAGCATGTGTGGGTGAGGAAGGGGGCTGATCCAAATTTTGCATTGGGGCCCACTGGACTCTAGTTACACCACTGATCACTGCGATCCTTATGGCTCATGTTCAGGTTGTTGGGACTAAGTTCACACACTATTAGTGTTAGTAGATGTGGGTTGTTATAGGAGTTTCATACTTTCCTAATCCAGTTTCTGGCCACTCGGGTTCAAACCAGTCAAATCACAATATCCTATGGGGAGGTCTCCATTTATGGAGAGAAACAAGTATACCATGTGTGTCTATAAATTATAGATGGTGATTGACTGGGAAATACTAATTACCCACTTCAGTGGTTACTTCATTATAGTTTGTTGTGTTTTGTATTACTACCTTTGTTGCTATCGAACTCCCAAATCTAATTGCTCATTGCTGAGCCTAGAATTTTAATCTGTACCTAGCTAAGCATTGATGCAATTTCGGCTAGGACTGCTGTGGATAAGTACAAGTCACAAGTACGACTCATACTATATCATTTCAATTATTCACTGTGGAGAAAAAAATACGATTAACCTTGGGACTATTGCAGATTTCCTTATAAATAAGTCACCAGCTCAAATACGTTATTGCACCAATAAAGGAAGCTATTCAACAATTCCTTACAAGGAACCTGTCTTGGATAACACTTGATCAGCAGATGTAGAGTTAATCTTCAGGTAGATAACATTTCAATGCTGCCCGGTAGCTTTACTGATAGTGCAGCTTAAAATGAATTTATTTCCACCAGAGAGCCATTGGCTTTCAGTCACAGACACGGTGCAGGGAGCAATTACAGTCACCACTCACTAAATACCGTTAGCATCAGCTGTAAACATGCCCCAGCACTATGAATGACAAACAGCTTTGTAGCACAACGGTGCAGAGAGGGCTGTCAATCATACTGTCGGGGAGTACTTATAGATGTCGCCCAGGACAGTGGGCAGTGGTGTGAGTGATGACTGTAATAGTTCCCTGCACCGCCCCATGACTGAAAGCCAGTGGCTCCCTCTATAGGTCCTAGAACAACAATAAGAATGATACCTGTCTTGTATTAATACAACATGCCAGTGCTAAGTAATCAAGCATTAAAACCAGAGGCGTAGCTAGGGTTTTGGTTCGGGGGGGGGGGGGAGGGCGGGGCAAACATCTGAGTGGGCCCCTAACCAGGTAACCTTGATTACAACTGGGTGACGCACCGTAATAGTGGAGGAGAACCTCAGCAGATGACTGCACTGTTACTGAAGATAATCTCTATTTCAAGACCAACGTAGATATTACTGCCATATGGTCAGTGGTAGATACCAGCCCTACAGAACATATCAGAGATCACAGCACAGTTACAGATAATGACTTAACGCTGACGTCCTTTCTGATGGAATCGTTCACTTTTCTTGTCTTTTCCATCTGGCCCAGACCGACATGACAACTTCCTCCAGCAATGACTCACCTGCAGAGAGTACAACAAAGACACATTTCACATCCCATATTCCAGCCCCATCATCATCTATTCCCAACCTGCACAAACTCCTCATCCTGCTGATACCCCAATACTGAGCCACTGCTGCCCTATGTGTCCCTATTACTGCACCTGATACCCCAATACTGAGCCACTGAAGCCGTATGTGTCCCTATTACTGCACCTGATACCCCAATACTGAGCCGCTGCTGCCGTTTGTGTCCCTATTACTGCACCTGATACCCCAGTACTGAGCCACTGCTGCCGCATGTGTCCCTATTGCTGCACCTGATACCCCAATACTGAGCCACTGGCGCCGTATGTGTCCCTATTACTGCACCTGATACCCTAATACTGAGCCGCTGGCGCCGTATGTGTCCTTATTACTGCCCCTGATACCCCAATACTGAGCCGCTGCTGCTGTATGTGTCCCTATTACTGCACCTGATACCCCAATACTGAGCCACTGCTGCTGTATGTGTCCCTATTACTGCACCTGATACCCCAATACTGAGCCGCTGCTGCCGTATGTGTCCCTATTACTGCACCTGATACCCCAATACTGAGCCGCTGCTGCCGTATGTGTCCCTATTACTGCAGCTGATACCCCAATACTGAGCTGCTGCTGCCGTATGTGTCCATATTACTTCACCTGATACCCCAATACTGAGCCTCTGCTGCCGTATGTGTCCCTATTACTGCACCTGATACCCCAGTACTGAGCCACTGCTGCCATGTGTCCCTTTTACTGCACCTGATACCCCAATACTGAGCCGCTGCTGCCGTATGTGTCCCTATTACTGCACCTGATACCCCAGTACTGAGCCGCTGCTGCCGTATGTGTCCCTATTACTGCACCTGATACCCCAATACTGAGCCACTGCTGCCGTATGTGTCCCTATTACTGCACCTGATACCCCAATACTGAGCCACTGCTGCCGTATGTGTCCATATTACTTCACCTGATACCCCAATACTGAGCCACTGCTGCCGTATGTGTCCCTATTACTGCTCCTGATACCCCAATACTGAGCCGCTGCTGCCGTATGTGTCCCTATTACTGCACCTGATACCCCAATACTGAGCCACTGGCGCCGTATGTGACCCTATTACTGCACCTGATACCCCAATACTGAGCCACTGCTGCTGTATGTGTCCCTATTACTGCACCTGATACCCCAATACTGAGCCGCTGCTGCCGTATGTGTCCCTATTACTGCACCTGATACCCCAATACTGAGCCGCTGGCCCCGTATGTGTACCTATTACTGCACGTGATACCCCAATACTGAGCCGCTGCTGCCGTATGTGTCCCTACTACTGCACCTACTGAGTGGTTCTCTGTGCCTTCTAAATTCTAAAGCACCCCTCTATAATATAGTAAAACCGGGTGCAAGTGCCCTAGAAAACAGTGCCCACATTTTGCCCCCTAGAAAGTAATATTGCCAGGTGCCCCTTTAATAGTCACAGTAACCTGAGTTCCCCTATAACAATAAGTGCCCACTTCACATTGAATAATGTCCCGAGTCTGCCCCCCTGTACAGCTCCCCTATACACAGTATGATGCTTTCTTATGCATACCATGATGCCTCCTCACTGTAATGCACCCCCACACAGTATACTGACCCTTTAGTAGCCCCCAAACTGTTTGATGGCTCCAGCACTGTATGATGGCCCCTTCACTGTAATCCCCACACTGTATGATGGCCCACTAGATGGCATCCATATAGTACAATGCATCAGATAGTCCTGAATATAGTATAATGCACTACCCATAGGCAGACTCTATAGCACACGGCAGCACCCATAGGCAGACTCTATAGCTCAAGGCAGCACCCCATAGGCAGACTCTGTAGTATAAGACAGCACCCCCATAGGCAGACCCTGTAATATAAGACAGCACCCCATTCAGACTCTAGTATAAGGCAGCACCCCATAGGCAGACTCTGTAGTATAAGACAGCACCCCATAGACAGACCCTGTAATAAAAGACAGAAACCCATAGGCAGCCCCTGTAGTATAAGACAACAACCCATAGCAGACCCTGTAGTATAAGGCAGCACCCCCATAGGCAGACCCTGTAGTATAAGGCAGCACCCCATAGGCAGACCCTGTAGTATAAAGCATTACCCCCATAGGCAGATCCTGTGGTATAAGGCAGCACCCCATAGGCAGACCCTGTAGTATAAGGCAGCACCCCCATAGACAGACCCTGTAGTATAAGACAGCACCCCATAGGCAGACTCTATTATAAGGCAGCACCCCATAGGCAGACCCTGTAGTATAAGGCACCACCCCATCAGCAGATCCTATAGTATAAGGCAGCACCCCCGTAGGCAGACCCTGTAGTATAAGGCAGCACCCCCATAGGCAGATCCTGTAGTATAAGGCAGCACCCCATAGGCAGACCCTGTAGTATAAGGCAGCACCCCATCAGCAGATCCTATAGTATAAGGCAGCACCCCCATAGGCAGACCCTGTAGTATAAGGCAGCACCCCCATAGGCAGATCCTGTAGTATAAGGCAGCATCCACATAGGCAGACCCTGTAGTATAAGGCAGACCCCCATAGGCAGATCCTGTAGTATAAGGCAGCACACCCATATGCAGATCCTGTAGTATAAGACAGTACCCCTATATTCAGACCCTGTAAGTATAAGACAGCACCCCATAGGCAGACCCTGTAGTATAAGACAGTACCCCTATATTCAGACCCTGTAAGTATAAGACAGTACCCCCATAGGCAGACCCTGTAGTATAAGACAGTACCCCCATAGGCAGACCCTGTAGTATAAGGCAGTACCCCTGTAGGCAGACCCTGTAGTATAAGGCAGCCCCCATAAAAAAACAATAAATAAATACTCACCTCTCTTCCTCCTTGTTCCAGCGGTGCTCCGAGCTCCCACTTATCTTTTGACAGCGGGCGCCAGGTGGTGACGTCACCATGCTCACTGTCAGTGTTGGCGTCGGTGACGTCAGACGCTGACAGGGGGGTGATGGGAGGAGCGCTGCGCGTTCCTTCCCTCGTCATTGCGGTCAGCTGTAGCTGCTAAATGCTGATACAGCTGACCTTACAGTGACGGGCGGGGGGGCCCACTGCTGGCACCGGGCCCCCCCACCTGCTCAGGGGCCCCGTGGCAGCCAGGCGGCAGAGCAGGGAGACCGATTCTCCATGCTGTGCCACAGAATGTAACTGTAGTTACAGTGGCGTGGCTCTGGGTGGCCCCCTCTGAGCTGCAGGCCCAGGGCGCTCGCACCCTCTGACCCCCGGTAGCTACGCTACTGATTAAAACCAAATGTAAATTAGACTGGAAATGCACTGGGGGTTAGTCAATACAGTCTGAGTGCATCTTCACATCCCTATTGCACTTCCAGGCTAAAGCTTGATTTCTCAGCTCTGACACATCAGATTTTCACAAATCAGGTATAATTGTTTTGTTGTTCTAGAATCTATACAGCCTTACCATTTAGTTTCCTTTGTTGTTACCCATGAACCCATACTGAAAAATCCAACTGTGAAAAAATATACAAATTAGCCTGAAAATGCATTAGGTGAGTCAACACACCCTGAATGCACTTCTAGGCTAACTTACTGTACATGTATGACTTCAAAGCTTGATTTCTCAGCACTGGCACATCGGATTCCTACAAAACAGGTGTAGGAGTGGTGGAGGCTGATAGTTTCCTGACACTGTAAAGGGGTCAAAGTATTTGATGTTCATGTATGTTGCAAAAGGATAACACTCTGGGGCTGCAGTAACCTTAGACAGTGTTAACTGCAACGGCCAGTCCAGTTTTGGGAGAGGGGAACTAAGAGTTAGTGTCAAGGACAGGAAGAGACAGAGTCAGTGAGTGCTGAGCAGTGACAGGTGCAGGCCTGGGGCTGCTAGGGACAGCGTGAGCCCAGAACTTCGGGGCAGTGGATTGCCAGAGAACCACTCCGCATGAGTCCCCTTTGCCAGCCCGGAAACCTCGAGATAGACCTTGGGGCCCGGGGGCACATAGCTTCTGTGAAGATGCATGAGAAGCTGGTCTCAAACCTTTAGAGGCAGAGAGAGATGGAATCCAGATATACTGCTAGAAAAGGAGAGGATCCCCTAGAACTAAAAGAGATAGTAAAAGGGATGTTCTACCGATACCGAGAACCAGGGCTGAAGTTGTATTTGGTACCTGTTGGAAAGATGACAACCCGTTGGGCCTTATTCTCTACATCTGCCTGTAAATACTGTAAATGCTGCCATTCACAAAATAAAAGTTTGGTTGTTTTTATGAACCTTGTGTCTCCTGGATTGATTGCTGCCCTGGTTCCAGAAGAGGGATTCCTGGAGCCAGAAGAGGCCTGTGGCCCTAAAGTAAATGTGATACACCTCACACACAGCAGCACACCGGGACTGGGACACGAGTTGTCTGTAGGATGACAAAGCGAGTGGGAACTGAAGCTCGCCCACGACTACCTCGAGTGGGCATCTTACACAGGTATAATTTTTCAAAATATGAGAAAAAGACTGAGGGCACTCACCGGTCTTCTTGGAATACAAAGCTGACCCGTAGAAGCGCAAGCACAGCGCGAAACGGCCGTTGTCCCTGTTCTCCCCTGCTCACCAGAGCTTCGGCTCCGTCGTTCCCAGCCATGAATTTTATCTGGATGTGTTGCAAATAAAAAATTGTTTTGTATTCCAAGAAGACCGGTGAGTGCCCTCAGTCTTTTTCTCATATTTTGGACTACATATCTGTTTCTTTTGTTTGAGGAGCACCTAAGCGAAATTAGGATTATTTAGTCTAGAAAAAAGACGACTGAGGGGCGATCTAATAACCATGTATAAGTATATAAGGGGACAATACAAATATCTCGCTGAGGATCTGTTTATACCAAGGAAGGTGACGGGCACAAGGGGGCATTCTTTGCGTCTGGAGGAGAGAAGGTTTTTCCACCAACATAGAAGAGGATTCTTTACTGTTAGGGCAGTGAGAATCTGGAATTGCTTGCCTGAGGAGGTGGTGATGGCGAACTCAGTCGAGGGGTTCAAGAGAGGCCTGGATGTCTTCCTGGAGCAGAACAATATTGTATCATACAATTATTAGGTTCTGTAGAAGGACGTAGATCTGGGGATTTATTATGATGGAATATAGGCTGAACTGGATGGACAAATGTCTTTTTTCGGCCTTACTAACTATGTTACTATGTTACTATGTTACTAAGGTCGGATATACTGCGGCCGTCTTTACCGCTGCCGAGCGCCTATTAGGAGGGCAGTCTGGTTACAACCTCCGTACTAGAGACTGTGCCGCCCGACTTGCATTTATTTTGTATAATTTTTTCAGTTGTCCTAAGATCTATAGAGCTGTACCGCCCGTTTCAGTAATATAAATTGTAGGTTTGCTTTAAAACATGGAGGGTATAATCTGCAGGTAGATGCAGAGGTCAATGATGTGTGCCGACGGCTTCAAAACACAGAAAATTAGTGGTGACCCTCTTCTATATGCACACACTATTGTGCTTGTGCCACCTTTACAAATGCCAGCATTTATCATTGCTAGTGACAACCTGTCAGCACTTCCATAGTTAGAGAAGCGTATAACTTTAAAATCAGGAGTTGTCAAAGTGGGTTAAAGGGACATAGAGGCGGGGGGTGGACAGGACAAGGAACTGGAGCGTAAGAGACGTAGCTGCTCCGCTGTGTCCTGACCTGTCTGCATAGTCATCCCTGAGCACCATGAGGATCAGACCTTAGACGATAATTAATAGCCCGCTCCTGATTATATGCTTTTTCCCAGACGTGATCTGGCTGGCTGTCATTTCGAGCCTTGTGACAGCTCATACACTCATCCATCACATTGGTGGGAATGATTACACGGGCAGACCTGCTGTTCATCTGCAGCTTACTTGTGTTTATCAAATTAAGAAAATTCTGAAAACCAAAATATAAAAAAAAGAAAATAACCTAAATCACCAAATATCAACCTGTCTTCAGAATCCACAATTGCATCTAACTGTACAGCTTTCTATTTGCACGGTACTTGTAGGTGCATTTTTATATATGACATCCTGTAATGCGGACTTCACGGGGCGTTCATTCACATTCATTGCCCTTTATAAATGTGCCCAAATGGTAATTTGTTTGTGGACGTTGGCATCTTTTATGCTGACATAAAAGTCAACAAATATCGTCGCCAGCAATGGAAGCTGTATTGCGGGGGGAATGACTGATCGCATGACTTTATTGTTGTAGATTGAACTTTTACAGCCAAGTCAATACCAAATATGCTTATTTTTCTCATTTGTTAAGTTTGAATAGGTACAAGTGAGTCAAACTATTATTTTTTTTTTCTATTTGTTCCTTAAATTTTCACTCTATGTGTTAGTTGCCCTTGCGGACTTGAACCTGCAATCATTTTGTTGCTTGTTCTATGTACTGCAATAATGAAGTCTTGCTATATATAAAACAAGTGATGAAATGATTGCAGGTTCAAGTAAAAATTAATATCTCCTATAAAACTCAGCCTGTGTACCAATGTGCCAATGTGTATGGCAGCATCAAAGTGCCAGGGTAACCTACCGGCTCCCTGCGATTGCGTTGCAAACCTAACAGTGATTGACAGCAACGATTAAGTGATTATAAAGAAGCAATGGGAGCTAGCTGCTGTTGGAAGCAGGTGCTGCCTGTATAACACAGCTGGCACCTACCTTCCTTAGCTCCATAGACCCAAACTTGCTCCATGACAGATATATATCTCATAGATAAGGAAGGAAGGTGCTAAAGACTACCCTTTATTTAGTATGGTCATAGTAAATGGTTTCAACACAACATTGCTAAGGCAGTATGTTCTTTGAGCAGCAGCTTGAGTGGCCTAAACGTTCCACCAATCCTGCATCGTCTCATCTCCTATTGAGCACAGGCAATTGCAAAAGGAGCTGCCATCATCAGATCTTGATGATTTGCCCTAGTGCATGCAGCATGACTACACTTTTCTCAGACAACTAATAAAGGGGTTGTCCAGCCTTGGGGCTCAGGTCTGCAGTCACTGTATATGTCTACAGCCTTGTGAATCCTCACAGCATGCACAGTTCGCACAGTAAAGGGGTTGTCCAGCCTTAGGGCTCAAGTCTGCAGTCACTGTATGTGTCTACAGCCTTGTGAATCCTCACAGAGTGCACAGTTCGCACAGTCAGGATTCTCCAATGCCGGTGACTGGAGAGGACAGACAAGTGACAGAAAGTACATGATTTGCAAACTTCCAACTTTATGTATCCAGCCTTGTTCAATTCTCTTGTATTGAGTGAGGCCAGTCACATCTAATTAGCACTTGACCACATGTGTCATGTCACAGTAGCAAGATATCCTGGGACTGTCAACCCATTAAATGCGGCCATTTTCCCAAAGCCGAGTTTGCATCTCGGCTTTGGGAAAATGGCCGCCGCGATCTCTTCTGCGCACGCGCGGCATCCCGCGGCCATTTTCCTGAGGCCCCGTGCAGCAGAGCACTCCATCTGCGCACGCGCGGCCCCAGGAAGATGGCCGCCCCCACCGATGACAGGGGTAATAGCGCCGATCGCGCGCTGTTTCTTCACGTGCGCGCAGTGGATTCGGAACTTGGACATGCGCACACCACTACGCCACCAACGGAAAGCTGGGGAAGAAAAGAGCGATGTCACCACGCCCACCTGACCTGACCAGCCTGATTGACAGGCGAAAACGGCGACTTTGGTAATGTATTTCGCAGCATAGGTGGGGAATCAGGGTACACTACATACACTATTGTAACGCACAGCGCAGGCCCTATTTAACAGTATTTTTATCTCAATCTCAAAAAACGGGGTGACAGGTTCCCTTTAACAAATCTATCCATCATGTGGTTTCCTTAATTCAATTACTTTTACTTCTCGGTGTTGCAGTTTCAATGTTGAGGAATGTACGGTAAATATGGTACCAGTCAAAAGTTTGGACACACCTGTTCATACAATAGTTTTCCTTGTTATTAATGTAATGGGTGCATGATAGACTCAGACTGAAGGCAGCAAATACTTTAAGGAACACATACGTGCTAACTTTTAGATTTCTCAAACTACACGGATTTATACCCACTACCCACCTGGCATTCCCTCAGCAGCTTCAGGTTGTCGCCTGGAATGGCTTCTTAGGCCGGTGTCATACTTGCGAGTGCAATGCCAGAAACTCACCTCAATACCCAGCACTGCCATCGGCTCTCGGGACCGGAGTGTTCAGCTGCATAGAAATACATGCAGCCGCATGATCTGTTCAGCTGTCATGTGCCCCTAACAGCCGTGAGTGGAATTGGGATCCAGCCGTGACTGTTAACATGTTAAATGTTGCTGTCATTGTCTGACAGCGGTATTTAATATGATCGAGCCAGAAGCGCGTGACAAACCCCTCCCATCGGCGCCCCTGTCACACGATTGCGGGGCGCCGATGGGTTGGCATGACAACCGGGAGTCTGCAAAAGGTCCCTGTGCTTGTCATTGCTGATCTGCTATGAATGCCAGCCCATGATGATTTTTGCAATACATAGCAGGGCCGAATCAAAACAATGTATCAATAAAAGTATCTCGGCATGCAAAAAATAAGCCCTCACCCAGTGCCATATCCCGAGAAAAGAAGACGCTAAGGTTCTTGGACAATGGCGCCATATTTATTTATTTTTTTACAAACTTTGGATTTTTTTTTTCACCACTTAAATAAAAAAGAATCTAGACATGTTTAGTGTCTGTGAACTCGTACTGACCTGCAGAATCATAATGGCAGGTCAGTTTTAGCATTTAGTGAACATGATATAAAAAAAAACCAATTGTGAAATTGCACTTCTTTAAATTTCAAAGCACTTGGAATTTTTTCCCGTTTTCCAGTACCCTATATGGTAAAATGAATGGTGTCGTTCAAAAGTACAACTGGGCCCACCAAAAACAAACCCTCACATGGCTGGAGAAATAAACATGTTATGCCTCTGGGACTAAGGAGAGCAAAAAAAATGAAAACAGAAAATTACAAGGCGAGAAAGGGTTAAAAGTAGTTTGTCACCCCCCAAAATGTATCTTGAATGAGCTATAAAGTGTTGTAGGGGACTTAGCCACTATAACAACCATGCTACCACTGTACCTGTTTCTGGTACAGTGTCTGAGAAAATAACTTTTAATTTATATACAGTATTAATGAGAAGGCTTTTGTGCGCCCTTGGAAGAGTTTATGCCTCCTTATTTGCATATTTAGCTCTTCCTTCACTTCTGATTGACAGTGCTCTCTTCCCAGAGAGCGCACTGTCTAAATGCTGCTGGTGCTTGTGCTGCTAGGTGCATTCTCCTGCCTCTCTCTGTCATGGGGCTACCGCGACAGAGAGGTTCCAGAGAACCGCAGCGCTCTGGGCCTCGTTCACACACAGTGAACAGAAGCTCTTTACCTGTATTCTGACCTAGCTGCTTTGTGCCAGCAGTGCCGGTGTTAACCTTATTGTTCAATTGCTGAGAGCTGTGTCTCTCAGCTGAAGTGGATTTTGTAATCTGATCCTCTATATAGACCCAGTCCTGACTTCAGCTAGTGTCAGTGATCAGTTCTACTGCCTGGCTTGGAGGTTGAAGGAGCGTAGTGTTGGTGTTGGAGGTTTATTTACAGAGATTGGTGTCTGCAGTTTTGGTTGCATGTTAAACCAAACCTGTTTTCCTTCCTAAGTTTATTCCTTCTCTTCCCTTCTCTGTGTTTCCTCTGTGGTTGTGTGAGCATTTGGTGAGTTTGAGACTTTTAGTTACCTTGTCTGTATTCCCTGTTATTTGTTGTATTATTACACTGGTGCAGTCCACCTCGTTTGGGGGGGAGGGGCCCCTGATAGGGCCTGCACAGGAGACAGGGATACGCTGGTGGCTCGGGCCTCCTAACCATCATAGGTACCCCCGAGATAAGGGAAAGCCAGGGCCCCATTTAAGTGGTAGGGACAGGTGCGGGATCCAGTACGCCGTCCTGCCCCTTTATCGCCGTTTACGGCGTGACACTCTCCTTCTCACGCCACTCACTCAACGTCCTGATGAAGTTGTCAGAAGAAAGGAGGCAGGGAGGCACATGCTGGCAGCATTCAGACAATTCCCGTTCTGGGAGGGAAGCAAGCACTGTTAGAAGTGCAGGAATGGCCCTGATATGTAAATGAGGGAGCTGCTTCAGATGACAAGGCCTCCACAATCACCCAACCTCAACCCAATTGAGATATTTTGGGATGAGTTGGAAAGCAAAGCAGTCAACAAGTGCTCAGCACTTCTGGAAACTCCTTCTACACTGTTGGAAGCCATTCCAAGTGACAACCTCATAAAGCTTCCCGGAGAATGCAAAGAGGGGGTAAAGCTGTCATCAGAGTGAATGGGAAGTACTATGAGGAATCTGAGGTTAAACATATTCTGGATTGTTTCACATGTGTTTCTTTACTCTTTGTTTCCATATGTAGGTTTTTTTTAGGTGAAATTGTTGAGTACATCTATTTAGGGAATGGCATCACAATTTGCTAATTATAACATGAAGCAGGGAAAGTGAAATGATAATTAAATATAATTGTTGTACCCAATTTATATTTAGCTTTGGACAGAGATGAATTATTATGGCGCACACCTTACATTATAAGTCAGGATAAAGTGTCTGCAAGACGTGATCTCATGAGGCTCTGAAAAGCCAGAGGCTGAAATGACTCATCCTAATATGACGTATTATGGTTCAGGAGATAGATACTGTAGATAGATAGATAGATAATACACAGATGATAGATATAATAAATAGATACTAGATAGTTACAGTAGATAGATATGAGATAGATAATAGATACAGTAGATGATACGGTAGATAGATAGATAGATAATACACAGATGATAGATATAATAAATAGATACTAGATAGTTAAGGCCCCTTCACATTAAGCGACGCTGCAGCGATACCGACAACGATCCGGATCGCTGCAGCGTCGCTGTTTGGTCGCTGGAGAGCTGTCACACAGACAGCTCTCCAGCGACCAACAATGCCGGTAACCAGGGTAAACATCGGGTAACTAAGCGCAGGGCCGCGCTTAGTAACCCGATGTTTACCCTGGTTACCATGCTAAAAGTAAAAAAAAACAAACACTAGATACTTACCTACCGCTGTCTGTCCTCCAGCGCTGCGCTCTGCTTCTCTGCACTCCTCCTGTACTGGCTGTGAGCCGGAAAGCAGAGCGGTGACGTCACCGCTCTGCTTTCCGGCTCACAGCCAGTACAGGAGGAGTGCAGAGCACAGCGCTGGAGGACAGACGGCTGTAGGTAAGTATGTAGTGTTTGTTTTTTTTTTACTTTTAGCATGGTAACCAGGGTAAACATCGGGTTACTAAGCGCGGCCCTGCGCTTAGTTACCCGATGTTTACCCTGGTTACCAGTGAAGACATCGCTGGATCGGTGTCACACACGCCGATCCAGCGATGTCTGCGGGAGATCCAGCGACGAAATAAAGTTCTGGACTTTATTCAGCGACCAACGATATCACAGCAGGGGCCTGATCGTTGGTCGCTGTCACACAGAACGATTTCATTAACGATATCGTTGCTACGTCACAAATAGCAACGATATCGTTAACAATATCGTTATGTGTGAAGGTACCTTTACAGTAGATAGATATGAGATAGATAATAGATACAGTAGATGATAGATAGATACATAGATAGATAGAGAGATAATAGCTAGATAAAAGCACAGCAGCGCTCTGTGAAGGCCAAGACATACAGAAACAATGGAAACATTAGCTCCAAGCTGTATAGAAATGATGCACAATCTTCTTTTCTTCATGTGTGTGCTCATCCATGCATGCTAATTATGTGAGAATTTCTCATGTTAGGGTCATAGAAGAGAGCACAATCATCAGGAATATCTGGAGAGAACGCTTTTTATGGCATTAGTGATATTTCCCATTATCATTTACACAGTACTGAAGGGTAAATATCAGATACTTAGATTAAGGGTACATTTCTGCAGTAATAGAGATACAGTAGCCTTCAGCAAAACAAGATTTTGTTTAAATTGTAACCCATCTTCTTAACTGATTAGAGCTACATACCCAGAACCAAGCTATTTCTTTCCTTCCACAATAATTAAACCTATTTTTAAAGCAATTGTTTGTTTTAATATTTTTTTTTTTTACCAGAACAGTGTCTCTCTTGTCCATAAATTGTGCCTGACATACAGTCCTGCTCACTAATATTGGCACCCCTTCATTTTTCATTGACTTTACAGTATCTTCAGAAATTAATGGAAATGTACCATAGTTATATCCTCCAGACTTTTAAATTAGTGGTCCAAAGTAATACAACAATAAAACCTTGTTTTTCAACTAACATGTTGCAATTTCAAAGACAAAACAGAATAAACAGCATGTACAGCAACAAAGGCACCTCTGAATAATACTTTGTTGCACACCCTTTGGCATTGATGACGGCCTCCAAACGTTTCTTGTAGCTATCTATAAGCTTCTTGCACTTCTCAGCTGGTATTTTCTCCCACTCTTCCTTTGCAGTTTGTTCAAGCTCTTGAATGTTTGCAGGGTTCTTTTTTCCCAATGGCAAATTTCAGCTCACCCCAAAGATTTTCAATGGGATTGAGGTCACGACTCATTGCTGGCAATTTTAAAACAGTCCATTTTTTATTTTATAACCATTTCTGTGTACTTTTGGATGTGTGCTTTGGGTCATTTATCTTGCCGGACTCAAATCAAGTTTTCTTAGACTGGGTATGACATTTCGATCTAAAATCTCTTGATAATTCTCTGATTTCATGATTCCTGTTATATACGATCAAGACCTCCAGTACCAGACACAACAAAGCAACCCCACAGCATTATGGATCCTCCACCATGCTTAATTGTTGGTAGGGTGTTATTTTCCTTATAAGCGTCATTGCACTGTCTGTAAACAAACTGTTGCTTTGCATTGCCAAATATCTCTAGTTTTGTTTCATCTGTCCACAGAACATTTTCCCAGAAATATTGTGGTTTGTCAAAGTAGTCGGCAAAGATCATTCGATCCTTTATATGTCTTTTCTTCAGCAATGCTTTCTTCCTTGTCCTTCACCCATAAAGCTCTGCTTGGTTTAGTGTGTGGCTTATGGTACTTGTTGAAACCATGACCCATGACTGTTCCAGGTTGGCCTTCAGGCCTTTGGATGTTTGACGTGGTGTTTTTTTTCCACCATTTGCACCAACCTTTGAAGACACCTTTTGTAAATTTTCCTCTTTCCTTCATGTCCAGGGAGGTTCTTGATGGTTCTATGCTTGGCAAACTTAATAACATTGCACATTTTTGAAACTGGGATACCAAGATCTTTGGGGATGGCCTTATACTCTTTGGAAGTCTTATATTTGCTAATAATACCAGTTCTGATGTCCTCAGACAACTCTTTTGTCTTCACTATTGTGACAAAAGAACAGGACCTACCATGTGGGCTTTTAAAACACTGAAGTCATCATTCATTGGCTAATTCATGTCACATGGGCACCAACAATTAATCACAGGTGATTCTCATTTGTGATTCACAACAGGCGATTAAAAATGTATTTCCATACTAATTTAATGTAAAGGATGCCAATACCAGGGTCACAGCAAAATTTAGGCTTCTCTATTTTTCACTTCCATTGTTTTTTGTTTTAAGTTATTATCATTTGCTCTTTTGTATTTAACACGAGTGCTCTGTAGAAAAAAAACCTTTTCTACTTGATTAATTTTTTCAGGAGATATTTCACATTATGTACTTAAACTTAATGGATGCCAATAACTATGTGCAGAACTGTAGTAGCTCAGCCATTCTATCCTCACTGGCTGATATACTGCTTTGATGCTATGGTTAAAGCTGACTGCAGCATCTAAGTAGTTATACAGGACGAGGGAGGTGTTTTTTAACATCATTAATTCTATAATGTAAATTTTATTTTTTACAGTTCAGAAAAAAATTCCCCTGACGTCCTACATTGTTAACAAGCAAACAATGATCCCCCACATATCAACTGATAATATTTGTATTTTATTATTCAGAACAGCATTTTAGCATAAGAAACAATATCGTATTGAAAAATGCCCATCTCCAAGATCCTATCCCAATATGTACTGGGTGTAATAATATTATTAGCAAATACCTTCAATTAAAAGTGTAGTATTGTACTTCTGATTTGCTATGTTGCTTACCCGTGGTGCAGGGCATTGCAGTAGCTTAGGTATCCATAGTTACGACCACTCATATAGTGGCAGTAAGTTACCTTTTAGTGGTCATCACCATGGATACCTAAGCTACTGCAATGCCCTGCACATGCGGTAAGCAAATCGGAAGAACTATACTATATTTCTAATTGGAGGTATTTGCTAATATTATTTCAGTATTACACCTATTACATATTGGGATAGGATCTTGGAGATGGGAATACCCCTTTTAAGTCTAAAAGGAGAATGCCGAGGTATATATTATGTGGTTGAGGCCAGACTCGTAAAAAAAAAAAGCCATACTGACTATTACTCGGTCACAACACCAATATACTGCATCCCTCATGATGCAAGCGGAACACAGCATGCATCAGGTTTATTTTTAGGTAGCCAAGTATAAGTATTAGGCTGTGTTCTCACAGTCCGTTTTTTTAATATGTTTGTTCCCGTGCAGAAATGGGCAAAAAATGCTATGGAAACCTTATGCAAGCTAATTCAATGACAATTTTGAAGTGTTGTGCACATGATTAGTAAATTTCCTTTGAGTATTTGCAGTGAGTTTTTTTTCTTCAGCATGTCAATTCTTCAGCAGGTATAAATTTCTTTTATTTGCTGTGGATTTGCTTAGTTTTTATTTGCGTTTCTACCAGCTTCCTATGGTGTTTCCCAAACTGTCATCTGTGTGACAGCGTGGGAAACATCGGCACGGAGGTTTTTATCGGCAGTAACGCTTCTGCAGGTAAGACCGTCAGTCAGAGCGCTGCGGGGTCATGCTGTCAGATGTCAGCGTGACTCACAGCTGTGACTGTGACCGTGACCTGCAGTGGTGACCTGCGGTAAAAAACTTACTGCAGGTCAGCAGGCGTGGGCTGATGAGACTACTGCTCTCCCATCGGGCTATGTCCGCTGCCACTGATAACAGTGACTGCTGGTGCCGCTGATGGAAGACGTAGTGTCGTCAGCTGGCGCCTGTGCTCACAGTTAAAAAAAGTTAAATAATTACATACATATTCAAATAAAAATAAAAACCCCATTATACTCACCTAACACCAAATCCCCGATGCCCATGTCTCCTAGAAAAAATGTAAAATAACAAACCAACATATACTCACCTTAACGCCCAATCCTTGATGCCCTCATCTCCTAGAAAAAAAATCAAAAATAATAAACCACCCTATACTCACCTGTCTGCCATAGCCCACATAATCCCGAGTGTCCCACGGCAATCTCATGTGTAGAACAGTCACATCGGGCCGGCTGCTGGCTATACACTGACAGAAGGTAATTGCTCCTGCAATGTAACACTGAGCTGCCGTGAGAGAGCCCACCGAAGTTCATCAACTGATCAGCTTCGGTGCTCTCACTTAAGGCACCGCTGCATGAGAAAGTGCTCACTGCAGCTCTGTGATACACTGCGAGAGCAATTACCTCCTGTCAGTGTATCGCCTGCTGTCTTTGAGAGCAGTCACATCAGTTAGGGCAAGTGGGAAGAGTGAGGCTAAGTACCAGATTTGGCGCATCTTATAGATGCACCTTTTCTGGAGCGGCTGAGAGCTGATGTTTTTAGTCTGGGAGAGGGCCAATATCCATGGCCCCTTCCTAGGCTATTAATATCCCATCTGCCTAGCCTTTGATGGTTAGATTTTATAGGGGCACCCTATGTCAATTTGTTTCTGTGGTCCCCCTATAAACTAGCCAGTAAAGGCTAAGCAAACAGCTATGAGCTGATAATAATACCCTGGGAACCTTTATTGCTATTGGCTCCTTCCCAGAATATTAACATCAGCCCTTAGCCATTGGCTTTCCCTCTGCTGATTATCAAAACTACGCGGGAGCCCATGCTATTTTTTTAACCTTGTTTTCATTAAAATTAACAGTTGCTGTTTGGTTACAGTCTATGTATGTTCGTTCTGTTAATGCTCATACATAGGCTGGTAACAATGTATGTGTGTTTGTGTTTACTTATCAGTTTAGTAATGAGGGTGGCGGGCTGAAACCTTTTCATTACTAAGCCTAGGGCTTGGTGTCAATCACAGCTGCTGAAACTAAGCCCTAATCCCATTACCCTGATGCCACTGCATCAGCACGAAAAAGGTGGTCTTGAACCAAGAAATTACATCACAAAACTTTTTTTTTATATACAGTGGGGGAAAAAGTACCGTATTTTTCACTTTATAAGACGCACCTGATTATAAGACGCACCTATATTTTAGAGAGCAAAATAAGAAAAAAAATATTTTGAGCCAAATAATGTGCAAAAACCTTTAATAAAATACAAAAAATATCTGTAGATGACACTCTGTTATGGGGGAGCTTTGAATTACAGTACAGTGCCTGCAGTACCGTATATTGTGACTACCACCCCCCTCATCCTCAGGAATACACCCACTTACTGTATACATGGATGTATTCTGAAAGATGAGGGAGGTGGTAGTCACATTTGCAATAAACACTTTGGACACTACATTACAGTGTATATTTGCACTAAATATGGCTAGAACCCCCATCATCCTTCAGAATATACCCATTGATATAGTATATTCTGAAGGATGATGGGGGTTGTTTGCTCACCTTTCCTAAAAGGATCTCGGACTTGTGAGTACCGTAGTTGCAACATTAGTGCGCAGGTAAAGATATGTGATTGGTGGAGGCAGCTCAGCAACAGTTCCCTCCACCAATCGCTATCCATCCCTTCTCAGCTTTAGGCCTCTTTCACACGTCAGTGTCTCTGATACGTGTGATGACAGTTTTCACACGTACCGGAGACACTAACACACATAGACTCATTCAAATGAATGGTTCTGTGCACATGTCAGTGTGTTTCCACGGACCATGTGTCCGGGTGCCCCACACGTAGATATGTCCGTTTTTTACCGTCAGCACGGGCGGCAGAACGTCCCACACGCGTGCACACGGAGCACACACATGGATGTAACCCATGTGACACGAATCAGTGCCGGGGACGAAGCCCTACAGTAAGCGCTGTTCCCCGGCGGCAGGTGCTGAAGATGGCTCTCATCATTCTCCCCTGATCTGCTGGCGATCAGAATGAGCAGAGGAGATTGATGAGAGTTATATTCAAGTCAGAACAATGACAGCAGGTGGGGGCTTTTTGGACTATTACTCCCATCAACCTAGACCTGCTGCCACTAATAACGGTGACAGCAGGAGCGGATGATCGGGGTATTCCTCAGCCGCCGCCTGTGATATAATTATTATAATTTATTTATATAGCACCATTAATTCCATGGTGCTGTACATGAGAAAAGAGTTACATACAGAGTTGTAGATATCGTTTACAGTAAACAAATTTACAATGACAGACTGGTACAGAGGGGAGAGGACCCTGTCCTTGCGGACTTACATTCTATAATGGGGAAGAGACAGAAAGTCAGGGGTTCGGCAGCTCTGGTGGTGGTGAGGCGGGAGCTCTTTTGGTGGTGACGCAGCAGCTCTGGTGGTGGTGAGATGGCAGCTTGGGTGGTTGTGAGGCGGCAGCTCAGGCGGTGGTGAGGCGGCAGCTTGGGTGGTGGTGAGTCTGCAGCTCGGGTGGTGGTGATGCGGGAGCTCTTTTGGTGGTGATGCGGCAGTTCTGGTGGTGGTGAGGTGGCAGCTCTGGTGGTGGTGAAGTGGGAGCTCTTTTGGTGGTGAGGCGGCAGCTCGGGTGGTGGTGAGGCAGCAGAGGGTGGGGGATATAATGAAATAAATGAACGAAAAACCTGATGTGGTTCCCCTCTATTTTCTTGAACCAACTAATCTGGGTGAAAATATCTCTTTCGCATGTGTATCTCAGTTTTTCGTATCCGCAGAAGTGGTTATTGGTATGTAAACTGAGAAAATTTCTATACTCTTGGATAGTGGGGCAGGAGCCAATATAGTGGATGCTCGGTTCGCATGGGACCTTGGTCTTCCCTGTAGTAATCTTTCGATGTCCATCTTCATATTTGCAATTGAATCTGCACCACTCGGTCAGGGAAATTTTATGCAAGTAGTGTATAATGTGAACCTGCGCATAGCGGCTCTTCACAGGAAGCGCCTTTCTTGATATATATTTGAAGGTCTCCCTACTTGTATTGTGTTAATCTTTCCCTGGCTAACTGCATAATCCGGTTGCTGACTGTCAGTCCAGAGAAATAGTCAAATGGAGTAATTTCTGCAAAAATAATTGCCTATGTACCATCATTTCTACTGTTTCCACTAAAAAATACCCTCCTTTCAGTCTGGTTTTTGTGAATGTGTTCGCTGAAAAGTGGTGCCAGGAACTACCTCCTCACTGTGTTTATGATTGCCCCATAAACTTGCTCCCTGGAATGAAATGACCCCAAACCAGATTATACAATCTGTCTGGCCCTGAAATGCATGCCATGAAGAATTACATCTCTGAGAGTTTTGAAAAGCGACATATTAGACCCTCCTCTTTGCCCGTAGTGGCAGGTTCTTCTTTGTTAAAAAGAAAGATGGTGGCCTGCATCCCTGTTTAGATTTTCGTGAGTTAAATCGGATTACTATCCGATACTCGTATCCCTTTCCACTCATTCCCTACTTATTCCCTTCAGATTGTTGGGCCAAACTGGTTCTCTAAACCGGACCTCAGGGGAGCCTATAATCTGATTAGGATCAAGGAGGGGGATGAGTGGAAGAAGGCCTTTAACACTCCTGAAGGGCATTATGAAAACCTTGTCTTGCCATTTGGTTTGACTAATGCCCCCCGCCTTTTCCAACATTGTATTAATGACATTTTTCATCACCTTGATAGATTTGTAGTGGTGTATCGTAACTATTTTAATATCAATCTGTAATCTAAAGTCACATAAGATACACGTCCTGCAGGTGTTACAGGTTTTGCAGGATAATCAGGAGATCAAGGGCGTTGGGGAATTAGGTGTTACAGTAAGTATGGTTTAATTTAGAACATTAAAGGAGTCTATGTAATTTTTGCAAATAAAGGACTTTATTCTGGCTGTGTCCTTATTTAACATTACAACTATAGGATTAGTAATGGATAGGTGTCTTACAGACGCGTCTCCATTACTAACACGTCGGCTTGATGTCACCTGAAAGGTGACATCAATCCCACAAATATTACCCCACTTGCCACCGCTACAGGGCAAATGCCAGGCAAGCGCCAGAAAAGGCTCATCTAATAGATGCGCCTTTTATGGGCAGCTGTGGGCTGTTTTAAGGCTGGGGGGCCTATATCAATGGCCCCTTGCCAGCCTGAGAATAGCAGCCCCCAGCTGTGAGCTTTAGCAAGGCTGGTTGTCAAAAATGAGGGGGACCCCACACCGTTCTTTTAAATTATTTATTTAAATAATTAAAAAAAAACAGCATGGGACAATCAACCTTGCAGAAGCTGACAGCTGCGTGAAGCAGACAGTTGTGAGTTTTGTCTGGTTGGTTCAATAAAATAGGGGGAACCCACGTCGGGTAATAATCATACATTTACTTCCGAACGATCACAGCCGGCGGCTGTGGAATACCCCCCTCCTCCGCACCTACTGTCATTGTTATTAGCGACAGCAGGTGTCAGATGATGGGGTAACAGTCCCAAAAGCCACCACCTGCTGTCGTTCGGACTTTAATTTAACGCTCATCATTCTCTGCTCGCCGGCAGAGCAGGGGAGAATGATGAGAGCCGGCTTCAGCACCAGCTGCCGGGGAACAGCTCTTACTGTAGTGCTTCTTCCCTAGCAGCCGTCTGTGTGGAATTGATGCAGCACACTGTTGCTACACGTAGTACACACACGGACATCTCCGATGCCGTTTTTTTCCAGTACTGGAAGTATACGGACGTGTGAAACCGGCCTAAGGGAGCCATGTTTGAGCGATTCCAGGGCTGGACTGGGACTAAAATTCAGCCCTGGCATGTGAAGGTGCACAGGCCCACTTGTCATGTGGTGTGTAATATGTTTGTGCACTTGTATGTTACAAGAAGTGAGGTGCTTGTAACACCACTATATAACATATAGACAGAGCTGTGCCCAGTATTACAGCTCAGTCCTATTTATTGCTATTAGCTGCAGGACCGGTCAAAGCTGCTGTTTTACATACAGAGCTTGGTCTCGTAGATAATGAAGATGATGCGGCATCTTCATATAGCTGTTGGGCAGGGAGGCAAAGAGTCAGACACCCACTGAAGTAATATTTATGTATTTATTTTACTCACTGATACAGCGCCATAAATAACACAGCCCTTTAAAGACATTGTCATCACTGTCCCCATTTGGGATCATAATCTATATTCCTTATTTTATCTTTGGACTGTGGGAGGAAACCGGGGAACCTGGGGGAAACCCACGCAAACACGCGGTGAACATAAAAACTGCTTGCAAATGTTGTCCTTGGTGGGATTTGAACTCAGGACCCCAGCACTGCAAAGCAACAGTGCTCACCACTGAGCCACCAAAAATCTCTACAAAAGGCCAATATCTGAAATCATATAGAGAAAATGCGTATATCGAACAAACGTTGTAACAATCTTTATTGAGATAAACGGATTTTTCTTTCCCAACATACAAAATCTAAAATTAGTAGCCACAGACGTGTTTGGTATATGGGCCAAAAAAAAGTGGGTGGCACCACTACTGAGCAGGTGATCTAACAAAGCATAATAGTACACAGATTCTATAGTATGTTGCCATAACTATAGTGATTCAGGATGGAACTAAAAAGAGCACTCACAATACATATTGCTATCAGCAAGTTAATCAAGCGATAGTGGTGTGCCAGGGTTACCATCAACTAGATATGCAAATGACAGCAACACATAGAACACTGCGCGAACAAAATAAGTGACAAAATAGAGAGTAAAGTCTTACCAAAGCTCAGGAGATGGTGACACTGCCCCTACGCGAGTTTCGGCGACGTGCCTTCGTCAGGGGGAGTAGCATTATACTTCGGACATGCTCGTTTTAAGCTTGAGGTAACCAGTGGTGGCTGAGTCCCGCCCGGGGATCAAAACACGTGATAAAGGCAAATGGAATGCCGGTACATGTAATCCTAATGTCGGTGGATTCAAAACCAACGATCCACCACAACGATCCCACCACGGCGCATGCGACACTGGCGCCCCCGGAGGTAAGGCAGGCAAGCGCGCCACCAGAGACCAGCGATGTGCCGGGCACAGGCCGCCAAGCGCGCGGCCGCACACGGAAGGAGGCCCGGCACAGCAACCCGCCCACTGCCGGTGACGAGCACCGCAGCCGAATACACCCCCAGGACGCCAGTGCGCATGCGCACTGGCCGCAGTTGCCAATGATATGAATATAAGGACTATCCGGAAGGTATACAATAATCAGTGCAATAGGGCCATAATGTAGGATTTCTGATTTTACTAAAAACGGACTATAGGGTCTATTTTCCATCAAAATTATAAATACCTACTGGCTTTATGCCCGGGAAAAGTACCTCCATTAATATTAGGCGGGTCCAATCAGTGATTCAATATAGCTCCCTAGAATTGGATAATAATTGGGCTCTGGCATCCCTAGACACAGCTAAAGCGTTTGACTCCCTCGAGTGGCCTTTTCTCTCTGCATGTCTACAGAAATACGGTTTTGGGGATAAATTTATTAGAGGGATAGATACACTATATAGGAATCCTAGGGCACGGGTAATTGTGAATAACTCTATCTCTGATTCCTTTACCTTGCATAGGGGAACCCGTCAGGGATGTCCTTTGTCCCCGGCTCTCTTTGCTCTCGCGATAGAAGCCTTGGCAATACGCATAAGGTCCTCCACGGATATCAAAGGAATAAGTATTGCGGATTGTGTGGATACCATCGGTCTTTATGCTGATGATATGATCATATTTATGGATAAAATAGAAGAAACACTACCACGAGTAATAACGACTATTGATAATTTTAGTAAACTCTCTGGTCTCTATATAAATTGGGATAAGTCTGCTCTGATGCCTCTGTCTCATGCGCCGATGCCCTGTCTCAAAAATCTCTCGTCACTACCTGTAGTCTCCAGTTTCAAATATCTAGGAATTCATATGTCTCAATATAGTCAGCTGGACCTATGACTTAATATTTATCCACTATTACACCTGGTCAAATCTAAATTTATAACCTGGAGCAAACTCCCTCTCTACGTTGCAGGTCGCATTAATTTAATTAAGATGATATTGCTCCCCAAATTTAATTATTGTCTCCTACATAGTGCTGTGCCAATACCCAAGTCTTTCTTTGCAAACTTAAACTCCCTAACCACGTCCTTTATATGGGGGAAGACCAGACACAAACTCAAACTATCTACTCTACAGAGACCGAAAAAGGGGGGTGGGGCAGCCCTACCAGACTTTTATCTATACTATCTTGCCGGGCAGGCTAGGGCGATAAACAAGTGGATGCCTAGCAACTCCCTACCTAATTCAGAAAGCCATTTAATCCATTCTGCCCGGATTGACTGTCCACTGGGTTTTTTGGAAATGGAGAAAGTCAGTGCTCCCCGTTTGCTGCCATTGCTTCGACAAGCGAGATTAATATGGAGACAAATTAAAAAAGTTATTAAATTTGCAGATATAATAGCCGAAATGCCACTGTGGCATAATAGTTATTTTCCAGAATTACTGAATCACCCATCTACTGAGTTCTGGATCTCATATGGAGTTCTCTCGGTGGGCAATATATATGACCAGGAAGTTTTTGTGTCCTTTGAACAATTACGGGATACCTACAATATCCCAAGATCTCAATTCTTCCGTTATTTACAGCTGAGGTCAGCTTTCCAGTCACATATGCGAAATATGGGTGCAAGTCGAGCAATTTCATCTCTACCCCTTATAGGCATTCTCAAATCACAGGGTCCTCAGGGACTCATTTCCTCTTTATACACATATTTATTATCCGTGGGAGATGGGCTCACTATTAACTCTTTAAAGAAGAAATGGGAGGGACTTCTTCCCGATACACTGGGAGAGGAGTGGGAAGATATTCTAGAATCTCCAACTAAAGTTTCTCCCTCAGTTAATAATAGGATGACCCAATTATATATTATATATCAGACTTATTTGACCCCAACACGACTTTTTAAAATGGGTCGCCTCCATACGTCAGACTGCCTACGATGCTACACACGTGATGCGGATTTTATCCATATGATATGGAGGTGCCCGGTAATTTTTCACTATTGGAAAGAAGTCACGACATTGTTAACATCTTTATTGTCAATCCCTGTCCCACTTGAACCATTGACTTGCTTATTCGGGGTGTGGGATACAGAGGCTTGGGATCACCATACTGGGATCTTCCTTCGAGAAACGCTCTTCTTAGCACGAAAGGTACTGGCGTTAAGGTGGATGGGTAGCTCCTCCCCGTCTCTCGGAGCTTGGATTGACCTAGTGAACTCGGTTATCCCATATGAAAGAACACTGTACCATAATAGAGGATGCCCAGGTAAATTCGAAAAAATTTGGGGTAGATGGAACTCATCTCATCACACTCTGTAGTCTGCGCTGATTAGATATATACACGGGGGGAGGGCATGTGGTTTTGTGACATCGTTGCGGAGCAAATTTAAATCTGTTTTTCTTTTGGCGACTTACTACTAATGGTTAAAGTTGTTTAAGTTGTATAGTAGGTATTTTGTAGGTACTAGTGATTCAACATGCACAGTTTATTACTTCTGTAAACTTTGGATATGATGATGTTCTATAATCATTTGTATCTGATGGTATACTTAACCCCTTCAAGTCGCGGCCCTTTTTCATTTTTGCGTGTTCGTTTTTCGCTTCCCTCGTTCCCAGAGCCATAACTTTTTTATTTTTCCGTCAATATGGTCATGTGAGGGCTTATTTTTTGCGGGACAAGTTGTACTTTTGAACGACACCATTGGTTTTACCATGTCTTTTACTAGAAAACGGGAAAAAAATTCCAAGTGCGGTGAAATTGCAAAAAAAGTGCAATCCCACACTTGTTTTTTGTTTGGCTTTTTTGCTCGGTTCACTAAATGCTAAAACTGACCTGCCATTATAATTCTCTAGGTCATTACGAGTTCATAGACACCTAACATGACTAGGTTATTTTTTATCTAAGTGGTGAAAAAAAATTCCAAACTTTGCTAAAAAAAAAAAAAAAAAAAGGGCCATTTTCCGATACCCGTAGCGTCTCCATTTTTCGTGATCTGGGGTCGGGTGAGGGCTTATTTTTTGCGTGCCGAGCTGATGTTTTTAATGATACCATTTTTGCGCAGATACGTTCTTTTGATCGCCCGTTATTGCATTTTAATGCAATGTCGCGGCGACCAAAAAAACGTAATTCTGGCGTTTCGGATTTTTTTCTCGCTACGCCGTTTAGCGATCAGGTTAATGCTTTTTTTTAATTGATAGATCGGGCGATTCTGAACACGGCGATACCAAATACGTGTAGGTTTGGGTTTTTTTTTATTGTTTTATTTAGGATGGGGCGAAAGGGGGTGATTTAAACTTTTATATTTTTTATATTTTTTTCATATTTTTAAAAACATTTTTTTTTTACTTGTGCCATGCTTCAATAGCCTCCATGGGAGGCTAGAAGCTGGCATAGCCTGATCGGCTCTGCTACATAGCAGCGATCATCAGATCGCTGCTATGTAGCAGAAATGCAGGTGTGCTGTGAGCGCCGACCACAGGAGGGCGCTCACAGCAGACCTGCATCAGTAACCATAGAGGTCTCAAGGACCTCTATGGTTACCTTCCTGATGCATCGCCGACCCCCGATCATGTGACGGGGGTCGGCGATGACGTCATATCCGGCCGCCCGGCCGGATGCGGTAGTTAAATGCCGCTGTCTGTGTTTGACAGCGGCATTTAACAGGTTAATAGCGGCGGGTGAATAGCGATTTCACCCGCCGCTATTGCGCGCACATGTCAGCTGTACAAAACAGCTGACATGTCGCGACTTTGATGTGGGCTCACCGCCGGAGCCCACATCAAAGGGGGATTCACGGCATGCGCAGTAGATGTACAGCGCATGTCGTGAAGGGGTTAATAATGATAAATGTAATGTGTGCATTGTTTGTTTACTCTGGAATTAATAAACGAATTAAAAAAAAAAATTATAAATACCTAATGGATACCAATGTTACATTGTCAGTATTATAAAGCCCCCATTAAGAGAGATCCAAGAACCGAAGGTACACACAGGAACTGGTAGGTACAGTATATCATACAGTACAGAAGACCCATGTGCTGCAAGGAGCATATTAAAATATGAAAGTGAAAGGAGAATAGAAGTAAAAAAGACAGAGCGATACCAAGTAAAGTGCCAAAGTGCAATATTTAATAAAGAGTAGAATTACAGAAATAGGTCACCAAACAAGGATGACCAATTGCAATTGCAAATAGAGATGATAACGTGAAGGTCACATATGACCAAAATGCATAAAATCGAAATAGGTGAGAAGCGAACCACATCTGTGAGGGGAAGTGGTGATCAATTAAAGTGCAAAGAAAATGATGGAATTTACTAAAAAAAATTGCATATAATCACAGCTGCAACTAAACAATGTCCAACACACAGCCACATCCACCTAAAGAAAAAGTCAGATATAGTGCAAACGTGCAAAAGTCCTAACTAAAAAGATATGTAGCATAAAATCTATACATCTTTAAAAGTTCAGGGTTGGGAGGGTCCCATATTCCATTATATCATAAAATGAAACAATAAATTTCCCAGTTCGATTTTAGATTAAGCATATACGTGTCCATGCTGGTATAGTCCGTAGTCAATCCAATCTAGGGCCGATAAAGTTCCCACTGGTATATTGAGTAACATGAGTCCAAATATAACTGTTCTTATTCAACAGGGAATTTCGTTCTTCCTGCTATAGTCCTCTTCTTCAAACCGACCAAGGAAGAAAGCGAAAGGAAGACCATCAGATAGAGATCGGTAAGGTGCAGTCAACCAATCAGTACTCCACAACATACTAAGGAGCATAAGGAGTAACAGATATTAGTACTAGACTAAAAACAATAAAAACATATAAAAACATACATACACTATATACAGAGATGCCGAAAAAAGTTTTTTTAAAATACATTGCACAGTGTTGGGGTTTAAATCAAAGGAGCAAAGCTCAATGCTTCATTGAGGCCATCTGGTTGTAACGTACTGTACGTAATGTCCAAATCCATTTGGCCTCTTTTTGTGCCAGACTACGACTTAGATTACCCCCTCGAAGGTTAGATTTGATGTGGTCAATACCTCTGACTTTCAGGCCTGACGTGTCACAGGAATGATATTTTTTAAAATGTCTGGGAATAGTTTTTAATTGTTCCAAATCATCTTTAGCGGCCGCAAGAATATCGCGAACATGCTCCCGTACTGACCTTAACCCCTTTCTGCCAGCTGATTGAATAGTACGTCAGCTGGCAGATCCCCCGCTTTGAGGTGGGCTCCGGCGGTGAGCCCACCTCAAAGCCGCGACATATCAGCTGTTTTGTACAGCTGACATGTGTGCGCAATGAACGCGAGCGGAATCGCGATCCGCTCGCGCCCATTAACTAGTTAAATGCCGCCGTCAAGCGCTGACAGTGGCATTTAACTAGCGTTCCCGGCCGCGCCGCTGACCCCCATCACATGATCGGGGGTCAGCGGTGCATTGCCATAACAACCAGAGGTCTCCTTGAGACCTCTATGGTTGTTGATGGCCGATTGCTTTGATCGCCACCCTGTTGTCGGCGTTCAAAGTACACCTGCCTTTCTGCTACATAGAGGTGATCTGTACTTCACCTCTATGTAGCAGAGCCGATCGTGTAGTGCATGCTTCTAGCCTCCTGTGGAGGCTATTGAAGCATGCCAAAATTAAAAAAAAAAAGTGTTTAAAAATATAAAAAAAATAAAAATATATAAAAGTTCAAATCACCCCCCTTTCGCCCCAATCAAAATAAAACAATAAAAAAAAAAAAATCAAAAATACACATATTTGGTATCGCCGCGTTCAGAATCGCCCGATCTATCAATAAAAACAAAGGATTAACCTGATCGCTAAATGGCGTAGCAAAAAAAAAATCAAAACGCCAAAATTACGTTTTTTTGGTCGCCGCAACATTGCATTAAAATGCAATAACAGGCGATCAAAAGAACGTATCTGCACCAAAATGGTATCATTAAAAACGTCAGCTCGGCACGCAAAAAATAAGCCTTCACCTGATCCCAGATCACGAAAATTTGAGACGCTACGGGCAATTTTTTTATTTTTATTTTTTAGCAAACTTTGGAATTTTTTTTCACCACTTAGATAAAAAATAACCTAGACATATTAGGTGTCTATGAACTCATAATGACCTGGAGAATCATAATGGTAGGTCAGTTTTAGCATTTGGTGAACCTAGCAAAAAAGCCAAACAAAAAACAAGTGTGATATTGCACATTTTTTGCAATTTCATCACACTTGGAATTTTTTTCCCGTTTTCTGTTACACGGCATGGTAAAACCAATGATGTCGTTCAAAAGTACATCTCGTCCCGCAAAAAATAAGCCCTCACATGGCCATACTGACGGAAAAATAAAAAAGTTATGGCTCTGGGAAGGAGGGGAGTAAAAAACGAAAACGAAAAAAGCTTCGGGGGTGAAGGGGTTAAGGGCCCGTGTTGAGTCCTACGTAGGCCAAAATCTATATTACCGCCACATAGTGACCATATAGTGGTAGATATCAGTTCTACAAAACATATAAGTGATTACTGCACAGTTATAGATGGTGACTTACAGCTGACTTCCTTCTCATGGAATCGTTCACTTTTCCTGTCTTTTCCATCTGGCCCAGACCGACACGACAACTTCTTCCAGCCAGGACTCATCTGCAGAGATAACAACAAGGACACATTTGACTTCTGACATCTCCAGCCCCATCACCATCTATTCCCAACCTACACAAACTCTTCATATTTAGAACAAAGATCAAAACAAATATAAGAGAATACCAAGGCCGAGAAGGGCAATAGCCCTGCTCCCTAAGTAAATGCATATATGCAGCCAGATATAGTAAATAGTGTACTACTCCCAAAATATATTAAATACTAGAGAACATGGAGTACAATAAACACCAGCGGAATGAAAAGATAAAACAATCATTTTATTAATACACTTAAAATTATCAACAATAACAGCCAAATCAAAAGGCAGAACACAAAAGAGAGGATGAATACAAGGAACCTGCTAGCACAGCAGGAGATAAGGACCAATAGTGCAAATATAGGAGGGTAAGTAGAGCAAATCCTAAAAAGAGGGTATAGGGGGATGGTAAGATCCTAGTGGATAGACAATATAGGTTCTACACATAGATACCTGTAAACACTGCCACAAAGGGCAAATCCCCACTACCCCTACATGCCCCAATAGAATGCTATCACTCACCCATAGTGAACAATGTCAGTGAGGACCAAACTGTATAATAGTCCCCAAATTAGTCCCAAAGCTGTATAATGGCCCCTGCATTAGTCCCCAAGCTGTATAATGGCCCCCGCATTAGTCCCCAAGCTGTATAGTGGCCCTTGCATTAGTCCCCAAGCTGTATAATGGCCCCCGCATTAGTCCCCAAGCTGTATAATGGCCCCCGTATTAGTCCTCAAGCGGTATAATGGCCCCCGCATTAGTCCACAAGCTGTATAATGGCCCTTGCATTAGTCCCCAAGCTGTATAATGGCCCCTGCATTAGTCTACAAGCTGTATAATGGCCCCCGCATTAGTCCACAAGCTGTATAATGGCCCCCGCATTAGTCCACAGGCTACATAATGGCCCCTGCCTTAGTCCACAGGCTGTATAATGGCTTTCGCATTAGTCCCCAAGCTGTATAATGGCCCCCGCATTAGTCCCCAAGCGGTATAATGGCCCCGCATTAGTCCACAAGCTGTATAATGGCTCTTCCATTAGTCCCCAAGCTGTATAATGGCCACTGCATTAGTCCCCAAGCTATATAATGGCCCCTGCATTAGTCCACAAGCTGTATAATGGCCCCTGCATTAGTCCCCAAGCTGTATAATGGCCCCTGCATTAGTTCTCAAGCGGTATAATGGCCCCTGCATTAGTCCCCAAGCTGTATAATGGCCCCTGCATTAGTCCACAAGCTGTATAATGGCCCCGGCATTAGTTCACAAGCTGTATAATGGCTTTTGCATTAGTCCACAAGCTGTATAATGGCCCCCGCATTAGTCCCCAAGCTGTATAATGGCCCCCGCATTAGTCCACAAGCTGTATAATGGCCCCTGCATTAGTCCCCAAGCTGTATAATGGCCCCTGCATTAGTCCCCAACCTGTATAATGGCCCCTGCATTAGTCCCCAAGCTGTATAATGGCCCCCGCATTAGTCCCCAAGCTGTATAATGGCCCCTGCATTATTCCCCAAGCGGTATAATGGACCCCGCATTAGTCCACAAGCTGTATAATGACCCTTCCATTAGTCCACAAGCTGTATAATGGCCCCTGCATTAGTCCACAAGCTGTATAATGGCCTTCGCATTAGTCCCCAAGCTGTATAATGCCTGTTGAATTAGTCCCTAAAATGTATGAGGGCCCTCACACAGTTTCAGGGTCCCCCTCACTATGTATAAGGGTCCCCTATTGTTTATGATGCCCCCACATCACACCACAAGTTTAAAAAAAAATCATAATCCGAATAATATTGCACGTCCCACTTTTCAGTTTTTGAATTTCCACAAAAATTTAAAATAACCAATACATTTCGTTCAACTTCACAATTGTGTTCCACTTATTGTTGAGTCTTCACCAAAAATTTACATTTGGTACCTTTATGTCTGAAGCATGATATGTGGGAAAAGGTTGAAAAGTTCCAGGTGGCCGAATACTTTCACAAGGCACTGTAATATATGCAATGCATGATGTCCTGGAGCAGTCAGCTATGATCCTGTATATCAGATCAGATGTCTGTGCACACAGTATAGGCTATATACGTGACATATTCTCCTGTACTGTGTGCACTGTATATGCACTGAACACTCCTGGATCGGGCGTGACGCTGCAGCTGATGACCCCACTGAAACCGCAGCGGGACCGCCCCTGGGTGAGTATAATCTAACCTTTATTTCTTATCTTTCAGGATACATCGGGGGGCTTATCTACAGCATTACAGAATGCTCTAGATAAGCCCCTGATGCCGGTGGGCTTAATTTATAGGCCATTTTTCGGGTGACAGATTAGGGGGATTTAGGTACAGACTACATTTCACAGTGTAGTCCCCCCATTCAGGAAGGTGGTCTGTGTGCATAGTCCCCCCATTCAGGAAGGTGGTCTGTGTGCATAGTCCCCCCATTCAGGAAGGTGGTCTGTGTGCATAGTCCCCCCATTCAGGAAGGTGGTCTGTGTGCATAGTCCCCCCATTCAGGAAGGTGGTCTGTGTGCATAGTCCCCCATTCAGGAAGGTGGTCTGTGCGCATAGTCCCCCCATTCAGGAAGGTGGTCTGTGCGCATAGTCCCCCCATTCAGGAAGGTGGTCTGTGCGCATAGTCCCCCCATTCAGGAAGGTGGTCTGTGCGCATAGTCCCCCCGTTCAGGAAGGTGGTCTGTGCGCATAGTCCCCCCGTTCAGGAAGGTGGTCTGTGCGCATAGTCCCCCCGTTCAGGAAGGTGGTCTGTGCGCATAGTCCCCCCGTTCAGGAAGGTGGTCTGTGCGCATAGTCCCCCCGTTCAGGAAGGTGGTCTGTGTGCATAGTCCCCCTGTTCAGGAAGGTGGTCTGTGCGCATAGTCCCCCCATTCAGGAAGGTGGTCTGTGCGCATAGTCCCCCCATTCAGGAAGGTGGTCTGTATGCATAGTCCCCCCATTCAGGAAGGTGGTCTGTGCGCATAGTCCCCCCATTCAGGAAGGTGGTCTGTGCGCATAGTCCCCCCGTTCAGGAAGGTGGTCTGTGCGCATAGTCCCCTGTTGTGAATTCTGCTCTTGGGCTCCCTCCGGTGGTTATGAGTGGTAGTGCTGCGGTAGTTGGATCACAGCATTTATCAGGTGTATCTATTTTTTGCAATTTGGGCTGGGCTATATAGCCTTGCTTGATCCTTTAGTCAGTGCCAGTTGTCCATTGTTTATGGAGGATTCACATGCCTTCTGGTCTCTCCTGTTCGCTGTGCTTTTCTTCAAAGATAAGTCCTGGCTTTGTTTTTGCTGTCCACCTGCTGTGGACCTTATAGTTCTGTGCATTTTTCATGTTTTGTCTTGTCCAGCTTTGTTGTAAAGGATTTTTTTCAGCCTAGCTGTGTCTCTGGAGATGCAGATATACCCTCCACGTCTTTAGTCAGATGTGGTGTTTTGTATTTTTCTGTGGTGGATATTTTCTAGTGTTTTTATACTGACCGCATAGTACTCTGTCCTATCCTTTCTTTTTAGCTAGTATGGCCTCCTATGCTAAATCCTGATTTCATGTCTGCGTATGTTATTTCCCTCTCCTCTCACAGTCAATATTTGTGGGGGGCTCTCTATCCTTTGGGGATTTTCTCTGAGGCAAGATAGGTTTCCTGTTTCAGTCTTTAGGGGTAGTTAATTCTTAGGCTGTGTCGAGGGGTCTAGGGAGCGTTAGGTACCCCCCACAGCTGCTTCTAGTTGCGCTGCTAGTTCAGGGTTTGCGGTCAGTACAGGTGCCACCTTCTCCAGAGTACGTCTCATGCTACTCCAAGGCCACCAGTTCATAACAGTACAACTGGCCAACAATGAGTTAATTGCATCTCAGAAGAAGGGAGGGAAGATTTTGTGCCATTTTTTTTCCTTAGCCTGTTTGGTCTGTTCCTCCCTCTTTATCTCTGGGTGGCTGCGGAACCTAGTAATAACATGAGTGTTCAGGAGTTAGTTTCTCGTGTGGATCAGCTTGCTGCTAGGGTACAGGGTATTTCAGAATATATTGTTCAGACTAGAAGCTAGAAGCTAGAAGATCGTTGGGTACAGCCGGGACCAGCTGATTGGAAAGCATCACCAAACCGCGCGCCGTAAGGCGCGCGAATTTTTGCCTGTAGGACATTATTGCAAGAGAGCTTGGCTGAGTAGATTACAGAAGAAGGAAAACACACAGCAAGTCAGCAGGATCTAGGAGCAACATGGCAGATGTGACAACCTACATGGTGAGCTGCAGCATGTGCTACATGTTCACAGATCGACCAGAAGAAGAATCAAATTTCACCTGTCAGAAGTGTAGACTAGTGGCCCTTTTAGAAGAAAAGGTGCGGGGTCTGGAAGAAAGAATAGCAACTTTGAAACTCATCAAAGAGAATGAAGACTTTCTAGACAGAACAGAAGCATCTCTACTGGTCACAGAAGGTGAAAACAGTGTCAGAGAACCTCCAAAAGCAGATGAGTGGAAGCATGTGACCAAAAGAAGCAAGAAGACCATGGAGAAATCACCAACCACACAACTAAAGAACCGATATCAAATCTTTGTAGAGGATGAAGATGGCACACCTAAGGATGAAGCAATACCAGCAAGCAAAAAAGAAAAGGGCACACAGCAACAAGTGACAGCAAAAAGTACAGCCAAGAAGCAATGAAGAGTGGTGGTGGTGGGAGACTCACTCCTGAGAGGCACAGAAGCAGCCATCTGCAGACCGGACATAACTGCAAGAGAAGTATGCTGCCTTCCAGGTGCGATGATCAAGGATGTGACCGATAGGATACCAAAGCTCTTCAGCTCCAAGGACGTCCACCCATTTCTTCTGATACATGTTGGCACCAATGACACGGCAAGGAAGGACCTACCGACAATCTGCAAAGACTTTGAAGAGTTGGGGAAGAAAGTAAAGGAACTGGATGCACAGGTAGTTTTTTCTTCTATCCTTCCAGTAGACGGGCATGGCACCAGGAGATGGAACAGGATCCTTGATGCCAACAACTGGCTAAGACGATGGTGCAGACAACAAGGATTCAGATTCCTGGACCACGGTGTGAATTACTTGTACAATGGACTCCTCGCCAGAGACGGACTACACCTCAACAAACCTGGGAAACACACATTCGCCAGAAGACTCGCTACACTCATCAGGAGGGCGTTAAACTAGAAGAAGAGGGGACGGGAAGAAAAACATTAGACTTAAACAAAGAAGATTCAGGAAAACATACTCAGAAGGGAGGTAAGAACATTTCTAAAACAATCCACAGTGAGGAGATTGGAACAAAACAAAATCCTCTAAACTGCATGCTCGCAAACGCCAGAAGCCTGACAAACAAGATGGAAGAACTAGAAGCAGAAATATCTACAGGTAACTTTGACATAGTGGGAATAACCGAGACATGGTTAGATGAAAGCTATGACTGGGCAGTTAACTTACAGGGTTACAGTCTGTTTAGAAAGGATCGTAAAAATCGGAGAGGAGGAGGGGTTTGTCTCTATGTAAAGTCTTGTCTAAAGTCCACTTTAAGGGAGGATATTAGCGAAGGAAATGAGGATGTCGAGTCCATATGGGTCGAAATTCATGGAGGGAAAAATGGTAACAAAATTCTCATTGGGGTCTGTTACAAACCCCCAAATATAACAGAAACCATGGAAAGTCTACTTCTAAAGCAGATAGATGAAGCTGCAACCCATAATGAGGTCCTGGTTATGGGGGACTTTAACTACCCGGATATTAACTGGGAAACAGAAACCTGTGAAACCCATAAAGGCAACAGGTTTCTGCTAATAACCAAGAAAAATTATCTTTCACAATTGGTGCAGAATCCAACCAGAGGAGCAGCACTTTTAGACCTAATACTATCTAATAGACCTGACAGAATAACAAATCTGCAGGTGGTCGGGCATCTAGGAAATAGCGACCACAATATTGTACAGTTTCACCTGTCTTTCACTAGGGGGACTTGTCAGGGAGTCACAAAAACACTGAACTTTAGGAAGGCAAAGTTTGACCAGCTTAGAGATGCCCTTAATCTGGTAGACTGGGACAATATCCTCAGAAATAAGAATACAGATAATAAATGGGAAATGTTTAAGAACATCCTAAATAGGCAGTGTAAGCGGTTTATACCTTGTGGGAATAAAAGGACTAGAAATAGGAAAAACCCAATGTGGCTAAACAAAGAAGTAAGACAGACAATTAACAGTAAAAAGAAAGCATTTGCACTACTAAAGCAGGATGGCACCATTGAAGCTCTAAAAAACTATAGGGAGAAAAATACTTTATCTAAAAAACTAATTAAAGCTGCCAAAAAGGAAACAGAGAAGCACATTGCTAAGGAGAGTAAAACTAATCCCAAACTGTTCTTCAACTATATCAATAGTAAAAGAATAAAAACTGAAAATGTAGGCCCTTTAAAAAATAGTGAGGAAAGAATGGTTGTAGATGACGAGGAAAAAGCTAACATATTAAACACCTTCTTCTCCACGGTGGAAAATGAAATGCTAGGTGAAATCCCAAGAAACAATGAAAACCCTATATTAAGAGTCACCAATCTAACCCAAGAAGAGGTGCGAAACCGGCTAAATAAGATTAAAATAGATAAATCTCCGGGTCCGGATGGCATACACCCACGAGTACTAAGAGAACTAAGTAATGTAATAGATAAACCATTATTTCTTATTTTTAGGGACTCTATAGCGACAGGGTCTGTTCCGCAGGATTGGCGCATAGCAAATGTGGTGCCAATATTCAAAAAGGGCTCTAAAAGTGAACCTGGAAATTATAGGCCAGTAAGTCTAACCTCTATTGTTGGTAAAATATTTGAAGGGTTTCTGAGGGATGTTATTCTGGATTATCTCAATGAGAATAACTGTTTAACTCCATATCAGCATGGGTTTATGAGAAATCGCTCCTGTCAAACCAATCTAATCAGTTTTTATGAAGAGGTAAGCTATAGGCTGGACCACGGTGAGTCATTGGACGTGGTATATCTCGATTTTTCCAAAGCGTTTGATACCGTGCCGCACAAGAGGTTGGTACACAAAATGAGAATGCTTGGTCTCGGGGAAAATGTGTGTAAATGGGTTAGTAACTGGCTTAGTGATAGAAAGCAGAGGGTGGTTATAAATGGTATACTCTCTAACTGGGTCGCTGTGACCAGTGGGGTACCGCAGGGGTCAGTATTGGGACCTGTTCTCTTCAACATATTCATTAATGATCTGGTAGAAGGTTTACACAGTAAAATATCGATATTTGCAGATGATACAAAACTATGTAAAGCAGTTAATACAAGAGAAGATAGTATTCTGCTACAGATGGATCTGGATAAGTTGGAAACTTGGGCTGAAAGGTGGCAGATGAGGTTTAACAATGATAAATGTAAGGTTATACACATGGGAAGAAGGAATCAATATCACCATTACACACTGAATGGGAAACCACTGGGTAAATCTGACAGGGAGAAGGACTTGGGGATCCTAGTTAATGATAAACTTACCTGGAGCAGCCAGTGCCAGGCAGCAGCTGCCAAGGCAAACAGGATCATGGGGTGCATTAAAAGAGGTCTGGATACACATGATGAGAGCATTATACTGCCTCTGTACAAATCCCTAGTTAGACCGCACATGGAGTACTGTGTCCAGTTTTGGTCACCGGTGCTCAGGAAGGATATAATGGAACTAGAGAGAGTACAAAGGAGGGCAACAAAATTAATAAAGGGGATGGGAGAACTACAATACCCAGATAGATTAGCGAAATTAGGATTATTTAGTCTAGAAAAAAGACGACTGAGGGGCGATCTAATAACCATGTATAAGTATATAAGGGGACAATACAAATATCTCGCTGAGGATCTGTTTATACCAAGGAAGGTGACGGGCACAAGGGGGCATTCTTTGCGTCTGGAGGAGAGAAGGTTTTTCCACCAACATAGAAGAGGATTCTTTACTGTTAGGGCAGTGAGAATCTGGAATTGCTTGCCTGAGGAGCTGGTGATGGCGAATTCAGTCGAAGGGTTCAAGAGAGGCCTGGATGTCTTCCTGGAGCAGAACAATATTGTATCATACAATTAGGTTCTGTGGAAGGATGTAGATCTGGGGATTTATTATGATGGAATATAGGCTGAACTGGATGGACAAATGTCTTTTTTCGGCCTTACTAACTATGTTACTCCTGCCTTAGAACCTAGGATTCCCACTCCTGATTTATTCTTTGGTGACAAATCCAAATTTTTGAGTTTCAAAAATAACTGTAAACTGTTTTTTTGCATTGAGACCCCGGTCTTCTGGTGATCCCATTCAGCAGGTTAAAATCATCATATCCCTGCTGCGTGGTGACCCACAGGATTGGGCATTTTCCCTGGAAACTGGCAATCCTGCTTTGCTTAATGTTGATTCTTTCTTTCAAGCATTGGGGTTATTGTATGATGAGCCTAATTCTGTGGATCAAGCTGAGAAAATCTTGCTGGACCTGTGTCAAGGTCAAGAAGCGGCAGAATCGTATTGCCAGAAATTTAGAAAATGGTCTGTACTGACTAAATGGAATGAGGATACCTTGGCGGCAATTTTCAGAAAGGGTCTTTCTGAATCCGTTAAGGATGTTATGGTGGGGTTCCCCACGCCTGCTGGTCTGAGTGATTCTATGTCTCTGGCCATTCAGATTGATCGGCGCTTGCGCGAGCGCAGAGTTGTGCACACTGTGGCGTTGTCCTCTGAGCGGAGCCCTGAGCCTATGCAGTGTGATAGGATTTTGTCTAAAGCTGAACGACAAGGATTCAGACGTCAGAATAGGTTGTGTTTTTACTGCGGCGATTCTGCTCATATTATTTCTGATTGCCCTAAGCGTACAAAGAGAATCGCTAGTTCTGTTACAATCAGTACTATACAACCTAAATTTCTGTTATCTGTGACCTTGATCTGCTCATTATCATCATTTTCTGTTATGGCATTTGTGGATTCAGGCACCGCTCTGAACGTAATGGACTTAGAATTTGCCAGACGTTGTGGTTTCCCCTTGCAGCCTTTGCAGAACCCTATTCCTTTAAGGGGCATTGATGCTACACCGTTGGCTAAAAATAAACCTCAGTTTTGGACACAGCTGACCATGCGCATGGCGCCAGCCCATCAGGAAGATTGTCGTTTTCTGGTGTTGCATAATTTGCATGATGTTATTGTGCTGGGTTTTCCATGGTTACAGCTACATAATCCGGTCTTGGATTGGAAATTTATGTCCGTGACTAGATGGGGTTGTCAGGGGGTTCATGGTCACGTTCCTTTGATGTCAATTTCCTCTTCCCCCTCTTCTGAAATTCCTGAGTTTTTGTCAGATTTCCAGGATGTATTTGATGAGCCCAAATCCAGTTCCCTTCCACCACATAGGGACTGTGATTGTGCTATTGACTTGATTCCAGGTTGTAAGTTCCCTAAGGGCCGACTTTTCAACCTGTCTGTGCCAGAACATGCCGCCATGCGGAGCTATATTAAGGAGTCTTTGGAGAAGGGGCATATTCGGCCATCTTCTTCACCATTGGGAGCAGGTTTTTTTTTGTTGCCAAGAAGGATGGCTCCTTGAGACCCTGTATTGATTATCGCCTCTTGAATAAGATCACGGTCAAATTTCAATACCCGTTGCCTTTGCTTACTGATTTGTTTGCTAGGATTAAGAGGGCTAGCTGGTTTACTAAGATTGACCTTCGAGGGGCATATAATCTTATTCGTATTAAGCAGGGTGACGAATGGAAAACTGCGTTTAATACGCCCGAAGGCCATTTTGAATACCTTGTGATGCCATTCGGACTCTCCAATGCTCCTTCTGTGTTCCAGTCCTTCATGCATGATATCTTTCGGAGTTATCTTGATAAATTCATGGTTGTATATTTGGATGATATTTTGATTTTTTCCGATGATTGGGAGTCTCATGTGAAACAGGTCAGGATGGTATTTCAGATCCTCCGTAATAATGCTTTATTTGTGAAGGGGTCAAAGTGCCTCTTTGGAGTGCAGAAGGTTTCTTTTTTTGGGCTTCATTTTTTCTCCCTCGTCTATAGAAATGGATCCGGTTAAGGTTCAGGCCATTCATGATTGGATTCAGCCCACATCTGTGAAGAGCCTTCAGAAATTCTTGGGCTTTGCTAATTTTTATCGTCGTTTCATTGCCAACTTCTCCAGTGTGGTTAAACCTCTGACCGATTTGACGAAGAAAGGCACTGATGTGACGAATTGGTCCTCTGCGGCTGTTTCTGCCTTTCAGGAGCTTAAACGCCGATTTACTTCTGCCCCTGTGTTACGTCAGCCGGATGTTTCTCTTCCATTTCAGGTTGAGGTTGACGCGTCTGAGATTGGGGCAGGGGCCGTTTTGTCTCAGAGGAATTCTGATGGTTCCTTGATGAAACCGTGTGCCTTCTTTTCTCGGAAGTTTTCGCCTGCGGAACGCAATTATGATGTCGGCAATCGGGAGTTGTTGGCTATGAAGTGGGCATTTGAGGAGTGGCGACATTGGCTTGAGGGGGCCAAGCACCGTATTGTGGTCCTGACCGATCATAAGAATCTGATTTACCTCGAGTCTGCCAAACGGCTGAATCCTAGACAGGCTCGATGGTCCCTGTTTTTCTCCCATTTTGATTTTGTGGTCTCGTACATTCCTGGTACTAAGAATGTTAAGGCGGATGCCCTCTTTAGGAGTTTTTTTCCTGATTCCCCTGGGATTCTTGAGCCGGGTCGGCATTCTGAAGGAAGGGGTAATTCTTTCTGCCATCTCCCCTGATTTACGACGGGTTCTTCAGGAGTTTCAGGCTGATAAACCTGACCGCTGTCCTGTGGGGAAACTGTTTTGTTCCTGATAGATGGACTAGTAAAGTGATTTCTGAGGTTCATTGTTCTGTGTTGGCTGGCCATCCTGGGATTTTTGGTACCAGAGATTTGGTTGGTAGGTCCTTTTGGTGGCCTTCTTTGTTGCGGGATGTGCGTTCTTTTGTGCAGTCCTGTGGGATTTGTGCGCGGGCTAAGCCTTGCTGTTCCCGCGCTAGTGGGTTGCTTTTGCCTTTGCCGGTCCCTGAGAGACCTTGGACGCATATTTCTATGGATTTTATTTCAGATCTTCCGGTTTCCCAGAGGATGTCGGTTATCTGGGTGGTTTGTGACCGGTTTTCTAAGATGGTTCATTTGGTACCCCTGCCTAAATTGCCTTCCTCTTCTGATTTGGTTCCGTTGTTTTTTCAGCATGTGGTTCGTTTGCATGGTATTCCGGAGAATATTGTGTCCGATAGAGGTTCCCAGTTTGTTTCTAGGTTTTGGCGGACCTTTTGTGCTAGGCTGGGCATTGATTTGTCTTTTTCTTCCGCATTTCATCCTCAGACAAATGGCCAGACCGAGCGAACTAATCAGACTTTGGAAACTTATTTGAGATGCTTTGTGTCTGCTGATCAGGATGATTGGGTGGCTTTCTTGCCATTGGCCGAGTTTGCCCTTAATAATCGGGCTAGTTCTGCTACCTTGGTTTCGCCTTTTTTTTGTAATTTTGGTTTTCATCCTCGTTTTTCTTCAGGGCAGGTTGAGCCTTCTGATTGTCCTGGTGTGGATTCTGTGGTTGACAGGCTGCAGCAGATTTGGGCTCATGTGGTGGACAATTTGGTGTTGTCTCAGGAGGAGGCTCAGCGTTTTGCTAACCGTCGTCGGTGTGTTGGTTCCCGGCTTCAGGTTGGGGATTTGGTCTGGTTGTCTTCCCGTCATGTTCCTATGAAGGTTTCTTCACCTAAGTTCAAGCCTCGGTTTATTGGTCCTTATAGGATTTCTGAGATTATCAATTCAGTGTCTTTTCGTTTGGCCCTTCCAGCCTCTTTTTCCATCCATAATGTGTTCCATAGATCTTTGTTGCGGAAGTATGTAGTGCCCATTGTTCCCTCTGTTGATCCTCCGGCCCCGGTGTTGATTGATGGGGAGTTGAAGTATGTGGTTGAGAAGATTTTGGATTCTCGTTTTTCGAGGCGGAGGCTTCAGTATCTGGTCAAATGGAAGGGTTATGGCCAGGAGGATAATTCTTGGGTTGTTGCCTCCGATGTTCATGCTGACGATTTGGTTCGTGCCTTTCATTTGGCTCGTCCTGATCGGCCTGGGGGCTCTGGTGAGGGTTCAGTGACCCCTCCTCAAGGGGGGGGGGGTACTGTTGAGAATTCTGCTCTTGGGCTCCCTCCGGTGGTTATGAGTGGTAGTGCTGCGGTAGTTGGATCACAGCATTTATCAGGTGTATCTATTTTTTGCAATTTGGGCTGGGCTATATAGCCTTGCTTGATCCTTTAGTCAGTGCCAGTTGTCCATTGTTTATGGAGGATTCACATCCCTTCTGGTCTCTCCTGTTCACTGTGCTTTTCTTCATAGATAAGTCCTGGCTTTGTTTTTGCTGTCCACCTGCTGTGGACCTTATAGTTCTGTGCATTTTTCATGTTTTGTCTTGTCCAGCTTTGTTGTAAAGGATTTTTTTCAGCCTAGCTGTGTCTCTGGAGATGCAGATATACCCTCCATGTCTTTAGTCAGATGTGGTGTTTTGTATTTTTCTGTGGTGGATATTTTCTAGTGTTTTTATACTGACCGCATAGTACTCTGTCCTATCCTTTCTTTTTAGCTAGTATGGCCTCCTATGCTAAATCCTGATTTCATGTCTGCGTATGTTATTTCCCTCTCCTCTCACAGTCAATATTTGTGGGGGGCTCTCTATCCTTTGGGGATTTTCTCTCAGGCAAGATAGGTTTCCTGTTTCAGTCTTTAGGGGTAGTTAATTCTTAGGCTGTGTCGAGGGGTCTAGGGAGCGTTAGGTACCCCCCACAGCTGCTTCTAGTTGCGCTGCTAGTTCAGGGTTTGCGGTCAGTACAGGTGCCACCTTCTCCAGAGTACGTCTCATGCTACTCCAAGGCCACCAGTTCATAACAGTACAACTGGCCAACAATGAGTTAATTGCATCTCAGAAGAAGGGAGGGAAGATTTTGTGCCATTTTTTTTCCTTAGCCTGTTTGGTCTGTTCCTCCCTCTTTATCTCTGGGTGGCTGCGGAACCTAGTAATAACATGAGTGTTCAGGAGTTAGTTTCTCGTGTGGATCAGCTTGCTGCTAGGGTACAGGGTATTTCAGAATATATTGTTCAGACTCCTGCCTTAGAACCTAGGATTCCCACTCCTGATTTATTCTTTGGTGACGGATCCAAATTTTTGAGTTTCAAAAATAACTGTAAACTGTTTTTTTTTGCATTGAGACCCCGGTCTTCTGGTGATCCCATTCAGCAGGTTAAAATCATCATATCCCTTCTGCGTGGTGACCCACAGGATTGGGCATTTTCCCTGGAAACTGGCAATCCTGCTTTGCTTAATGTTGATTCTTTCTTTCAAGCATTGGGGTTATTGTATGATGAGCCTAATTCTGTGGATCAAGCTGAGAAAATCTTGCTGGACCTGTGTCAAGGTCAAGAAGCGGCAGAATCGTATTGCCAGAAATTTAGAAAATGGTCTGTACTGACTAAATGGAATGAGGATACCTTGGCAGCAATTTTCAGAAAGGGTCTTTCTGAATCCGTTAAGGATGTTATGGTGGGGTTCCCCACGCCTGCTGGTCTGAGTGATTCTATGTCTCTGGCCATTCAGATTGATCGGCGCTTGCGCGAGCGCAGAGTTGTGCACACTGTGGCGTTGTCCTCTGAGCGGAGCCCTGAGCCTATGCAGTGTGATAGGATTTTGTCTAAAGCTGAACGACAAGGATTCAGACGTCAGAATAGGTTGTGTTTTTACTGCGGCGATTCTGCTCATATTATTTCTGATTGCCCTAAGCGTACAAAGAGAATCGCTAGTTCTGTTACTATCAGTACTATACAACCTAAATTTCTGTTATCTGTGACCTTGATCTGCTCATTATCATCATTTTCTGTTATGGCATTTGTGGATTCAGGCACCGCTCTGAACGTAATGGACTTAGAATTTGCCAGACGTTGTGGTTTCCCCTTGCAGCCTTTGCAGAACCCTATTCCTTTAAGGGGCATTGATGCTACACCGTTGGCTAAAAATAAATCTCAGTTTTGGACACAGCTGACCATGCGCATGGCGCCAGCCCATCAGGAAGATTGTCGTTTTCTGGTGTTGCATAATTTGCATGATGATATTGTGCTGGGTTTTCCATGGTTACAGCTACATAATCCGGTCTTGGATTGGAAATTTATGTCCGTGACTAGATGGGGTTGTCAGGGGGTTCATGGTCACGTTCCTTTGATGTCAATTTCCTCTTCCCCCTCTTCTGAAATTCCTGAGTTTTTGTCAGATTTCCAGGATGTATTTGATGAGCCCAAATCCAGTTCCCTTCCACCACATAGGGACTGTGATTGTGCTATTGACTTGATTCCAGGTTGTAAGTTCCCTAAGGGCCGACTTTTCAACCTGTCTGTGCCAGAACATGCCGCCATGCGGAGCTATATTAAGGAGTCTTTGGAGAAGGGGCATATTCGGCCATCTTCTTCACCATTGGAAGCAGGTTTTTTTTTGGTGCCAAGAAGGATGGCTCCTTGAGACCCTGTATTGATTATCGCCTCTTGAATAAGATCACGGTCAAATTTCAATACCCGTTGCCTTTGCTTACTGATTTGTTTGCTAGGATTAAGGGGGCTAGCTGGTTTACTAAGATTGACCTTCGAGTGGCATATAATCTTATTCGTATTAAGCAGGGTTACGAATGGAAAACTGCGTTTAATACGCCCGAAGGCCATTTTGAATACCTTGTGATGCTATTCGGACTCTCCAATGCTCCTTCTGTGTTCCAGTCCTTCATACATGATATCTTTCGGAGTTATCTTGATAAATTCATGGTTGTATATTTGGATGATATTTTGATTTTTTCCGATGATTGGGAGTCTCATGTGAAACAGGTCAGGATGGTATTTCAGATCCTCCGTAATAATGCTTTATTTGTGAAGGGGTCAAAGTGCCTCTTTGGAGTGCAGAAGGTTTCTTTTTTTGGGCTTCATTTTTTCTCCCTCGTCTATAGAAATGGATCCGGTTAAGGTTCAGGCCATTCATGATTGGATTCAGCCCACATCTGTGAAGAGCCTTCAGAAATTCTTGGGCTTTGCTAATTTTTATCGTCGTTTCATTGCCAACTTCTCCAGTGTGGTTAAACCTCTGACCGATTTGACGAAGAAAGGCACTGATGTGACGAATTGGTCCTCTGCGGCTGTTTCTGCCTTTCAGGAGCTTAAACGCCGATTTACTTCTGCCCCTGTGTTACGTCAGCCGGATGTTTCTCTTCCATTTCAGGTTGAGGTTGACGCGTCTGAGATTGGGGCAGGGGCCGTTTTGTCTCAGAGGAATTCTGATGGTTCCTTGATGAAACCGTGTGCCTTCTTTTCTCGGAAGTTTTCGCCTGCGGAACGCAATTATGATGTCGGCAATCGGGAGTTGTTGGCTATGAAGTGGGCATTTGAGGAGTGGCGACATTGGCTTGAGGGGGCCAAGCACCGTATTGTGGTCCTGACCGATCATAAGAATCTGATTTACCTCGAGTCTCCCAAACGGCTGAATCCTAGACAGGCTCGATGGTCCCTGTTTTTCTCCCGTTTTGATTTTGTGGTCTCGTACATTCCTGGTACTAAGAATGTTAAGGCGGATGCCCTCTCTAGGAGTTTTTTTCCTGATTCCCCTGGGATTCTTGAGCCGGTCGGCATTCTGAAGGAAGGGGTAATTCTTTCTGCCATCTTCCCTGATTTACGACAGGTTCTTCAGGAGTTTCAGGCTGATAAACCTGACCGCTGTCCTGTGGGGAAACTGTTTTGTTCCTGATAGATGGACTAGTAAAGTGATTTCTGAGGTTCATTGTTCTGTGTTGGCTGGCCATCTTGGGATTTTTGGTACCAGAGATTTGGTTGGTAGGTCTTTTTGGTGGCCTTTGTTGCGGGATGTGCGTTCTTTTGTGCAGTCCTGTGGGATTTGTGCGCGGGCTAAGCCTTGCTGTTCCCGCGCTAGTGGGTTGCTTTTGCCTTTGCCGGTCCCTGAGAGACCTTGGACGCATATTTCTATGGATTTTATTTCAGATCTTCCGGTTTCCCAGAGGATGTCAGTTATCTGGGTGGTTTGTGACCGGTTTTCTAAGATGGTTCATTTGGTACCCCTGCCTAAATTGCCTTCCTCTTCTGATTTGGTTCCGTTGTTTTTTCAGCATGTGGTTCGTTTGCATGGTATTCCGGAGAATATTGTGTCCGATAGAGGTTCCCAGTTTGTTTCTAGGTTTTGGCGGGCCTTTTGTGCTAGGCTAGGCATTGATTTGTCTTTTTCTTCCGCATTTCATCCTCAGACAAATGGCCAGACCGAGCGAACTAATCAGACTTTGGAAACTTATTTGAGATGCTTTGTGTCTGCTGATCAGGATGATTGGGTGGCTTTCTTGCCATTGGCCGAGTTTGCCCTTAATAATCGGGCTAGTTCTGCTACCTTGGTTTCGCCTTTTTTTTGTAATTTTGGTTTTCATCCTCGTTTTTCTTCAGGGCAGGTTGAGCCTTCTGATTGTCCTGGTGTGGATTCTGTGGTTGACAGGCTGCAGCAGATTTGGGCTCATGTGGTGGACAATTTGGTGTTGTCTCAGGATGAGGCTCAGCGTTTTGCTAACCGTCGTCGGTGTGTTGGTTCCCGGCTTCAGGTTGGGGATTTGGTCTGGTTGTCTTCCCGTCATGTTCCTATGAAGGTTTCTTCCCCTAAGTTCAAGCCTCGGTTTATTGGTCCTTATAGGATTTCTGAGATTATCAATCCAGTGTCTTTTCGTTTGGCCCTTCCAGCCTCTTTTTCCATCCATAATGTGTTCCATAGATCTTTGTTGCGGAAGTATGTAGTGCCCGTTGTTCCCTCTGTTGATCCTCCGGTGTTGATTGATGGGGAGTTGGAGTATGTGGTTGAGAAGATTTTGGATTCTCGTTTTTCGAGGCGGAGGCTTCAGTATCTGGTCAAATGGAAGGGTTATGGCCAGGAGGATAATTCTTGGGTTGTTGCCTCCGATGTTCATGCTGACGATTTGGTTCGTGCCTTTCATTTGGCTCGTCCTGATCGGCCTGGGGGCTCTGGTGAGGGTTCAGTGACCCCTCCTCAAGGGGGGGGTACTGTTGAGAATTCTGCTCTTGGGCTCCCTCCGGTGGTTATGAGTGGTAGTGCTGCGGTAGTTGGATCACAGCATTTATCAGGTGTATCTATTTTTTGCAATTTGGGCTGGGCTATATAGCCTTGCTTGATCCTTTAGTCAGTGCCAGTTGTCCATTGTTTATGGAGGATTCACATCCCTTCTGGTCTCTCCTGTTCGCTGTGCTTTTCTTCATAGATAAGTCCTGGCTTTGTTTTTGCTGTCCACCTGCTGTGGACCTTATAGTTCTGTGCATTTTTCATGTTTTGTCTTGTCCAGCTTTGTTGTAAAGGATTTTTTTCAGCCTAGCTGTGTCTCTGGAGATGCAGATATACCCTCCATGTCTTTAGTCAGATGTGGTGTTTTGTATTTTTCTGTGGTGGATATTTTCTAGTGTTTTTATACTGACCGCATAGTACTCTGTCCTATCCTTTCTTTTTAGCTAGTATGGTCTCCTATGCTAAATCCTGATTTAATGTCTGCGTATGTTATTTCCCTCTCCTCTCACAGTCAATATTTGTGGGGGGCTCTCTATCCTTTGGGGATTTTCTCTGAGGCAAGATAGGTTTCCTGTTTCAGTCTTTAGGGGTAGTTAATTCTTAGGCTGTGTCGAGGGGTCTAGGGAGCGTTAGGTACCCCCCACAGCTGCTTCTAGTTGCGCTGCTAGTTCAGGGTTTGCGGTCAGTACAGGTGCCACCTTCTCCAGAGTACGTCTCATGCTACTCCAAGGCCACCAGTTCATAACAGTACAACTGGCCAACAATGAGTTAATTGCATCTCAGAAGAAGGGAGGGAAGATTTTGTGCCATTTTTTTTCCTTAGCCTGTTTGGTCTGTTCCTCCCTCTTTATCTCTGGGTGGCTGCGGAACCTAGTAATAACATGAGTGTTCAGGAGTTAGTTTCTCGTGTGGATCAGCTTGCTGCTAGGGTACAGGGTATTTCAGAATATATTGTTCAGACTCCTGCCTTAGAACCTAGGATTCCCACTCCTGATTTATTCTTTGGTGACGGATCCAAATTTTTGAGTTTCAAAAATAACTGTAAACTGTTTTTTTGCATTGAGACCCCGGTCTTCTGGTGATCCCATTCAGCAGGTTAAAATCATCATATCCCTGCTGCATGGTGACCCACAGGATTGGGCATTTTCCCTGGAAACTGACAATCCTGCTTTGCTTAATGTTGATTCTTTCTTTCAAGCATTGGGGTTATTGTATGATGAGCCTAATTCTGTGGATCAAGCTGAGAAAATCTTGCTGGACCTGTGTCAAGGTCAAGAAGCGGCAGAATCGTATTGCCAGAAATTTAGAAATCCTGATTTCATGTCTGCGTATGTTATTTCCCTCTCCTCTCACAGTCAATATTTGTGGGGGGCTCTCTATTTTTTGGGGATTTTCTCTGAGGCAAGATAGGTTTCCTGTTTCAGTCTTTAGGGGTAGTTAATTCTTAGGCTGTGTCGAGGGGTCTAGGGAGCGTTAGGTAGCCCCCACGGCTGCTTCTAGTTGCGCTGCTAGTTCAGGGTTTGCGATCAGTACAGGTGCCACCTTCTCCAGAGTACGTCTCATGCTGCTCCAAGGCCACCAGTTCATAACAGTCCCCCCATTCAGGAAGGTGGTCTGTGCGCATAGTCCCCCGTTCAGGAAGGTGGTCTGTGCGCATAGTCCCCCCGTTCAGGAAGGTGGTCTGTGTGCATAGTCCTCCCGTTCTGGAAGGTGGTCTGTGCGCATAGTCCCCCCGTTCAGAAAGGTGGTCTGTGCGCATAGTCCCCCGTTCAGGAAGGTGGTCTGTGCGCATAGTCCCCCATTCAGGAAGGTGGTCTGTGCGCATAGTCCCCCGTTCAGTAAGGTGGTCTGTGCGCATAGTCCTCCCATTCAGGAAGGTGGTCTGTGTGCATAGTCCCCCCGTTCAGGAAGGTGGTCTGTGCGCATAGTCCCCCGTTCAGGAAGGTGGTCTGTGCGCATAGTCCCCCATTCAGGAAGGTGGTCTGTGCGCATAGTCCCCCGTTCAGTAAGGTGGTCTGTGCGCATAGTCCTCCCATTCAGGAAGGTGGTCTGTGTGCATAGTCCCCCCGTTCAGGAAGGTGGTCTGTGCGCATAGTCCCCCGTTCAGGAAGGTGGTCTGTGCGCATAGTCCCCCATTCAGGAAGGTGGTCTGTGCGCATAGTCCCCCGTTCAGTAAGGTGGTCTGTGCGCATAGTCCTCCCATTCAGGAAGGTGGTCTGTGTGCATAGTCCCCCCATTCAAGAAGGTGGTCTGTGTGCATAGTCCCCCCATTCAGGAAGGTGGTCTGTGTGCATAGTCCCCCCATTCAGGAAGGTGGTCTGTGTGCATAGTCCCCCGTTCAGGAAGGTGGTCTGTGTGCATAGTAGTCCCCGTCCTAGGGCCGCACCGGCTGTAACAGCTGCCTCCTCTCACAACTGACCGACCAGCAGGCTAAACTGCAGTTCTCACAGACACGTGACAGGGCGAGCGTCACGTGACTGTCATAGGGCTTCAGGGCGGGGCCGGCAATGAATGAGGTGATCACGTGATGTAGCCAGTGACGTGTCCGGTCATCTGACACGGAGAGATAATTTCCACTCTTGTGAACGGCGGCGGCAGCGACTTCTCCCGGAGCTGAGATATGGCGAGTCAGTCAGCGGGAATCCAGCAGCTGCTGCAGGCCGAGAAGAGGGCGGCCGAGAGAGTGGCGGAGGCCCGGAAACGTGAGCGCTAGTTACCATGGTTACCTGTTCCCACAGGTCCCCGTGCTGACGACCTGTTGCTTCCCTTCCCCCCAGGGATTACCCACGGAGAGGCGCAGTGCGGGCTGCCGGCGGCGGCGGAGGATGCTGGGGGTGGTAGTGTCGGCCGCACAGGTGCTCCCTGCACTCTGTGTAGTCACCCGAGAGAGGGAGCATTAAGGGGGTCCTTAAAGGAGGTTTTTTTTTTACTTTATAGCCTAATATTTTAGTACCTCATTAAAGGGGTCCTCCACCTTTTGAGGACTTTATTTCTCCTAAATGCATTTTGTTCGAGTGAGTTTCATGATTACCGTGTTGCACCTTTCCCCTTCTACAGGCTCTTTGTGGGCATGAGTTGGCTGAGGGGGGGACAGGGCAGCATTGAGGCTATAGGAGGCATACGGTGCAAAACTTGTCATGAAACCGAATTACAAAAATGATTTTTAGCCCCAAGTATAAAAAATAACTAAACTCTGACTGATCTCCCCACAGATCTGTGGGTCACATGACACTCAGCCTCTGGCAGCATGCCCAATCATCTACCGACATCTTGCACTTGTTTTTTCCTGCCAATCCTAGCTAATGAAAAGCTGTGCTGGGGACGCCGGATGGTGCGAGATCCATGGACTCTCGTGTGACCGCCGGGCACCACTAATCTGGACCGGAGTCCTGCGACCCATGTACATGGTCAAGTTAGCAGGACCACCAAAGATCTAATGTGCATAGAGGCCTCGGACTCTGCCCCAACAGATGATGTAGGGGCAGAGGAGGATTGGCCACGATCACCCAATCCCTTTGCTGGCCGCAGGTCTCTGGACCTAAACTCATCCGCGTTATGTGCCTACATGGCAGTAGAGTTTGGGTCCGTAGATGCGCTGCCAGTCCAGACATATAACGCCAGGCTTGGTGATTGCTAGCTTTTCAGCCCATTGTGTAGCCACCATAACATCAAAGAGGAAATAAACGTGTTCTGATGGCATGCAGCCTGATGATGGCAACCATTACCAGGATAGAAGGGTAGAGGCCTTTTTCCGATTTCACACACATCGTAGATATAGAAGAAGCAAAATATACGTTTGTGCCTACGTCCTGTCCAATGTATTTTCCAGAAACATCATCCCAATAAAGGGGTTGTCTCCACTCATTAAAGGAGATGGAGGGGGTGCCCGACAAACAAGGAACTGCATTAGAGAGTGCACAGAACAGCCCAAACGTCAATCTTAAAGAGCGCGCTGCCCTCCTGGCAAGAGGAGCGGTGCACCTAAAAGAAAGGAGCATAAGACAACGCCATTATATGCTGCCTTCTTCCACATTGTCACATCAGAGGTAATAGCGCGTTGGTTGGGGCACAATAGTTGTAGCCTAGATGACATGGTGGCTTCCAGATGACATTGCCCAGATTGTAGGTCGCTGTGCCTCGTTACCATGGGGCATCCATTATAACTCCAACCTTCTATCTATTCCAGAAAAGAACAGGCGTCTAAAACAAGCAAAAGAAGAGGCGCAGGCTGAGATCGAGCAGTACCGGCTGCAGCGGGACAAAGAGTTCAAAGCTAAAGAGGCTGCGGTACGTACTAAGCCGGTACAATGATAGCAGGCCTGTTTGGAGAAGAATTAAAGGGGTCGTCCAGATTTTTTTTTTAACCCGTTTTTTTGCCATCGGATGTGAGCCCACATCAAAGCCGGGACATGTCAGCTATTTTGTACAGCTGACATGTGCCCGCAATAGGCGTGGGTGAAATCGCGATCCATCTGCACCTATTAACTAGTTAAATGCCGCTGTCAAACTATGACAGCGGCATTTAACAAGCGCTTCTGGACAGAAATGTGCGTATCTGTGACCCCCGTCAGATGATCGGGAGTCATCGGCGCATCTGCATGACAACCAGAGGTCTCCTTGAGACCTCTATGGTTGTTGATGCCGGATTACTGTGGTCGGCGCTCATAGCAATGCTGTAATTCTGCTACATAGAGGCGATGCTCAGATCGCCTCTATCGTGCAGAGCCGATCAAGTTGTGGCAGCTTCTAGTCTCCTATGGAGGCTATTGAAGCATTGCAAAAGTAAAAAAAATATATATGTTTTTAAAAATATGAAAAAAATATAAAAGTTCAAATTACTCACCTTTCGCCCATTCAGAATGAAATTAAAAAAAATCAAACCTACACAACAAAACGCCAGAATTAAGTTTTCTTGCTCACTGCGACATTGCATTAATATGCAATAATGGGCGATCAAACAAACGTATTTCCACCAAAATGGTATAATTAAAAACGTCAGCTCGGCACACAAAAAATAAGCCTTTACTCGACCCCAGATCACGAAAAATGGAGACGCTACAGGTAACGGAAAACTGCACAATTTATTTTTATTTTTTTTTTATTTTTTTTAGCAAATTTTTTTTTCACCTCTTAGATGAAAAAGAACCTAGACATGTTTGGTGTCCATGAACTCGTAATGACCTGGAGAATCATAATGGCAGGTCAGTTTTAGCATTTAGTGAACGTAGTAAAAAAGCCAAACAAAAAACAAGTGTGGAATTTCACTTTTTTTGCAATTTCACCGCACTTGGAATTTTTTTCCTGTTTTCTAGTACATGACATCGTAACACCAATGGTGTTGTTCAAAAGTACAACTCGTCCCGCAAAAAATAAGCCCTCACATGGCCATATTGACGGAAGAATTAAAAAAAAAAAAAGTGTATGGCTTTGGGAAAGAGGGGAGAGGAAAACGCAAAACCGAAAAAAGCTCTAGGGGTTAAAGTGTTCTTTTACTTTTTTTAAGGTGTTTTAAAATAACTACAGGAACTACTGGAAAAAGTAAAAAAAACAACAACATCCCCCCCTAATTTCTATTACCATCCAAGTTTTTCTATTGCCGCTAGTATCCATCAGTTTGATGTTGTCATTAGATCACTGATGTAATCATGTGACCCGCCTGCGTCATATAGGATGGTGTGACACAATGTGTGAAATTTCTAGGATTGCTGCCTCCCACGCCAAAAGGCTGCTGATAGGGTGATGCTGCTTTATTATTCCCCCAGTTTAGATGAGCTTTTTGACTGGCGGGAAAAAAAATGATCCATTTTTATAGCAAGCTATATTTTAAAGCTTCGACCCCTGGATGAAGCTTTCTGAACGAAACGCGTGGTGGGCACCTGATATCTACACTCTGTGATACAGTTGTGGCCAAAAGTATTGACACCCTTGCAATTCTGTCAGCTAATACTCAGTTTCTTCCTGAAAATGATTGCAATCACAAATTCTTTGGTATTATTATCTTCATTTAATTTGTCTTAAATGGAAAAACACAAAAAAGAATGAAGCAAAAAGCAAAACATTGATCATTTCACACAAAACTCCAAAAATGGGCCAGACAAAAGTATTGGCACCCTCAGCCTAATACTTGGTTGCACAACCTTTAGCCAAAATAACTGCGACCAACCACTTCCGGTAACCATCAATGAGTTTCTTACAATGCTCTGCTGGAATTTTAGACCATTCTTCTTTGGCAAACTGCTCCAGGTCCCTGATATTTGAAGGGTGCCTTCTCCAAACTGCCATTTTTAGATCTCTCCACAGGTGTTCTATGGGATTCAGGTCTGGACTCTCTCAAACCATTTTCTAGTGCTTTTTGAAGTGTGTTTTGGGTCACTGTCCTGCTGGAAGACCCATGACCTCTGAGGGAGGCACAGCTTTCTCACACTGGGCCCTACATTATGCTGCAAAATTTGTTGGTAGTCTTTAGACTTCATAATGCTATGCACACGGTCAAGCAGTCCAGTGCCAGAGGCAGCAAAGCAACCCCAAAACATCAGGGAACCTCCGCCATGTTTGACTGTAGGGACCGTGTTCTTTTCTTTGAATACCTCTTTTTTTTTTTCTCCTGTAAACTCTCTGTTGATGCCTTTGCCCAAAAAGCTCTACTTTTGTCTCATCTGACCAGAGAACATTCTTCCAAAACGTTTTAGGCTTTTTCAGGTAAGTTTTGGCAAACTCCATATTATTTATGTCTCGGGGTAAGAAGTGGGGTCTTCCTGGGTCTCCTACCATACAGTCCCTTTTCATTCAGACGCCGTTGGATAGTACGGGTTGACACTGTTGTACCCTCGGACTGCAGGGCAGCTTGAACTTGTTTGGATGTTAGTCGAGGTTCTTTCTCCAACATCCGCACAATCTTGCGTTGAAATCAATTGTCAATTTTTCTTTTCCGTCCACATCTAGGGAGGTTAGCTACAGTGCCATGGGCTTTAAACTTTTTGATGACACTGCGCACCGTAGACACAGGAACATTCAGGTCTTTGGAGATGGACTTGTAGCCTTGAGATTGCTCATGCTTCTTCACAATTTGGTTTCTCAAGTCCTCAGACAGTTCTTTGGTCTTCTTTCTTTTCTCCATGCTCAATGTGGTACACACAAGGACAGAGGTTGAGTCAACTTTAATCCATGTCAGCTGGCTGCAAGTGTGATTTAGTTATTGCTAACACCTGTTAGGTGCCACAGGTAAGTTACAGGTGCTGTTAATTACACAAATTAGAGAAGATCACATGATTTTTCGAACAGTGCCAATACTTTTGACCACCCCCTTTTTTATGTTTGGTGTGGAATTATATCCAATTTGGCTTTAGGACAATTCTTTTTGTGGTTTTTCATTTCAGACAAATTAAATGAAGATGACAAAGAATTTGTGTTTGCAATCATTTTCAGGAAGAAACCGAGTACTATCTGACAGAATTGCAGGGGTGTCAATACTTTTGGCCACAACTGTAAATATGCAATGGCTTACTTGATTTATATACTTTTGCAAACGCCTGGGCTTATAAGTATCACAGTTATGGTCTGGACTATATGATATTATGTCATACCTTTCTTGGTCCTAGTCATACATATGGATGTGTCCTTAATCAGATTGATGGTTTATCCTGTTTTCTAGCACTTGCACGTTATCATAGTTGGATTTTTTTTGTACTTACCTATTTTCATTATACAGGTCCTTCTCAAAAAAATTAGCATATAGTGTTAAATTTCATTATTTACCATAATGTAATGATTACAATTAAACTTTCATATATTATAGATTCATTATCCACCAACTGAAATTTGTCAGGTCTTTTATTGTTTTAATACTGATGATTTTGGCATACAACTCCTGATAACCCAAAAAACCTGTCTCAATAAATTAGCATATCAAGAAAAGGTTCTCTAAACGACCTATTACCCTAATCTTCTGAATCAACTAATTAACTCTAAACACATGCAAAAGATACCTGAGGCTTTTATAAACTCCCTGCCTGGTTCATTACTCAAAACCCCCATCATGGGTAAGACTAGCGACCTGACAGATGTCAAGAAGGCCATCATTGACACCCTCAAGCAAGAGGGTAAGACCCAGAAAGAAATTTCTCAACAAATAGGCTGTTCCCAGAGTGCTGTATCAAGGCACCTCAATGGTAAGTCTGTTGGAAGGAAACAATGTGGCAGAAAACGCTGTACAACGAGAAGAGGAGACCGGACCCTGAGGAAGATTGTGGAGAAGGACCGATTCCAGACCTTGGGGAACCTGAGGAAGCAGTGGACTGAGTCTGGTGTGGAAACATCCAGAGCCACCGTGCACAGGCGTGTGCAGGAAATGGGCTACAGGTGCCGCATTCCCCAGGTAAAGCCACTTTTGAACCATAAACAGCGGCAGAGGCGCCTGACCTGGGCTACAGAGAAGCAGCACTGGACTGTTGCTAAGTGGTCCCAAGTACTTTTTTCTGATGAAAGCAAATTTTGCATGTCATTTGGAAATCAAGGTGCCAGAGTCTGGAGGAAGACTGGGGAGAAGGAAATGCCAAAATGCCTGAAGTCCAGTGTCAAGTACCCACAGTCAGTGATGGTGTGGGGTGCCATGTCAGCTGCTGGTGTTGGTCCACTGTGTTTCATCAAGGGCAGGGTCAATGCAGCTAGCTATCAGGAGATTTTGGAGCACTTCATGCTTCCATCGTCTGAAATGCTTTATGGAGATGAAGATTTCATTTTTCAGCACGACCTGGCACCTGCTCACAGTGCCAAAACCACTGGTAAATGGTTTACTGACCATGGTATTACTGTGCTCAATTGGCCTGCCAACTCTCCTGACCTGAACCCCATAGAGAATCTGTGGGATATTGTGAAGAGAAAGTTGAGAGACGCAAGACCCAACACTCTGGATGAGCTTAAGGCCGCTATTGAAGCATCCTGGGCCTCCATAACATCTCAGCAGTGTCACAGGCTGATTGCCTCCATGCCACGCCGCATTGAAGCAGTCATTTCTGCCAAAGGATTCCCGACCAAGTATTGAGTGCATAACTGAACATTATTATTTGATGGTTTTTTTGTTTGTTATTAAAAAACACTTTTATTTGATTGGATGGGTGAAATATGCTAATTTATTGAGACAGGTTTTTTGGGTTATCAGGAGTTGTATGCCAAAATCATCAGTATTAAAACAATAAAAGACCTGACAAATTTCAGTTGGTGGATAATGAATCTATAATATATGAAAGTTTAATTGTAATCATTACATTATGGTAAATAATGAAATTTAACACTATATGCTAATTTTTTGAGAAGGACCTGTATATCCCCCAGGATGATGCAAGTAATATACATACAATGTAGACCTATTGCTATTTATATCCAGGTCTTCCCACCCTTTTCTTGTTCCTGTGTCTGCATTTGCTTTCCACCTGCTCTTTTTCACTGGAAATTATTTTAAATATGTATTTTAAATTTTGCTTCAATAAAAAGGTATATTTTTTTAAGTCCATTATTGTAAAGCTTGTTTCATCATGGTGCTTGTTGAAATAGATCCAGTGTAACGTCCTTCCCCCATTCCTTCCTTCCTTATTTTGCTCGGTCATTTGTTCCACTTGACGCTCCCTCATATTAACATTTCATGTGACCTTGGATACTGCAGTAAATAGGTAGACAAGTGCAAATCTCATGGGGATTGGACAATCACTTGGTTGGTAAGAGGGGCATGCAGTGACTATCGGGTGGGGTCCGGCTGCTCATTTCTTGTACCCATTCATTATTGTACATGCCTGAGAGCTGCCATCCGTGTCCTCAGGTGTACAATGAAATGTCCCTGCACCTTACAGATGGGACTCATCTGGTGATTGGACGTCTCCCATTATTCATTATGATGTATGTTACCTTATGAACATTCATCGTGTTTTGTACTAAATCATACACATTCTAACATTGATCATTGTTTTATTGCATCCTAAAAATAAAAAAATGAGCGTTTTCACAAACCTTTATAGATCAGTTGTGTTTGACGTTTCTGGCTCGATTGATTTCTAATAGAGACTGATTTCTCTTGTAGAAAATTCCCAGCGTTTCCTTTTTTTTTACTGTAGTTAAACAAAAATTTCTAACACTAAAGCCTATACAGTAGTCTGCCACATCCCCGATATACAGGAAAATGTATAGTCACTTGTACCACAGACCCATGTACACGGTCAAGTCGGCAGGACCACCAAAGATCTAATGTGCATAGAGGCCTCGGTCTCTGCCCCAACAGATGATGTAGGCGCAGAGGAGGATTGGGCATGATCACCAGATCCCTTTGCTTTCCCAGGAGATGAGCAGCAGCGTACAACCCTGTCCCCATTAACACGCATGATTTGCCGATCACGCATGTGTGTGGGGAAGTGAAGAAATGGACTATGGCAGAAAATAAGGTAGCCCCAACCATCAGACTACAGGTCTAGGTTGATATTGCCGGAGGAAATTAGGCTGTGTGAGACAATATAGTGCTGTGACCCAAGTTCCCTGTGTGAGTGGGAGGGGTATTGAGCATGTGCCCACAGAAGCAGGAAGACCTGACACCACAACAATAGGAGCCCTTAAAGGGACCACACTTCTTAGTGTGAAAAATATCTAGAAAATGCAGTTTGAGAAAGACCCGAGGCAGGGTCGAAACGTTACTACTTCGTTTATACTCCCTGCTGTGTGTGTGTGTATATATATGAAAATTTTGTCTCAACACATGTGAATAAATACATCACATTTTTGCAAAGATATACCATAAGAGTGCGGCTGATTTTTCTATATTGAGCATGTGCGACCAGTACTCCACTTACTGTCTGAGTGGTGGTCGCACATGCTCACTACCACTCCAGTCGCAAGGGAATGTCAAGTCTCCCGCTCTTGTGATTGGTAGGGGTCTCTAGGCAGACCCCTCAAGCAATCATATTTTTATCATCCTTGCCTGAGCAGAGGACCACCCTCTACTACCTTAAAGAGTATATTGTTTTCTTTTTTTGTTTTCTTTTAACTGGACAACTCCTTTTAATAATAACTTGTGTTTCTTTATATTGCGGTATTGTTTTTTGTATGATTTCACTATGTTTCTGGTATCTTTTTAGGCTCTGGGCTCTCATGGTAGCTGCAGCGAAGGAGTGGAAAAGGAAACCGTTGAGAAGATCTCCATCATTCAGGAGAACTATCAGCAGAACAGAGAAATGGTTTTAGATCAATTGCTGTCCCTAGTGTGTGATATAAAACCAGAAATACACGTCAACTATCGTATTAACGGTTAGAGTCCCCTATGGGTCAGCTTCACTATCCTCATGGCTGATTTGTGCTATTTATTGTGCCCCGGGCACACAAGCAGCTCTCCCTGAATTTAGCACTGCCCTCTTCCCCGTTCATTACTGTCTATGCAAAGCCGTGATTTAGTTGGTGGAGTAAGATGAACGAAATACCATGAGCCTTACACAAGGGGTTAACCATTACACAATATGGCATTCCTTATTATGTGAAAGGGGAACCAAAAGGTGTGTTTTTTTGGTGGGTTGTAAAATTATAATCTTCCAAGTCTACTACTTTTGTGGAAAAAGCGTGTCTTAGTCAGATCTCAGATTTTCTACTCATTTGTCTTAGTTTTGCGTTTCCTTATCTACCTTTATAAAATTAAAATATTGGATTCCCTTCATAACCCGTGTGTTTATTTCAGTGCAGCTTTATTTTTTTCTTAGCTCCATGTATCCCGTGTTGTTGGCTGATCATTCAAACGCTTTATGGGAGAGGAAAAAAACTAGTACAGCCTAAAGGAAAAATCAGAAAAAGTGGTTTAGCAATTGTATTATTCCAATCACCCACCTGCAAGACAATCACAAGGTGCTCATGTAAATCCCAGCCATAGGCTAGGCTTCATAGAAAATTGTAATATTAGTTATATACTGTGGTATTGCATTTTCTAGATTAACGAAGCACTCCCATTACCAGTTTTAATATATAGAAGTCATCATATTATGTATAGCACTGTGTACTTACAATTGCTAATTTTTCCTTCCTACCCAGCTAATTCTTCTCTTTTCTCTGCTCTGTGTAGAAACAGGAAGTCTCTTGTCTCTGCGTTTCCTTCACCTCCCTTCTCCCCCTTGTCAGGGACTTGTGCAAGTGATTGAGTCATGCAGGGAAAAGAAACTTCATGTTTCAACATAAGTTAGAAGAATTAACCCCTCCCGACATGCGCTGTACCTGTACTGCTCTGCGGAAACTGCGTCCAAAGCGCTGCCGACTACTGACCGCGGGAACATACCCTAAGGGGTCTAGTTTCCAAAATGGTCGCATTTGTTGGAAGTTTCCACTGTTTAGGCACATCAGGGGCTCTCCAAACATGACATGGCGTACCCTAATTATGCCAGCAAATTTCAGATTCAAAAAGTGATATGGCGCTCCTTCCCTTCCAAGCTCTGTTGTGTCCCCAAACAGTAGTTTCCCCCCACATATGGGGTATCGGTGTACTCGGGAGAAAATTGCACAACAAATTGTATAGTCGGGGGCGTGGCTTGGACATGGAGCTGTGAGCACACATCTCTCCTGAGCTCCAGCGTGCCTGAGACCTCTGCAGCAATTATATAGCCACCATCAGCTCCACTCACCCACCCATGTTGAAGAGCAAGGTCGGGCTCCGCTCCCAGGCACCCAGGGAGCTCACAGCAGGTCCTGCAGGCTCCAGTATCACCAGGTACATGTCGGTGTCTGGGAGGGTGGGAAAGAGAGCAGCTCCTTCAGCCATGGTGGAGGGGGGAGGTGCTTCCTCCTCCTTGCAGCAGCATGAACACAGGAGCTCTCCACCTGGAAATGCAGGCACTCAGAAGAATGGGGCCACAGCAGAGAAGGCTCAGGAGAGAGGACGAGTGATTGCTGCACCAGGGACCAGCCGCTCACCACAGAAGCTGACAGAAGGGAGCCCAGCACAGAGCAAGGGAGAGGTGAGAGCTGTGACCTGCCCCTCCAACCCTGGACAGACTGTGTCACAGGCTGGGGACCTGTCTCCCCCTATACTGCACCCTTATCAGGCTCAGGAAACTGAAATGGGCCCCCCACTACTACCACCAGGGAGGCATGAGAGAGGGGCCTCTCCCAGTCTAGTGCCAAAGGACATTGTGCCCACCATCACTTCATCTCATGGCCTCCACACACAGGCTCCTGTTAGGTCCCTGGCCTCTGATGACTATATAACTGCCTCTGAGCTGAGAGCGCAGCTGAGTGCCTTCCCTACAAAGGCTGACATGGAGGGCTATATACAGCGTCTGGAGGCAGTGTGCAGGAGTGAAGTGGGGTCCCTTAAGGAAGACGTGTCCCACCTTACCACCACTGTCTCTGCATTAGAAGCTAAAGTGGAGTCGCTTTCCTCACAATTGCAGAGTCAGCAGCAGCTTCTTGACCTACACTCAGAGACTTTCAATGTGGTCCTAGATATGCTGGAGGACTCTGAGAACAGGAATCGGAGGAATAATATCAGGCTCCGTGGGATCCCTGAGTCCGTAGCCCCACGTGACCTCTCCTCGGCCCTCCATGGCATTTTCAATTCTCTCTTAGGGAGGTCACCCACTGAACACATTGAAATTGACAGAGCCCACCGCTCGCTAGGCCCAAAGAACCCCGATACATCTAAGCCGAGGGACGTCATCTGCAGGATTCACTACTTCCAAACTAAGGATGACATCATGCGTAAGGCGAGGGACCACGATGCTATTGACTTTAATGGGTCTGATGTCCTTCTCTTGTCTGACCTCTCACGCTTCACCCTGGCTAAACGGAGGGCACTGCGCCCCCTCCTGGAGGTGCTGCGGGAAAATAAGATCCCCTACAGTTGGGGTTACCCATTTCAATTACAAGTACGCAGTGATAAAGGATTGATAATTTTGAGATCCCCGTCAGATCTGCAGAACTTCACCGCTGCACTGGGCTTACCCATTGTCACACTGGGAGACTGGCCTCGCCTTACTGCGTCTGACCTATGGGGCCCACGCCGTGCTGGAGGCCCCCCACCGGGTCGCTGGGAAAGAGGAAATGGGACTCCCGCCGTAGACCTGCCTCCGTTACTCATGCTGATGACACTTGATCACCTAATTCAGACCTTATGATCACTATTGCCCCTTTTCTCTTTTTGCTTTCTTGCCGCCTACATTGTCCCTCCATGTTGCCAGGCTCCCACGGGGGGCTTGGTCGTGACTTTGCTTTAGCCTGTTAATTGTGGATGGATTGGAGCCACATGTTTTGTAGCGGTGACATTCCTATTTGATTCTACCTGGGACTCCTGAGCTGGGTTCCTAACATGGTTCATTTTGCACTATTTATGAATGTCCACCTACATCAATTGACTCCTCATGTACTGTGCTCAACTGTTGCACTACCGAATTAATGTGTTAATGTTATTTTATGTTGGCTAATGCTGCTCTTTCTCCTGAAATGTGACTTTTGATGATACCCCTTCGGGGGCTTGTTATGACTCTGCTCATTTCGACAAATGTACTTGGCCCATGATCCGCTGTTATGTTCATTAACAATGTTTATGTTACCAAGGTCATGGGCCTACTGGGTAGAGTTGGTTTTTTTTTTTTATTTTCTTTTTTGCTGCAGGGGCTCGGCTGGTTGCTCTCTGCTCAATCACCTCCCCACTAGGGTGTGTCTCTGACACTACTACTCAGAGTTTTCTCTGATATTGTCCTGTACCCTTGAGGCCTAGTGGCTTCTTGGTTTTTCTCTTTTTTTTTTCTGGTCGGAACCCTGTCTTCCGGCTGAACTACTCTCTTTGCTTGGTGCTTTACTTTCTCTGTTTCTATTTTTCCCCACTTTCCACCCCTCCTACTCCTTTCCGACCCGATTGTACCACCCGCAGGCCCGATAGTTCCTATGGCGTCTCTACAACTCTGCTCGCTTAATGTCAGGGGGTTTAATGTCCCTGAAAAGCGATCAAAGGTTTTATACGGTATGCATAAGAAACGGGTTGACATACTTCTGCTGCAGGAGACACATTTCCGAGCAGACAGAATCCCTAAGCTTAACCATAAATACTACACACAGTGGTTCCATGGCAGTAACTCTGACTCCAAGTCTAAAGGTGTCAGCATTGCATTGCACAAGTCTTTACAGGCTCAGGTAGTTGCCTCTAAAGCGGATTCTAATGGTCGATATGTGTTTTTAAAGCTCAAAATTGCCCATGATTTGTTCACCATAGCTAACATTTATCTCCCCAATCAAGACCAGGTCCGAGCGTGCAGAAAGTACCTACGGGACCTCTCGGCCTTTGCAGAAGGCTATGTGATTATGGGAGGGGACTTCAATATGGTGTTGGACCGCGCTGTGGATTCTTCTTCGGGCAGGTCAGCGGTGTCCCTCTCACAGCTGGAGAGACTGCGGCGGGCCCTGACGGACTCAAGGTTGGTGGATGTTTGGAGGTTACTACACCCCACTACCCGAGATTATACCTACTTCTCCACAGTACATAATTCCTATAGTAGATTGGATTATTTTTTGATCAGCCACGGGCTCCTGTCTCTTGACCCAAAGTCTGACATTGACACGATGTTGTGGTCAGACCATGCCCCAGTTTTGCTCTCCCTTCGGCTGCCGAGCCTTTCTCCGAGAGAATGGACCTGGTCCTTAAACCCTGGTCTCCTTGGAGATCTAACATGTCAGGCGGCCGTGCGAACAGCAATCTCAGACTTTCTAGATTTTCACAAGCATGACCCCACGGCCATCCCATACCAATGGGAGGCTCTGAAGGGAGTAATACGGAGAGTATTTATACAACAGGGGGCCCGACTGAAGAGAGAGAGGGAGACTAACATTGTGGGTTTGTTGACTCGTATCCAAACTCTGGAGTTGGATCATAAACGGACTAGAGATGCTGGGGTGCTGGCTGATCTCCTCCGGGCACGCTGTGAGTTGAGTGCCTTGTTGGACACGACGTTAGCACGACAGAGGGACCGCTTTCATAAATTTCTGTATAAGTACTCTGATAAACCCGGGAGAGCTCTAGCGAGGTTTTTGCACCCCCGTGCTCCCACCACTTATATCCCTACCATGAGGTCTGCTACGGGTGAACTGGTCCATTTTCCTGAGGAGATTGTGGACTCATTCAGAGCATATTACGACTCTCTCTACAATTTAAGTGGCCCGCTGTCTGATATGTCCCCTTCCGAGTTTCAAGCACGGGTGGACGACTACATCCGGGACACTGAGCTCCCGCCTATGTCGGTGGAGGAGTCTGAGGCCCTGGAGAGTCCTCTCTCGGAACAGGAGGTTTTAGACACGATAAAATCTTTGGCTAATGGTAAAAGCCCTGGTCCTGACGGATTCTCCGCCGCCTTCTATAAGTTATATGCGAATTCCCTGGTCCCCTTCATGACCAAACTGTTTAACTCCATCTCGGCCAGCTGCCCCTTTGCCCCCCAAACGCTGATGGCCACAATCACCGTGATTCCTAAACCGGGAAAAGATCCCCTATTGTGTGCAAGCTATAGGCCCATATCCCTCATTAATGTGGATGTGAAGGTGTTCGCGAAAGTGTTAGCTGGTAGACTGAACCCTATTCTCCCTGGGTCCATCCATAGTGATCAGGTGGGCTTTGTGCCGCACAGGGAGGCCAAGGATAACACGGTGAAGACGTTGCTTCTGACCTCGTACATGCGCACAGGAAAGGTACCAGCATGTTTATTATCTATTGACGCTGAGAAGGCGTTTGATCGCCTAGGCTGGACCTTTCTACGTGCCTCCCTGAAGCAACTGGGAGTGGGACCTAACATGTTGGAGAGGATTTTTGCTCTGTATCATAGGCCTACGGCCCGTCTTAGAGTGAACGGTACCCTTTCCCCGCCCATTGACATAAGAAACGGGACCCGTCAGGGTTGTCCCCTTTCCCCCTTTATATCCTTGCGATGGAGCATCTGGCAGTGGCATTACGGAAGACTCCTGATATTGAGGGTCTGCGGATTGGCCAACATGAGTTTAAGAAATCCCTGTATGCGGATGATTTATTGCTGTACATTACCAACCCGACCGTGGCTTTTCCTGTACTCCTCCGAGAGTTCCGTAGGTTCGGGGAGGTTTCAAACTTTAAAGTCAACTACTCCAAGACGGAGGCGCTCAATATCTCCCTGCCTGATGATCTAGTCTCTCAGCTTCAGGCGTCCTTCTCTTTTAAGTGGAAGACCGATGCCTTAAAATATTTAGGAGTCTTAATACCTGCTGACATTAGCGCAACATATGCTCTGAACTACGTCCCGCTCCTGCAGAAAACTATCTCGGACCTTAAACGGTATGGCAGACCTCAGCTATCTTGGTTCGGACGGGTGGGAGTGGTCAAAATGGATATTTTACCCCGATTCCTCTATCTTTTTCAGACTGCTCCAGTGCAGGTTCCGGATTGCTTTTTCAGGCGCCTGCAGTCAGCTATCAATAGCTTTATTTGGGGAACTAAGAAGCCGCGGGCTCGGTTCTCAGTGTTAGTGAGACCCAAGACTAAAGGGGGGGTAGGCCTTCCTGATTTTAAACGTTATTATCAGGCAGTCTTGCTCTCTAGGATTGTCGACTGGAGGTTCGGTGATGCTCATAAACAGTGGGTGCTCCTGGAGAAACTTTTATCGCCCTCTTCTTTGTACTGGCTGCCTTGGCTGGGGGGGACCGGACGCCCACCTGTGTCGAGTTTTGCTCCACTCACACAGATTGTTTTGAGGTTCTGGGATAGATCCTATGTGAAATTACGCCTGACCTCCCGATTGAGCAGACTGAGTCCCCTTTTTGACAATCCGGCCTTTCCCCCAGCAATGAATAGATCTACGTATCTGTGTTGGTCACGACTTGACGGGGTGGGACTGGGTCAGGTGAAGGATAAGCTTGCGGGGCTCTCCGGCATGCGGGGGTTACGAGGTTCTGATCTTACGACACCGCTGTCCTGGCTGGAGTTTCTGCAATTGCGGAGCTTTCTTTCCAGTGTGCCGATGGGGGCGCTGACACCATTTGAGTCCCTGATGCTCCCTACCGAGGGTCCCTCCCACGTGGTTTCGGTGCTCTATGGCCTGGTCTTGAATTCACTTCCCCCTACTACGCTTGGATTTATGGAGGCTTGGGAGAGGGACCTGGGGATCACCTTTTCTGAGGCGGATAGTCTAAAAATCTTCACTCTTGCACATAAGATGACGATGTCCAGTCAGGCGCAGGAGAGGAATTATAAATTACTGACACGCTGGTATAGGTGTCCCGTCCTTCTCCACAGGATTAACCCGGAGATCTCGGATGCCTGCTGGAGATGTGGCTCCGCCACGGGCTCTATGCTTCATGTTTGGTGGTCCTGTGGTCCCCTGCAACCCTTCTGGAACTCAGTCTTCGATGCCTTTCATTTGATGACTGGGGTCCGCCACAAGCCCTCCCCCCAAATGGCACTACTGTCCCTGATACCCAGTTCGATAGCTTCCGTTAAAAAGGGGATCCTGAGATTTTGCCTCATAGCTGCTAGGGCAGTTATTCCCCGACATTGGAGGTCCACTGAGGTCCCCTCCACGGAGGAATGGATAGCTGAAATGGATAGATTACATCGTCTAGAGTTGCTGGTGGCGGGTGATGGTGATGCTGCATATGTCCAGGGACGCACCTGGTTCCTCTGGCAATCCTTCAAGGAAAGCACAGGGTTCCTGACTTGGCTGCGTACATACTCATAATTCTCAATACGTGGGCGTATACATTGCTGGGTCTCCCTTAATCCCCCCTTCTTCCCCATTCCCCCCCCCCCTTTTTTTCTCTCTCTTCTTCTCTTTCTTTCTTTTTCTCCTATCTCTACAATTGCTTTTCTCACAGGTTTTGTATCCTGTATCCATGTCCCGAGGTGATTCTCAAGATGAGAAGCATGTACCCTTTATGTGCCAGAGTCCTTGTTCAACTACACTTGTGCTGTGTGCTCAGAGGCGTAATGTATAGTTCTGGACATTGTAATGATTCATTTTGTTTTTCCTGTTTAAAATTTCAATAAATATATTTACTGAAAAAAAACAAAAAACAAATTGTATAGTCCATTTTCTCCTGTTACCATTTGCGAAAGTAGTAAAAAATTAGGTCTGAAGGAAAATTTTTGTGAAAGAAAAATAAATGTTTATTTTTTCCTTCCGCATTCCAAAAATTCCCGTGAAGCATCGGAAGAATAAACTTCTTGTATGTGGTTTTGAGTACCTTGAGGGTTGCAGTTTTTAGAATGGTGTCATTTTTTGGGATATTTTCTGTAATAGGCTTCTCAAAGTCACTTCAAATGGTCCCTAAAACAAATGGTTTTGCAAAATGACAAATCGCTGGTCAACTTTTAACTCTTATTATAACTTCCTAAAAAAAAAAAAAAGATTTGTTAAAAAATTGTGCTGATGTAAAGTAGACATGTGGGAAATTATATTTATTAAAAATGTTGTGCGATATGACTCTCTGATTTCAGGGCATAAAAATTTAAAAGTTTGAAAATTGCTAAATTTTCTAAAAATTTTTGCCAATTTACGTTATTTTTTTCTCAAACAAACACAAGTCATATCAAAGAAATTTTACCACTGTTATGAACTACAGTATTCTCAGAATCAGTGGGATCCATTGAGGCGTTCCAGAGTTATGACCTCCATAAAGTGACAGAAGTGGTCAGAATTGTAAAAATTGGCCTGGTCAGGAAGGTGAAAACCACCCTCGGGGGTAAAGGTTAAGCTAGTCAGTTTTTAATCAGGTGATGTCATACACGTAATGGAAAAAAGAATAGAAGGGGAAAATGGGGTCACTTGAGGGGGATTCTGTCCTACCACTTAGGGGCTCTGTATATGGAGTTTGCAAACAATTTTAGCAAAATCTGCGCTCCAGGAGGAAAATAGCGCTCTGTTCCTCGTGAGTCTTGCAGTTTTGAGAATAGGGAACATGCAAAAAAAAAAATATTTTTTTTATGAACAGCTAAAAGAAAAAAAAAATTAAAATGTATATAGTAATTTGGGTCTAGGACAATGTAGTGCTGCCAGTCAGCAGCTTGTATTTCCTTTGTATTTTTTGTCTATCTCTTTGGAACATCTGTGCTGTGTATGGGAGCGGTTTTGATAATAATATTATATTAGGAAATCTTTGTAAACTTACACAGTGGCCCTGAATGTGATCTTCTTGTACAGTCTGCTGATTGCACGGCCTTTCTATGTTACCATGCATGCCTGGCCTTATCTGAACATCTGCCTATGTATATATGTGTGTGTGTGTGTGTGTATATATATGTATATATATATATGTATATATATGTATATGTATATATATACAGTGGGGCAAAAAAGTATTTAGTCAGTCAGCAATAGTGCAAGTTCCACCACTTAAAAAGATGAGAGGCGTCTGTAATTTACATCATAGGTAGACCTCAACTATGGGAGACAAACTGAGAAAAAAAAATCCAGAAAATCACATTGTCTGTTTTTTTAACATTTTATTTGCATATTATGGTGGAAAATAAGTATTTGGTCAGAAACAAAATTTCATCTCAATACTTTGTAATATATCCTTTGTTGGCAATGACAGAGGTCAAACGTTTTCTGTAAGTCTTCACAAGGTTGCCACACACTGTTGTTGGTATGTTGGCCCATTCCTCCATGCAGATCTCCTCTAGAGCAGTGATGTTTTTGGCTTTTCGCTTGGCAACACGGACTTTCAACTCCCTCCAAAGGTTTTCTATAGGGTTGAGATCTGGAGACTGGCTAGGCCACTCCAGGACCTTGAAATGCTTCTTACGAAGCAACTCCTTTGTTGCCCTGGCGGTGTGCTTTGGATCATTGTCATGTTGAAAGACCCAGCCACGTTTCATCTTCAATGCCCTTGCTGATGGAAGGAGGTTTGCACTCAAAATCTCACGATACATGGCCCCATTCATTCTTTCATGTACCCGGATCAGTCGTCCTGGCCCCTTTGCAGAGAAACAGCCCCAAAGCATGATGTTTCCACCACCATGCTTTACAGTAGGTATGGTGTTTGATGGATGCAACTCAGTATTCTTTTTCCTCCAAACACGACAAGTTGTGTTTCTACCAAACAGTTCCAGTTTGGTTTCATCAGACCATAGGACATTCTCCCAAAACTCCTCTGGATCAACCAAATGCTCTCTAGCAAACTTCAGACGGGCCCGGACATGTACTGGCTTAAGCAGTGGGACACGTCTGGCACTGCAGGATCTGAGTCCATGGTGGCGTAGTGTGTTACTTATGGTAGGCCTTGTTACATTGGTCCCAGCTCTCTGCAGTTCATTCACTAGGTCCCCCCGCGTGGTTCTGGGATTTTTGCTCACCGTTCTTGTAATCATTCTGACCCCACGGGGTGGGATTTTGCGTGGAGCCCCAGATCGAGGGAGATTATCAGTGGTCTTGTATGTCTTCCATTTTCTAATTATTGCTCCCACTGTTGATTTCTTCACTCCAAGCTGGTTGGCTATTGCAGATTCAGTCTTCCCAGCTTGGTGCAGGGCTACAATTTTGTTTCTGGTGTCCTTTGACAGCTCTTTGGTCTTCACCATAGTGGAGTTTGGAGTCAGACTGTTTGAGGGTGTGCACAGGTGTCTTTTTATACTGATAACAAGTTTAAACAGGTGCCATTACTACAGGTAATGAGTGGAGGAAAGAGGAGACGCTTAAAGAAGAAGTTACAGGTCTGTGAGAGCCAGAAATCTTGATTGTTTGTTTCTGACCAAATACTTATTTTCCACCATAATATGCAAATAAAATGTTAAAAAAACAGACTGTGATTTTCTGGATTTTTTTTTCTCAGTTTGTCTCCCATAGTTGAGGTCTACCTATGATGTAAATTACAGACGCCTCTCATCTTTTTAAGTGGTGGAACATGCACTATTGCTGACTGACTAAATACTTTTTTGCCCCACTGTGTGTATATATATATATATATATATATATATATATATATATATATATATATATATATATATATATATATATATATATATATATATAATTTTTTTTTTTTTTTTTTTTTTTTGTCTCCAGGCCTCCTGCAAAGTCAATTAATTTACATCTATGTACTTGACAGTATTAAATAGCCTGGATATAAGCAACATAGTCTGCAATTTATCTGTACCTGATGTCATATAACCAGAATTCAGGATGCGATGCAACATATCCGCTGAGAGAAATTGGTGGCAAACATTGCTGCAGGTTTTTATTACTTTCACTACACTGGAAAGCATAACATATTTAACCTTTAATCTTTCATATAGATTGGTTTCCACTCCGAAGTTCATTTGCTTTTCTGCTGTGGATTTTCTCTGCAACACATGGATGAGATTTTATGAAATTCTGATACGGTCATACTCTTATCATTCCTCCCTGCTCTGCGTGAAAAATATGGCTTCTGGGATGAAAAATGACACTTTATATATGCCCCAATGGAACATTTCCTAGGGTGTCCATACAAGTGCTTAAATATACAGTCCAGACCAAAAGTTTGGACACACCGTCTCATTTAAAGATTTTTCTGTATTTTCATGACTATGAAAATTGTACATTCACACGGAAGGCATCAAAACTATGAATTAACACATGTGGAATTATATACTTAACCAAAAAGTGTGAAACAACTGAAAATATGTCTTATACTCTAGGTTCTTCAAAGTAGCCACTTTTTGCTTTGATGACTGCTTTGCACACTCTTGGCATTCTCTTGATGAGCTTCAAGAGGTAGTCACCGGGAATGGTCTTCCTACAATCTTGAAGGAGTTCCCAGAGATGCTTAGCACTTGTTGGACCTTTTGCCTTCACTCTGCGGTCCAGCTCACCCCAAACCATCTTCATTGGGTTCAGGTCTGGTGACTCTGGAGGCCAAGGTCATCTGGCGTAGCACCCATCACTCTCCTTCTTGGTCAAATAGCCCTTACACAGCCTGGAGGTGTGTTTGGGGTCATTGTCTTGTTGAAAAATAAATGATGGTCCAACTAAACGCGAACCGGATGGAATAGCATGCGGCTGCAAGATGCTGTGGTAGCCATGCTGGTTCAGTATGACTTCAATTTTGAATAAATCCCCAACGCTGTCATCAGCAAAGCAACCCCACACCATCACACCTCCTCCATGCTTCATGGTGGGAGCCAGGCATGTAGAGTCCATCCGTTCACCTTTTCTGCATCACACAAAGACACGGTGGATGGAAACAAAGATCTCAAATTTGGACTCGTAAGACCAAAGCACAGATCTAATGTCCATTCCTTGTGTTCTTTAGCCCAAACAAGTCTCTTCTGCTTGTTGCCTGTCCTTAGCAGTGGTTTCCTAGCAGTTATTTTACCATGAAGGCCTGCTGCACAAAGTCTCCTCTTAACAGTTGTTGCAGAGATGTGTCTGCTGCTAGAACTCTGTGTGACATTGACCTGGTCTCTAATCTGAGCTGCTGTTAACCTGCGATTTCTGAGGCCGGTGACTAGGATAAACTTATCCTCAGAAACAGAGGTGACTCTTGGTCTTCCTTTCCTGGGGCGGTCCTCATGTGAGCCAGTTTCTTTGTAGCACTTGTTGGTTTTTGCAACTGCACTTGGGGACACTTTTTCAAAGTTTTCCCAATTTTTTCGGACTGACTGACCTTCATTTCTTAAAGTAATGATGGCTACTCGTTTTTCTTTACTTAGCTGCTTTTTTCTTGCCATAATACAAATTCTAACAGTCTATTCAGTAGGACTATCAGCTGTGTATCCACCAGACTTCTGCACAACACAACTAATGGTCCCAACCCCATTTATAAGGCAAGAAATCCCACTTATTAAACCTGACAGGGCACACCTGTGAAGTGAAAACCATTTCCGGTGACTACCTCTTGAAGCTCATCAAGAGAATGCCATGAGTGTGCAAAGCAGTCATCAAAGCAAAAGGTGGCTACTTTGAAGACCCTAGAATATAAGACATAATTTCAGTTGTTTCACACTTTTTTGTTAAGTATATAATTCCACATGTGTTAATTCATGGCTTTGATGCCTTCAGTGTGAATTTACAATTTTCACAGTCGTGAAAATACAGAAAAATCTTTAAATGAGAAGGTGTGTCCAAACTTTTGGTCTGTACTGTATATTATATATGGGCTAGCTTAGATGACCATCTAAAGTCTCGACCCATTGCCATTGATGAGGTTTGATCGTTTTGTTCTCTCCTTTGTGTCAGCAGCTTATTCCAATTTTCCCACTGAAAACAGATGCGCGCTCGGTAGTGCATGCATATATGACACATGGGAGACAGAACAATTGACTGAACTAGCTAATGTTATGGGGAGCTTTAAAAGGGGTTTTCCAGTCTTGATGTTAGATTGTATATATTTCTGCTGATGTAGCTTATAAATGTTCTTTTATTATAAAGTTCACCTTTTGAAGATATGCTACATCCACATCCAAGGGTCAGTTGAGGCACTGTCATGTAATGGTTCAAGGATTGCAGTCACTTGACCAAATGATGAGCCTTAACTATTGATGACGTGACATTTCTTCGGCAGGGTGTCCTGGAGCTCAGTTTTGAACCAAAAATAATTTTACATTTATGGTACTTATTTTTCACCAACAGAGCACAGTCCTCATAAAGGCATCACAATCCTTTCCATAGCTTATAGCTTCTGAATATTGGGCAGATAATGCAAAACAATTGTCTGATTAGCTGCCTCTTTTGTTGCAGGTATCAGCCATTTTCCTCTCTTTGAGTAAAGTTTATGTAGCTTGCTGCAGTGTAAGGAGACTTTTGTGCATCACTCCCGCAGGTACTGTGTTCTGTGTATAGTCAAAGGATTGTGTTTCGCTGCCCATTATAAGAAAAGCCTGATTCACACTATATATTCGGCATGTTATATCTATATTTGAGGCATAACAGGAATGCAAAGGACTCCAGAACAAAGCGAGTCAGTCCTCCACCATCTAATAACAGGAAACTGAAACAGTAGTAATAATTAAAAGGTATTCATTGGCATTGGTGCAAACTGATTCTCTGGATCTCGTCCATTGGCTGTGTCAGTAAATCTGTTTCGGAGAACTGCCTAAAGTATTTGCTCCTCTTTTGATTAGCTGGGACAACACTGTCATTGCAGAATGATTCACATGGGATCACTAGAGCAGCCACTACACTGGGTCCTGGGACTCGATTTGCACCAACCTTAGTGTTCATTAAAGTGCCACATTTTAGAAAACCCACGTAGTACAATTCGATAAGAGAAAGCCACTAATGTAATAGTTGCACAACATTCTTTTTGTAGGAAATAAGAGGTCCCCATAGTAGCTGCATGGCTAAAGTTACACCTACAGTCATGGACAAATATTTTGAGAATGAGACAAATATTAATTTTTCCAAAGTCTACTGCCTAATTTTTTCTAATGGCAATTTGCATATACTCCTGAATGTCAGACTGATCAGCTTAACAGCAATTACTGTACTTGCAAAGTCAATATTTGCCCAGAAAATGAACTTTAACCCCCAAAACACATTTCAATATCATTGCAGTCCTGCCTTAAAAGGAGCAGCTAACATCGTTTTAGTGATTGATCGCCAGCCCTGTCCTCATCAACACCCACACCTGTGTTAATGGATCAATCAGTCATGATTAAGTAAGAATGACATCACTGGACACTTTAAAAGGAGGCTGGTGCTTGGTATCATTGTTTCTCTTCAGTTAACCATGGTTATTATTATTATTATTATACATTTTTATAGCGCCATTTATTCCATGGCGCCTTACATGTGAATACGGGGCAAATATAGACAAATACATTAAACATGAGCAGATAACAAGGCACACGAGTACATAAGGAGGGAGGACCCTGCCCGCGAGGGCTCACAGTCTGCAGGGGGTGGGTGAGGATACACTAGGAGAGGGAAGAG